>NC_091986.1:88736095-89444428 GCF_044704955.1 Pristiophorus japonicus
ATTCTAAGTTAGTTTGGAGTAAGATTTCGCTACCTAAACTTGCAAAACAGGCACAAGTGGCCGGACACGCTCCCTTTTGAAAAAAACATCTGTTCTAAAATGAAACTGTTCTAACTCACTAGAACTGGAGCAAACTAAATGCCGAGAATTGCAATTTCTAAGATACCCCATTCTAAACTAGTTGCTCCAAAAAAAATAAGAGCAACTCAGGCTGAAACTTGACCCCGTAGTTTCAATGGCCTGTAATTTCGGGTCAGCAGTGAAGCTAAGGTTCTCATTGTTCGGCTTGAGGAAAGCTGCCTACAAAGATCTTGTGATTTGTAAAAATTGTAACATTGATCATAGTGGAGAAATTTGACACTCTACAAATATAAAAGTTTATTTTTCAGGGCCATAACCTTTGTTTAGCAGTCAATACGCTGTTAAAGCCCCAATTACAGCTCTCCCAACAAGGCTTAACATTAACGGGATATTTAACAGCAATATTCGTGCAGGAAAGCCCAAGTGTTCATCAGTTTCACTGATTTCACTGAGTGTCTGCTATGGTGGGAGGGGGGCACAGCACAGCCTGTGTCGGAGCAGTGAATGACTGACCGCAACTTCAGGATTTCTGTGTTTTAGATGCCCGTGTGCTAAATCCTGAAGTTGTGATCAGTTTCAGAGGGGTAATGACGGCAGTGCCGACAGTTCGCCATTATTACCCACTACAAAATCCGGGCCATTGTAATTCTATTTGCACTTGAATAAAATAAATAGAAAACAGCAATTTTTCTGCATAAAAGTGATGAACTGAGATCTTTTCAGAGCCACTGGTCAACAGTTGAGAAGAGATCTCATCAAGAAGAGCTGATTGATGAAACAAAAACAGCAAACTAAACCTGAAATTAGGGAGAGCCAGCCAGAATGAAGATACTTAATATGATAGATTATTTTTTAGGTAACTTGTACAATAACATCATATAATAATAATTCATTTGTACAGTTCAATATGACCCCCATCTGCTCCTCCACCACCCTTCTGAGAGAGGTAAAAAATTGGGAAAACCTTAGCAAATTTAGGGGAAAAGAAAGGGAATTTCTTCTCCAACACCTGAAGGTGATGGAACAAGTTCAAGACGATCACAGTGACATCCCCAGTATCCACAGACCTTCCATGTGTAGTTAAATCGGTCACACTCGAGGATTTACTCAGCTCCCTTTTGAATGTGTACAGTGAATCTGCACTCATTGCATGAGCTGTTAACTTGTTCCATAGATAATCAACTTTTGTGATAATAAGTACTCTTGATAGCTAACCTAGTTCTGTGCTTACGTAATTTATACATGTGTTCCCTGCTCTTCCTTAAAATATCTAACTCAAATAGCCTATCCACATGGGCTGAATTTAATCCTTCCATTTATTTTAAAGATGATAACAACTGCTTGCATTTATATAGCACCTTTAACATAGTAACACGTCCCAAGGCACTTCATAAGAGCGTTAACTCCCCTGCTCTTCTTCGGAATAGTGCCATGGGATCTTTTACGTCCACCTGAGAGCAGACGGGGCCTCGGTTTAACGAAAGGTGGCACTTCCGACAGTGGAGCACTCCCTCAGCACTGCACTAGAGTGACAGCCTAGATTTTTGTGCTCAAGTCTTTGTCGTGGAATTCAAACCCACAACCTTCTGACTCAGAGGTGAGAGTGCTACCAACTAAGTCACATCTGACACTCGATATCAGAAAAATGTAACACTGAGCCATGTAACGAGATATTATGGCAGATGACCAAAAGCTTGGTCAAAGAGGTAGGTTTTAAGGAGCGTCCTAAAGGAGGAAAATGAGATGGTAAGGGTTAGGGAGGGATTTCAATGTTTAGGGCCTTGGCAGCTGAAGGCACGGCCACTAGAGTTAGAGATGCGCATGGGGCCGGAATTGGAGAAAAGCAGATATCTTGGAGGGTTGTAGGATGGGAGGAGGTTACATAGATAGGAAGAGGAGAGGTAATCAAGGGCTTTGAAAACCAGGATAAGAATTTTAAAATTGAGGCACTGCTTAACAGGGAGCCGATCTAGGCCAGTGAGCAAAAGGGGTGATGGGTGAATGTGACTTGATGGGTGAATGTGACTTGATGCGAGTCAGGCGACGGGCAACGGAGTTTTGGATTAGCTTAAGTTTATGGAGGGTGAAAAACGGGAGGCCGGCCAGAAGAGCATTGGAATAGTCAAGTCTAGAGGCAACAAAGGCATGGATGAGTGTTTCAGCAGCAGATGAGCTGAGGCAGGGGTGGAGTCGGGTGATGTTATGGAGGTGGAAATAGGCGGTCTTAGTGCTGGATATGTGGTCGGAAACTCATCTCGGGGTCAGATATGACACCAAGGTTGTGAACAACAAGGTTCAGCCTCAGACAGTTGCCAGGGAGAGAGATGGAATCGGTAGCTAGAGAACGGAATTTGACCTTGTTAAGCTCGTAATAAAGTAATGCAACTGAGTACTATAGACAGTGAGTAAATGTGACCTTAGCTCCTTTATTTAAACGCCTGAGTGCTGGTACAGCATGGGAGGCCTGCTTATATACAGTGCTCCCAAGGGATGCTGGGATCCCTTGGGACTCCAACAGGTAGGCCCTCTGGTGGCGGTATGATACAGGTTGCCTAGGGTTACATAGATAACATCACTCCCTCCCAAAGTCAATATTACACTTATTTACAGGGTGAGACGATCTGGGGCTTTTCGTTCCCTTGTCGATCGTCTCGGTACAAATGCAGGTGTGGGTGAGTTGGTTGGTTGTTCGCTGGGCTGCTGGGGGTGGTGAGTTCAGCTTCGTGGTCAACCATGATGTTGGTTGCCACTTGTGTGTGTGTTGGAGGGTCGAAGTTGGTGGTGTCCTCTTCAGGTTGCTCATGGCTGTTTATGAATCGCAGTTTGGTTTGGTCCAAATGCTTTCTGCAAGTTAGTCCATTGGCAAGTTTGACCTGAAACACCCTACTCCCTTCTTTGGCAATGACAGTGCCAGCAAGCCATTTGGGACCATGTCCATAGTTGAGTACAAATACAGGGTCATTGACTTCAATATCGTGGGACAAGTTTGCGCGATCATGTTACATGCTTTGTTGATGCCGCCTGCCCTTGACGTGATTATGGAGATCAGGGTGGACAAGAGAGAGCTTTGTTTTGAGCGCCCTTTTCATGAACAGCTCGGCTGGGGGAACCCCAGTGAGCGAGTGGGGTCTGATGCGGTAACTGAGCAGGACTCGGGACAGGCGGGTCTGCAGGGAGCCTTCCGACACACGTTTCAAGCTTTGCTTGATGGTTTGGACTGCCCGTTCTGCCTGGCTGTTGGATGCAGGCTTGAACGGGGCAGATGTGATGTGCTTAATCCCATTGCGGGTCATGAATTCCTTGAATTCAGCGCTGGTGAAGCATGGCCCATTGTCGCTGACAAGGACATCAGGCAGGCCGTGCGTGGCATTCATGGCTCGTAGGCTTTCAATGGTGGCAGTGGATGTGCTTACAGACATTATTACACGTTCAATCCATTTTGAATAAGCATCCACAACAACCAAAAACATTTTGCCTAGAAATGGGCCCGCAAAGTCAACGTGGATCTTAGACTACGGTTTGGAGGGCCATGACCACAAACTTAGCGCTGTCTCTCTGGGTGCATTGCTCAGTTGAGAGCAAGTGTTGCATTGGCGCACGCATGACGCTTAAGTCTGAGTCGATGCCGGGCCACCACACATGGGATCTGGCTATAGCTTTCATCATTATTCTACCTCGGTGGATACTGTGTAGGTCCAGTATGAACGTTTGCCTGCCTTTCTTAGGCAAAACCATGTGATTACCCCACAAAAGACAGTCCGCCTGTAAGTACATTTTGTCTTTGCGCCGCTGGAACGGCTTGATCTCTTCATGCATCTCTGCTGGGAGGCTGGACCAGCTCCCATGGAGGACACAGTTTTTTTACCAGGGCCAGTAAAGGATCCTGGCTGGTCCAGGTCCTGATCTGGCGGGCCATAACAGGTGACTTTTCGTTTTCAAATGCATCCATCACCAAGAGCAAGTCTGCAGGCTGTGCCATTTCCACCCCGGTGGTGGGCAATGGTAGCCGACTGATAGCATCAGCGCAGTTCTCTGTGCCTGGTCTGTGGCAGATTACATGGTTATATCCAGACAGCATGAGCACCCATCTTTGGATGTTGGCAGAGGCATTGGTGTTAATCCCTTTGCTCTCTGAGAATAGCGATATGAGCGCCTTAAGGTCAGTTTCTAGCTCAAACTTGAGACTAAACAGATACTGGTGCGTTTTTTTCACCCCGTAAACGCATGCCAGAGCTTCTTTTTCATTCATGCTGTAGGCCCTTTCGGCCTTGGACAAACCGGTTTCAATGTTCCTGATTCGTTAGTCTGTTGTAACACACACACGACCCCATACAAAGACGCAATGCAAGCTAGCACTAAACGTTTACATGGGTTATGCAGAACAAGCAGTTTGTTGGAACATAACAGATTTCTGGCTTTCTCAAAAGCAGTCTCTTGTGATTTCCCCCATACCCAGTCGTCTCCCTTGCGTAGTAGCACATGTAGGGATTCTAGCAAGGTGCTTAACCCGGGTACGAAATTACCAAAATAATTGAGGAGTCCCAGAAACGACCGCAGCTCCGTCATGTTCTGTGGTCTTGGCGTGTTCTTGATGGTCTCCATCTTGGCGTCGGTGGGTCTGATGCCGTCTGCTGCGATTCTTCGCCCTAAGAACTCGACCTCCTGCACCAGGAAAACACACTTCGAGCATTTCAACCTGAGTCCTACGCAATCTAGCTGACTTAGAATCTCTTCCAGGTTCTGCAAGTGTTCGATGGTGTCCCGACCTGTGACCAGTATGTCGTCCTGGAAAACCACAGTGCACGGAACTGACTTTAGCAGGCTGTCTATGTTCCTTTGGAAAATTGCAGCCGCCGATCGAATCTCAAACAGGCATCTATTGTAGATGAACAGACCTTTGTGGTGAGGCCTTTCGACGATTCCTCCAGCTCTTGCGTCATGTCAGCCGAGGTCAGGTCCAACTTGGTGAACGTCTTTCCACCAGCCAGGGTCACAAATAGGTTGTCTGCCTTGGGTAGCGGGTACTGGTCCTGCAGCAAAAAACAGTTTATTGTTACTTTATAGACCCCACAAATTCTGACCGTGCCGTCACCTTTGAGAACCGGAACAATCGGACTGGCCCACTCGTTGACCTCCACCGGCGCGATGATGCCTTCTCGCTGCAGCCTGTCCAGCTCAATTTCCACTTTCTCTCGCATCATATATGGCATCGTCCGTGCGTTGTGGTGGATGGGTCGTGTACCGGGAACCAAGTGGACCTGCACCTTCGCCCCCGAGAAACTTCCAATGCCTGCCTCAAACAACGACGGGAACTTGCTCAGAACCTGGGCACATGAGGCATCGTCGATGGACGAGAGCGCTCGGATGTCATCCCAGTTCCAGCGGATTCTTCCCAGCCAGCTTCTGCCGAACAGTGTGGGGCCATCTCCTGGTACAATCCATAGTGGTAGTTCGTGCACTGCTCAATCATAGGAGACTTTTACTTCTGCGCTGCCAATTACAGGAATCAGCTCTTTGGTGTAAGTTCTTAGCTTGGTATGAATGGGGCTAAGTTTGGACCTGTGTGCCTTGTTGCACCACAGCCTTTGAAAAGCCTTTTTGCTCATGATAGATTTACTCGCACCCGTGTCCAATTCCATAGATACTGGAATTCCGTTCAGTTCAACTTTTAACATGATCGGTGGACATTTCGTGGTGAAGGTGTGTACCCCGTACACTTCTGCCTCATCGGTTTGAGTCTCTAGTTCAGTTTGATCCTCTATGGATCGATCTTCCTCTTCAACGTGGTGGTTTGCAGGGTTTGCAGCTCGTCTGCACATTCGCTGGAGGTGTCCCATTGTTCCACAGCCTTTGCACGCATTATGTTTGAAGTGGCATTGATGGGCTCGATGATCACCTCCGCAACGCCAACAAGGTGTTAACTGCCTCGCATTAACGATTGATGGCGGACTTTGGGTCATCTGAGGTCTTGCAGCTGCCGGCGTGTACGTTCTGCCATATAAATTCCTGCCTGAAAATGACATTACTTTGTATACTAGTCGAAACCTCTTTATGATGCGAAATTTGTTTGGTGTTATTGCTGGTGGAGATAAATGCCTGGGCTATCGTTATGGCTTTGCTCAGATTCGGTGTTTCAACAGTCAATAGTTTGCGAAGGTTAACCTCATGGCCAATGCCAAGCACAAAAAAGTCTCTTAGCATTTGCTCCAGGAATCCATCGAATTCACAATGTCCTGCAAGGCGCCTCAGTTCGTCGACGTAGCTCGCCAGTTCCTGGCCTTCAGACCGACGACACGTGTAGAATCGATACCTTGCCATCAAAAGGCTTTCCTTCGGATTTAGGTGCTCCCGGACCAGTGCACACAGTTCTTCATAGGTTTTGGTTGTTGGTTTCAACGGAGCGAGAAGATTCTTCATGAGGCCATAGGTTGCTGCCCCACAGACGTAATTACGGAGGATCGCACTTGGTGTGGCAGTGTTCTCGTCCCCTTCCAGCTCATTGGCCATGAAGTATTAGTCAAGTCGCTCCACAAAGGCCTCGCAATCGTTCCCTTCTGAGAACTCCATGATACCAACAGTTCTTTGCATTTTCGGGTGGGTGTTCGTTTTCTCATCGCCAATTGTTATGCTCGTAATAAAGTAATGCAACTGAGTACTGTAGACAGTGAGGAAGTGTGACCTTAGCTCCTTTATTCTGACTTCAGAGTGCTGGTATAGCATGGGAGGCCTGCTTATAAACAGTGCTCCTGAGGGATGCTGGGATCCCTTGGGACTCCAACAGATAGGCTCTCTGGTGGTGGTATGATACAGGTTGCCTAGGGTTACATACATAACAGACCTCAATCAAATCTTCTCACAATCTTCACTTTCCTAGAGTGAAAAACCCCAGCACTTTAACACTATCATGGCAACTAAGACTTTAAACTAGGTATCAATCTAATGACCTTTCTCTGGACCTTTTTCAGAGCTTCTGTATCACCTACCACATGAGGGACCAGAACTGTATGGAGCATTCCAAATGAGGCTAAACTAAGGCCATATACAAAGACAGCATAGTATTTTTTTTGTTTAGTATTTAATGGTCCTGGCAATACATCTTACCATTCTATTTGCCTTTGCAATAGCCTTGCGGCACTGACCATAGACTTTCAGAGATTCATGTACAATACTACCCAAATCTTTCTCCTGCTCAATAGTTTTGAGCACGCTACACTGCATGGGTGTCGAGGTGCTTCGCGTTGGCACGACCCAGATGCATAATACTACATTTATTTATTATGTGGCATCTGCCAGATGTGGGCCCATTCCCCATCGCATCCAGAGCTACCTCTAATCAATATTTTTTCCTTCTAAGGTCCTAATACCAGAAAAATCTGTGTATCAGATGCAAAAGTGCAGACACTTCCTACAATGTCTTCATCAGATTATTGGTAAAGATTGTGAAGAGCATCAGCCCTAACAGTGATCTCTGTGGGACTCTACTAATAACTTGTCCCAACACAGAGCAGCTACCACCATTCTGCCTATTAAAAAGTCACCAATTCCTTATTCCCCTCAAAATCTGCCTGCCAATTCCACAGGACTCTCATGAGGGATGTGAAGAAAGAAAGACTTGAATTTATATAGCGCCTTTCATGACCACCGGACGTCTCAAAGTGCTTTACAGCCAATGAAGTACTTTTGGAGTGTAGTCACTATTGTAATGTGGGAAACGCGGCAGCCAATTTGCACACAAGCAAGCTCCCACAAACAGCAATGTGATAATGACCAGATAATCTGCTTTTGTTATGTTGATTGAGAGATAAATATTGGCCAGGACACCGGGGATAAATCCCCTGCTCTTCTTCAAAATAGTGCCATGGGATCTTTTAGGTCCACTTGAGAGAGCAGACAGGGTCTCAGTTTAACACCTCATCCGAAAGATGGTACCTCCAACAGTGCAGCATTCCCATAGCACTGGAGTATCAGCCTATGTTTTTGTGCACAAGTCTCTGGAGTGGTACTTGAACCCACAACCTTCTGACTCAGAGGCGAGAGTGCTACCCACTGAGTCACAGCTGACAGGAATGATGATATGTTAGAAGGATCATCAAATGAGGCCATATGGGTTGAACTGAAGAACAAAAAAGGGACAATCACACCGCTGGGAGTGTGTACACTGACTTGAAAAATTGTTAAGACATTTTACTGTTGTACAATGGTACAGAATCCACTCCAGTGCTGAAGTTTGTGTGGCTGGTGATGGAGCTTCAGGTATGTGTCAGCTGTGCTCGGGGTCAGAACAGGCGAGGGCCCAGGGGCAGCACCGGCCAGCCCACTCTGCAATATGTGTGCGCACTAGGTCTGTGCAGCTGAGCAGGTCTCCAGTCGTCTTGGTTAACACTCGTCACTGGACTAAGGCATAGCTCTGTCAAGCCCGTGTGGTGGCTGGTGTGCAATGGCCATCCCACGTTAAAATAATCCACGCACAGGCATCTTCCACCCTTCAGGATGTAGTTCAGGACCTGGAATATTAGGTCCTTCATTGAAACACCTATGAACTCATCCCTTTTTGGCGTGGAAACAAGTCATCCTCGTTTCGAGGGACTGCCGATGATGATGATGATAGCCCCCCAAACAGTCAGAGGGAGATAGAAGAGCAAATATGTAGGCAAATTTCTGAGAAGTGCAAAACAATAGGGCAGTAATAGTAGGGGATTTCAACTACCCTAATATAAACTGGGATAGAATTAGTATGAAAGGTATAGAGGGAGCAGAATTCTTAAAATATATTCAGGAGAACTTTTTTAGCCAGTACGCAGCCCAACAAGAGAGGGGGCGGTTCTGGTCTTAGTTTTAGCGAATGAAGCTGGGCAGGTGGAAGGGGTATCAGTGGGAGAGCATTTTGGTGGTAGTGAACATAATTCAGTTAGATTTAGGGTAGTTGTGGAAAAGGACAAAGAGGAACGAGGAATAAAAGTTCTGATTTGGGGAAAAGCCAATTTTACGAAGCTGAGATGTGATTTAGCCAAAATGCACTGGAAACAGCTACTTGAAGATAAATCAGTGTCAGAGCAATGGGAGGCATTTAAGGAGGTGATGGTGAGGGTTCCGAACAAGTATGTTCCCTTAAAGAAAAAGGGTGGGACTAACAAATCTAGAGCCCCCTGGACGTCAAGGGGCACACAGGCTAGGATAAAGAACACAAGGGAAGCTTATGATAGATACCGAGGGCTTAATACTACAGAAACCTAGAGGAATATAGAAAGTGAAATTTAAAAGGAAATTAGGAAAGCAAAGAGAGGGCCTGAAAAAATATTGCCAAGTAAAATCAAGGAAAACCGAAAGAAATACATTAGGAGCAAGAGGATAACTAAAGAAAGAATAGGGTCTATTAGAGACCATAAAGGTAACCTGTGTGTGGAGGCGGAAGATGTGGGTATGGTTCTTAATGAATACTTTGCATCTGTATTCACAAAAGAGAGGGATGATGTAGACATTACAATCCAGGAGGAGTGTGAAATAATAGATGAAATAAACATAGTGAGAGAGGAAGTATTAAGGGGTTTAGCAGCTTTGAAAGTGGATAAATCCCCTAGATGAAATGTATCCCAGGCTGTTAAAGAGAAGCAAGAGAGGAAATAGCAGAGGCTCTGACCATCATTTTCCAATCCTCTCTGGCTACAGGTGTGGTGCCGGAGGGCTGGAGGACTGCTAACATTGTATTGTTGTTTAAAAAGGGAGAAAGGGATAGACTGAGTAATTACAGGCCAGTCAGCCTAACGTCATTGGTGGGCAAATTATTCGAAAAATTCTGAGGGACAGTATAAATCTTCATTTAGAAAGATACTGATTAATCAAGGACAGTCAGCATGGATTTGTTAAGGGAAGGTTGTGTTTGACTACTTTGATTGAATTTTTTAAGGAGGTAACAAGGAGGATTGATGAGGGTAGTACATTTGATGTAAACTATATGGATTTTAGCAAGGCTTTTGAAAAGGTCCCACAAGGCAAACTGGTCACGAAAGTTAAAGCCCATGGGATTCAAGGCAAAGTGGATGCAAAATTGGCTCAGAGGCAGGAAGCAAAGTGTAATGGTCGATGGGTGTTTTTGTGACTGGAAGGCGGTTTCCAGTGGGTTTCCGCAGGGCTCAGTACTAGGGGCTAGATTTTAAATTTTTTTGTATGCATAACGCCCACTAAACATCCATTTTACTGCTGAAATGAGGTATAATGCCCAGATATCGCCCATTAAGCCACAAAATGGAAACTGACGCCCATTCTTCGGATACTTATCGCTGAGCATTACTTTCCCCATGTGTGTAATGCCGGGAAAAAATAATACCGCCCACCCACTTTTTTTGGACGGAATCAGAATAGGCGAAATCAACGCCCATAATATTGCCCAGCATTACTTTCCGCACGTAATTAACGCCGAGATTCAATAATACCGCCTGCCCACTTTTTTTTGTCGTAAAGATCACATTTGCCGAAACTAACGCCCAGCGTCACTTTCACCATCTCACACACATCTCGCCCACAATATCGCTCGCCCAAAACACCGCTCAGAAAAAGTGGAACTGTTCTGAATGAATCACAGCGGTGTGGGCGCCATTTTTAAAATCGTAGGTCGCTTCATTTAAAAGGCTGCTGCAACTTCGGGGAAGTTTCGATTGACTCTGGAGTTCTTCTCAGGTGAAGTGACCATCTCAACAGACATATTTTCAGACTCTGGACTATTGGGGTTTACTGTAAGTGTATTTTAGTGAGGAAATTACTGTTTCTGATCAATCGCTATTGTACTTTCATTGGAATGGGGCCAGCCATTTCTCAGCCTGCATCGATTAATACGCAGATGCTGCAGAGTTCAAATGGCTCAATGTCTGACGCACATCATTACGTGCCCAATTTAAGATGTGCCAGAATGAGGAGGAGGTCCAGACCATACACACCCCGTACTTACAAGGAGAAGAAGTCTTACTTCGATGTGTCCGAGCACACCTGCCTTCGGAGACTGTGCTTCCACAAGATGGTGATCAATGAAATATGTGAGCTCATCAGGCCAGATATGCAGCCTGCCATCAGGACATCAGTGTCGGTCCAGGTCACCGTGGCACTGTCTTTCAGGCCTTTGCGGTCGAGATTTCCCCTCTGTCTCACCATGTCACACATTGCTGCATTAGACAGGTCACGGAGGCTCTGTACGCGCGTAGGATTGACTTTATCAGCTTCCCCATGTCCACGGAGACTCAGACTGACAAGGCTGGAGCATTATACCACATTGCAAGTTCCCCAGGGTGCAGGGAGCAATACAGTAACAGAAAAGGATTTCACTCTCTGAAGATCCAACTAGTTGTCGACCACAACCAGATCATAATGGCAGTGAATGCCAAATGTTCGGGCAGCTTCGAAGAAGCTCACATCCTGCGTGAGAGCGCTGTTTCTGAAATGTTTAAGAGTCAGCCACAAAGACAATGCTGGATGCTTGGTGATAACCGATATGGCCTAGCCACCTGGCTGATGACCCCCTTGCGTGACACCCACACCGAGGCAGAGAAGCGCTACAACCGGAGCCACAGAGACACACTCATTGTGATCTCGAAAACAATAACTGTGCTTAAGCAGCGCTTTAGACGCCTGGAACACTCAGGAGGGGAACTACAATACAACCCTGAGCAAGTAGCTAAATTTGTGGTCGTGTGCTCCATGCTGCTCAATATGGCTATCGGGAGGACAAGAATTGCCAGAAGGGACTGATGGTCCACCTCAGGAGAGAGAGGAAGAGGAGGACGAGAGGCTGAATGCTGAACTAGGGCCAGACAATCAGACTGAATATGCAACCATGCCCAGGCCCCCTCCAGACACACTGCTGTGCGTGTGCAGCTCAGACATCAATGGTGGCCATCGCCTTGGTGCCAGTTAAAGTTTACGTTGATTGAAGTTAAGTTTTATTTAACCCTTTCATGTTAAGGAGCTACTAGTGTGTAATGGTCCAGCTGTCTGAGGACATGCACAACAAGGTTATGTTGAATAAACATTTTTTTACTCGACCATTGGTCTGAAATCATAAGTATCACAGCCAAAAACACCCAACCCCTGCCCACACCCCACATTTTTGACCATTGACATCAATCAAATGGTCAACATGTCCAGCAACACAGAATACAAAGGCAAAGCAGGAGGGTGGCCCCCTCCCCCCATACATTACAACAAATTGCAGACTCCCAGATGGAGATATAACACAGCAATCACCTGCGGACATGCACCTCACTTTCCTTCCCCGCTCCCCTTCTTCTCCCCACCTCTACCCCTTCCCCTCCTCGCTCCACGGTGTCTGGCTGAGGAGCTCCACAGATGGTGCCTCATTGGGGGGGATGAAGGCAGAGGCGGTGGTAGCACGGGTACGGGAGCGGGGGGTGCCAAGGGGGGAACATTCTCTGATGCAGAAGCAGGATCTTGGTCCTTGCTCTCATCTGTCGTTCGCAGTGATGGTGTGGAACCTAGGGGTGGAGTGCCGCGCTCCGTGACCACTGGGAGGCCTGTGCCAGCAGTGTTCCTGGCTATTGCCTCCAGGGGCTCCGCTATCTGCGGAACGTACTCAGTCATGGTGGCCAGCTGTCGGGATATGTCCCCCAATGCAACGAGGATCTGGTCACCAATGTCTACAGTCCTCCTGGACAACTGTACCATCTCTCCGCTCTCATGTGGTGCCCGTGGATCAGACCTGCCGCATCCACGAAACCTCTGCGGGGTCAGTGCCGTCCTGGGGACAAATGGGGTGCCCTGTGGCGAGGTGCTTGGGCCCGGTACCTCCAGAGTGGAGGCGGGAATGACCAGAAGAGCACTAGATGGCCTTGGGGTAGAATGGCTTCTGGAGCGTGGCGATGCAGGTTCCTCGAAGTCCGCGCTCTCATCCATAGAGAACAGACACAGCAGATTGACGGGCGAGAATCAGAGCTCCTCAGCAGATGTAGGATCGTCCGGCCCCGTACCCCCACCTTCTGGCCTCTGTGGTTTTGCCTGGGGCCGCGCTGCTGGCTGAGCTGCAAAATACAAATGAGGTTATTAGAGGAGAAGGGGGTGCTAGGGTCACAAGGTGATTCCAGCACTACACACAGCGTATGCATGACAAAAGCACCACCGCTATCAAAATCATCACAGATATCACATTTCATGACCATCAACACATTGTGCATTGCAATGATTTTCATTAGGCCAGCATTATTCATAGGTCAATTTTAGAAATCATCTCATACATGATTGTTCGGATATCAGTGGGTGTGGCATCCATTGACTTTATATCATGCAATGGTGTAAACTTTACTCACGTGGCATCACTTCAGGGTCTGCAGATGCTTGCGTGGCTGTCCGGGGGTGCTTCCCCACGAGTGCGAGCACCCACTCCTCCATCTCAGTGATGTCGCTGGGGACTGGTGGCCCCCCAACTGTTTGCCTCTGCACGGACCTCATCGTCGATAGCTTCTTCTGTAAAAGATAACAGGACGACATGGCATGAGATCATTGCTAGATACTGTCACAGAGACTGATACAACACATAACCGACAGATGTAATCTTAATTATTATAATTATCATTCTTTACCTAAAGACGTACACTGTGACTGCAGGCTTTGAGTACAACGTTCCCGGTAAAAGTGAAAGACCTCACATCTGATGCTAGTCACTCATGACTGTTACAAATCAAATTATATAAATATATAAGTAGATGTAAATAAATGTAATACTTACTATTGTGGATCCCACAAGGTCGGTCCATTGTTTGCGGCATTGGTTGCCCTCACGCACCTCGTTGGTAGTCGACGAGACCACCTCGGCCCATATCTTCTGGTAGGCCTTTGGGGTGGGCTTCCTACTCCCTTCCTGGGTCAAATCACCCCAGCATAACTTGACCTCCTGCAGGAGGGAGGCATTTGCCTCGTCTGAGAACCTTCTCGCTCTTTTGCGTCCTCCAATGTGCTCCTCTCCCAGCTCACTGCCCTCGCCAGCGTCAATCTCCACAGCGTGTTGTGTCGCCTCCTCCTCTCCCTCCATTATAGGCACCAAATTCAGGCAAATATCTGGCTGATAATAGCTAATTTTTTTTTCCCCATTTGCTTAAAGCTCGAAACTCTCCCTCCTTCCTCCCAAAGCAGCCACACCACACCCACACACGCCTTCACTCCCTCTCAGCTCCCTCTTTGTCTCCTCTTCTGCGCATGTCATGATGACCCTTGACCTCCTGAATCACAGGAATTGAGCATTGCTATGCTGTTGCTAAGGATGCCAACACTTTACGGCAGAAGGTCAGAGAGATTTAATGCTACAGCCCATTTCATATCGCTCGCGGTAACGTCCAATTTCAAAAGTGAAGACTAGGAGCTTTGAGAATGGGTGAGAAACCGGCGATCTGACAACCTATTTTTAACTGCCCATGTCAGAAATACCGCCCATTTTTGGGCGATCTGCACAAAAGTGTAAAATCTAGCTCCATGTTCCTTGCTTTTTGTGATATATATCAATGATTTAGACTTGAATGTTGGCAGATGATACAAAAATTGGCCGTGTGGTTGATAATGAAGAAGAAAGCTGTAGACTGCAGGAAGATATCAATGGACTGGTCAGGTGGGTAGAACAATGGGAAATGGCATTCAATCTGGAGAAGTGTGAGGTAATGCATTTGGGGAGGGCTAATAAGGCAAGGGAATACACAATAAATGGTAGGGCATTGAGAAGTGTAGAGGAACAGAGGGACCTTGGAGTGCATGTCCATGGATCCCTGAAGGCGGCAGGACAGGTATATAAGGTAGTTAAGAAGGCATACGGGATACTTGCCTTTATTAGCTGCTGTTATATATGCAACACCTTGTAACCAGCAATCTACCGCCTTGAGGGCTCATCTGTTGGAGTCCCAAGTGATCCCCGCATCCTTTGGAAGCACTGCATATAAGCAAGCCTCCCATGCTGTGCCAGAGCTCTGGAGTCAGAATAAAGAGACTAAGGTCACACTTACTCAAGTCTACGGTATTCAGTCACATTGCTTTATTTGAGACATAACAACTGGTGATGAGTAATAGATAACGAATCATTACGCGAAAATGCAGAGAACTGTTGGTATCCTGGAGAAATTCTCAGAAGGTGACGGTTGGAAAGCCTTCGTGGAGCGACTTGACCAATACTTCGAGGCCAACGAGCTGGAAGGGAATGTGAACGCTGCCAAATGAAGGGCAGTTCTCCTCACTGTCTGCAGGGCAACAACCTGTGGCCTCATGAAGAATCTTGCTCCGGTGAAACCAACAACCAAATCGTATGAAGAACTGTGTACACTGGTCCGGGAGCACCTAAATCTGAAGGAGAGCGTTCCGATGGCAAGGTATCGATTTTATACATTTCAACAGTCTGAAGGCCAGGAAATGGTGAGCTACATTGCCGAACTAAGGTATCTTGTAGGACATTGCGAATTCGGTGGATTCCTGGAGCAAATGCTAAAATACTTTTTTGTGCTTGGCATTGGCATGAAGTTATCCTTCGCAAACAATTGACTGTTGAAACACCGAACCTGAGCAAAGCCATAACGATAGCCCAGGCATTTATGTCCACCAGCGATAAAACCAAACAAATTTTGCAGCATAAAGATACGTCGGCAAGTACTGTACACAAAGTAACGTTATTTTCAGGCAGGAATGCATATGGCAGAACGTACAAGCCTGCAGCTGCATGACCTCAGATGACTCAGAGTCTGCCATCAAACGTTAATGCGAGGCAATTAACACCTTGTTGGCGCTGTGGAGGTGATCGTCGAGCCCATCAATGCCACTTCAAACACTATGCGTGCAAAGGCTGTGGAAAAATGGGACACCTCCAGTGAAAGTGCAGATGAGCTGCAAACCCTGCAAACCATCACATTGCAGAGGAAGACCAATCCATGGCAGATCAAATGGAACTAGAGATTTGAACCGAGGAGGCAGAAGTGTACAGGGTACACAACTTCACCACGAAATGTCCACCGATCGTGTTAAAAGTTTAACTGAATGGAATTCCAGTATCTATGGAACTGGACACGGGTGCGAGTCAGTCTGTCATGAGCAAAAAGGCCTTCGAGAGGCTGTGGTGCAACAAGGCACAAAGGCCCAAACTGAGCCCTATTCATACCAAGCTGAGAACTTACACTAAAGAGCTGATCTCTGTAATTGGCAGTGCAGCAGTAAAAGTCTCCTATGATGGAGCGGTGCACGAACTCCCACTATGGATTGTACCAGGAGATGGCCCCACACTGTTCGGCAGAAGCTGGCTGGGAAAAATCCGCTGGAACTGGGACGACATCTGAGCGCTTTCGTCCATCGACGACACCTCATGTTCCCAGGTTTTGAGCAAGTTCCCATCGTTGTTTGAGCCAGGCATCGGAAATTTCTCTGAGGCAAAGGTGCCGATCCACTTGATTCCCGGTACACGACCCAACCACCACAAGGCACGTACGGTGCCATACATGATGCGAGAGAAAGTGGAGATCCGAGCTGGACAGGCTGCAATGAGAGGGCATCATCGTGCCGGTTAAGTTCAACGAGTGGACCAGTCCGATTGTTCTGGTTCTCAAGGGCGATGGCACGGTCAGAATTTGTGGGGACTATAAAATAACGATTAATCGTTTTTCGCTGCAGGACCAGTACCGGCTACCCAAGGCAGACGACCTATTTGCGATGCTGGCAAGAGGGAAGACGTTCATCAAGTTGGACCTGACCTCGGCCTACATCACGCAGAAGCTGGCGGAATCTTTGAAAGGCCTCACCTGCATCAACACACACAAAGTTCTGTTCATCTACAATAGATGCCCGTTTGAGATTCGATCGGCCGCGGCTATTTTTCAAAGGAACATGGAGAGTCTGCTGAAGTCGGTTCCGTGCACCGTGATTTTCCAGAACGACATATTGATCACAGGTTGGGACACCATCGAACACGTGCAGAACCTGGAAGAGGTTCTAAGTCGGATAGATCGTGTGGGACTCAGGTTGAAACGCTCGAAGTATGTTTTCTTGGCACCAGCGGTCGAGTTTTTAGGGAGAAGAATCGCGGCAGACGGCATCAGACCCACCGACGCCAAGACGGAGGCCATCAAGAACGTGCCGAGACCACTGAACGTGATGGAGCTGCGGTTGTTCATGGGACTCCTCAATTATTTTGGTAATTTCGTACACAGGTTAAGCACCTTGCTAGAACCTCTACATGTGTTGCTACGCAAGGGGGAGGACTGGGTATGGGGGAAATCACAAGAGACTTCTTTTGAGAAAGCCAGAAATATGTTTTGTTCCAACAAACTGCTTGTTCTCTATAACCCATGTAAACGTTTAGTGCTAGCTTGCAATGCATCTTTGTATGTGGTCAGGTGTGTGTTAGAACAAGCAAACGGATAGGGAACATTGCAACCGGTCACTTATGTGTTCAGTAGTTTGTCCAAGGCCGAAAGGGCTTACAGCATGATTGAAAAAAAAGCTCTGGGATGTGTTTACGGGGTGAAAAAAATGTACCAGTATCTGTTTGGGCTTAAGTTCGAGTTAGAAATTGACCATAAGCCCCTCATATCGCTATTCTCAGAGAGCCAAAGGTATTAATACCAATACCAATACCAATGGGCGCTCACGCTGTCTGCATATAACTATGTAATTTGCCACAGGCCAGGCACAGAGAACTGCGCTGATGCTCTCAGTCGGCTACCATTGCCCACCACTGGGGTGGAAATGGCACAGACTGCAGACTTGCTCTTGGTGATGGATGCATTTGAAAACGAAAAGTCACCCGTTATGGCCCGCCAGATCAGGACCTGGTCCAGCCAGGATCCTTTACTGTCCCTTGAAAAAAACTGTGTCCTCAATGGGAGTTGGTCCAGCCTCCCAGCAGAGATGCATGAAGAGATCAAGCCGTTCCAGCGGCGCAAAGACGAAATGTCCATACAGGCGGACTGTCTTTTGTGGGGTAATCGCGTGGTTTTGCCTAAGAAAGGCAGGGAAACGTTCATACGCGACCTACACAGTACCCACCCAGGCATAATAATGATGAAAGCTATAGCCAGATCCCATGTGTGGTGGCCCGGCATCAACTCAGATTTGGAATCATGCATGCGCCAATGCAACACTTGCTCTCAACTAAGCATTGCACTTCGGGAGGCACCGCTAAGTTTGTGGTCATGGCCCTCCAAATCGTAGTCTAGGATCCACGTTGACTTCTCTGGCCCGTTTCTAGGCAAAATCTGTTTGGTTGTTGTGGATGCTTATTCAAAATAGATTGAGTGTGTAATAATATCTGTAAACATGTCCACTGCCATCATCAAAAGCCTACGAGCCATGAATGCCACGCTCGGCCTGCCTGATGTCCTTGTCAGCGACAATGGGCCATGCTTCACCACTGCTGAATTCAAGGAATTCATGACCCGCAATGGGATCAAGCATCTCACATTCTGCCCCGTTCAAGCCCGCATCTAATGGCCAGGCAGAATGGGCAGTCCAAACCATCAAGCAAAACTTGAAACGCGTGTCGGAAGGCTCCTTGCAGACCCATCTGTCCCGAGTCCTGCTCAGCCACCGCACAAGACCCCACTCGCTCACTGGGGTTCCCCCTGCCGAATTGCTCATGAAAAGGGCACTCAAAACAAGGGTCTCTCTAGTCCACCCTAATCTCCATGATCATGTCGAGGGCAGGCGTCATCAACAAAGCATGTACCATGATTGCGCAAATTTGTCCCGCGATATTGACGTAAATGACCCTGTATTTGTACTCAACTATGGACATGGTCCCAAATGGCTTGCTGGCACTGTCGTAGCCAAAGAAGGGAGTAGGGTGTTTGAGGTCAAACTTGCAAATGGACTAACTTGCAGAAAGCATTTGGACCAAACCAAACTGCGATCCACAGACAGCCACGAGCAACCTGAAGAGGACACCACCAACTTCAACCCTCTGATACACACACAAGTGGCAACCGACATCACGGTTGACCACGAAGCTGAACTCATCAGCCCCAGCAGCCCAGCAAGGCCAGCTGCACAGCAGCCCAGCGAAGGCCCAACCAACTCACCTGCACCTGTGTTTGTACCGAGACGATCCACTAGGGAACGGAAAGCCACAGATCATTTCACCCTGTAAATAAGTGTACTATTGACTTTGGCGGGGGGTGGAGTGATGTTATGTATGCAAAACCTTGTAACCAGCATTCTCCCGCCACCAGAGGGCATATCTGTTGGAGTCCCAAGGGATCCCAACATCCTTTGGGAGCACTGCATATAAGCAGGCATCCCATGCTGTGCCGGCTCCCTGAAGTCAGAATAAAGAGACTAAGGTCACACTTACTCAAATCTACAGTACTCAGTCATATTGCTTTATTTGAGACATAACAGCCGCGGCATTGAATATAATAGCTGGGAGGTTATGTTTGAATTGTATAAACCACTAATTAGGCTACAGCTGGAGTACTGCGTGCAGTTCTGGTCACCATATTACAGGAAAGATGTGATTGCACTAGAAAGGGTAGAGAGGAGATTTACATGGATGTTACCTTGACTGGAGAATTTTAGCCTCGTGGAAAGATTGGATAGGTTTTCTTTGGAACATTCGAGGCTGAGGGGAGACTTAATTGAGGTGTATAAAATTATGAGGGGCCTAGATAGAGTGGACAGGAAGAATCTATTTCTCTTAGTAGAGGGGTCAATAACCAGTGGACATTGATTTAAAGTAATTGGTGGGAGGTTTAGAGTTGATTTGAGGAGAAATGTCTTCACCCAGAAGGTGGCGGGGGTTTGGAACTCACTGCCTGAATGGGTGGTAGAGGCAGAAACTTTCATAGTATTTAAAAAGTACTTGGATATGCACTTGATGTGCTGTAATCTATAAGGCTATGGACCAAGAGCTGGAGAGTGGGATTAAGCTGGCTCTTTGTTAGTCGGCACAGACATGATGGGCCAAATGGTCTCCTTCTATGCTGTACATTTTTAGGATTCTATGATTAAGTAGCCTATTGTGAAGCATTTTGTCAAACACTTTTTGAAAATCCAGCTATACAATATCAACTGAGCTATGTACATGCATTGGCCTAGTACCTTCCTCAAAACATTCCACCATATTGGTGAGACATGACCTCCTTTTGCAGAAGCCAAGTTGAAACATCTCTATTAACCCCATCAACGTGGTTGTAAGTGTATCTTGAATGAACCATTCTAGCCACTTGCTTATACATGATGTCAAGCTATCGTGCCTGTAATTTCTTGGCTGTGGCTTATTGCCCTTTATAAATATTCGCACCACGTGTATCTCTCTCAAATCCCAGACCCCAGCAAGCTGCTAAATATATGAGAAGGGAGCTTGCAGAGCACAGCGCTCTCCCCCCGGTTGCTGCCTGGCCTGCTGAGTGTTTCTAGCGTTTTCTGTTTTTGTTTCCACTATCTTCTTCTCCAATATCATTTTGAGAGCAGCTTCTACTGCTTTTAGCTGAGATTAATACATATCCCTGTTCTCCTGAGAACTATTTTCTGCTTCGGTCTCATTGTCTTTGAGCATGACTTTTTAGCCAATTTGGTTTTGTTTTACCATGTGTCCTTATTTTAACTCTAGTGGCATACATGGCTTCCCTTTTGAAAGCATTCCATTTTTCTTCCATGTTGCTAACCTTCCAACCCAGAAGTTATGCTAAACCTATATAAACACTAGTTCGACCCCAGCTGGAATATTGTGTCCAATTCTGGGCACCGCACTTTAGGATGGACGTGAAGAATTTAGAGAGGATACTGAAGATATTTACTAGAATGGTTCCAGGGATAAGGGATTATAGGAAGGCAGACAAAAAGCAGGAAACTATAAACCAATTAGCCTAACATCTGTAGTTGGAAAAATGTGGAGTCCATTATTAAAGAAGCAGTAGCAGGACATTTGGAAAAGCAAAATTTGGTCAGGTAGAGTCAGCATGGATTTCTGAAGGGGAAGTCATGTTTGACAAATTTGCTGGAATTCTTTGAGGATGTAACAAGCAGGGTGGATAAAGGGGAACCAGTGGATGTGCTGTATTTGGACTTCCAGAATGCATTTGACAAGGTGCCACATAAAAGGTTACTGCACAAGATAAAAGTTCACGGGGTTGGGGGTAATATATTAGCATGGATAGAGGATTGGCTAACAAACAGAAAACAGAGAGTAGGGATAAATGGTTCATTATCGGGTTGGCAATCAGTAACTAGTGGTGTACCGCAGGTATCAGCGCTAGGACCCCAACTATTTACAATCTATATTAACAACTTGGAAGAAGGGACCGAATGTAACCTAACCAAGTTTGCTGACGATACAAGGATGGGAGGAAAAGCAATATGTCAGGAAGACACAAAAAATCTGCAAAAGGACATAGACAGGCTAAGTGAGTGGGTGAAATTTGGCAGATGGAGTATAATGTTGGAAAGTGTGAGGTCATGCACTTTGGCAGAAAAAAAATCAAAGAGCAGGTTATTATTTAAATGGAGAGAGATTGCAAAGTGCTGCAGTACAGTGGGACCTGGGGGTACTTGTGCAAGCAACATAAACGGTTAGTATGCAGGTATAGCAAGTGATCAGGAAGGCCAATGGAATCTTGGCCTTTATTGCAAAGGGGATGGAGTATAAAAGCAGGGAAGTCTTGCTACAGTTGTAAAGGATATTGGTGAAGCCACACCTGAAATACTGTGTGCAGTTTTGGTTTCCATATTTACAAAAGGATATACTTGCTTTGGAGGCAGTTCAGAGAAGGTTCACTAGGTTGATTCCAGAGATGAGGGGTTGACTTATGAGGAAAGTTTGAGTAGGTTTGGCCTCTACTCATTGGAATTCAGAAGAATGAGAGGTGATCTTATCAAAACATATAAGATCATGAGGGGGCTTGACAAGGTGGATGCAGAGAGGATGTTTCCACTGATAGGGGAGACTAGAACTAGAGGGAAAAATCTTAGAATAAGGGGCCGCCCATTTAAAACTGAGATGAGGAGAAATTTCTTCTCTCTGAGGGTTGTGGATCTGTTGAACTCACTGCCTCAGAGAGTTGTGGAAGCTGGGGCATTGAATACATTTAAGTCAGAAATAGACAGTTTCTTAAACGATAAGGGAATAAGGGGTTATGGGGAGCGGCCAGGGAGGTGGACCCGAATCCATGATCGGATCTGCCATGATCGTATTAAATGACGGAGCAGGCTCGAGGGGCCGTATGGCCTACTCTTGCTCCTATTTCTTATGTTCTTATGTTCTTATAGTTATGTGGATAGACTGGAGAAGCTGGGGTTGTTCTCCTTAGAGCAGAGGAGGATAGAGGTGTTTGAAATCATGAAGGGTTTAGATAGAGTAAATAAAGATAAACTGCTTCCAGTGGCTGAAAGGTCGATAACAAGAGAGCACAGATTTAAGGTGATTGGTAAAAAAATCAGAGGTGACATGAGGAAAAACTTTGGAATGCACTGCCTGATAGGGTGGCAGATACAGATTCAATAGTAGCTTCACAATGCAATTGAATCAACACTTGAAGTAGAAATAATTTAAGGGATGTGGGCAAAGAGCTGGGAGTGGTACTAACTGGATTACTCTTCAAAAGAGCTGGCACAGACTCGATGGCTTGACTGACCAGTAAATCTCGTTCAAGTTGTTTACAAATTGAACCCACTCAAAATGTAGTGCGAGCATTAAATTTTGAGCAGCTTTGGTTGATCAAGTTGTATCTAATACTACTGCACCTGCGAATTGTTGTGAAAATAAACTGCAAACCTTTATACCATCTACTTTACTTCATTACCCAGCATGCATGTGGAAATGAGTGAGAATGTGAATTCACTGAACAACAGTGCACTGTATAGTAAAGACCTTTAACCTTTGTGGAACATGTATGAATTATCATTACTGGATGGTTTCACCGAGTTTATGTATATAGTTACAGATAGACACCAAAAATATTGAATTGGATGTTATAGATGTGTCACTTTTATACACTTTTTAAATTAAATCTTTGTAGATACTTTAAAGCATAACTTATTTTATTCGTCTGGGTATTTTTAGTTGTAGTCTGAGAATGTTTTTAATTTTTTTGGCAGAACAAATATAGTTTTTCATATAAATCTTCCCATTTATCTTGCAACCTAATACACCTGCATATTGTCATGCTTTATTCTATATGCATGACAACCTCAATCATGTAGTTGGAACAACTTATCTCATCTGTGGAATGCAGTTGGCCAGGGTTGAATAATGAGTAAAAAGATAAATTAATATCCTGGAATATTTACTCAGTTACCTGTTGAGATGAATATGAAATTTCAGAGTTTTGTCTTGAATGTTTTAATTTCTGTTATTCACCATCCTTTATGACATCAAATAAGTTAGGAAAATTCCATGACAATACAAAATATACATGGCCTGGTGGTTTTGCAAGCTCAGTGTGGTGAATGGCTATTTCTCATTGTATACTTTACCTTTGTTGAATATAAACCTTAACATGTAATTGAACTGGTACTTAGCGGTTCAAGAGGGTAGCTCACCACCACCTTCTCAAGGGCAATCAAGGGTGGGCAATAAATACTGGTCTTGCCAACAATGCCCACATCCCATGAATGAATATTTTTTAATTACAAGGTCGCCATTTTTATATCTTTCTAACTGCATTTTTTTTACATGATCTTGGATGCACTTTGCACCAATTCTTACCATTCTTATCAAGAAGTTCTTGGCTCTAAGCATTTCTTTCCATCTGACGTCCATGATTCCTAGACTAACAGACGTGTTTAGGGTTAGAGAAGAATAGAATGTATTATTATGATTAGTTACAGGTAACTTAAGCTCTAAATGTAAACAATATGTAGCCTGGCCCAGAAGCTAGCTGCTTGTGATCTCTATGTGGAAATTATACTGTTAACCATTTGCAGGATTCCAGGTTTTCAACTTTGGAAGTTAATATAAAAATGGAACTTAATACAAATGGATTTATTTACTATGATCTCTAACATATCCCCTATGCACTTGCTTATGACTCCTCTAGGAACCCACATTTGGCAGCTCATATGCGTAATAATCAGATCCACTAGAGCTCTCCTTGAGCAGACCTCTCATTGAGCAAACCTTTGGAATCCTCCGCTGCTTGTACAGGTCTGCCGGCTTCCTTTAATACAGCCCAGAAAGAGGTCACGTATGATAATGGTTTGCTGTATGCTGCTTAACTTTGCCATGCCATGGGGACAACACATTGAGCTATCATTGAATGACGACCTTCAACATTTTTACAGTGCATGATGAAGGTCCAGATTATTCTTCTTCTCCAATCAAATCAATCCAATTTTTCCTGAGCCCTGGAACCTTAGTTTGGCTTTCTGTAGTGTGGTGAGGACATTTATGATAGCAAATTTCTTGCTGGATAAGCAGTGCTGGTAGTATACATCCAGGGCCTTGCATCGAAGACAACTGTAAAGAAAGTAAATGAAGACAAAAAGGGAACAGAAAAAATTGAACAGAAATTTAAAACAAAAGAGTGATTCGTAAAATTAGAACAAAGACCTATTTTTGTTTATAACAGATGCCCGTTTGGAATCCGATTGGCGGCGGCGATATTCGAGAGAAACATGGAAAGTTTACTGAAGGCGGTCCCGCACACCGTGGTCTTCCAGGACAACATCTTGGTCACAGGTCAGAACACAGTCGAGCACCTGCAGAACCTGGAGGAGGTTCTTAGTCGACTCAACCGCGCGGGGCTCAGATTAAAATACTCAAAGTGCGTTTTCCTGGCACCTGAAGTGGAGTTCCTGGGAAGGAGGATTGCGGCGGATGGCATCAGGCCCACCAATGCGAAGACGGAGGCAATCGAGAACGCACCGAGGCCACAGAACGTCACGGAGCTGCGGTGGTTTCTGGGACTCCTGAACTACTTTGGTAACTTCTTACCGGGCCTCAGCACACTGTTAGAACCATTGCATGTCGCACTACGAAAAGGGGACGAATAGATTTGGGGCAAAAGCCAAGAAAATGCCTTTGTAAAAGCGAGAAAATTGTTATGCTCCATCAAATTGCTGTTGTTGTATGATCCATGTGAGCGTTTGGTACTAGCATGTGATGTGTCGTCATATGGCCTTGGGTGTGTATTGCAACAAGCTAATGATTGCAGGAAACTGTAACCGGTTGCTGATGCATCCAGGAGTCTGTCTAAGGCTGAGAGAACCTACAGCATGATTGAGAAAGAAGCGTTAGCGTATGTCTATGGGGCAAAGAAAATGTATCAATACCTGTTTGGGCTAAAGTTCGAATTGGAAATTGACCATAAGCCACCTATATCCCTGTTCTCAAAGAGTAAAGGGATAAATACCAATGCATCGGCCCGCATCCAGAGATGGACGCTCATGTTGTCCGCAGACAACTACGCCATCAGAAAACTGTGCCGATGCTCTCAGTAGGCTGCCATTGCCCACCACGGAGATGGAAATGGCGCAGCCTGCAGATCTAGCTATGGTTATGGAAGCACTTGAGAGTGAACAATCACCCGTCACTGCCCGGCATATCAAAACCTAGACAAGCCAGGACCCCTTATTATCTCTAGTCAAAAGCTGTGTGCTTCACAGGAGCTGGTCCAGTGTCCTAGTGGAAATGCAGGAAGAGATAAAACCGTTCCAGAGGCGCAAAGATGAATTGTCTATACAGGTAGACTGCCTTCTGTGGGGCAATCGAGTAGTGGTCCCCAAGAAGGGCAGAGACACCTTCATCAGTGACCTCCACATTACCCACCCAGGCATCGTAATAATGAAAGCGATAACCAGATCCCACATGTGGTGGCCCGGTATTGATGTGGACTTAGAGTCCTGTGTTCACAGATGTAATACATGCTCGCAGTTAAGTAATGTACCCAGGGATGTGCCGCTAAGTTTATGGTCTTGGCCCTCCAAACCATAGTCTAGGGTACATGTCGACTATGCAGGCCCGTTCTTGGGTAAAATGTTCCTTGTGGTTGTAGACCTGTACTCCAAGTGGATTGAATGTGAGATAATGTTGGCTAGCACGTCCGCTGCCACTACGGAAAGCCTGCGGGCCATGTTTGCCACACACGGCCTACTGATGTCCTGGTGAATGACAATGGGCCATGTTTTACCAGTGCTGAGTTCAAAGAATTCATGACCCGTAACGGGATCAAACATGTCACATCTGGTCAAGCAGAGAGAGCAGTGCAAACCATCAAGCAAGGCTTGAAGAGGGTAACTGAAGGCTCACTGCAGACTCGCCTATCCCGAAACCTGCTTAGCTACTGCACGAGACCCCACTCACTCACTGGGATCCCACCTGTTGAACTGCTCATGAAAAGAGCACTTTAGACAAGGCTCTCGTTAGTTCACCCTGATCTACATGAACAGGTAGAGAGCAGGCGGCTTCAACAAAGTGCATACCATGATAGCGCAAATGTGTCACGTGAAATTGAAATCAACGATCCTGTATTTGTATTAAATTATGGACAAGGTCCCAAGTGGCTTCCTGGCACTGTCGTGGCCAAAGAGGGGAGCAGGTGTTTCGGGTCAAACTTTCAAATGGACTCATTCACCAGAAACACTTGGACCAAATCAAACTCGGATTCACGGACTATCCTGAGCAACCCACCTTGGACCTTACCTTTTTTGATCCCCCAACATACACACCAGTGGCAACCGGCACCACGGTTGACAACGAAGCAGAACCCATCATCCACAGCAGCCCAGCAGAGCTCAACACTACAGGCAGCCATGCAAAGCCAGCTGCACAGCAGCCCAGTGAGGGCCCAACAAATGATTCAACAACACCAGCTTTCACACTGAGACGATCAACCAGGGCAAGAAGGGTCACAGATTAACTCACATTGTAAATAGTTACACTATTGACTTTGCGGGGGGGAGGGAGTGTTGTTATATATGTATACTTGTATTTACTCTGTACAGCCACCAGAGGGCTCATCTCCTGGAGTCCCAAGGGATCCCATAATCCCTTGGGAGCACAGGTATTTAAGGAGGCTTCACAGGTTGGAGAGGCACTCTGGAGACCTGCAATAAAAGACTAAGGTCACACTTTACTTTGAGCTCACAGTGTTCAGTCTGACTCCATACTCAACAGTAACAACCTATAGTAACTTTATTTATGCTAATTTTATTTCAATTAATTGATAATCTGGGGAAAGACTTCCACGGAAATTTCAAGGTGTTTGACCATTTTGGCAGACCAATTACTCTACATAGTTTTCAGTTTTCTTTATTTGGTATTTGATGTCTCACTTTTCAGAATATATCCCAGTTTATCATTAGCACTTGAACTATGTGATTCAGCTTTAGTAGCGCTGTCAGTAAACTCTCATCAGTTTATACTGACTGCAATTTTTGCTTATTCCTCCAATTTAGTTTAAAATGTGGCTTTTAAATTTTACACATTTTTCAGCAAAACATCCCACTCCAGTATTGATTTTCCAGATAACAAGGAAAGAGAGAAAGGTTGGGATAGATTTCAGCTACAGGATTATTTTGCTTTCCTCTGTACTTCTCCATTTAGTAATTGACGGTAGTTAACATCCGGAATGCTTTGTATTATGCCAAGTAATTACTATCAGCAAGCTTTTTGGTCTCTTGTAAATCACAGACTCGCATAAAGCTGCTAATGGATGGTGAAGGATCAGAAGTAGCAAGAGCTTAAGGAAATCACGCATTAAATGTAAATTCAATGTAAAAGGATTAAGTTAGTATAAAAGTAAAGTTCTGGAATCTGTAGCTAAAACACACCTTTCACCCTTGCATCACATGATAAAAAATGATATAGCGCCTTTCACAACCTCAGGACATCCCAAAGCGCTTTACGGCCAATTAAGTACTTTTGAAGTATAGCCACTGTTGTGATTTGCCCACAGCATGCTTCCACAAACAGCAATGTGATAATTACCAGATAATCTGTTCTAGCAATGTTGATTAAGGGATAAATATTAACCCGGACACCATGGATAACTACCTGCTCTTCTTCAAAGTAGTGCCATGGGATATTTTACAACCACCTGAGAGAGCAGACTGGGCCTCAGTTTAATCTCTCTTATGAAAGACGGCACCTCCAACAGTGCAGCACTCCCTCAGTACTGCTCTGGAGTGTCAGCCTAGATTTTTGTGCTCAAGTCTCTTGAGCCCACACCGTTTTGACTCAGAGGCCAGAGTGCGACTCACTGAGCCATAGCTGACACCGTGATCCAAGGTCTCTTCTAGTTCTGGTTGATACGCTCTTAACTATGAAAAACCTGTTGAGGTGAGAAGTGAGCAGGCTTTGCTAATCTCCATGGCATCAGCTGCTAGTGTTCCCAGTTATATGTGGGCATGTCTAGATAAGCAAGACATTTTTGCAAACAAGAATTTTGTTGTATTCAGTGTAATCAAAACTTCATCTGGGCTGTTGTAAACTTATCTGGAGTTATTTTGAAAATGGAATATAAATCATGATTTGCTGTCTGGGTGAGAACAAAACATTTACTGTCGCTAGGTTGTGTCAACATAACTGCAAATCAACTTGTCTTAATGCAAGATGAACTCCTATTGAATGATATGATGCATGCACACATTCAGAATATAATATAAGCTTAAACTAAAGCATGTTGGAATTTGACTCAAATATGGTAACCAGTATATAGAAGCATTTCAACCATGCTGTGATCCAAATGTGGCTATTTTATGTTTTTGGATATGTCTTACTTGTACCACTTTATAGGGTGGCAGTATAGGTTGGTTCAGCTATTCTCGTACAAAAAATAAACATTGGCATACGTGTTCAAAGGCATATAATTTCTGTACACAGAGTACTATTCTGAATATCCTGCTGTAATGGTGCTTAATGAGTGAGCAACTGCCATCCTTAAAAGAACTAAATTCAAAGAAATGAGAGAACAACTAAAGTAAGTGAGGGACAAGGATGTTCGTCAACATTTCAGTGGAGGAAAAATGGAAGACTGTTAAAGGAATAATGCTGAGTGTGCAGGACGAATATATTCTTAAGATAAACAAGCTCAATCTAAACAAGCATGACCTAAATGGATTTAAAAAAACCAAATTAAAAATAAAATAAAGACAAAAAATAATCTGAACAGATCTTGCAGGGAGTAATGGAATATATTCACAGGGATAAACATAGGAGCAGGCAGAAAAAAAACTCAATGGGGTATTGGAGAGGCTTCGAAAAGGGAAACAGATTGAATCAATGCAACTATAGACCAGTTAGGTTAACATCGGTGGTAAGAAAGCTACTAGAAACTTTGCTAAAAGATGAGTAAGGGGGTAAGCCAATCACCACAGAATACTCAGACTCTGACCTTCAGTAGCCAGAACATTTATATGGCAGTTGAGTTTCTGGTCAATGGTAACCCCAGGTTATTGATGATGGGAGACCAGGTGATGGTAATGACATTTAATGTCGAGCAGTGCAAATGTTACTTGTCACTTATCAGCCCAAGCCTGGATGTTGTTCAAGGCCTGTTGCCATGTGGGCATGGACTGCTTCATTATCTGAGGAGTTGTAAATGGAGCTGAATGCTGTGCAATCATCAGCGAACATCTCCCCTTCTAACCCTATGATGGAGGGAAGGGCATTGATGAAGCAGGTGAATGTAGTTTGGCCTAGGACACTGCCATGAGGAAATCCTGCAGCGATGTACTAAGATGATAGGCCTTCAACAACCACAACAGTTATACTTAATTGTTCACCGTCATGCCCAACTGGATGTGACAGGGTTGCAGAGCTTTGACCTGATCCGTTGGTTGTTGGATCGCTTATCTTTGTCTGTAGTATGCTTTTGCTGTTTTGCATGCATGTAGTACTATGTTGTAGCTTCACGAGGTTAGCAATTAATTATCAGGTAGGCCTAGTGCATGCTCTTCGACACACTTCATTGAGCTAGGGTTGCTCACCTGGTTTGATGGTGATGGAGGAGTAAGGGTTATAGATTTTGGTGATTTACTGCTGCTGTTGGCCCACAGTGTCTCATGGATGCTCAGTTTTGAGCTGCCATATCTGTTCAGAATCTATCCCACTGAGCATGGTGGTATTGCTACAAAACATGGTGAAGGGTGCTTGAGTGTCCTCAGTGTGAAGATGGAACGTGGTCTGCATGAGTACTGTGTGGTTGCCACTCCTACCAGTGTTGTCATGGACAGATGCATCTGCAACAGGTAGATTGGTGAGAATGTGGTCAAGTAGGTCATGTTCTTATGTTGGCTCTCTCACAATCAACCACAAGCCCAGTCTGGCAGCTACATCCTTAAGTGTTGTATATTTCATTGGGCTGGATCTTGCTGGAGCAGGGCATCTTGCAGACTTTTTTCTGTACCCTTGAAAAATGTTTGCACCTTAACTTGTTGCAAGTGCAAGCTGAGATTTGAAGATTGGGAAAGAAACAAAGGAATAACAGAGACGGAAATACAGTGAATTAGAGTCAAAACAGGTACAGAAAGAGAAATAAAAAGAGGGTAAGAAAGTTTGGATTAAGAGAGAGATAAAAGACAGAAAGGAAAAGTTTAAAAAAAAGTAAATTTAAAATTTGACTTATTTAAAATCTCTAACAACAATTGACTACAACTATTTTTGTGTAGACAATAAATAAGTGCCCCCTGGTTAAAGGCGGGGGGGGGGGGTGGGGGGGAGGCACACTCCAAAAACTTTAAAACAAGTGCCCCCCCCTTTTTTTTTGAGGGCACTAAAAACACAAATTATACAAGTGTCCCCTGGCTAAAAGGTGGGGGGCGGGCACTAAAACCGACAAACTTAAACAAATTAAACTTTAGACGTGGTTCAAATAACAATTGACTACATGCAGGAATGAGATTGAACAGTTTAAATTGTTCTCATTCTGGGCCACACAGGTTGATTGGCATTTCAATGACAATTATCATATCGTTAAAAAGATACTTGCACTGTTAAATTCTGGCCCTAACTTTCTACAACAAGTTTAATGGGCAATTAATGTCCAAATGCAGCAAGTTCTTTAAAATAATGGGGAGGATAAGAGTGAGATACTGTTCGTGGGAAACAAATGGTGGAACAGTGTAAATCGACCAGCTCAGAGAATTGTGATCCTGTGGAATTCTCTACCTCAGAGTTCATTAGATATATTCAAAAGGGAGTTAGATGTGGCCCTTACGGCTAAAGGGATCAAGGGGTATGGAGAGAAAGCAGGAATGAGGTAGAAAAGTTGCCTGATCAGCCATGATCATATTGAATGGTGGTGCAGGCTCGAAGGGCCGAATGGCCTACTCCTGCACCTAATTTCTATGGGGCCAAGTTTCGGCCTGAGTTGCTCCTGTTTTTTTGGAGTAACTGGTTTAGAATGGAGTATCTTAGAAATTGCAATTCTCGGCATTTAGTTTGCTCCAGTTCTAGTCAGTTAGAACAGTTTAGAACAGATTTTTTTTTCAAAAGGGGGCGTGTACGGCCACTTACGCTCGTTTTGAAAGTTTAGGCAGTGAAAACTTACTCCAAACTAACTTAGAATGGAGTAAGTGTAGATTTTTGTACGCTCAGAAAAACCTTGCCTACACTTAGAAAATCAAACGTAGGTTACAAATCAGGCGTAGGGAACCGGGGGCGGGGGGGGGAAAGGGAAGTTTACAAACATTAAACACTTCAGTTTTACAAATAAAGAGCCATCATCAATAATAAATGATAAATACATCAATAAATCAACCAATAAATCAAACAAAAAAAATTTTAAAAATCAATAAATAAAAAAATTTCTACTCACTGACTGCAGCACCGGGAGCCCTCCAACAGCATGCTGGGACGGGGCCCCCCCACTGTGTCTCTCTCTCTCTCTCTCTCTCTCTGTCTCTGTCAGTGTCTCTCTCTGTCTGTCTGTCTGTGTGTCTCTCTCTCACTCTCTGTCAGTGTCTATGTGTTTCTGATAGCGAGGGGTGGGGCGAGAGAGGAGAGGAGAGGAGGGAGAGGGAGGGAGGGGAGAGGGGGAGAGTGAGGGATGGATGGAGGGGGAGAGGAGAAGGAGGAGGCTGAACAGGCCCGGCCGACGTGACGAAGCCGGGCCCAAGACTTCGGGCGGGCGGGCCCTGCCGAAGGAAGAGGGAGCAGACCGGAGTTAAAGGTAGGTGGCCGGGGGAAGTCTGAGCTGGGGGCGGTGGTCGGAGCGGGAGCTGGGGGGAGGGGTCAGAGCGGGAGCTGGGGGGGTGGCGGTCAGAGCGGGAGGTGGGGGTGGGAGCGGGAGCTGGGGGGGGGTTGGAGCGGGAGCTGGGGGGTGGGGGTGGGAGCGGGAGCTGGGGGGGGGGTGGGAGCGGAGCGGGAGCTGGGGGGGGGGTCGGAGCGGGAGCTGGGGGGTGGGAGGGGAGCGGAGCGGGAGCTGGGGGGTGGGAGCGGAGCGGGAGCTGGGGGGTGGATGGGAGCGGGCAGCGGAGCGGGAGCTGGGGGGTGGATGGGTGGGAGCGGGCAGCGGAGCGAGAGCTGGGGGGGGAGGAGCGGGCAGCGGAGCGGGAGCTGGGGGTGGGGGGCTGGGGGGTTGAGAGAGCCACCCCCCCACAGGGGAGGAAGCTGGAGCCAGAGCAGGAGCTGGACGAGGGAGGTGCAGCCTGATCTTCGCCGCCCCAGTGAGCCCATTCGCCAGGGCTAGGGACTGCCTGCTTCGGGCCCCTCCCACACAGTTCCTGCTACTACACATGCGCGCCCACTGTAGCGTGCCTGTGCAGAGGTCCCGGCACTGATTTCAGTGCAGGGACCTGGCTCCACCCCCCATAGCTCGTGCTGCGCCGTGCCAAGCTCCAAATGACCTGCAGGGAGCCGAAGAATCTGAAGGTATTTTTCCGATGCACTTTTGGGCGCGATAAATGGGCGTCCAGGTCGGGGCTGCGCTGTTCTAGGCCCTACGTATCTATGTTTCTATGTTTCTATGGAGATTAGCAATTCACAGCTTATTTCTTAATCCCCTGAACCTGCTGATTGATTTGCACATTAATAACAGCATGCATCGTTAACAAAGCATTATTATTTCAGCAAGATTTGGCCCACTATCTTCACCTGATATTAAACAGTCTTGTGTATAAAAAATAATTTCTAAACCCTGTTTCTGGCTGAAGTCCTATCCCATCCTGTTTTTCAACCTTTCCAAAACGGGAAAAGAAGTGTCTGGCAGAATATGATGGATAGCAAAACAAATGTTGAGGCAGGAAATAAAATCTGTGCGCAAATGATAGTGTTGCTTAGCACCTGAACCCATTGTTTTTCACGCATATCTGTACTCCAACAGGGTACACATTCAAAACTGCAAGAGGCTCTACTGACACCCAGGATAGAGCTACTTCAGTTATTCCTGCTATTGAAAGGAGCACCGAGAAGGAGCATTAGGTTAGGTTCCAGAACAAATGTCTCATATACTGTCACCAAGCGGAAGGACTGGGATAAAAAAAATTAGGCGCCTACGCTCATCACTTTTAGGGTATTACATTTGTTTGCACTTTATTTCAGCTGTATTCAGAGCATTTTCTTCTGATGGTGCAAATAAGGTTTTAGTCGATCAAAGGAAGGGCATCTATGGTGGTTGGGTTGGTACAGAGAGCAATATTAGTGAAAGCATTAGGCTTATGCATTGAGCGCATGTGAACAGAACTTACAGCACTTCAGTCAGCTAAGGCACTTCGGTAAAGATCTCATCAGCTCAATCCAGATGCATGACTCTTCCTGGGTGCAGTTATTTCACTAAAGATGTCTTCTGGGTCATTCTCAGGATCTTGGACTTCTTTTAGCTATGGTTGGGCCAGTCTCCTCCTGGTCCTTGCACGTGCTCCATAATTTGGCTTTTCTGGATAGCAAGGTTGTGCAGCATGTAGCAGAGAATGAAGACTCTGGAAGGGCTGTACCATAACAACTCTCTTTAGGCATTTACAACAAAGGAATCGTGATTGTTGGCAACTCTGTGGTTCATGAAGGCCACGGCATTCTACTTTAGGGCCTGGATGGTCATATAGTACCATCAATAATGTTCTGGTTTTTGGAGAATCATACAATGTGGAAAAATGATACTAGTGCTTAAAGAGTTAAATTATGAGAATAGGTTGCATAAACTTGGCTTGTTTTCCTTTGGGTTTATAAGGTTGAGGGATAATCTAATTTTGATACTTAAAATAAGAAAAGGATTTGATAAAGTAAATACAGAGAAGCTCTTTCCTCTGGTTAGGAAATCCAGATCAAGAAGGTACAATCCTAAAAATAGAGCTGGGCCATTTAAGAGTGAAATTAGACAGCACTTTTTCACCCAAAGGGTAGTGGAATTCTGGAATTCTCTCCCCAAAAGGCTGTGGATGCTGATTCAATTGAAATTTAGCAAGAATGAGATTGACAGGTTTCTGTTAGGTAAGGATATCAAGAGGTATGGCTCAACGGCAGATAAATGGAGTTGAGATTAGCCATGATCTAATTGAATGGTGGAACAGGCTCAAGGGCTGATTGGCCTACTTATATTCATATGTTCCTAATAACAGTGCCCTCTCAATCTGGAGCCCTGTCCCATCCCGATAGGTTTTGGGGAAAATAATGAATGTGGTTGTCCTCCAAATTACACATCAGTACTTGCTTGATGCGTCTGTGTGCTAAGGAAGGTGCTGTTGTCCTCTGTGATAGCTAGAATAGCCTGAGGCATTAAACTTCAATAATGTCGAGACCTTGAATGGCACTGGCAATGCCATCCTTGTGGTTGAAGTTAACTGCAAGTCCATTCCCAACAAATCTGTAACCCTATGAAGCCTAGGTAGGTGGGCCTAGGCCAGTAGCCGTGTATGTGGGTAGTCCGCTTCTGGTGCCAGTGAACCTGCCTCACGTTTTTCCTTCATCCTCCTTTTCCTTCTCCAGCCCCGCCCCCCCCCAACCCCCCCAAAAAAAATGACTACCCAGATACAATTTTAATTGTAGTATTCAAAATCTTGCTCTTAAAAAAAAAAGAAACAAAATGAATCAGATAAAACTGTTATGTATGTAACTATGTAATACTTGCCACCAGAAGGCGCGACTGTTGGAGTCCAAATGGTCACCTGCACACACGTGCAGGGCCAGTATAAAAGGTTGGCTGCCATGTTGGTCAGACACTCTAGAGTTGTAATAAAGATGACTAAGGTCACACTAAGTTTAGCTCACAGTACTCAGCCTCGTGGAGTTCTTCTATACACAACGATTGGCGACGAGTAACAGAATGCGAACCTTCACGCAACCATGGCTGCCATTGGAATATTAGAGAGATTCGTAGAGGGTGATGATTGGGAAGCCTTCATTGAGTGTCTTGACCAGTACTTCGTGGTCAACGAACTGGAAGGAGAAACTAACGCGGCCAAAATATACGGCCTCATCAAGAATCTGCTCGCACCGACAAAACCAACGGAGAAGGAATATACAGAGTTGAGCACGCTGGTTCGGGACCACCTCAAGCCGAGGAGAGTATCCTCATGGCCAAGTATCGTTTTTACACGCAACATCGCTCCGGGGGCCAGGATATGGCGGATTATGTCGCCAACTTGAGTCGCTTCGCGGGACGTTGCGATTTTGGAGCTGCGTTGGGGCAAATGCTGCAGAACTTTTTCATGCTGGACATCAGCCACGAGGTCATTCTTCGAAAGCTGCTTGCTGCCGAAATCCTGGACCTGAGCAGGGCCATCGCGATCACCCAGGCATGCATGGCCACGGACGATAACACCAAACAGATATCCTCTCCACATCGAAGCTCACCAGCAAGTACTGTGCATAAAATGACATCGCTAGCAGGCCGAACTGCATATGGCAGGGCCTATATGTCTGCAGTTGCAAGACCTGTGATGACTCATATTCCGCTATCGGGGGTGAATGTGAATCCATTAGCACCTTGTTGGCGCTGCGGGGATAATCATCGGGCCTATCAATGTAGATTCAAGCACTACGTGTGTAAAGGCTGTGCAACGATGGGGCACCTCCAGCGCATGTGCAAATGTGCTGTGACATGCCACGTGGCAGACGATGATTGATCCGGCGCGGATCACGCAGCACAAGCAACTCAACCGGAGGAGAATTGCATGGGGTACATACCTTCACCACCAAGAGCCCTCCTATAATGCTGAAAGTCAAATTAAATGGAGTTCCAGTATCCATGGAGTTGGACATAGGTGCGAGTCAGTCAATAATGAGCCAGAAGGCTTTTGAGAAACTGTGGGGCAATAAAGTACAAAGGCCCAAACTGAGCCCGATTAATGCAAAGCTGCGTACCTACACCAAAGAGCTCAACCAGTCATTGGAAGTGCCGCAGTGAAAGTATCGTATGATGGAGCTGTGCATGACCTATCATTGTGGATTGTTCCAGGCAATCTGCCCAACGCTGTTCAGCAGAAGCTGGCTAGAAAAGATTAGATGGAATTGGAACGACATCAAAGCACTATCTTCAGTGGATGACGCCTCATGTGCTCAAGTGCTGAGCAAGTTTCCCTCACTATTCGAACCAGGCATTGGCAACTTCACAGGCGCCAAGGTACAGATCCATCTAGGCCCCAATGCACGTCTTGTCCATCACAAGGCTTGGGCAGTTCCGTACATAATGAGGGAGAAAGTCGAGATCGAACTGGACAGTCTCCAACGTGAAGGAATCATATCGCCAGTCGAGTTCAATGAGTGGACCAGTCTAATTGTTCCGGTGTTGTAAAGTGATGGCACTGTCAGAATCTGCGGAGACTACAAAGTAACGACTAACTGAGTCTCACTACAACATCAGTACCCGCTGCCCAAGGCGGATGACCTGTTCGCAACGTTATCGGGGGGGGAAGTCATTCACCAACCTAACCTCCGCCCACATGACACAGGAGCTGGCTGAATCTTCGAAAAGACTGACATGCATCAGCACACACAAAGGACTGTTTATATACCACAGGTGCCCTTTCGGGATTCGCTCGGCTGCAGCCATTTTCCAGAGAAACATGTAGAGTTTGCTGAAATCTGTTCCACACACCGTTGTGTTTCAAGATGACATCCTGATCACTGGTCGTGACACCATCAAACATCTACACAACCTCTCAGGTTGAAACGCTCCAAGTGTATTTTCCTGGCGCCAGAAGTCAAATTTTTTGGGAGAAAGTTTGCAGCAGACGGCATCAGGCCCACGGACTCAAAGACAGAGGCCATCAAGAATGCACCCAGACCACAGAATGTGCGTTCGTTCCTGGGACTCCTGAACTATTTCGGTAACTTTCTACCCGGTTTGAGCATGTTGTTAGAGCCTTTGCATATGTTGCTACGTAAGGGTGATGACTAGGTTTGGGGCAAATCTCAAGACACAGCCTTTGAGAAGGCCAGGAACCTGCTATGTTCAAATAAATTACTTGTACACTATGACCCATGTAAAAGTTTAGTGCTAGCTTTTGACGCCTCATCATACGAGGTCGGCTGTGTGTTACAGCAAGCCAATGTATCGAGCAACCTCCAACCGGTTGCATTCATATCTGGAAGTCTGTCGAAGGCTGAGAGAGCCTATGGTATGGTTGAGAAAGAAACATAGAAATATAGAAACATAGAAATTAGGTGCAGGGGCAGGCCATTTGGCCCTTCGAGCCTGCACCGACATTCAATAAGATCATGGCTGATCATTCAACCTCAGTACACCTTTCCTGCTTTCCCTCCATACCCCTTGATCCCTTTGGCCGTAAAGGCCATATCTAACTCCCTTTTGAATATATCGAACGAACTGGCCTCAACAAATTTCTGCGGTAGAGAATTCCATATGTTAACCACTCTCTGAGTGAAGAAGTTTCTCCTCATCTCGATCCTAAATGGCTTACCCCTTATTCTTAGACTGTGACCCCTGGTTCTGGAACTCCCCAACAACGGGAACATTCTTCCTGCCTCTAACCTGTCCAATCCCGTCAGAATTTTATATGTTTCTATGAGATCCCCTCTCATTCTTCTACACTCCAGTGGATACAAGCCCAGTTGATCCAGTTTCTCCTCATATGTCAGTGCTGCCTTCCTGGGAATCAATCTGGTGAACCTTCGCTGCACTCCATCAATAGCAAGAACGTCCTTCCTCAGATTAGGGGACCAAAACTGAACACAATATTCCAGGTGAGGCCTCACCAAGGCTCTGTACAACTGCAGTAAGACCTCCCAGCTCCAATACTCAAATCCTCTAGCTATGAAGGCCAACATGCCATTTGCCTTCTTCACCGCCTGCTGTACCTGCATGCCAAACTTCAATGACTGATATACCATGACACCCAGGTCTCGTTGCACCTCCCCGTTTCCTAATCTGTCACCATTCAGATAATCTTCTGTCTTTGTGTTTTTGCCACCAAAGTGAATAGCCTCATATTTAGCCACATGTGCCATGCATTTGCCCACTCACCTAACGTGCAGTCTCTTAGCGTCCTCCTCACAGCTCACACCACCACCCAGCTTAGTGTCATCTGCAAACTTGGAGATATTACACTCAATTCCTTCATCTAAATCATTGATATATATTATAAAGAGCTGGGGTCCCAGCACTGAGCCCTGCGGCACCCCACTGGTCAATGCCTGCCATTCTGCAAAGGATCCGTTTATTCCGACTCTCTGCTTCCAGTCTGCCAACCAGTTCACTATCCACGTCAATACATTACCCCCAATACCATGTGCTTTAATTTTGCACACTAATCTCTTGTGTGGGACCTTGTCAAAAGTCTTTTGAAAGTCCAAATACACCACATCCACTGGTTCTCCCTTGTCCACTCTACTAGTTACATCCTCAAAAAATTCTAGAAGATTTGTCAAGCATGATTTCCCTTTCATAAATCCATGCTGACTTGGACTGATCCTGTCACTGGTTTCCAAATGCGCTGCTATTTCATCTTTAATAATTAATTCCAACATTTTCCCCACCACTGATGTCAGGCTAACCGGTCTATAATTACCCGTTTTCTCTCTCCCTCCTTTTTAAAAAAGTAGTGTTACATTAGCTACCCTCCAATCCATAGGAACTGATCCAGAGTCGATAGACTGTTGGAAAATGATCACCAATGCTTCCATTATTTCTAAGGCCACTTCGTTAAGTACTCTGGGATGCAGCCTATCAGGCCCTGGGGATTTATCGGCCTTTAATCCCATCAATTTCCCTAACACAATTTCCTGACTAATAAGGATTTCCTTCAGTTCTTCCTTTTCGCTAGACCCTCGAACCCCTAGTATTTCCAGAAGGTTATTTGTGTCTTCCTTACTGAAGACAGATCCAAAGTATTTGTTCAATTGGTCTGCCATTTCTTTGTTCCCCATTATAAATTCACCTGTCTGCATGTGTATATGTGGTTAAGAAAATGCACCTATAGCTATTTGTACTTTGTTTTGAGCTTGAAACTGACCACAAGCCATTCATTTTGCTGTTTTCAGAGCGCAAAGCTATTAATACCAATGCTTCATCCCGCATCCAAAGATGGGCACTAACATTATCCGCTTATGACTATGTTATCCGCCACAGACCAGGCACCGAAAACTGTGCTGATGCTCTCAGCCGGCTGCCATTACCCACCACTGGGGTTGAAATGGCGCAGTCCGCAGACTTGCTACTGGTCATGGATGCTTTTGAGAGCGAGGGGTCACCCGTCATAGCTCGCCAAATCAGGACCTGGACCAGCCAGGATCCTGTGCTATAATTAGCAAAGAGTTGCATCCTAAATGGGAACTGGTCGGCCGTTCCCGGGGAAATACAAGATGAAATTAAGCCATTTCACCGATGCAGAGATGAAATGTCCATCCAGTCGGAGTGTCCCTTATGGGGTAATCGCGTGGTGTTGCCAAAAAAAGGCAGGGAAACGTTTATACGCGACCTACACAGTACCCACCCAGGCATTGTCATGATGATGGCAATTGCCAGGTCGCATGTTTGGTGGCCCAGCATTGATTCGGACTTGGAGTCATGCGTGCATCAGTGCAACACTTGCTTGTAACTGAGCAATGCACCAAGGGAGGCTCCACTGAGTATGGTCCAAACCGTGGTCCAGGATCCACGTAGATTTTGCCGGCCCCTTTCTAGGAAATATGTTTTTAGTAGTAGTGGACGAATACTCCAAGTGGAATGAATGCGTAATCATGTCATCCAGCACGTCCACAGCCACCATTGAAAGCCTCCAGGCCATGTTCACCACCCATGGCTTGCCCGACGTCCTTGTCAGCGACAATGGACTGTGTTTCACCAGCTCGGAATTCAACGAGTTTATGACCCGCAATGGCATCAAGCATGTCAGGTGTGCTCCGTTTAAACCCACGTCTAACAGTCAAGCGGAGCGGGCAGTCCAAACAATCAAGCAGAGCATGAAATGCGTGACGGACGGTTCCCTGCAGACCCGCTTGCCTCGCATTTTGCTCAGTTACTGGACGCGACCCCACTCACTCACCGGGGTTCCCCCGGCAGAATTGTTAATGAAGGGAGTCCTCAAAACCAGGCTCTCCCTGGTCCATCCGGATCTTAATGATCACGTGGAAACCCGATGATACCAGCAGAACATGTACCACAATCGTACGGCTGTTTCATGTGACATTGATGTTAACGACCCTGTGTTTGTCCTGAATTACGGTCATGGTCCCAAATGGTTTGCTGGCACTGTTTTGGCCAAGGAAGGGAATAGGGTGTTTATAATCAAACTGGTAAATGGCCAAGCGTGCAGAAAGCATTTAGATCAGACCAAATTGTGATTTACTGACAACCAGGAATGACTTGAAGAGAACATCACTATCGATGATCCACCACCACACACCCAACCAGCAATAGACCTCGCTGTCAATCACGAGGATGAACCCACCGTTCCTGACAGTCTGGTCAGACCAGCCGCGGTGCAGAGCAGCAATGGTCCGGCCAACTCTCACATGCCAGGGTTTGAACTTAGACGATCAACCAGAGAGCGAAGGGCTCCGGATCGCCTCAACTTGTAAATAACTTGTATCGAAGACTTTGGGGGGAGTGATAAGTTCCTGCCTCCTGCTTGTGCATTCTATGCCAGTGGAACCAATGTCACTGGTTAGAAAATATGCCCTTTGGCATTGAATTTATAAGAACATGATAAAAACATAAGAATTCGGAGCAGGAGTAGGCCATTCGATCCCTTGAGCCTGCTCTGCCATTCATGTAAGATCATGACTGATCTTCTACCTCAACTCTACTTTCCTGCACTATCCCCATATACCTTGATCCCTTAATACACAAAAATCTATTGATCTCTGTCTTGAATACAGTCAATGACTGAGTATCCACAGCCCTCTGGAATAGAAAATTCCAAAAATTCACCTCTCTCTGAGTGAAGAAATTTCTCCTCATCTCAGTCCTAAATGGCCGACCCCTTATTCTGAGACCCCTGCTTCTAGACTCTCGAGCAAGGGGAAACATCCTTCCTGCATCTACCCTGACAAGCCCTGTAAGAATTTTGTATGTTTCAACGAGATCACCTCTCATTCTTCTAAACTCTAGAGAGTATAGGCCTAGTCAACTATGACAACAGCATCAACCTGCTTGAGGAGAAGAGAATTTCTTGCTCATAATCAAATCAGTCGGGAGCGGGAGGTTCAGGATCGAGGCCTATAAAAGGCCAGGAGCACCGGCAGTTGGGAGTGGCAGTCGGGAGCAAGGGGCTCGACAATCGAGGCCTATAAAAGGCCAGGTGCAGCGGCAGTCGGGAACGGCAGTTGGGAGTGGGACGTCGAGGATCGAGACCTGTAAAAGGCCAGGAGCAGCGGCAATTGGGAGCGGCAGTCAGGAGCGGGAGGTCGGTGCAAGGACAAAAGTAAACAAAGAAGTATTAAGAAATCGAAGTGTGACATCACAGCCAAGCGGGTAAGTGATTGGCTGGTGTATTGGTGAGCATTTAATCTTTTTCGTTTTCTTTTTCTTTTCTTATCAGTAGGTAACCTTTGGCATTGTTGTCAAATTAAGTTAATTTAAGGGTTCAGTCATGGCAGGAGAGCCCAGACCCCTGTCATGCTCCTCCTGTGCTATGTGGGAAGTCAGGGATGCTTCCAGTGTCTCTGACTACTATGTGTGCATGAAGTGTGTCCAGCTGCAGCTTCTGACAGACCGCATTGTGGCACTGGAGCTGCGCATGGATTCACTCTGGAGCATCCGCGATGCGGAGGATGTCATGAATTGCACGTTTACTGAGTTGGTCACACCGTAGGTAAAGGTTACACAGGCAGATAGGGAATGGGTGAACATCAGGCAGAGGAGTGGAAGGAAGGTAGTGCAGGGGTACCCTGCGATCATCTCCTTCCAAAAGAGATATACCTTTTTAGACACTGTTGGGGGAGGTGACTCATCAGTAGAAGACATCAGCAGCCAAGTTCATGGCACCATGGGTGGCTCTGCTGCACAGGAGGGCAGGAAACAGAGTGGGGGGGGGGGGCTATAGTGGTAGGGGATTCTATTGTAAGGGGAATAGATAGGCATTTCTGTGGCTGCAATCAAGGCTCCAGGATTGTATGTTGCCTCCCTGGTGCAAGGGTCAAGGATGTCTCGGAGCAGCTGCAAGTCATTTTGGAGGGGGAGGGTGAACAGCCAGTTGTCGTGGTGCATATAGGTAAAAACGGGATGAGGTCCTACAAGCTGAAGTTAGAGAGCAAGGAGTTAAATTAAAAAGTAGGACCTCAAAGGTAGTAATCTCAGGATTGCTACCAGTGCCACATGCTAGTCAAAGTAGAAATAGCAGGATAGTTAAGATGAATACGTGGCTTGAGGAATGGTGCAAGAAGGAGGGATTCAAATTCCTGGGACATTGGAACTGGCTCTGCAGGAGGTGGGACCAGTACAAACCGGACGGTCTGTACCTGGGCAGGACCGGAACCAGTGTCCTCGGGGGAGTGTTTGCTAGTGCTGTTGGGGTAGGTTTAAACTAATATGGCAGGGGGATGGGAATCTATGCAGGGAGACAGAGGGAAGTAAAATGGGGGCAGAAGCAAAAGGTAGGAAGGAGATAAGGAAAAGTGAAAGGCAGAGAAATCAAAGGTAAAAATCAAAAAGGGCCACATTACAACATAATTCTAAAAGGACAAAGAGTGTTAAATCCAAGGAAGAGGCATATAATTTGGCCAGAAAAAGCAGCAAACCTGAAGACTGGGAGAAATTTAGAATTCAGCAGAGGAGGACAAAGGGTTTAATTAAGAGGAGGAAAATAGAGTATGAGAGTAAACTTGCAGGGAACATAAAAACTGACTGCAAAAGCTTCTATAGATATGCAAAGAGAAAAAGATTAGTGAAGACAAATATAGGCCCCTTGCAGTCAGAATCAGATGAATTTAGAATGGAGAACAAAGAAATGGCAGACCAATTGAACAAATACTTTGGTTCTGTCTTCACTAAGCAAGACACAAATAACCTTCTGGAAATACTAGGGGACCGAGGGTCTAGCGAGAAGAAGGAACTGAAGGAAATCCTTATTAGTCAGGAAATTGTATTAGGGAAATTGATGGGATTTCATAGTCTATCTTCCCTTTCTTAATCATTTTTTTAGTCATTCTTTGTTTGCTTTTAAATGCTTCCCAATCTCTGTCCTCCCACTAGTTTTGGCCACTTTGTATGCCCTATGTTTGATGACAGAATAAAATATCATAATTGAATGCAAAATATTCATGTTGAGTCAATTATTAAGAAAAATAATATTTGAGAAAGATGTTTAAACCTATTTCACTTTAGTGCATGTTTCAGCACTTACACACTCACAGCAGGGAGTCTTGCTGAAAGGGAACCCAGGAGAGATAAGACCACGGTGCTAACGTCCTGATTCTTCTACTCCTGCTCACTATGAATGAGTTTCCCTACTGGAAGTGTAGCATCACGCAATTTATGTTTTTACTTTCAGTATGATCATAAAATAGATAAGAATGTAGAGGCCATTCAGCCCACTCCTGCTCATCCTTCTAGAAAGAACCTCCCGTTCCTCCAACAGAGTATCTAATTGTCCAAGGGACACAGGCTTGTAAAAAATAGAAACATAGAAAATAGGTGCAGGAGTAGGCCACTTGGCCCTTCGAGCCTGCACTACCATTCGATAAGATCATGGCTGATCATCCCCTCAGTACCCCTTTCCTGCTTTCTCTCCATACTGCTTAATCCCCTTAGCCGTAAGGGCCATATCTAACTCCTTCTTGAATATATCCAATGAACTGGCATCAACAGCTCTCTGCGGCAGGGAATTCCACAGGCTAACAACTCTCTGAGTGAAGAAGTTTCTCCTCATCTCAGTCCTAAATGGCCTACCTCTTATCCTAAGACTATGTCCCCTGGTTCTGGACTTCCCCAACATCGGGAACATTCTTCCCGCACCTAACCTGGCCAGTCCCGTCAGAATCTTATACGTTTCTATGAGATCCCCTCTCATCCTTCTCAACTCCAGTGAATAAAGGCCCAGTTGATCCAGTCTCTCCTCATATGTCAGCCCAGCTATCCCTGGAATCAGTCTGGTGAACCTTCGCTGCACTCCCTCAATAGCAAGAACATCCTTCCTCAGATTAGGAGACCAAAACTGAACACAATATTCCAGGTGAGGCCTCACTAAGGCCCTGTACAACTGCAGTAAGACCTCCCTGCTCCTATACTCAAATCCCCTAGCTATGAAGGCCAACATACCATTTGCCTTCTTCACTGCCTGCTGTACCTGTATGCCAACTTTCAATGACTGATAAACCATGACACCCAGGTCTCGTTGTACCTCCCCTTTTCCTAATCTGCCTCCATTCAGATAATATTCTGCCTTTGTGTTTTTGCCCACAAAATGGATAACCTCACATTTATCCACATTATACTGTATCTGCCATGCATTTGTCCACTCACCTAACCTGTCCAAGTCACCCTGCAGCCTCCTAGCGTCCTCCATCGCCACCCAGTTTAATGTCATCTGCAAACTTGGAGATATTACATACACTCAATTCCTTCATCTAAATCGTTAATGTATATTGTAAAGAGCTGGGGTCCCAGCACTGAGCCCTGCGGCACTCCACTAGTGACTGCCTGCCATTCTGAAAAGGACCCGTTTATCCCGACTCTCTGCTTCCTGTCTGCCAACCAGTTCTCTATCCACGTCAGTACATTATCCCCAATACCCTGTGCTTTGATTTTGCACACCAATCTCTTGTGCGGGACCTTGTCAAAAGCCTTTTGAAAGTCCAAATACATCACATCCACTGGTTCTCCCTTGTCCACTGTGCTGGTTACATTCTCAAAAAATTCCGGAAGGTTCGTCAAGCATGATTTCCCTTTCATAAATCCATGCTGACTTGGACCGATCCTGTCACTGCTTTCTAAATGCGCTGCTATTTCATCCTTAATGATTGATTCCAACATTTTATCCACTACTGATGTCGCTCTACAATGACCTGTTTTCTCTCTCCCTTCCTTTTTAAAAAGTGGTGTTACATTAGCTACTCTCCAGTCCATAGGAACTGATCCAGAGTCGATAGACTGTTGAAAAATGATCACCGATGCATCCACTATTTCTAGGGCCACTTCCTTAAATTCTCTGGGATGCAGACTATCAGGCCCCGGGGATTTATCGGCCTTCAATCCCATCAATGTCCCTAACACAATTTCCCGCCTAATAAGATATCCTTCAGTTCCTCCTTCTCACTAGACCCTCGATCCCCTAGTGCATTCCGAAGGTTATTTGTGTCTTCCTTTGTGAAGACAGAACCAAAGTATTTGTTCAATTGGTCTGCCATTTCTTTGTTCCCCATTATAAATTCACCTGAATCCGACTGCAAGGGACCTACATTTGTCTTCACTAATCTTTTTCTCTTTACATATTTATAGAAGCGTTTGCAGTCAGTTTTTATGTTCCCTGCAAGCTTCCTCTCGTACTCTATTTTCCCCCTCTTAATTAAACCCTTAGTCCTCTGCTGTTGAATTCTAAATTTCTCCCAGTCCTCAGGTTTGTTATTTTTTCTAGCCAATTTATATGCCTCTTCCTTGGTTTTAACACTATCCTTAATTTCCCTTATTAACCACGGTTGAGCCACCTTCCCCGTTTTAATTTTACTCCAGACAAGGATGTACAATTGCTGAAATTCATCCATGTGATCTTTAAATGTTTGGATGGATGTGGCGAACAACTGGTTCAGCCATTCACTGTCAGATCTGGCTGGACCACATAAAGCATTATCGGTCCTGCTCTCATCTACCAAAACTGCTCACTATTCCAGGATCATTCTGGAATGCAAGAATAACTCCTAGCTTCTTTTCTCTACTGAAAATCATCTTCTTAAACCCCTCTCTCCTTTCCCCTCCTCCCTCACCTCCAACAACAATTGCAAGGAACTCATGGTCTTCTTTGTCTCCAAGATTGAGACCATCCGATCAGCTGCCTCTGCCACTTCCCATCCTTCCCCTAGCCTACTGGGCAAATGTCCTCTAAGATTCCCCCCTGCCCTAGCCCTGAACTCGCATCTTTCTCCAGTTTCTCTCCGATCTCCCCTCATGACCTCTCTGAGCTCATCTTGTCCATGAGACTAACTTTCTGCTCTCTTGACCCTACTCCCACTATACGGCTGACCACCCAACTTCCTTTTCTGACTCCCATGTTACCTGATATTGTTAACGGTTCTCTCTCCTCAGGTACTGCCCCCTCTCCTTTGAATCTGCTGTCATCACCCTTCCTGAAAAAAAACAACCCTCGACCCCCTCCGTCCTTGCAAACTACCGTCCCATCTCCAATTTTCCTTACCTCTCCAAAGTCCTTGAACATATTGTCGACTCCCTAATCCGTGCACGTCTTTCCCACAGCTCCATGGTTGAAACCCTCCAAACAGGTTTCCGCCCTACCACAGTACCAAAACGACTCTTACCAAAGTCACAAATGACATCCTTTTTGACTGTGACAAAGGTAAACTATCTCTCCTCATCCTTCTTGACTTGTCTGCAGCCTTTGACAAGGTTGACCACTCCATCCTCCTTCAATGACTCTCCACCGTCAGTCAGCTGTGTGGGACTGCACTCGCCTGGTTCCATTCTTATCTATCTGATCGTAACCAGAGAATCACCTGCAATGGCTTCTCTTCTCACTCCCGCATCATTACCTCTGGTGTCCCCAAAGGATCATAATTGTCTCCCTCCTATTTCTCATCTACATGCTGCCCCTCAGCGCCATTATCCAAAAATACACTGTCAGTTTCCCCACATATGCTGACGATACTACCTCATCACCACTTCTCTCGGCCCCTCCACTGTCAAACTGCTTGCCCAACATCCAGTACTGAATGAACAGAAATTTCCCCCAACTAAATAACGGGAAGATTGAAGCCATTTTGTCTTCAGTCCCCATCAGAAACTCCATTCCCTAGTCATCGACTCCATCCCTCTCCCTAGCATCTGTCTGAGGCTGAATCAGACTGTTCACAACCTTGGTGTCATACTTGACCCTGAAATGAGCATTTGACCACACATCTGCAGCATAACTAAGGCCGCCTATTTCCACATCCGTAACATCACCCAACTGCCCCTGCCTCAACTCATCTGCTGCTGAAACCCTCATCCAGGCCTTTGTTACTTCTAGACTTGCCTATTGTAACGCACTCCTGGCCGGCCTCCATGTTCTATCCTACATGAACTTAAGGTCATCCAAAACTCTACTGCCCACATCCTAACTTGCACCTAGTTTTGCTCACCCATCATCCCTGTGCCCGCTGACCTACAATGGCTCCTGATTAAGCAATGCCTTGATTTTAAAATTCTGTTCTTGTTTTCAAATTCTTCCGTGGCCTCGGCCCTCCCTATCTCTGTAATCTCCTCTGGCCCCACAACCCCCCACCGAGATATCTGCGTTCCTCGAATTCTTCCCTCTTGAGCATCCCTGATTTTAATCACTCCATCATTGGTGGCCGTGCCTTCAGTTGCCAAGGCCCTAAGCCCTGGAATTCCCTCCCTGAACCTTTCCACCTCTCTACCTCTTTCATCCTTTAAGATACTCCTTACAACTTACCTCTTTGACCAAGCTTTTGGTCACCTGCCCTAATTTCTCCTTTTGTGGCTTGGTGTCAAATTTTGTTTTATATCGCTCATGTGAAATGCCTTGTGACATTAAAGGCTCTATATAAATACAATTTGTTGTTGTTATCTACTAAATAACCCCCAAGGTTGTGGCCTTCAATTCCCTATTTGGAAGTACATTCAAAGCATTAATTCCTCTGCATGAATAAAAAATCCCTGACATCTGTCCTTTCATCTTGTCCCACTGCAGTGGCATTTCTTGAAGTAGTGCTTTATCTTTTTCTATTACTATCTTTTACTATCTTATAGATTCCCACCTCAACACACATCCTTTCCAGACTGAAGGGCCCATGGGGGCTAATTCAATAACCCCCAAAAACAGACTTGAGGTTCGCGATGTGTGATTAATCTGCATCTGTTGCTTCCAATGCAGGCAGCATGCCAACTTCGTGCTGCCTGCAAATTAGCATGATTGTTGCCTGCAGCCAGCACTAACTGTGCTGATGAGTGGCTGCATGCCTCAGTAGGGGCCCAAATCTATGCCTGCAGTACTTAAAGCCAGTCTGCACCTGTTTATGCAAGAGAGTCTGAGCAGGAAGAAGACTGAATTATAGCGCAACAGAGAAGAAAGCGTGCTCCAAAGTTCTCTAAGGCTGCACTGAAGGCCTTGGTGGAGGAGGTGGAGAGGAGGAGAGAGGTCCGCTAACCACAGGGGGCCAAACTCTGCAAAGACAGTACGAGCAGATAGCAATTGTGGTCTATACCAGGAGTCAAGCCCCGAGGACTTGGATGCAATGCCACAAGAAGTTCAATGACCTCACACGGATGGCCAAGGTCAGTGAATGAATCTTCAAATGCCATATCCCACCATCTGCATCACTAGCCTCACACATTGATCAATGCACCACACCATCATCATTCACCTACCAACAATATCAATCACGACGCATACCTCATATTCATAGCTTCACCTCACCCTCACACACTTAGCACTGCTGTAAACCTCACACCCACATCTCACAACTTGCACACATTGCCAACTATTCAACCATGACAGGCACATAACCCAAACACATTGCACTACACTCACTGACACATTTTCTTCTCTTTTCAGGACAAGTTGTGCATAACTGGAGGAAGCAGGAGCTAACTGGTGGGGGACAGGCATGGCTGCATATCCTTACCCCAATGGAAGAGATGGTTGTCACCATCATTGGAGCGGCCATCGCTGAGGCTGTGGCCAGCGGTGGAGCTGAGACCATCGAAGTTGATGGTATCCTCATACCTAATCCTCCTTCTCGCATCCCACTTACCCCTCATCGCAAAATCTCTTCTAATTTACAAGTTGCCAATGGTGTAAGCAAGCACCTCTTGCTTTTCACCCCTCCCCTCACCACAACCATACCATTGTGCCTTCCTCCTTTCAGATACCCAGGAACTGCAGCCTGGCCAGGCAGTGGTGAAGCAGAAACACCATCGCTCGATTACACACTCGCAGTCACCAGCTCAGATACTGAAACTGTGCATTATTTAGAGGATCTGCACGTGATGAAACACTGGGCATGAATGGCTTGTAACCAGGGCATGGAACAAGCGTAGCACAGGTGCCAACTCGCCAAAGAGCGAGGTCGTACATGAATTCTGCTGCATAGGGTTCAGCTGTGCACTTTAATAGGGCAGGCTACAGAAGGCTGATGGGTATGCGCAATGAAATGTTTGATGCATTGGCAGGTCTGCCAGAAATCTTGTGTGCAATGTCAATGAGCATGGATGAGTCTGGCACCAACTTAGCACAGGGCTTTGGGCAGAGCTTGAAGCCCATCCTTTCCAGCATGGAAGTGGCAGACCCAACCATGATGCAGTGTCTGATGGCTGATGTCTCAGCTTCCATTGCAGCACAAGCAGAAGCCACCCAATGTCTGGGTGCTGCAGTGGAAGCTCAAACTTCTGTCATGCAAGGTCAGCTTGCTGCCATCTTGGCTGTGGATACCAGTGTTCAAAGGGGCTTGCAGGATGTCACAGCAGTCCAGCAATCTGTCCTCCAACAGATTACTAGGATTGCTGAGGCACTACCCGGGCGGAGTACCAGTGGCTCTGTGGAATGTGAACCTGCTATCCTCTCTCCAGATGGCAACATTTGCCCTGTCACTCCACCAGTGCCCTTGCTGTTGCCTGTCATCCAGCCAGGTCAGCCTCCTGCTGCCCATGCCGAGATGGTGCAGTCCGAAGCCTGGCCTTTTATGCCTAGAGATGCTTGAGGTCGTCCTCCAAGGCCATCTGCAGTCTCCCCTGCTGAAAGTCAGCAGCATTCCGCCAGCCTGGGGTAGCACTCCGTTGGAACACTTGGACAGCCAAAGGCACATGGAAGGCATTCACTAAAGGAATGCACAAGAATGATTAGTTGATGTTTGTATGCAATATGGCGTGGTTTGATTTATAAATTGGTTTGGATTGTTTATTTTGTGATGGCTTTTATTTTTCTATTGTGGGCAAGCGGATGTTGTGATGGTCAGTGACAGAGGGAAGGTAAGGTGTGGGACTGTTGCGGAATTGGGATTGCATTTACTGGTATCGCAGTCGGATACGTCGATCACGGACAGTTCAGTCAGAAAGGGGCTGTCTTGGTTTCCTCCTTCCTCCTCCTCCTGCTCCTCAGCTGGTCGCCATATAGCTGGTGGCAAGGGCTATGCCCTCATGATGATTTTGCAGCATGCAGCAGACCACCACTCTACCGAGTTCCACAGGGCTCCTCCAGACAGTGGAAGCATTGCTTCCGCATACCAATAGTCTGTTTGATGATATTTCATGCGACAGCATGTCTTTCATTGCATACTACCCACATATGCTTGGATTGCACAATGGAGACATGAGCTATGTTGATAATGGATAGCCCTTGTCACCAAGTAGCCACCCTCTGGTTTGTCGTCGTGGCTCAAATTCATATTGCAGAGCAGCCTGCCACAGAATGCCAGGATATGAGGCATTCACCTCATTGATTCACTAAGCTGGACTTTGAGGGAATGGGATTCATTTTGGTTGCATTACTTCTCTCAGAGTTTACATGCGGTGCCTCCAAAGCGACCTGCGGCAGTCAGTGCCATCCTGCACCATGGAGAAGCTTACAATCCTAACAAAGCCACGTGCTCACTCCACCTGCTGCCCTCTGGCCAGAGAGAATGAAATGTATTCAGCTCTTTTGGAATACAGACCTCAGTTATCTCCCTTATGTAACAGTGGATGGCAAACTGGGAGATGTGGCAAATACCTCCTGCTCCAGCCTGGAAGGAGCCAGATGCATAAAAGTACATGGCCACGGTCACTCTCACAGCCACTGGCAATGTGGTCCTCGCCCTGCTCTGAGGTTGCAGTTGTGGCTGCAGCAGGTGGGCAGTTTTCAGTGAGGACGTCCTAAGTGAATTGAGACATCTGACACACTGTTCCTTGCTGAGGTTCAGATAGGAGAATTGCTCCCTTAAGAGCCTGGGCAGATTAGGCCTCCTACTGAGAGCCCATCTCCTCCTCATCCTCCTCCTCCTCCTCCCTCTTCCAGCAGCTTGTTCTGCTCTGTGTCACCTCTGCCATGCTGTAGGCCAAGGGGAATGCCTACTACTGCATCCATGTCTGGGAGGAAGTGGTCTGTGCAGAATTCTTGAAGTCAGGACAAATTCCTCCCACACCATTCCCTGTAGACTTAAGCAACTTTAAAGAACTCTAGAAACCACCAAACACTTCTATAAATGCAGCTAGAGCCAATAGAAATCACTCAGCAACTCACTGTACGTAGTTGATGATCGCTGGTGGGGGGTCCTTCCTGCTGCTGAATGCATGTTAAGCTGTGCCTGTTTAAGAGAAAAAGTTGGCTGGAGCTTGGAGCTCCAAAATGGTGGTATTGACGTCAAATACGCATTGCACACAGACTGATGTCATGATCTGCCTGCTCTGCACACTTCCAGCAGATGTTCACTGCGTGCGAATGCCCTCACCAAGATCATGTGGGACTTAATCATGTTGCGGTCACTATTCATCTGAAATGCAAGGACCTTTGTTTCCTGTGTGGTATCTTGCCACTTATGAGGCCCAAGTTTGCCCAGGAGTTGCTCTCTTTTTTCTGGAGCAACTACATTTTTTTGGAGTATCTTAAAAATCGCAATTCTGCCCATTTAATTTGCTCCAGTGTAAATGAGTTAGTTAGGTTTTTTTTTAGTTTAGTTTTTTTTTCAAAAGGGGGAGTTACCAGCCACTTACACCTGTTTTGGCCATTTAAGCAAGTTTAGAAAGCTAAAAGTTACTCCAAACTAACTTAGGCCAGCGTATGTGGCCACTTGTGTCTGCACAGAAAAACCTTGCGGTGAGCTAAGAAATCAGCGCAGATAGCCAAAGATAGGCATGGTGGGGGTGAGGGGCAGGGGGGAAGTGAAGTGAAAGGACCTTGCAAAGTACTAAACACCTTCACAACAACTAATACAGATCTTGTACTGTAACTTTTGCATAATTTATACATTCCACTGTATAAAGCTTCATAAAATGTGTACTTTTTAATATCATTTATATCAGAAGTTGAATTTTGATGGTGCTGACTGCCTTTCTTGCTGCTCTTATCAGCAGGCAGTCTAGGGACAACTTTTCTAATTCGAGCAGCTTGTTCTTTTTCTAAATCATTTGAAGAAACTCTCCTCTTGCCTCTTGCCCCCCCCCACCCCGATCAAAACTCTTCGCCCCCCCCCCCCGATCAAAAGTCTCCATTCTCCAACCTGTTTCTTGTAGCCCTCAGAGTGGTTTGAGTCTTGAAATCTCCAAGGTCATCAGGTGTGAATTTAGGTAGTTAGGTTTAGGGGGCTATTTTACTGAGGAAAGTTTCACAGCCAATTTTTTTCCTCGTCCAACATCCCCAAATGTGAACACTTTTCCAACAGGGGCAGTGGTCGGGACTCAGGAGCTGGCAAAGTGTCGGGGGCTGAAGGAGCATCGCGGGAGGGATAGTTGGGACTCGGGACTCGGGAGCCAGAGGAGCATCGAGGGCCGGAGGAGCATCGGGGGAGGGGCAGGGGTTGGGACTCCGCAGCCAGAGGAGCATCGAGACCGGAGGGGGGAGGCCGGGAAGGCGATTGTCAGCCAGAGGGGAGGATCAGAGGCCTCAGGGAGAGAGTAATAGAGGTCTCGTGGGTGGAATCGGAGGTCTTGGGGTTGGAGGTCAGGGAAATTGGATGCCTCAGGGTGTCCGATCGTGGAGCATGTTTGAGGCAGTGAAGGCAGCGGCCGGCCTGTGCGGCAGGCCACTCGCCCGGGATAGGGGCAGCGAACATTGGGTCGTCCCTTCGGCCAGAGATAGGGGCGGTGAGCATCGGAACGCGCTGGGAGGGCGAGGAGCTACGGCGCATGTGCCCAGACTCCACTGCCCATGCGCACAGGTGCCGGCACTGTTTTCGGCCCCCGCACTGTGATTGCCACGCCATGCCAAGCCCTAGGACGGTCCACGGAGCGGGGAGAATAATGAGCAACAAAATTTCGGCGCCGTTTTAGGAGCAGAAAGTCGGTGCACCTCTGGTAAGTGCGCCGGAAAAAGGGGTTGGGGAAATTTGGGCCCATGGTTCCCAAGCTGAGATCTAAGCTGCCTCTCATGAGCTCCCTAATGCATTTGTTCATGAGTGTATATTTCCTTTAGAAACTCAAGTACTAAACCAAATAATTCACACCCAATTAATGTTAAAATACTGGAATATTTGTAAAATATCTTTGTTACATGATTATATGTCACATGGTTGTGTTGACTGTTATGTGTTATGTACACACTCATATTTTGCCTCTGGTGGTGAAACTAGACATTTTAAAATAGTTCACAGTAAAAGGAAACCGGAAAGTAAATGGGATAAATCTTCTGTGACTGTCAACATCTGGTGATATTACCAGTAACAGGAACAAAATAAATTGTAGAAAAAGTTGCTGAAAGATTGAAACTGTGTAAGATACTTGAACCTAGGCCTGGCCAGCCATCTGATCACCTGAATTGAGAATAGGATGGGAAAAAATGTCTTTTGTACTAATGTAGAATGATGTAGATGACAGGCAAAGTAATCAGTCAAACAATTGTGGGATTGCCATGAAAGGGGTTTCTTTAAATTCATGTTTGAATGTTGATCAAAGGGATTAAGTCTACAGATCCGAGGTAGTTCTTATGAAGAATATCAGATTTAAAAACAATTGTACCTCATACGTGTTTATATTTCTGCATTTTGTACAAGTTTTATTTTGATTCGGGAGAATGTTGGGCTAAGTTGATCAAGCAGCTGAAATGTTGCAAGTAAAGGTCGCATCGTGTTTCCTCTCTCAGACTTTGTTTCACTGCTGACTCATTTCATTTGAGAAACATGCCTTTCAAGTGTCTCCCTTTCAGTATTTGTGATACTCAGTTTATTTATCCCTGGTTCTCACCCACCAAACGTACACACAGACACACATTATATAATTGCTTATCGCTCCTCTTTCTTACATACCAGATTTCATTTTCAGTGTATTTGTTCTTTAACATGAAAGGCCACTGTGCTGCCACCACACTTAAAAAAAAATTAATCTCTATTCTGAACCAATTTTGTGAAATAAATCTTGTCAGCGAATTATTTCTTTGCAAAAAGCACAGGTATCTAACAATCTATTGATAAACAGGATCAAGCAATGCTTAGGACAGAAATACAGAATGTCCCAGAGCACTTTAATTAAGTACTTTTGAAGCATAGACCCTGTTGTATTGTAGGAAACACCATAGACAATTTGCACACAGCAAGATCCCACAAGCAGTGATGCAATAAATGGGCTGGTTGAGAGATAAATGTTGTTCAGGACATTGAGAGAAAGCCCCCACACTTCTTGGAATAGTGCGATGGCATCTTTTACGTCAACCTGAGAGGGCAAACGGGGCTTCAGTTTAATGTCTTATACAAAAGATGGCACCTCCAACATGCAGCACTCCCTCAGTACTGCATTGAAGTGTCAACCAGAATTATGTACTCAAGTCACCGGAATGTGAATTGAACTTACAGCCTTCTCTCTCACAGGAAAGAGTTCTTCCACTAGACATAACTGACACAATGGCCCCAACATTAATTGGGAGACACGTTGGGAGCAGGGTGGGGAATCTGATAATGCATGGGAAACCCGGAAGTAAGTTCAGTGTGTCTGTCAGTGACTTTTTAACTCAGCGACCTCGCTAGCATTTTGGATTTCCCACCCAATTTCCGGCAGCAGATGTGATATAGACCTGTGTGATGTGATTTCAACTCCAGTGCTTAAAGGAAAATCCAAAGATGCAAGTTGGAGGAATTAGAGTTGGCAGTAAGGGAAGGTGAAGTCTCACAATGGAGTCCAGACGTTCAAAGGCTGTGCCCTGCTTTATTGACATCTCCCTTGATGTGCTGCTGGGCACTGTGAGGAGTAGGAGGGAGATACTCTTTCCTAGCAATGGGAGGAAGAAGCATGCAACTGAAACCAAGAAGGCGTGGTTGGAGATGGCAGAGAAGGTCAGCAGCAGGAACGTAGTGCCAGACTCCTGGCTTCAGTGTAGGAAGCTGTTTAAAGCAGGTCAGGAAAAGTGAGTACAGTGGTACATTCGCTTACATCCTGCAGTGCGCATCACCGCAAGCCCTCACTCTGCCTTCTCCAACTCGGTCAAATGCTGCCTTGATGTCAAGGGCAGTCACTCACCTCTGGAGTTCAGCTCAACCTACTCCAGCACATCACTTCTCACATCCACTTACTTTGCTGGTGCATCCATCCTTCTCTTTCTATGTACTTCCTCACAACCCCATCTATCCATCCACTACTCACACTGCCTCTCATCCTTATGCAATGTTATGCCTCTCCTTATAGTCACTCTAAACAAATACACTCTATCCATCAGCTGAACACAAGCCATAACACTCACTCATAGGTCTGTTCTTTCTCTCCTTGCAGGGGAAGAAAGGACAGAACACCAGGAAGAGAGAGAGAACCAGAGGTGGCCCTTCACAGACTTCCCAACTGACAACTGGAGAGGAGGAGGCAATAAAAATGAGTGGAGCTTTGCCATCTTTTGTTGTCTGAGCTGTGGAGACAGGGAGCTCCCAGTTACCTGGTGACACAATTCATTAAAAGTCACCCACATGTCATTTAAAAAAATTATTCGTTTATGGGATATGAGCGTTGCTGGCAAGGCCGGCATCTATTGCCCATTCCTAATTTTCCTTGAGAAGATGGTGGTGAGCCGCCATCTTGAACTGCTGCAGTCCATGTGGTGAATGTACTCCCACAGTGCTGTTAGGGGGGGAATCCAGGATTTGGACCCGGCGATGATGAAGGAACAGCGATATATTTCCAAGTCAGGATGGTGTTTAACTTGGAGGGGAACTAGAAAGTAATGGTGCTCCCACTGCCCTTGTCCTTCCAGGTGGTAGAGATCGCGCGTTTGGGATGTGCTGCCGAAGAAGCCTTGGCAAGTTGCTGCAGTGCATCCTGTAGACACTGCAGCCACGGTGCACCAGTGGTAGAGGGAGTGAATGTTTAAGGTGGTGGATGGGGTGCCAAATCAAGCTGCTGCTTTGTCCTGGATGGTGTCGAGCTTCTTGAGCGTTGTCAGAACTGCACTCATCCAGACAAGTGGAGAGTATTCCATCACACTCCTGACTTGTGCCTTGTAGATGGTGGAAAGGCTTTGGGGAGTCGGGAGGTGAGACAGGACATACCTGGGCAGCTTTCCACAGTGTTGGATAGATGTCAGTGTTGTAGCTACCAGGCTCCCCACCCATCCTTTCCTTCAACCACTGTCTGTCCCACCTGTGACAGAGACTGTAATTCCTGTATTGGACTGTACAGCCACCTAAGAACTCACTTTTAGAGTGGGAGCAAGTCTTCCTCGATTTTGAAGGACTGCCTATGATGGATAGAGCTGTACTGGAACAGCTTAGTTAGAGGCACAGCTAGTTTTGGAGCACAAATCTTCAGCACAACAACTGGAATGTTGTCAGGACCCATAGCCTCTGCTGTAGCCAGTGCGCTCAGCTGCTTCTTGATATCACGTGAAGTTAATCGAATTGGCTGAAGACTAGATTCTGTGATGGTGGGGATCTCAGGCTGATATGGATCATCCACTCGGTACTTCTGGCTGAACATGGTTGCAAACACTTCAGCCTTGTCTTTTGCACTCATGAGCTGGACTCCACCATCATTGAGGATGGGGATATTCATGGAGCCTCCTCCTCCACTTAGTTGTTTAATGTTCCACCAGCATTCACAACTGGATGTGGCAGGACTGCAGGGCTTTGATCTGATCCATTTATTGTGGGATTGCTTAGCTCTGTCTATAGCATGCTGCTTCCCCTGTTTAGCATGCATGTAGTCCTGTGTTGCAGCTTCCCCAGGTTGGCACCTCATTTCAGAAATGCCTGGTGCTGCTCCCGGCATGCTCATCTGCACTCCTCATTGAATCAGGGTTGGTCCCCTGGCCTGATGGTGATGGTAGAGTGAGGGATATGCCGGGCCATGAGATTACAGATTGTGGTGGAATACAATTCTGCTGTTAACCTGCTGTGCATCATGGATGCCCAGTTTTGAGCTATTAGTTCTATTCTGAATCTATCCCATTTAGCACAATGGAAGTGCCACACAACATGATGGAGGGTGTCCTCAGAGTGAAGATGGGACTTTGTCTCCACAATGACTGTGTGGTGGTCACTGCTACCAATGCTGTCATGGACAGATGCAGCTGCGACAGGCAGATTGTGAGGATGAGGTCAAACTTTTTCATTTGTGTTGGTTGTCTCACCACCTGCCACATACCCAGTCTGGCAGCTATGTCCTTCAGGACGCAACCAGCTCGGTCAGCAGTGGTGCTACCAGGCCACTCTGTGATGGACATTGAAGTCCCCCACCCAGAGTACATTCTGTGCCCTTGCTATTCTTAGTACTTCTTCCAAGTGGTGTTCAACATGGAGGAGTACTGATTTAGCCGCTGAGGGAGGGCAGCAGGTGGTAATCGTCAGGAGGTTTCCTTGCCCATGCTTGACCTGACGCCATGAGACTTCATGGGGTCTGGAGTCTAGGGGCCACTCCCTCCCAATGTATACCACTATGCCGCCACCTCGGGTGGGTCTGTCCTGCTGGTGGGACAGGACATACCCAGGAATGGTGATGGAGGAGTCTGGGGCATTGGCAGCAAGGTATCATTCTGTAAGTATGACTATGTCAGGTTGTTCCTTGAATAATTTGTGGGACAGCTCTCCCCATTTTGGCATGAGTCCCCAGATGTTAGTGAGGAGGACTTTGCAAGGTCGACTGGACTGGCTGTGCCTTTGCCATGTCCGGTGTCCATGCTGAGGCGTGTCCGTAGCTGGTGCTGAGGTGGATGCTGGGTGATCCGTCCAGTTCTATTCTGATTATTGTTTTTGTAACGGTTTTGTACAACTGTGTGGCTTGCAGACCATTTCAGAGGGCTGTTAAGAGTCAACCACATTGCTGTGGGTCTGGAGTCACATATAGGTCAGCTCAGGTAAGGACAGTAGATTTCCTTCCCTAAAGAACATTAATGAACTAGATGGGATTTTACGACAATCCGATAGCTTCACGGTCAGCATTACTGATACTAGCTTTTTATTCCAGATTTATTTAATTAACTGAATTTATACGGCACAGAGAGCGAAATATGATCATCTTCATAATGATAACTTGCAACATATTCTTACTTTGCTAGTACTTTTTCATGTCTTTTATCTCTGACAGGGCTTCATGCATTAGAAGTCGATGGAGGTGACCGACGACGAATCCTCAGAGGAGCTGAGTCCTTCTGAGGGTGCACTGTCACAGGTCTCATGCAGACCATGCACCAGCTCAGATACTTGCACCTTGGTGGGACCAATAAGGCAGATAGTTGGGTTTTCACCTGGAGACTCTCACTTCACAAGTGAGCAGGAGCAGGTGGTGGTGACAGGGACAGCAGCGGAGAGTCCGCGTCGGAGGGCACAGCCCTCTCCAAGCTCTGCTCAGCTGGACACAGATGCTGTAACCTGGGGGCCGCCAATGAAAAGGAGAATCATTGAGCAGCAGCAGATATTATGTGATGCAGTGACAGACCTTCAAAGTAGACTCACCACGATTACAGATTGAATGGAGGAGTCCTTCACAAGCATGAGTGGGTTGCTGTCACAGCCCACTGAGATAATTGTTCTTCCATGGATGGAGTGGCCAGCTCTGTGGAACATCAAACACTCCAATCAACTGAGCCCATGCTCGTCTTGACCACAGTTGTGCAGACTTTGGATGCCAACATATCTGCCACCTTAAATAGGATGACAGATACCTTAGCCTTGGCCTTACAGAGTCACACTGATTTGCAACAAAGTATTCTCTGGCACAGTGGTAGCAGTGAAGAGCGACTGGACCATGAGAGGGATGATGGCTAAACGGGACATGAAAGTGTTGTGAGAGTGACTGCTCTTGACATCAAGGCAGTATTTGACTGAGTGTTCCATCAAATAGTCCTAGTAAAATTGAAGTCAATGGGAATCACACTCAGCACAAAGGATGATGGTTGTGGTTGTTGGTCAATCATCTGAGCCCCAGGTCATTGCTGCAGGAGTTTCTTAGAACAGTGTCCTCGGCCCAAACATCTTCAGCTGCTTCATCAATGACCTTCCCTCCATTATAAGGTCAGAAGTGGGGATGTGCACTGATGATTGCACAATGTTCAGTTCCATTTGCAACTCCTCAAAAAATGAAGCAGCCCATGTCTGCATGCAGTAAGACCTGGACGACATTCAGGCTTGGGCTGATATGTGGCAAGTAACATTCGCACCACAAAAGTGCCAGACAATAACTATCTCCAACAAGTGGGTGTCTAACCACCACCCCTTGACATTTAACGGCATTACCATTGCCGAATCCCCCACCATCAACATCCTGGGGGTCACCATTGACCAGAAACTTAACTGGACTAGCCACATAAGTACTGTGGCTACAAGTGCGGGTCAGAGGCTGGGTATTTTGCAACGAGTGTCAAAGCCTTTCCACCATCTACAAGGCACAAGTCAGGAATGTGATGGAATACTCTCCACTTGCTTGGATGAGTGCAGCTGCAACAACACTCAAGAAGCTTAACAGCACCTAGGATAAAGCAGCGCACTTGATTGGCACCCCATCCACCATCTTCCACATTCACCCCCTTCACCACTGGCGTACCGTGGCTGCAGTGTGTACCATCTATAGGATGCACTGCAGCAACTCACCACAGCTTCTTCGACAGCACCTCCCAAACTCCAGACCTCTAGCACCTAGAAGGACAAAGGCAGCAGGTGCATGGGAACAACATCATCTCCAAGTCCCCCTCCAAGTTGCACACCATCCTGACTTGGAAATATATCGCCATTCTTTCATCATCATTGGGTTAAAATCCTGGAACTCCCTCCATAACAGCACTGTGGGAGTACCTTTACCACAAGGACTTCAGTATTTCAAGAAGGCGGCCAGTGGTTCAAGAAGGTGCTCAGCACCACCTTCTCAAGGGCAATTAGGGATGGCCAATAAATGCTGGGTTTGCCAGCGACGCCACATCCCGGGACGAATAATTTTTAAAAACTCAAAGCGCTTTCACTTATCATCTGTTGTTCCACCCACTCAATCAGTAGCTGACATGCTGCCTCGTGTCCCGATGGCTGAGGCTACTCCTGCTCAGGTGCAGGTGGAGCAGTCTTTGTCAGCACCCTCAAGGGCTCCAAGATCCAGAGGTTGATGGCCAAGAGCATCTCAGTGGTCAGAGCAGGGATTTGAGCAGCTGCCTCTAACTCTGCTGAAGTCACTATGTAGGAATAATAGGAAAAGGAAGGGTAATGCTTTGTAGTTGCACAAGGATCTGCACATGGGTGTCCGAGACAATATTGTATTTATGTTTCTGTTGTTTATTAAGGTCACATAAATGTTATTTTTTTTCACCACTTTCCTGTATTGTCCATTCTTGGGTGCTGGGTGGTAAGTCACCTTTTCATTTGCTTGTTAATGAATGGGAAGAAAAGGATTGAGGGGGACCAATGGGAGGATGGTAGTTGGTTGGTTGCTGGACTGCTTTGTGTCCGTGGCATTGAGAGAGGAGTGGGGGTAGAATGGCGGTTACATTGCCTCGTGACATGGATTCACTGGTGCAACCTAAGTGAATCCTGCATTAATAAGGGCATCCCTGGCATCCCCAGCAGCATTGAGCAACTGGGGGTGCATTGCACTCATAATCTTCCTCCTCCTCTTCTTCCCCCTCCACTTCCGAATCATCCATGGAAGATCTGAGCTCTGTGCCTTGCTCCCCCAGCAGGTCAAAACCTTGTTGCTGCACAGTGTTGTGCAGAGCGCTGCACACCATGATCATTCTGGAGATCCTGGCTGCTGAGTACTGAAGGGCACCTCCAGATCTGTCTAGGCACCTGAAGCGCATCTTTAGCATGTCGATGGCCTGTCTGGTGAAGGCGTGGCATTCATTGTAGGGCTGTTGGGCTTCAGTGGTCGGGTTTCTGACAGGTGTCATGCGCTAAGCTTGCAGTGGGTATCCCTTGTCGCCTAGCAGCCAACCCTTAAGTCTGCTTCCCAGTCCGAAGACATCAGGGAGCTTGGACTGCCGCAGGATAAAAGCATCATGGCTGCTCCTCATGAATCTTGCCACACCTGCAGAAAGATCTTTTTGTGGTTGCACACCAGCTGCACATTGATGGAGTGGAAGCCTTGCATTTGATAAATACTCCTGGTTGTTCTGGGAGTTCCCAGATTGCCTACTGTGTACAGTTGATGACACCCTGCAGCTGTAGGAAGCCAGCCAGAGATACAAACCTGAGCACCCGCACATTCTGACTGGCATCATTGCAGGGGAAGTTGACATAATTGCTGGCCCTGGCAAACAAACCATCATTCACCTGTCTTAGGCATTTGTGGGCTGCCGACTGGGAGATCCTGCATATGTCTGCAGTGGAGCCCTGTGTTATGTATTAATGCTTGAGGGTCACCAGACCTAGAGGGCGCCGCGATCGGAGATCATCCGGCTGTACACATGCGGCATGTGTTGGTCACCTGTATATAAGCTGTATGTCTTTGTCAAGCTGGCATTCTTGGGCTGGAATAAAGATGGATCAGGTTGCACCTGAGTGAGTTTACAGTAACCAGACTCTTGAGTCATTACAATCTCTTGACCCTGGAAGGCTCCATAGGCAAAAATATTGAGGGCGGTGCTGACTTTGATAGCCACTAGTAATGCCTGTCCGGCAGGTCTAGCAGGGAGCAGGCCTTCCTCTAGGAAACTGCAGATGTATGCCGCGACAACCTGAGTTTCCTGAGGCACTGCTGTTCCAACATGTCAAGGAAACCGAGCCTCTGCATGTAGACCCTGTTTTGAGGTTAGTGCCTCCTGTGAGCTGCATCTCTCTGGTGTGCAGCTAAAGATTTGCAACCCACAGGCTGCTGGTGCTGCTGATAGTGTTGCTGCTGGTCATGTTGCTTCGCGTTTGAGATCCAATCTAAGGCACCATAAGCGGCATCCATCCTGATGTGGTGAAACAAATCGCAAAAGTAAAGAAACCTCCAAAGTGTAGAAAGTAACCTCTCAGCAAAAGTACTGTGAACAAACCCTTTCCCACTAGCAGGGAAGAGAGCAGATGTGAGTACTGAGTATTTAATGGCATATTTCCCTGAGATTCATTCAACCCCTTTAATTGCCGCTGTGCACTCGCCTTGCTTTCATTGGCGATCTTCAGGAAGCCCGGGAAACTCGTGGACCCAACGTTAATCTCAAAAGTGAGTTGAGAAAATGCTCCAATTGAGTGATTAACATACATAAGAACATAATAACATAAGAAATAGGCGCAGGAGTAGGCCATTTGGCCCCTCGAGCCTGCTCTGCCATTCAATAAGATCATGGCTGATCTGATCTTGCCTCAACTCCATTTCCCTGCCCGCTCCCCATAATCCTTGACTCCCATATCGTTCAAAAATCTGTCTATCTCTACCTTAAGTATATTCAATGACCCAGCCTCCACAGCTCTCTGAGGTAGAAAATTTCAAGGATTCACAGCCCTCTGGAGAAAAATTCCTCCTTGTCTCCGTTTTAAATGGGCGACCCCTTATCCTGAAACTATGGCCCCTAGTTCTAGATACTCCCACAAGGGGAAACATCCTCTCTGCATCTATCCTGTCAAGCCCCCTCAGAATCATATGTGTTTCTGCTTTGTTCAGAATAAATTCACAGGACTATATCACAAGCTCAAACTGTTGTGATCTTTATTCAGACTCCAGAGTGGGGAAGTAGCATGGTGAATCATCTTTTATACCTGTTTGCCCCAGGGTGCACAGGTGACACTTAGGTCTCCCACAGGTGTGCCCCCTAATGGCAAGTCTTACATTTTGGTAAAGTTTACATACATAGATAGCATCACTTCCCCTCCCCAAAGTCTTATGTGCAGGTTATTTGCAAGTTGAGGCGATCTGGCGCCCTGCGTCCCTGGGTCGATCGCCTTGGTTGAAGTTCTGACGTGATGGGTTCATCCTCGTGGTTGACGGCGAAGTTGATCGTGTTAGTGGGTCGCTGGGGGCCAGGTCCTTTCACAGTGGTTCCTGGTTATCTGTAGTTCGCAGTTTGGTCTTGTCCAAATGCTTTACTCGTTAGCCCGGTACATGGTTTCACAATCAAACGCTCCGTTTTCATCACATACACTCCATTCCCCCCTCTAGGCTAATGCGGTGCTAGCGGCCCAACAGGGGCCCTGAACAAGGTCTACATCACTTATTCTGATATCGCGTGGGGGGGCCGTGCAATTATGGTGCATTCTCTGCTGATGGCATACGGAAGGCTCGGTTCTGAGTGATTCTGCCTGGTGACTGCATAGCACCCAAGATAGCCGGATCTGTAGGGAGTCTACCGTGACATGCGTAGTGCTAGCTTTAGTGATTTGGGCTGCCTGCTCCGAGGCTATTGTCGCTGACCCTGAGGTCTGGCAAGCCCAGGATGGCCAGAATGGCCTTGAGACTTTTGGTAATGGCGGAAGGCCTAGTGGTCCCGTGGACCTTGGGCTGTAGTATGGGAGCCCCGGACCACCGACTGCGCGTAGCCGCCCTGCCTCGCTTTGCAACGTTGAGATGGGTCTTTCATCTCTGTAACGGATAGGTTGCAACATCCCGTCTAGCAGTTCACCTTTGGCAGGCGGTAACATGGGAGCCTGGCTGGTCCAGGTCCTAAGCTGGGGGGCTGTTACAGATGATACCTCACTTTCTAGCACTTCCACGACCGCGAGTGGGTCTGCAGGCTGTGCCGTTTCCACCAGTGGTGGGCAACGGTAGCCAACTGAGGGCATTAGTGCCGCTCTCAGTGTCTGACCCGTGGCGGATCATGTTACAGTGCACAGACAGAGTTAGACATTCTCGAAACAATACATCGATAATGGTACCTCTGCTCTCCCAAACTTGTGGGATGGGCAGCTTGTCTGACTCGAGCACATATTGGGACACTCTTTGGTACGTCTCTTTAGTCCCGTGAACACAGGCTGCTGCTTTGTTTAACTTTTTGGATACATGTTCAATCGTTTGGGGCTCACCCGCTACTTTTGCTTGCTGCACAACACTCTCGACTCCATGTGGTAACATCTCACTTGCTATGAATACTTTGTTAGATACATATACAACTAGTTGGGATTCGCCTGCTACTTTGGCTTGTTGTAAGGTACCCCCAACCCCATATAATGGTACATCCTTGGCCGCGAAAGACCGCTCACAAGGGTTATATAGTGCACACAATTTATTGGAACGTAATGGGTTCCTGGCCTTCATAGCGGCCGCCCCTTTACCTTTGCCCCAAACCCAGTTGTCTTCCTTGCTGGGCGACACATTCCTCCGTTCCGTTGCAGCGACCACCTATGGTCTGGATGCTCTCTCGTCCCGTGGTCTGGACGCACCTTCGTCCCGTTGTCTGAACGCACCTTCGTCCCGTTGTCTGGACGCCTTTTCGTCCAATGGTCTGGACGCTCTCTCGTCCCATGGTCTGGATGTATTCTCATCCCGTAGTCTGGACGCACTCTCGTCCCGTGGTCTGGACGCCCTCTCGTCCGTGTCCATGATGCTGACTGCCGTGATCTTCCTCCCCAGGTATTTTGCCTCTGGCGCCGGGAAGACGCATTCGGATAATTTCGGCCAGAGTCCCACTCCGCATCGTCGACCTGGAGCCTCTTCCATCATCGCGAAGAGGTCGTTGGCTTCAGGTGGTGGGTGCCGCGCCTGTACCGCTGCTCGGTTGAACTTTACCTCCTCGTGGTCGTGATGAGCGGCCTGTGTCTCGGGGATCTGCTTGGGTTGCTGTGCTTTGTCGCTCCACAGTCTCTCGAATGCCTTCTGGCTCATAACTGATTGACTCGCCCCTGTGTCTAGTTCCATGGAGACTGGCATGCCGTTAAGTTCAACTTTTAACATTATTGGAGGGCTTTTGGTGGCGAAGGTGTGTATCCCTTATGCTTCCTCTTCATCCTCAGGTTCAGTTGCCTCTCCTGCTCATTCATCGTGATCTTCGCTGGATCGGTCATCCTCTCCTGACTCTGCCATGTGGTGAGTCAGAGATCGTTTGCACATTCGCTGAAGGTGCCCCATTGTTCCACAGCCCTGGTACACATAGGGCTTGAATCGACATTGATGAGCTCTATGGCTGCCCCTGCAGCGCCAGCATGGTGCTAATGGATACGCATTCACGCCCCACGGCGGACTCTGAGTCACTCTAGGCCTAGGTCTGGCCTCTGCGGTTGTGTGGGCCCTGCCCTGTGCCGTTCTGCCTGCTGAAAACATTATTTTGTGCGCGGTGCTTGCCGGTGAGTTTTGATTCTGTGAAGATATCTGTTCGTGTTATCAATCGTGGATATGAAGGCTTGGGCTATCGTGGTGGCCTTGGCAGACAGCAGTTTGTGAAGGATGACCTCGTGGCAAATCCCAAGCATGAAAAAGTGCCGCAACATTTCCCCCAAGGAGTCTGCAAAGTCGCACTGCCCCACAAGGCGCTTTAGGTCGGCGACAAAACTCACCATGTTCTGGCCCTCGGAGCGACGGTGCGTATAAAAACGGTACCTGGCCATCGGGATGCTCTCCTTTGGCTTGAGGTGTATCTCAGAACAGCGTACACAGCTCTGCGTAAGATTTGTCCGTTAGTTTGACCGGTGCCAGCAAATTTTTAAGGAGGCCGCATACCGATGACTCACATACGGTGAGGAGAATCGCCCTGTGCTTGATCTCTGTTTCAGCCATGTCTAATTCGTTGGCCACAAAATATTGGTCGAGGCACTCAACTAAGGCTTCCCAATCATCACCCTCAACAAATCTCTCAAGAATACCAATGGTAGCCATTACTGCGTGGAAGTTCATGATCTGTTACTCGTCGTCAATTTGTTATGTTCAGAATAAATCCACAGGATTATATTGCAAGCTCAAACTGTTGTGACCTTGGTCTCTTTATTCAGACTCCAGAGTGAGGAAGCAGCAACTGCTAATACAATTGTTGAACCACACATTTCCTACAAAATAGACCACATGTTACCGGACCTTCTTACTAGACAACTGGAAAATTGTATTTCCAGCCCAAGAAAAACCTGCTTGCCCCAGGGTGCACAGGTAACCCTTAGGTCTCCCACAGGTGTGCCCCCCTAGTGGCAACTCTTACATTTTGGTAATGTTTACATACATACATAACAGTTTCAATAAGATCACCTCTCATTTTTCTAAACTCCAATGCCTACATGCTCAACCTTTCTTCATGAGACATTATGTTAATTGGCATCCCACCTCCCCCGAGTGGGTTACGCGCACACAGTCTAATGCGCTGGAGCTAAACCCAGAAGTCGGTGGGTTGGTGTTGGCTCCCCAAGACTCTGTGAATTTCCCCGGTTTTTCCCCCCCCACCCATACTCAAACCCACGTGCTCCACCAGGTTAAAATTTAGTCCTTTATCACTGTACCATTTATTGGGATATTTAGAAATGTTTTTAGCTTAATACCTTACAACATTTCGGTTGGGTTACTGTTTAAGTAAGGGCTATGGCGTTGGATTGACATTTAAGGTTGTCATTAAGCGAAACACTGCATTAAGTGGTGCACTTTAATAATGTCACTTTTTAGCTCAAAAGTGCAAGTTTGATATTTCTATTTCTATTCATGTTAAAAAAGACATAAGAGGAAGACTTTCGTTTATTTAGTGCCTTTCACCACCTTAGGATGTCCCAAAATGCTTCATAGCCAATTAAGCACTGTTGAAGTGTAGTCACTGCTGTAATGTAGGAAATACAGCAGCCAATTTGCGTATAGCAAGTTCCAACAAACAGCAATGAGAGAATGATCAGATAATCTGTTTTAGTGATGTTGGTTGAGGGGCAATTATTGGCCTGGACACCGGGAAAAAACTTACCTTCTTATCAAGTAGTGCCATGGGATCTTTTACATCCACCAGACAGAGCAGACACGGCCTCAGTTTAACATCTCATCCAAAGGACAGCACCTTCAAGACTCCCTCAGTACTGCACTGTAGTGTCAGCCTGGATTTTATGCTCAAGTCTCTGGAGTGGGGTTCAAACCTTCTGACTGAGAGGTGAGAGTGCTACTAACTGAGCTAAGGTTGATACACTAATGCTCTTGTGTACTGCTGTGATGCTTGCCTGTGATGCTGATGCTGCAATGGGAATGGCTGATGTACTGCATCGATAGCTTTAAACTATACCCAGCAGAAAATAGTTTGGCTTTTCTTAGATACTCTGTCCATATGGCCAAAAGAAATGAACATGGAAAAATGATAATGTGCAGAATTTTGACTTGTGCTTACAGATTATAGGCTGGAATTTGTGGTGGGTAATAATGGCAAACTAACAGCATTCATCGTTATTACCCCTTTGAAACTGACCGCAACATCAGGATATAGCAGATGCGCATCTAAACGTGACATTCCTGAAGTAGCGGTCAGTCATTAAGTGCTCTGACACTGGCTGCGCTATGCTCCTCCCACCATAGCCGGCAATCAGTGTAATCGGTAAAATCAGTTGAACAGATGAAAACGTGGGCTTTTCTGCAGTTATATCACTGTTAAATACCTGATTAAATGTTAGGCCTTGTTGGATTAGCTGTAACTGGAGCTTTAACAGTGCATTGACTGCTGAACAAATGTTATGGCCAAGAAAAACTCATTTTAATTTTGTGGAGTGTCAAATTCTCCTTTATGATAAAATTTACAATTTTTAAGAAACTTTAGAATAAATTAACATATTTTTTTAAAAGATTGTTCATGATTATTTCAGTTCTACCTTACCCCCACGTGAAAGCCCCAATCTTTGTTTTGTTTTCTGTAACAATTTTTTAAAATTCAAGATAAAAGCAGCTTCTCATTTCCTGCTTCCCTATCTGTGAGAATTCTACAATGTGATTGGCTGCTTGGACAGCTTGGTGACGTCACAGCAAATTGCGTTAAGGATTCCCCATTATATTGCACTGAAATTACTTATGTATTGAAAAAGGCAAAGGTCTCACCACACAGGGCCAACGGCAAATGCCTTTCCTCTGCCGCTGACCGCAAATTCCAAGCCCTTCTAAATTGTACATAGTGAAGGCCATCAAATTTATTTGTATGTTTTTATTCAAGGATTAATGTGATTTCTTTCTATGTATCTTTACACTTTCATTTGATGATCTGTACCAATCTCTGGTAGATGTACGTCTCATTTACAATGATAAGAGTATATCTGGCCTGTTTTTACCAGCGTAAGGGTTTGAAAAATAGAAAAATAAAATGTTATCACTCATTTACATATTAAAAACACTGTCCATTAAGGTAATTTAACTTGTAGCTCTGTTAAAACATACTTTTTAAAAATCCAAAAAATAAATTTTTGTCTTAAATATTTAATTAAATTGCATTTTAATTAATTTTAAATATGTAGTGTGTTTTTAAAATTTATTTTTAATGTTTGTGTGTTTTTGGGAGTATTCCCATTCATACTTATGGCAGCTCTGTACATACAGAATTACTATAAATGTGGATGGGGATCCCCCTATTCTGATAGGTTGGGCCGGCCCAAATGATCCCACAAAGCCCGGGCGGTCCTGGGATACATGGGCCCCTACGTTGGCCTTCTCGTAGAGCCCCAGGATCACAAGTCGCTGAACCTCCAGGACCACCAGGTACTACGTAGAAATTATTCTGGTCAGAGACTTACTCGCGGGAAGACAGCTCTTGGGTGCCAGTGACCATAATTCAGTCAGATTCAAGTTAGTTATGGATAAGGACAAGGATAGGCCTGGAATAAAAGTCCCAAATTGAGAAAAAGCTCACTTTGCTAAGTTGAGGAGTGATTTGGCCACGGTGGACTGGAAACAGTTACTTGTGGGTAAATCAGTGTCAGAACAGTGGGAGGCGTTCAAGGAGGAGAGCTGGAAGGCTCAGGTCAAACATGTGTCCTTAAAGAAAAAAGGTGGGAATAACAATTTTAGAGCCCCCTGGATGCCTAGGGACTTACAGGGGAGGATAAAGAAAAAAAGGGAAGCTTATGTCATATACCGACAGCTAAATACTATAGAATCTTAGGAGGAATATAGAAAGTTAAAAGGTAAAATTAAAAAGGATATTAGGAATGCTGAGAGAGAGCATGAAAAATTATTGGCTAGTAAAATTAAGGAAAACCTAAAGATATTCTATAATATATTAAGAGCAAGAGGGTAGGGCCTATGAGAGACCATGAGGGTAATCTGTGTGTGGAGGCGGAAGATGTTGCTATGGTTCTTAATGAATACTTTGAGATTGTTTTCACAAAAGAAAGGGACAATGCAGATACTGCAATTGAGGAGGAGTGTGAAATTCTGGATGAAATAAACATAGTGAGAGAGGAGGAATTAAGGGGTTTAGCAGCTATGAAAGTAGATAAATCCCCAGATGAAATGCATCCCAGGCTGTTGAGCGAAATAAAAGAGGCCATGACCATCATTTTCCAGTCCTCTTTGGATTTGGGCATGGTGCCGGAGGTCTGGAGGACTGCAAATGTGGTACCCTTGTTTAAGAAGGGAGAAAGGAATAGGCCGAGTATTTACAAGCCTGTCAGCCTACCCTCAGCGGTGGGAAAATTATTGGAAAAAATCCTGAAAGACAGGATAAATCTACATTTGGAAAGGCAAGGATTAATTAGCGACAATCAGCACGGATTTGTTAAGGGAAGATCGTGTTTGACTAATCCGATTGAATTTTTTGAGGAGATAACCAAAAGGGTAGTGTGTACGATGTAGTGTATATGGACTTTAGCAAAGCTTTTAATAAGGTCCCACATGGTAGACTGGTCACAAAGGTTAAAGCCCATGGTATCCAGGGCAAAGTGGCTAGTTGGATCCAAAATTGGCTTAAAGGTAGGAAACAAAGGGTAATGGTTGATGGATGTTTTTGTGCCTGGTAGGATGTTTCCAGTGGGGTTCCATAGAGCTCAGTACTGGGTCCCTTGCTTTTTGTGGTATATATTAATGAGTTAGATTTGAATACAGGGAGTATGATTAAGAGATTTGCAGACAAAACTACAATTGGCTGTGTGATTGATAATGAAGAGGAAAGTCATGGATTGCAGGAGGATATCAATCCACTGGTTAGGTGGGCAGAGCAGTGGTAAATGGAATTTAATTCGGAGAAATGTGAGGTAATGCACTTTGGGAGGGCTAATAAGGAAAGGGTATACACATTAAGTGGTAGGCCACTTAATAGTGTAGAAGAACAAAGGGACCTTGGAGTGCTTGTCCACAGAACTCTTTTTTGATGCTTGTCCACAGATCCCTGAAAGTAGCAGGCCAGGTGGATAAGGTTGTCAAGAAGGCATACGGAATGCTTGCCTTTATTGGCCAAGGCATAGAATACAAGAGCAGGGAGGTTATGTTTAAATTGTATAATACTTTGGTTAGGCCATAGCTGGAGTACTGTGTGCAGTTCTGGTTGCCGTATTATAGGAAGGACATGATTGCACGAGAGAGGGTGCAGAGGAGATTTACTAGGATGCTGCCTGAAATGAAGAATCTTAGCTATGAGGACAGATTGGATAGATTGGGTTTGTTCTCAGTGTTCAGCCTGACTCATGGAGCGGTGCACAAGCTCCCACTCTGGGTGATACCGGTAGCGATGGTCCCACGCTGCTCGGCAGGAGCTGGCTGGGAAAGTTAAGCTGGAACTGGGATGACATCTGAGTGCGATCGCCTGCTGATGACACTTCATGTGCCCAGGTCTTAAACAAATTTCTTTCGCTGTTCGAACCAGGCATCGGGAGATTCCAAGGAGCAAAAGTGCAGATCCACCTAATTCCAGTGGCGCGACCCAACCATCACAAGGCGAGAGCAGTACCGTACATGATGAGAGAAAGGGTAGAGATCGAGCTAGACCGGCTGCAAAGAGAGGGCATCATTTCCCCGATTGAGTTCAACGAGTGGACCAGTCCTATCGTCCCAGTCCTCAAGGGAGATGGCACCATCAGAATCTGTGCCGATTACAAAGTAACTATCAATCGTTTCTCCCTGCAGGCCGACGACCTCTTTGCAATGCTGGCGGGAGGAAAGACGTTCACGAAGCTGGATCTGACTTCAGCCTACATGACGCAGGAACTGGAGAAATCATCGAAGGCTCTCACCTGCATCAACATGCAAAGAGGTCTCTTTGTTTATAACAGATGCCCATTTGGAATCCGAACAGCGGCAGCGATATTCCAGAGAAACATGGAAAGCTTACTGAAGTCGGTCCCGCACAATGTGGTCTTCCAGGACGACAACTTGGTCACAGGTCGGAACGAAGTCGAGCATCTGCAGCACCTGGAGGAGGTTCTTAGTCAACTTAACCGCGTGGGGCTCAGGTTAAAACGCTCGAAGTGCTTTTTCCTGGCGCCTGAAGCGGAGTTCCTGGGAAGGAGGATTGCGGCAGACGGCATCAGGCCCACCAATGCTAAGACGGAGCCAATCAAGAACGCACTGTGGCCACAGAACGTAATGGAGCTGCGGTCGTTTCTGGGACTCCTGAACTACTTTGATAACTTCTTACCAGGTCTTAGCACCCTGTTAGAACCACTGCATGTCTTACTATGAAAAGGGATGAATGGGTTTGGGGCAAAAACCAAGAAAATGCCTTTGTAAAAGCGAGAAAATTGTTATGCTCAAACAAATGGCTTGTGTTGTATGATCCATGTAAGCGTTTGGTACTAGCATGTGATGCGTCGTCATATGGCGTTGGGTGTGTATTGCAACAAGCTAATGATTTCGGGAATTTGCAACCGGTTGCCTATGCATCCAGGAGTCTGTCGAAGGCTGAGAGAGCCTACAGCATGATTGAGAAAGAAGCATTAGCGTGTGTTTATTGGGTAAAGAAAATGCATCAATATCTGTTTGGGCTAAAATTCTAATTGGAAACTGACCATAAGCCACTTATATCCCTGTTCTCCGAGAGTAAAGGGATAAATACCAACGCATCGGCCCGCATCCAGAGATGGGCGCTCACGTTGTCCGTGTACAATTACGCGATCCGCCACAGGCCAGGCACAGAAAACTGCGCCGATGCTCTCAGTAGGCTGCCATTGCCCACCACGGGGGTAGAAATGGCGCAGCCCGCAAATCTAGCCATGATTATGGAAGCATTTGAGAGTGAGCAATCACCCATCACTGCCTGGCAGATCAAAACCTGGACAAGTCAGGCCCCCTTATTATCTCTAGTCAAAAGCTGTGTGCTTCACGGGAGCTGGTCCAGTGTCCCAGTAGAAATGCAGGAAGAGGTAAAGTCGTTCCAGCAGTGCAAAGATGAAATGTCTATACAGGCAGACTGCCTTCTGTGGGGCAATCGAGTAGTGGTCCCCAAGAAGGGCAGAGACACCTTCATCAATGACTTCCACAGTACCAACCCAGGCATCGTAATGATGAAAGCGATAGCCAGATCCCACGTGTGGTGGCCCGGTATCGATGCGGACTTAGAGTCCTGCATTCACAGATGTAATACATGCTCGCAGTTAAGCAATGTACCCAGGGAGGCGCCGCTAAGTTTATGGTCTTGGCCCTCCAAACCATTACACGTTGATTATGCAGGCTCGTTCTTGGGTAAAATGTTCCTCGTGGTGTAGACGCCTACTCCAAGTGGATTGAATGTGAGATAATGTCGGCTAGCACGTCCGCTGCCACTACTGAAAGCCTGCGGGCTATGTTTGCCACACATGGCCTACCCGATGTCCTGGTGAGCGACAACGGGCCATGTTTTACCAGTGCTGAGTTCAAAGAATTCATGACTCGTAACGGGATCAAACATGTCACATCTGCCCCGTTTAAACCAGCGTCCAATGGTCAGGCAGAAAGAGCGTGCAAACCATCAAGCAAGGCTTGAAGAGGGTAACTGAAGGCTCACTGCCGACTCGCCTATCCCGAGTCCTGCTTAGCTCCCGCACGAGACCCCACTCACTCACTGGGATCCCACCTGTTGAACTGCTCATGAAAAGAGCACTTAAGACAAGGTTCTCGTTAGTTCACCCTGATCTACATGAACAGGTAGAGAGCAGGCGGCTTCAACAAAGTGCATACCATGATAGCGTAAATGTGTCACGTGAGATTGAAATCCATGATCCTGTATTTGTATTAAAGTATGAACAAGGTCCCAAGTGGCTTCCCGGCACTATCGTGGCCAAAGAGGGGAGCAGGGTGTTTCGGGTCAAACTTTCAAATGGACTCATTCATCGGAAACACTTGGACCAAATCAAACTCAGATTCACGGACTATCCTGAGCAACCCACCTTGGACTCTACCTTTTTTGATCCCCCAACATACACACCAGTGGCAACCGGCACCACGGTTGACCACGAAGCAGAACCCATCATCCACAGCAGCCCAGCGAGGGCCCAACAAATGATTCAACAACACCAGCTTTCACACCGAGACGATCAACGAGGGCAAGAAGGGCCCCAGATCGACTCACATTGTAAGTAGTTACACTATTGACTTTGGGGGATATATATATATATATATATGTTATATATGTAAATGTATTTACTCTGTACAGCCACCAGAGGGCTCATCCCCTGGAGTCCCAAGGGATCCCATAATCCCTTGGGAGCACAGGTATTTATGGAGCTTCACAGATTGGAGAGGCACTCTGGAGACCTGCAATAAAAGACTAAGGTCACACTTTACTTTGAGCTCACAGTGTTCAGCTTGACTCTTTCTCCATACACACAGAGACCTCATTGAGGTGTACAAAATTTAGAGGGGCCTGGATATAGTGGAGAGCAAGGGCCTATTTCCATCGGTGGAGGAATCAATTAAGACGGGGCATAGTTTTACGGTGCTTGGTAGAAGGTTCAGAGGGGATTTGAGGGGTCTGGAACTCACTGCCTGGAAGGGTGGTGGATGCCGGAACCCTCACCACATTTAAAAGGTGCTTGGATGGGCACTTAAAGTGCCGTAACCTGCAGGGTTACAGACCTAGAACCGCTAATTAGGATTAGACTGAATAACCTCTTGTTGGCCAGCGCAGATACGATGGTAAGTACTGCATGGAATTGAATACAGCCAGGATGATCTCCTGGACTGGTTTCGATCACCTGGATGGGTCAGAGAGGAATTTTGCCAGATTTTTTTCTCGAATTGACCTGGGTTTTTATCTGGTTTTTGCCTCTCCCAGGAGATCATATGGCTGCGGTTGGGGTGGAGCGCAGTGTAAGGAATGTCGCAGTTGGGTGGGGTGGACTGTTTGAGCTGGGTGCTCTTTACCTTTCTGCCATTGTTCATTGTTCATAGGTTTATATGTAACCTTCAGGGCTGCTGACCGAGGGCTGTGCAGCTCTTTGATGGCCGTCACGGACGTGATGGGCCGAAATGGCCTCTTTCTGCGCTGTTGGTTTCTATGTTTCTATAGCAGGTACCAGACGCTGCTCATGAATGCGATGGTGAGCAGGATTTCTACTGTCATCCTGACCATAGCATGGAAACTGCACCTCAGGAAAGATATATTGACTTTGGAGGGGTTGCAGTACAGGTTCACCAGAATTATACCACAGCTTAGGGAGTTAACTTATGAGGACAGGTTGCATAAGCATTGAGATTGAGGGGTGATCTGATTCAGATATATAAAATGTTAAAAGGATTTGATAGGGTCGATATGGAGAAACTGAGTGCAAAATGCGGATCTGTAGCACACGGTTTTTGGATGCTTTGAGTGCCCTTAGAGCACGAAAATGGGGTCCATGGCACACGCGCACAGTTGTGGGGAAAATCGCGTTGGACGCCACATTAATGAGCTTGTTAGTGCGCGTGCATTTAATGTCTGCCAGAAGTATGTAGAGCAGGCAGATCAGAACGTCAATCCACATGCAATGCTGATTTGACGCCACCGCTGTCGTTTAGAGCTCAATGGTCCAGCTGTAACCCTCTCTTACCCTCGCACAGCTAAACACACATTCAGCATCAGGAAGGACCCCCTCACCAGCACTGTCTAAAGGGATCATCAACTACTTACAGATTGATTGCTGATTAATTTATTTTGGCTGTTGCTACAATTCTAGATGAGACATTAAACTGAGGCCCTGTAAAATAAATCTGCCCCCGGCTACAGCCACAACTGCAACTGCAGAGCAGGGTGAGGACTGCATTGCCAGTGGCTGTGAAGGTGATGGTAACGATGAACTTTTATGTTTTTGGCTCCTTCTTGGCTGGAGCTGGAGATATTTGCAATATCTTGCAGTTAACCGTCCACTTTTGCATAAGGGAGGTCACAAAGACTCTCTATTCAAAGAGTGCTGATTACATTTAATTCCCACTGGCCAGAGAGCAGCAGGTGGAGCGAGCATATGGCTTCGCCAGGATTGTAGCTTTCCCCATAGTGCAGGGTGGCATTGACTGCACGCACATCACTTTGTGGGCGCCGCATGTCAACTCTGCCATCTACCGAAACCAAAATGAATTCCACTCCCTCAACATCCAGCTGGTGTGCAACCATAGTTAACAAATCATGCAGATGAATGCCCAGTATCCCAGCAGCAGTCATGATGCCTTCATTCTGCGGCAGTCTGTTGTGTCAGCTGCATTTGAAACATCACCGCAAACCAAAGGGTGGCTACTGGACGGCAAGAGCTATCCGCTGACAACATTGCTCATGACTCCAGTGCGCAACCAACGTACATATGTGCAGCACGTATAAATGAAAGCCATGCTGTCTCACTTAATGTGATAGAGCAGACCATTGGTGTGCTGAAACAATGCTTCTGCTGCCAGAACCGCTCTGGAGGAGCCCTGCAGTACTCGGCAGAGCGGGTGTTAAGATTTGTGGTGGTCTGCTGCAAGCTACATAACCTCGTCACCATGAGGACACAGCCCTTGCCACCGGCTATACGGCGAGCAGCTGAGGAGGAGATGGAGGAGGATGAAGAGGAAGGGAGCAGGCAACTTAGATAGTCCCTTTCTGCCTGGGCTGTCCATGACAAACTCATCTGAGTGCAATACTGGCAACCGCAAGTTCAATACCCCATTCACCAACAGTCCCACACCTGACCTTCCCTCTATCACTGACCATTACAATGTCCATTTGGCCACAATGAAAAAAATAAAAGACTCCACAAAATAAACATTCAAAACCAAATAAATCAAAACATTCCATTTTGCATCCAAATGTCAACGAATCACCCCCATGCATTCCCCTAGTGCCTGTCTTCTGTATGCCTTTGCCTGTCTTATTACTCCTACGCAATGCTCCCCCAGTGGCTGCAGCATGGCTGCTGGAAAGTTGCTGACTTTCAGTGGAGGAGACTGCAGATGGCCTTGGAGGATGACCTCGAGCAGCTCTGGGCCTAGAAGGCCCGTTTCGGACTGCACCAGCTGGCAGCAGTCTGGGCTGGCAGGGTTGTCGTATGAGTTTAAGTGAGAATTTCCAGATATGAACTTGATTGATTTGAATGTTATGAATGGCACTAGAGCCTATCACGCCACCTGTGCCAGCCAAAGATCTCCCAAAAATAGTTCAAAAACTGTAACTTCAAATTTGTCACATTTCCCATAATGATTGATTTGCGATTGATGACTGCAGGAAAAGCAGCCTTTTAAATTATTCTGGAATCTAGCCCTACTAGCATGCCTCCTTCACGCAAGCCGAGATTGCACTGGGGGAAACTGAGATTAGACTATCTGGATTCTGGACCGATATCTTTATCGTAACTGTCTCACCTGTTTCATTTACATTTGCATTGAAAGGGCAGATGCAAGAAACACCTGATCCAATTTTTGTTCAATTAAAAAAAGGCTGGGGTAGGCAAAGACCTGGTGCAACAGAATACCAATCTACTTTCTTTCCCTACCCACTCAAATTGCATGAGTTATTTGCCCCATATTGGGGGGAATTTGGGAGGCTTTTGTGTTTTAGAATGTGTCTATCACATTTTCCTTTGGAGGCCCATGCTTCTCTGAGAAGCTGATGGCTTACATTGATAGGGCAGCTTAGAATTAGGAAGAATCAAAGAAGTTGCAAAGAATCATACAGCAATTCTCAGAATTCCTTTTTGTGATTGACAATAAGACTAACCATTCACAGAGCACTCTCGGACTTCCTCCACTCCTGTGTATCAATGCAAAATTAATGTGGTTGAAAACCTTCTAGAGAAACCAATTTTAGGATTAGTGTAAGTAACTGGAAATTGTTTTTGAATAATACATCAAGATAAAGCATAAACACTTCCTCCTTTTTCTCAAGTAGCTTTGCTGAAAAACACATATAAGGGACTATGGGCCCGAGTTTGGTCGACCTACCGCCGGCTGCCGACGAGTTTTCTCAACGGTCTCCATGTTTTCTGGATGTTCTCCTCTCTGAGCGAGTTTGGTCAGGTCCTCATGCCGGCGGGGAGAGAAGACCACTGGGGAGCATCCGTTGGCATCTGCTGGTGTACGCAGGCGTGCAACGCCGACAAAAGTCCTCTCACCCGCTCCCTCCTGAGATTGGTCCAGGCGGTCCTCCACTCTAGTAGCAGAAGAGACCACCATGTGGAGGCAGGTCTTACCTGAACGGTAAGTATGAAGACCTGCAAGAAAAGGTTAGTGCACTTGTTTTCTTCATTTCTTTTGCAGCGACTTTGGTGGATGGGGTCCTCTGAAAGGTTTGCAGTAGGTTTTTGTCATGTGTTGAAAATGTTTTATTTTTCCCGTTCCTGCCTCCCTGGACCCAACTCTATTCTCGGCATTACTTTGCCGAGGATCGCATTTGCCACTCAGAATGCGACCTAGCGCCCACTGCTGCCCAGAATCGGCGTGCAAGGCCCATTTTTTCTGCTGGGTGGTTTTTTGCACTTTTTCCATCAAACTTCCGCCCATGTGCCATCAGGATCTGAGCAGTCCTTTTGACGGTACATGGACAGAACGTAGGTTTGACCAAACTCGGGCCCTATGTTCAGAAGGGTGTTTATTTAGCAAACATTTTACATTGCTGTGTGAAATGTTGCCATTATTCAATCTTTAGATTCTGTAATCAAAATGATTACACAAGCTCCATTTCTTTTATTATATTAGAGAGAACTTAAAAACAACCGGTAAAAATGATTAATGTAAACAGCAGTAATTCCTAAAGAATTGTACTATTACTCAAGTATGGAGGGAGGCTGTGAGCAAATGTCCTGAATTTTTAAAATATTTATACAAGTATAACCTTTTAGTAGGAACATAGGGTACTGAGGTACTTTTGCAGAGGTAAAAAAGGACCACATTACAGCAAAATTCTAAAGGGGCAAAGTGTGTTAAAAAGACATGCCTGAAGGCTCTGTGCCTCAATGCAAGGAGTATTCGGAATAAGGTGGACGAATTAACTGCGCAGACAGCAGTTAACGGATATGATGTAATTGGCATCACGGAGACATGGCTCCAGGGTGACCAAGACTGGGAACTCAACATCCAGGGGTATTCAACATTTAGCAAGGATAGACAGAAAGGAAAATGAGGTGGGGTGCCCTTGCTGGTTAAAGAGGAAATTAGTGCAATAGTAAGGAAGGACATTAGCCTGGATGATGTGGAATCGGGATGGGTGGAGCTACGGAATACCAAAGGGCAGAAAATGCTAGTGGGAGTTTTGTGCAGACGGTGGTCTGCAGTAGTAGTGAGGTTGGGGACAGCATCAAATAAGAAATTAGGGATGCGTGCAATAAAGGTACAGCAGTTATCATGGGCAACTTTAACCTACACATTGATTGGGCTAACCAAACTGGTAGCAATGCGGTGGAGGATGATTTCCTGGAATGTATTAGGGATGGTTTTCTAGACCAATATGTCGAGGAACCAACGAGAGGACTGGCCATCCTAGACTGGGTGATGTGTAATGAGAAAGGACTAATTAGCAATCTTGTTGTGCGAGGCCCCTTGGGGAAGAGTGACCATAATATGTAGAATTCTTTATTAAGATGGAGTGTGACACAGTTAATTCAGAGACAAGGGTCCTGAACTTAAGGAAAGGTAACTTCGATGGTATGAGACGTGAATTGGCTAGAATAGACTGCTTGGTGATACTTAAAGGGTTGATGGTGGATAGGCAATGGCAAACATTTAAAGATCACATGGATGAACTTACACAATTGTACATCCCTGTCTGGAGTAAAAATAAAACAGGGAAGGTGGTTCAACCATGGCTAACAAGGGAAATTAAGGATAGTGTTAAATCCAAGGAAGAGGCATATAAATTGGCCAGAAAAAGCAGCAAACCTGAGGACTGGGAGAATTTTCTAATACAGCAGAGGAGGACAAAGGGGTTAATTAGGAGGAGGAAAATAGAGTATGAAAGGAACTCTATTGCTGGGAACATAAAAACTGATTGCAAAAGCTTCTATATATATGTGAAGAGAAAAAGATTAATGAAAACAAACATAGGTCCCTTGCAGTCAGTTTCAGGTGAATTTATAATAGGGAACAAAGAAATGGCGGACCAGTTAAACAAATACTTTGGTTCTGTCTTCATGAAGGAAGACACAAATAACCTTCCGGAAATACTAGGGGACCGAGGGTCTAGAGGGCAGGAAGAACTGAAGGAAATCCTTATTAGGTGGGAAATTGTGTTAGGGAAATTAATGGGATTGAAGGCCAATAAATCCCCAGGGCCTGATAGTCTGCATCCCAGAGTACTTAAGGAAGTGGCCCAAGAAATAGTGGATGCATTGGTGATCATTTTCCAACAGTCTACTGACTCTGGATCGGTTCCTATGGACTAGAGTGTAGCTAATGTAACACCACTTTTTAAGAAAGGAGGGAAAGAGAAAATGGGTTAGGCTGCTTAGCCTGACATCAGTATTGGGAAAATGTTGGAATCAATTATGAAAGATGAAATAGCAGCACATTTGGAAAGCAGTGACGGGATCGGTCCAAGTCAGCATGGATTTATGAAAGAGAAATCCTGCTTGACAAATCTTCTCGAATTTTTTTGAGGATGTAACTGGTAGAGTGGACAAGGGAGAACCAGTGGATGTGGTGTATTTGGACTTTCAAAAGGCTTTTGACAAGGTCCCACACAAGAGATTGTTGTGCAAAATTAAAGCACATGGTATTGGGGGTAATGTACTGATGTGGATAGAAAACTGGTTGGTAGACAGGAAGAAGAGAGTCGGGATAAACAGGTCCTTTTCAGAATAGCAGGCAGTGACTAGTGGGGTGCTGCAGGGCTCAGTGCTGGGACCCCAGCTATTTACAATATACATTAATGATTTGGATGCGGGAATTGAGTGTAATATCTCTAAGTTTGCAGATGACACTAAACTGGGTGGCGGTGTGAGCTGTGAGGAGGATGCTAAAAGGCTGCAGATTGACTTGGACAGGTTAGGTGAGTGGGCAAACGCGTGGCAGATGCAGTATAATGTGGATAAATGTGAGGTTATCCACTTTGGTGGCAAAAACATGAAGGCAGAATATTTTCTGAATGGCGGAAGATAAGGAAAAGGGGAGGTGCAACGAGACCTGGGTGTCATGGTTCATCAGTCATTGAAAGTTGGCATGCAGGTACAGCAGGCGTTGAAGAAGGCAAATGGTATGTTGGCCTTCATAGCTAGGGGATTTGAGTATAGGAGCAGGGAGGTCTTACTGCAGTTGTACAGGGCCTTAGTGAGGCCTCACCTGGAATATTGTGTTCAGTTTTAGTCTTCTAATCTGAGGAAGAACGTTCTTGCTACTGAGGCAGTGCAGCGAAGGTTCACCAGACTGATTCCCGGGATTGCAGAACTGACATATCAGGAGAGACTGGATCAACTGGGCCTGTTATTCACTGGAGTTTAGAAGGATGAGAGGAGATCTCACAGAAACATATAAAATTCTTATGGGACTGGACAGGTTAGATGCAGGAAGAATGTTCCCGATGTGGGGGAAGTCCAGAACCAGGGAACATAATCTAAGGATAAGGGGTAAGCCATTTAGGACTGAGATGAGGAGAAACTTCTTCACTCAGAGAGTGGAATTCCCTACTGCAGAGTTGTTGATGCCAGTTCATTGGATATATTCAAGAGGGAGTTAGATATGGCCCTTCCGGGTGAAGGGATGAAGGGGTATGGAGAGAAAGCAAGAAAGGGGTACTGAGGTGAATGATCAGCCATGATCTTATTGAATGGTGGTGCAGGCTCAAAGGGCCGAATGGCCTACTCCTGCACCTATTTTCTATGTTTCTATATGCAAAAAGCAAAGATACAAATGAATTCTTCAGGTTTATATTTCTTGGACCTTGCTATAAATCCCAAATCCAAAATGTCATGTATCTTACATTATTATATATAACTGTATCCTAACATGCTATACATGACTGTAATAAGATGTGATCTGTAACCACAAGCATACCTTACCACCAAGGGTGCACTTGCAAGAGACAGGTATATAAGGACAGGTCTCAGGCACGTGCAGCATTCCAGAGCTGTGAAATAAAGGTGCAGGTCCAGAGTGACCTTGACTTCACTACAAGCCTCGTGTGAATCTGTACTGAGGGGACAGGACTTTACAGTGGCGACGGGTTACGGGATTACAGAATCCACAGAATGGCGAACAACGGATCAGATGAAAAGTACAATGCGGGAGACAATTGGGAAAACTTTATAGAAAGGCTCCAGCCAAGCTTTGTAACCAAAGACTGGTTAGGCGACGATAAGGCAGACAAGAGAAGAGCCCATCTCTTGACCAGCTGTGGCTCGAAAACATACGCTTTAATGAAGGATCTGTTGGCACCCGAGAAACCAGCAAGCAAGTCGTTTGAAGAATTAAGCACACTGGTAAGAGACCACCTGAAGCCAGCGAGCAGCCTACACATGGCCAGACACAGGTTCTACAACTACAGACGCTGTGTGGGCCAGAGCATACCCGACTTCGTGGCGGAACTTCGGAGGTTGGCTCATTTATGTGAGTTCTCCGATGAACTGAGGAGAGAAATGCTGAGAGACTTTTTCATTGAAGGAATAGGCCATGCAGGCATATTCCGAAAGCTCATAGAGACCAAGAACCTGATCTTAGAGGCAGCAGCACTGGTTGCACAGACATTCTTGGTAGGGGAAGAAGAAACGAGGTTGATTTACAATGCAGGTATGACAACTAACAAAATATCGGAAGAAGAAGTTCACAGCACTAAACAAGCTGCTACCCCCACACACAGACAAAACCGGGAGAACAGGCTCTCGACAGCAGGCAGAAGCCATCAAGGGCCAAAGGAACGGCCGTTCACACCTCATTAACCCACAATGCGAGCAATCAACTACAAACTGAGAGAAGCTCAAGAGAGATCAGCCAGACGCAGCTCATTCTTTGGGAACTCTTTGAACAATGGACCAGGTCTGTGCTGGAGGTGTGGGGGTGGGCACTTGTCCAGCGGATGTCGATTTCAACAGGCTGTTTGCAGAAATTGTGAATGTACAGGGCATTTGGCCCGCATGTGCAAAGAAACGGCAGCTCGGCTGGTATACGAATCGGATGGGTCGGAAAGCGGACCAGAAGATGGTGGGGACAGTACCCGGGACACCAGTGTACAGCGGGTCAACACGATCAATGGCCGCTGCTCCTGCAACAGGACGCCTCCTGTAATGATGAGGGTCCTACTCAACGGGATTTCTGTCAACATGGAGCTGGATACGGGAGCGAGTCAATCTCTCATGGGCGCTCAACAATTTGAACAACTGTGGCCGCATAATAGAGACAGACCAAAACTCACAAGGGTCGACACCAAACTAAGGACCTATACCAAAGAAATCGTACCAGTCCTCGGCAGCTCCATGCTCTCTGTCACACACAAAGGGACAGTGAACCGACTTCCCCTGTGGATTGTCCCCGGAGACCCCCCAGCACTGCTGGGGAGAAGCTGGCTGGCAAAACTAAACTGGAAATGGGATGATGTCCATGCCATGTCATTAGAGGAACGGACCTCCTGCTCAACAGTTATAAAGCGATTTGAACATCTCTTTCAGCCAGGTGTGGGCACTTTCAAAGAGGCCAAAGTCAAAATCTACATCACACAGGATGCTAGACCGGTCCATCACAAGGCCAGAGCTGTACCCTATGTGATGAGAGAAAAGATTGAACACGAACTAGACAGGCTTCTGTGGGAACGCATTATATCACCTGTGGAATTTAACGACTGGGCAAGTCCCATCGTCCCAGTCATGAAGCCTGATGAATCCGTACGAATTTGTGAGGACTACAAATCTACCATAAACAGAGTCTCCCGACAGGACCAGAACCCGCTGCCCAGAGCGGAGGACTTATTTGCCACATTGGCTGGAGGTAAACTTTTCTCAAAATTAGACCTCACATCTGCGTATATGACGTAAGATTTGACCGAGGAATCCAAGCTACTCACCACCATCAACACACATCGAGGCCTTTTCATGTACAATCGATGCCCATTCGGCATCAGGTCGGCAGCTGCCATATTCCAGCGCAACATGGAGAGTCTGCTCAAGTCCATCCCGGGGACGGTTGTATTTCAAGACGACATACTTATCACGGGCAGGGACACCGACTCCCATCTCCGTAATTTGGAGGAAGTACTAAAGCGGTTGGATCGGGTCGGCCTACAAGTCAAGAAATCCAAGTGCCTGTTTCTCACACCCGAGGTTGAATTTTTGGGCAGAAGGATTGCCACTGATGGAATCCGCCCAACAGAGTCCAAAACAGAAGCAATTCGCCTGGCACCCAGGCCCCGGAATGTCTCAGAACTGCGCGCCTTTCTCGGGCTACTCAATTACTTTGGGAACTTTATGCAGAACTTAAGCACGCTGCTGGAGCCTCTCCATGTGCTACTCAGGAAGGGGTGCGATTAGTTTTGGGGGGACACCCAGGAACGCGCCTTCAATAAGGCACGCAATGTTCTGTGTTCCAACAATGTTTTGACTTTCTTTGACCCAGGTAAAAAGCTAGTTCTCACATGCGATGCGTCAGCGTATGGGGTCGGGTGCGTTTTGCAACATGTCAATAGTGCGGGCAAATTACAACCCATAGCTTATGCCTCCAGGTTACTTTCGCGGGCGGAGCGCGGGTACGGAATGGTAGAGAAGGAGGCGCTCGCGTGCGTGTACGGTGTTAAAAAGATGCACCCATACCTTTTCGGGGCCAAGTTCGCGTTAGAAACCTCCTATCCGAGAGCAAGGCAATAAACGCCAACGCCTCGGCGCGAATTCAATGGTAGGCACTCATGCTGGCGTCCTACGACTACACAATAAGGCACAAACCAGGCACAGACAACTGTGCCAACGCGCTCAGCAGGCTACCACTGGTGACCACGGAAGGGTCTGACGAATAGGACTGTGAGATAGTCATGGCAATCAATGCCTTTGAGTCCACAGGTTCGCCCATGACGGCTCGCCAAATCAGAGCCTGGACGGCCAGCGACCCCACGTAAAAAGATGTGTCCTAACCGGTGACTGGGCAGAGGCTCGCGATGCCTGCCCCGAGGAATTAAAACCCTTTCACAGGCGCATGCATGAGCTATCACTACAAGCAGACTGCCTGATGTGGGGCAGCCGAGTAGTCATGCCTCTGCGAGGCAGAGAGGCATTTGTCCGGGAGCTCCACCGCGAGCACCCGGGGATCGTTCTCATGAAGGCCATAGCCAGATCCCACGTCTGGTGGTCTGATATTGACGCGAACTTGGAGCTCTGCATCCGAAGGTGCACCATTTGTGCCCAACTCAGCAATGCCCCCAGGGAGGCTCCACTGAGCCCCTGGCCCTGGCCTACCAAACCGTGATCGCGGGTGCACGTAGACTATGCGGGCCCATTCATGGGCAAAATGTTCCTCGTAGTTGTTGATGCATTTTCAAAGTGGATCGAATGCACCATTTTAAACTCGAGCACAACCTCCACCACTGTGGAGAGCCTCACAACCATGTTTGCAACGCACGGAATCCCTGACACATTGATCAGTGACAATGGTCTGTGCTTCACCAGCGCAGAATTCCAAGACTTTATAATTGACCACGGCATAAATCACGTCAAGATGGCACCGTTCAAGCCGGCCTCCAACGGCCAGGTGGAGAGAGCAGTGCAAATCATTGAACAAGGCATGCTTAAAATCCAAGGTCCCACGCTGCAGGGTCGTCTGTCGCGACTGCTGCTGGCATACAGATCTTGTCCGCACTCACTGACTGGGATCCCCCCTGTGCAACTGTTGATGAAAAGAACTTTAAAAACAAGGCTCTCATTAATCCTCCCAGACATGCACAAAATCGTTGAGGCAAAGTGCCATAAGCTGACTGAGTACCATGACAGAAATTCAAGGGGGAGATGGAATGAGATAGGGGACAAAGTGTTTGTACTAAACTATGGCAGGGGTCCCAAATGGCTTGCAGGGACAGTTACGGGCAAGGAAGGAAACAGGCTACTGGTAGTACAAATGGACAATGGCAAAACCTGCCGGAGGCTTGTAGACCAAGTCAAAAGCAGATTTACCAACAACATGGGGAACTAGAGGCAGACTACAATGTGGAACTCGCACCACACCTGGTGGACAGACAGAGGGAACAACCTGAGGAAAGGGCAATCCCAACAGACAGCCCAGGCGAGTCAACAACAATCTCACCAATCGAAACAGATAGCCCAGGCGAGATACCAGCAACCACACCCAAAGAAAAACAGACACCAAGGCAAACAACTGAACCACAACTCAGACGCTCCACGCGAGAGCGTAGACCACCTGAGAGACTGAACCTCTAAAGACAATAAGACCTTGGGGGAGGGTGATGTCATGTATCTTATAACTGTATCCTAACATGCTATACATGACTGTAATAAGATATGACCTGTAACCACCAGCATACCTTACCACCAGGGGTGCACTTGCAAGAGACAGGACTATAAGGACAGGTCTCAGGCAAGTGCAGTATTCTAGAGCTGTGAAATAAAGGTACAAGTCCAGAGTGACCTTGACTTCACTATATGCCTCGTGTGAATCTGTACTGAGGGGACAGAACTTTCCACAAAATAGATGAGAAAACTTTGCTGATTTGATTTCCAAGGTAAAAAACTGCTTCCCCATGAGAATTAGTTACTTATATAACTGTTGTATGTGAGGGGCCAGCCTTTTAGTGGAGATGTATTGGTAAAGATCATAAATCTTAGTTGTTCGATTAAAAAATATAGTGTTTATGAATTAATGTGCAATAATAGTTGGATGTCTCAAGATGTCTCAAGAAACATCAATTCTTCTCACCGACATTCCGGTTATTTTGGCTGAGATGTTGACAAGCGGCCTACTAATGAGGCCCGGCCACTTAAATCGACTGAACCTGCTGCCTGCTCCCGCTCGGGCATGACACTCGCTTTGCTGCATTCCCATTTGGGAGTTAAAATCGAGGCAGAAATTTCAGTAGTTTACAAAGACAAAACAGATAATCCCAAGCTGTTGAGCTGCTTAACTCATATTACTCTGCATTATATTTCCTTGTATTATTTAAATTGCTACCACTGGTGTATTATCATGCAAGAAAGGAGCCCATGCAGAACTAACAGCTTTATGGACCCAAGGTTCAGATCTCCCGTAGAACGGCGCACCTCGGAGAGGTCCGCCTATTTTCTAGAACTCAAAAAGTGTCTAAAACTTACCTCGTGATTCTCTGATATCTGTAGGCCCATTTCCTGCTCAGCACGGCACAGCAGGAGCTGCTGGGGGCTGAGTAAGCACTGCCAGCAGGGGGGCAGGGCTAGGGCCCAGCGTCAGCTTGAGTTCTGGCAGCGTTGCGCATGCGCGTTGGAACGTGTGCGCATGCGCAATGGCACACAAACATTGGCAATCAGCCATCTTTAAAGAGACATGCAGAAAAGTGATTTTTGGGTGTGTGGAGCTGTGCAAAGCCTTCTGACTGATTTTTTGTGCCTGAAGGAGTGCTGTTAGCAGTACTGTGGAAGAAATCAGCTGCTGAAATCAGTGAGTGCTGTTTGTTGCTGCTAAACTTCCAGAACAAGTGCTGCATAGGTGCACGCAAAATAAAGACTGTGTGTTTTGAAAAATCACTGAGTATCAATTGAATACAGCGATGGAACAACGTCCACCAAGAACGAAGAATTTCTTTCATGAGGAAGTGGAGACACTAGTTAATGTCATTGAGCAGAGATGGCAGGAGCTGGATACCAGCAACAGAGGTCGCACAAAAGTCATCATCATCATAGGCAGTCCCTTGGAATCGAGGAAGACTTGCTTCCACTCCCAAAGTGAATTCTCTGGTGGCTGAACAGTCCAATATGAGAGCCACAGACCCTGTCACAGATGGGACAGACATTTGTCGAGGGAGGGGGTGGATGGGGCTGGTTTGCCGCGCGCTCCCTCCGCTGTCTGCGCCTGACCTCTTTACGCTCTTTGCGTTGAGACTCGAAGAACTCAACGCCCTCCCGGATGTACTTTCTCCACCTCGGGCGGTCTTAGGCCAGGGTCTCCCAGGTGTCAGTGGTGATGTCGTACTTTACCAGGGAGGCTTTGAGGGTATCCTTGTAACGCTTCCGCTGCCCACTTTGGCTCGTTTACCATGACGGAGCTCCGCATAAAGCATTTGCTTACGGAGTCTCGTATCTGTCATGCAAACTATGTGGCCTGCCCAGCGAAGTTGATCGATTGTGGACAGTGCTTCAATACTGGGGATATTAGCCTGGTCGAGGACACTGATGTTGGTGCGCCTGTCCTCCCAGGGGATCCACAGGATTTTACGGAGACATCTCCAGCGACTTGAGGTGCCTTCTTTCCATCGTCCATGCCTCAGATCCATACAGGAGGGCGGGTATTACTACAGCCCTGTAGACCATGAGCTTGGTGGTAGATTTGAGGGCCAGGTCTTCAAACACTCTTTTCCTCAGACAGCCGAAGGCTGCACTGGTGCACTGGAGGCGATGTTGAATCTCTGCATCAATGTCTGCCTTTGCTGATAAGAGGCTCCCGAGATATGGGAAATGGTCCACGTTGTCGAGGGCCGCGCCGTGAATCTTGATGGTTGGAGGGCAGTGCTGTGCGGTGGGGACAGGTTGTTGGAGGACCTTTGTTTTACGGATATTAAGCATAAGGCCCATGCTTTCATATGCCTCAGTGAATATATTGACTATATCCTGGAGTTCAGCCTCTGAATGTGCGCAGACGCATTCATCGTCCGCTTACTGCAGCTCAACGACAGAAGTTGGAGTGATCTTGGACCTGGCCTGGAGGCGGCGTAGGTTAAACAGCTTCCCACATGTTGATTGATAGGTGGAGCGTGGCGGCAAGGAAGATTGAGAAGAGGGTTGGAGCGATGACGCAGCCCTGTTTGACCCCGGTCCGGACGTGGATTGGGTCTGTAATGTATCCGTCGGTAAGGGTCACGGCCTGCATGTCGTCATGAAACAGGCGAAGGATGTTGACAAACTTTTAGGGGCATCCGAAACGGAGGAGGACGCTCCATAGACCCTCACGTTTGACAGTGTCAAAGGCCTTTGTAAGATCGAAGGCGGCCATATATAAGGGCTGGCGCTGCTCCCTGCATTTTTCCTGCAGCTGTCGCGCTGCAAAGATCATGTCCGTTGTGCCCCGTAGGGGACAAAATCCGCACTGTGATTCCGGGAGGAGCTCCTTGGCCACAGGGAGAAGACGGTTGAGGAGAACTCTAGCGACAACCTTCCCAGTGGCTGATAGCAGGGAGATACCCCTGTAGTTTCCGCAGTCGGACATGTCCCCTTTTTAAAAAATGGTCACAATCAGTGCATCTCTGAGATCTCCCGTGATGATCTCCTCCCTCCAGATGAGAGAGATGAGGTCATGTATCCAAGCCAACAGCGCCTCTCTGCCATTAATGCAATAGTAAGAAAGGACATTAGCTTGGATGATGTGAAATCGGTATGGGTGGAGCTACGGAATACCAAAGGGCAGAAAATGCTAGTGGGAGTTGTGTACAGACCACGAAACAGTAGTAGTAAGGTTGGGGACAGCATCAAACAAGAAATTAGGGATGTGTGCAATAAAGGTACAGCAGTTATCATGGGTGACTTTAATCTACATATTGATTGGGCTAACCAAACTGGTAGCAATGCGGTGGAGGAGGATTTCCTGAAGTGTATTAGGGATGGTTTTCTAGACCAATATGTCGAGGAACCAACTAGGGTGCTGGCCATCCTAGACTCGGTGTGTGTAATGAGAAAGGACTAATTAGCAATCTTGTTGTGCGAGACCCCTTGGGGAAGAGTGACCATAACATGGTAGAATTCTTTATTAAGATGGAGAGTGATACAGTTAATTCAGAAACTAGGGTCCTGAACTTAAGAAAAGGTAACTTCGATGGTTTGTGGCGTGAATTGGCTAGGATAGACTGGCAAATGATACTTAAAGGGTTAATGGTGGATAGGCAATGGCAAACATTTAAAGATCACATGGATGAACTTCAGCAATTGTACATCCCTGTCTGGAGTAAAAATAAAACGGGGAAGGTGGCTCAACCGTGGCTAACAAGAGAAATTAAGGATAGTGTTAAATCCAAGCAAGAGGCATATAATTTGGCCAGAAAAAGCAGCAAACCTGAAGACTGGGAGAAATTTAGAATTCAGCAGAGGAGGACAAAGGGTTTAATTAAGAGGGGTAAAATAGAGTATGAAAAGAAGTTTGCCAGGAACGTAAAAACTGACTGCAAAAGCTTCTATAGATATGTGAAGAGAAAAAGATTAATGAAGACAAACGTAGGTCCCTTGCAGTCAGATTCAGGTGAATTTATAACGGGGAGCAAAGAAATGGCAGACCAATTAAACAAATACTTTGGTTCTGTCTTCACGAAGGAAGACACAAATAACCTTCCGGAAGTGCTAGGGGACCGAGGGTCTAATGAGAAGGAGGAACTGAAGGATATCCTTATTAGGCGGGAAATTGTGTTAGGGAAATTGATGGGATTGAAGGCCAATAAATCCCCGGGGCCTGATAGTCTGCATCCCAGAGTACTTAAGGAAGTGGCCCTAGTAATAGTGGATGCATTGCTGATCATTTTCCAACAGTCTATCGACTCTGGATCAGTTCCTATGGACTGGAGGGTAGCTAGTGTAACACCACTTTTTAAAAAGAGAGGGAGAGAGAAAGCGGGTAATTGTAGACTGGTTAGCCTGACATCAGTATTGGGAAAATGTTGGAATCAATTAATAAAGATGAAATAGCAGCACATTTGGAAAGCAGTGACAGGATCGGTCCAAGTCAACATGGATTTATGAAGGGGAATTCATGCTTGACAAATCTTCTGGAATTATTTGAGGATGTAACTAGTAGAGTGGACAAGGGAGAACCAGTGGATGTGATGTATTTGACTTTCAAAAGGCTTTTGACAAGGTCCCACACAAGAGATTGTTGTGCAAAATCAAAGCGCATGGTATTGGGAATAATATACTGAAGTGGATAGAGAACAGGTTGGCAGACAGGAAGCAGAGAGTTGGGATAAAAGGGTCCTTTTCAGAATGGCAGGCAGTGACTAGTGGAGTGCCGCAGGGCTCAGTGCTGGGACCCAAGCTCTTTACAATATACATCAATGATTTAGATGAAGGAATTGAGTGTAATATCTCCAAGTTTGCAGATGACACTAAACTGGGTGGCGGTGTGAGCTGTGAGGGGGACGCTAAGAGACTTCAGGGTGATTTGGACAGGTTAGGTGAGTGGGCAAATGCATGGCAGATGCAGTATAATGTGGATAAATGTGAGGTTATCCACTTTGGGGGCAAAAACACGAAGACAAAATATTATCTGAATGGCGGCAGATTAGGAAAAGGGGAGGTGCAATGAGACCTGGATGTCATGGTTCATCAGTCATTGAAAGTTGCCATATAGGTACAGCAGGCGGTGAAGAAGGCAAACGGTATGTTGGCCTTCATAGCTAGGGGATTTGAATATCGGAGCAGGAATGTCTTACTGCAGTTGTACAGGGCCTTAGTGAGGCCTCACCCTGAATAGTGTTCAGTTTTGGTCTCCTAATCTGAGGAAGGACATTCTTGCTCTTGAGGGAGTGCAGCGAAGGTTCACCAGACTGATTCCCGGGATGGCTGGACTGACATATGAGGAGAGACTGGATCAACTGGGCCTTTATAGATTGGAGTTTAGAAGGATGAGAGGGGATCTCATAGAAACATACAAGATTTTGACAGGATGGGACAGGTTAGATGCAGGCAGGTTCCCGATGTTGGGGAAGTCCAGAACCAGGGACACAGTCTTAGCGTAAGGGGTAGGCTATTTAGGACTGAGATGAGGAGAAACTCAGAGAGTTGTTAACCTGTGGAATTCCCTCCCGCAGAGAGTTGTTGATGCCAGTTCATTGGATATATTCAACAGGGAGTTAGATATGGCCCTTACGGATAAGGGGATCAAGGGATATGGAGAGAAAGCAGGAAAGGGGTACTGAGGGAATGATCAGCCATGATCTTATTGAATGGTGGTGCAGGCTCGAAGGGCCGAATGGCCTACTCCTGCACCTATTTTCTATGTTTCTATGTTTGTATACTTTAGCGCTCAGCAGGGATTCCATCCGCACCCGTAGCCTTGTTATTCTTGAATTGTTTTATGACTTTGCCTACCTCGTGCAACGTTGGAGCTTCACTGAGTTGGTGGCGGGTCGCATGCTGCGGGATGGAATTGAGAACACTCGAGTTAAAGGCAGAGTCTCAATTGAGGAGATCCTCAAAGTGCACCCTCCATCGGGCCCTGACAGCCTCGGTGTCCTTGATGAGTGTTTCCCCGTTCTTGGCCAGGAGTGGGGTGGGGCCTTGGGAGGTTGGACCGTAGGTGTCCTTGACTGCAATGAGGAATCCTCGCATATCGTGGCTATTGGCCAGTTGCTGTATCTCCTGTGCTTTCTCCATCCACCACCTGTTCTTTAGGTCCCGGGTTTTTTGTTGGACCTGAGCTTTGAGCCGTCTATAATGTTGTTTTGCAGCTCCCGAGTTGGGTTGTTGCTTGAGGCTCAGAAATGCTTTGCGCTTGCTATCTATTAGTTCTTCGATCTCCTGATCATTTTCATCAAACCAGTCCTGATGTTTTCTGGTTGAGTGACCAAGTGGCTCTTCACAGGCACTGGTTATGGCGGCCTGGAGGGCAGACCAAACGCTGTGGGCATTCAGCATCTCAGGATCATCAAGGCACGCCAGATTGGCTGTGAGGCGCTGGCTGTATAGGGCTCTCTTAGCTGGGTCTCTCAGTGCCCTGGCATTATCTTTTTTGCGGCACTGCTTCTGCTGTCCCCTCTGCTTTGGGGCAATGTTAATGTTGATGACGGATCGGATTAGGCGGTGGTCCGTCCAGCAGTCATCAGCTCCTGTCATGGCGCGGGTGTTGCGCACATCCTTTTGATCCCTGGCTCGGACAATGACATAGTCAAGCAGATGCCAGTGTTTGGAGTGAGGGTGTTGCCACGATGCCTTGTATTTGTCCCTCTGGCGGAACATGGTGTTGGTGTTGAGGAGTTCATGTTCTAGGCATTTTGTCAGGAGTAGGGTACCACTGGAGTTGGCTTTCCCTACCCCCTCTCTGCCAATCACGCCTCCCCAGAGAGCTGTATCTTTGCCAACCCTGGCATTAACGTCATCCAGGAGGATCAATTTATCACCCGTGGGGATGCGGGACAAGGATGTCTCGAGGTTGGAATAAAAACCGTCTTTAGCCTCATCCGTTGCATCGAGAGTAGGGGCATATGCACTGATCACTGTGGTGCATTGGTTCCGGGATAGGACGAGACGAAGAGTCATGAGGCGTTCGTTAATCCCGCAGGGGGAGTCTTTGAGGCAGTCGACCAGCTCATTCTTGACGGCAAAGCCAACTCCATGAAGGCGGTATTCTGCCTCTGGTTTCCCTTTCTAGAAGAAGGTATAACCTCCATCATGTTCCTTCAACTGGCCTTCCCCTACTCGCCGGGCCTCGCTTAGGGCGGTGATGTCAATGTCAAAACATCTGTGTTCCCGGGCAACTATGGCAGTGCAGCGTTCTGGCGTGTTGCTATTGGAATTGTCCATGAGGATCCTGACGTTCCAGGTCTCGAACTTCATACTGGTGAAGTGGAAGATGCCTGTGCATGAGTTCTTTTAACATGGGGTGGCCGCTGCACACCGGCAACCACACGGGCTTAGCTGAACAAGGTCTTGGTCCAGTGGCAAGGGGGTCCAAGACAACTGGAGACCAGGCACAGCTGTAACAGCCTACTTGCCAACGGCGAAGTGTTGGCCGCAAGCTCGGCGCTGAGTATTGCCATTGGTGGTAGATGGCCCGAGGCTTGGTTGGGGGGCAGGCATTAGGAAGGTGACTTCCAAAGTTATTTTAAGAGTTAAAAGTTGATAAAAATTTGATAAAAATTCGCAATTTATTTTAAAAGTTTCTAAAAGTTGTTAAAAGTCAAAGATGTAGATCAATAATAGGTGTTTAAAAGTATTTTGATTAAAAGTCTAAAATGTAAGTTTTAAAAGTTCTTCCAAATTGTTTAAAAAGTTTCCAAGTTGATTAAAAGTTTAAAAGTTGATTAAAAGTTGGTTAGGAGTTTAAGATGTTGGGTTGAACGCCGCCGCCTCGGTCCCTTCGGCCCGTTCAGCGCCGGCCTGGAGTCCCTTCGGCCAGTTGAATGCCGGCCTCGGTGTATCTTTGGCCGGTTCGATGTCCCTGGAGTCCCTTCAGCAGGTTCGACGTCCCCCCAAATCTGTCAGCACAATGAACAGCTGATGTGTGACCACAGGGACAGGCATGGGCAGGTGTGGAGTCCTTTCGCCCCGGGATGGGTGCGGGCTGGTCCCTTGGCCCAGGATTGCAGTGGGCCGGTACGGAGTCCTTTTGGCCCGGGGCCTGCGCGGGGTCCCTTCGGCCCGGATAGAAGCAGGCCGGCGCAGGGTCCCTTTGGCAACTGCAAGGCAATGTTTGTTTGTTGCCCCACTGGCTGCTCAGGGCCCACTGGGCTGCTCAGGGCCTGCTGATTGTTGTCCCGCTGGGCTGCTCAGGGTCCGCTGTTTGTTGTCCCGCTGGGCTGCATAGTGCCACCCAAAGAAATGAAGAAACGCTGCAACTTAGCTGCAGAAGATTACTGCGCAGTGGTGCATACCAGGAGATCTGGAAGCCAGTGTGCAAAGAAATGGCACGACCTTGGTCAAGTAGTTAGTGTATGTAATATTTTAATTTTTCAATGGAATCTCAATTGTGAATGTGACCATCTGTATATGTCCCAACCTGCAGAAAGACGCACTCTGTAAAAAGTTATATTTTAATCTTTGCAGAAGAAATTGGCCCACAACAAAAGGGAAAGAACTCGAACAGGAGGAGGCATACCAAATCTGCATCCACTGACCCCCTTGGAACAGAGGGTCACTGTTTTGATGAGTCGTACATGGAGAAAAGCAATCAGTACTGCACAAGCTGGGCCCACACGCGAGGGAGAGGGCAAGTTCTGAAAATGCATCGTGGCCCTTCAAATCAACCTGCTGCCTGGCCTGCTATGTGTGAGACTACTGATGCCACCCATCCTGCCCCTCCTGTGCTGCTAATCACTTGACTGTTCTGTTAAATTTTGCAGAAGATGATGCCAATCCTGAAGATACAGAAGAAGAACCAGAAGAACCAGATGCGGACGATCCAGACCAAGGGTGGGTGCAAGGGTTGACTGAAATTTCTTCAGGGGAGACTTTTGAATTTAACATGTATCAGTCCACATCAACGGACATCAGTCTTTCAAACATTTGCATAGGTCCTGGTCCGACATTCTGTGGTTTCACAGATTCTGAGGTTGCGGGTCCCAGTGGTGGTGGTGGTGTAATGCAGCATTTTACACCCAGTCCGGCCTGCGCCTCCCACTGGAGTGGTGCCGCCTGCAACACCCAGGGCCCCATCGTCCCCGCCTGCACCTCCCACTGGAGTGTGCCGTGAGGCAGACCCAGGCAGAGGAGAAGGAGAATCGAAACACGCTCTCCTGAGATGCAGCGTGCAACAGATGTGGGTCAGGCTGCGGTATTGGGTGTGGAGAGCAGTGACCTTACCCGATCGCTCGTGGGCAGCATCAGTGCGATGGGTGAAGAGGTGACGGTACTGACGGAAGAAATAGCAGTAATGACATGGGAAATGAGGGAGGGAATGTCAGAGGGAGTGCAAGTGATGGCACAGGCCCTCATGGAGGTAGCTGCTGCAATAAGGGCACACAGCTCGGCCAATCAAATTACACCCCCATGAAGAAGTGAACATTCACCGAGATGTGGATGAGAGATGGTTGCAGCCTTTCTTTGCTGCTTTTGTTCTTGTTCTTGATGTTACTGTAGTAACTTTTTTCAAATTGAAATTGTTTTGTAACTTTTTCAACTTTAGAACTAATAAGTGATCTTAGCCATTTTAAGTGATCTTAGAGTGTAAATGTTATCACATTTTGTAAGTTATTTAATTTTGCACCTAAAAAGTGATCTTGAAGTTTAAGTGATCTTAAGAGTGTAAGCTTTTTCACATTGAAATTGTTTTATAACTTTTGTAACTTTATAAGTTTTTAAGTGATCTTAAAGAGTCATATTAAAGTAAAGTTTGATACAACAAATATTTTATTACACTGACATGCAGTATATTGTGAACTTTTCAATAAAATATTTTTACATTAAAACTGAATCATGTTCCATTAACACAACACAACATAGGAACAACTCCAAAAAATAAACATGTCCATGCGGAACAGTTGACGCTGAGCCCTCAGGCATCAGTAATTGAAGCGTTCATGGATGAGCTGCTGGTACAGGGCTCGAGCAATCATTAAAGGAGCACGATGGATGCTCCGGCATCAGGCACTTGCATGCTTTCCTGATCGCATCATCATCCTCATCCTGCTCTTCCAAATTACTATCATCAGGCACTCTCACCTCATGTTCCACTTCTGGCTCCACTACCGGCTCCTGCTGCCTCATGATGACTAAGTTATACAGCATGCAGCACACACCAGTGAACTGACCAACATTCTCAGGGGAATATTGCAAGTGGCCTCCAGAACGGTCCAGGCATCGGAAACGCTGTTTCAAGATTAATATGTCCTTACTATACAGTACAAATGCACACGAGACCCATACTAGAGAGAAGGTCACTCGATGACCAGTAACCTTTATTTGCCAGCATTGAAGTGATGAAGGTGGGTGGAGCTGCCCCTTTTATATCTGAAAATCCAGGTTAGGATTGTCTCCCACAAGTTCACCACCTAGTGGTCAGTGTTCTCACGGTGTACAACTTAGGTCAGTTTATACATGGATTACAATGACAGTTGAATACATGACATCACCTCCCCCCCAAAGTCTTATTGGGATCACAGGTTAAGTCTCTGGTGGTTTACGCTCCCTTGTAGAGCGCCTGAGTTGGGGCTCCGGTTGTTGGGCGCTGGCCTGAGTGTCTGCTGTTTGCGGTGCCTCAGGCCTGTCCGGACTGCCCACAGTGACTGGGCTCTCCTCCACTTGGTTCCGGTGTTTGGTCACCTGTGGTGGAGTGAACTCTACATCGTGTTCTTCCTCTGCTTCTTCTATGGGGTTGCTGAACCTCCTTTTTGTTTGATCCATGTCTTTGCGACAGATTTGTCCATTGGTAAGTTTAACTACCAGAATCCTATTCCCCTCTTTGGCAATCACAGTGCCTGCAAGCCATTTGGACCCAGCAGCGTAGTTGAGGATAAAGACAGGGTCATTGACATCAATACATTGCGCCCTCGCATTCCCGTCATGGTAGTCACATTGTGACCGGCACCTGCTCTCAACAATTTCTTTCATGGTGGGATGTATGAGGGATAACCTGGTTTTGAGCTTCCTTTTCATCAGCAACTCTGCGGGTAGAATCCCTGTGAGTGAGTGTGGTCGGGATCTATTGGCCAATAGGAGGCGGGATAAGCGGCTTTGTAGGGAACCCCCTTGGATTCTGAGCATTCCCTGTTTGATTATCTGCACTGCTTGTTCAGCCTGGCCGTTTGAGGCTGGCTTGAATGGTGCCATTCTGACATGGTTGATACCATTTCCTGCCATGAAGTCCTGGCACTCAATGCTTGTAAAGCACGGGCCATTGTCGCTGACCAAGACGTCTGGTAGACCATGGGCGGTGAACATTGCCCGTAGAGTTTCTACCGTGGCAGAGGATGTGCTTGAATTGAGAATGTCACACTCGATCCATTTGGAGTAGGCATCTACTACAACCAAAAACATTTTTCCCATGAAAGAGACCTGCGTAGTCCACATGGATGCATGACCATGGCTTGGCGGGCCAGGACCAAGGGCTAAGGGGGGCTTCCCTGGGCGCATTGCCCAGCTGGGCACACGTGTTGCACCTGCGAACACATGTGCCCAGTTCCAGTGCATCTATCCCTGGCCACCAAACGTGTGACCTGGCAATTGCCTTCATCATGACAATGCCCGGGTGCTCATTGTGGAGTTCTCGGATGAATACCTCTCTGCCCATCTTGGGCATGACTACTCAGTTTCCCCATAGTGGACAATTGGCCTGAATCGAGAGATCATGCTTGTGCCTGTGAAATGGTTTAAATTCCTCAGGGCATGCCCCGTATGTGGCTGCCCTGTCCCTGTTCAGGACACATTTCTTGACGAAAGACAGTAGCGGGTCTCTATTTGTCCAGACTTTGATCTGACGGGCTGTCACGGGTGAGCCTTCGCTTTCGAAAGCTTCAACAGCCATGACCATCTCAGCAGCATGCTCGGTTGTCCCCTCGGTGGTGGCTATTGCTGAGTGCATCGGTGCAGTTTTCAGTGCCCCGGTCTGTGCCGAATTGTATAGTCATAGGCGGCTAACGTGAGTGCCTACCTCTGTATGCGGGCCGACGCATTTGCATTTATGGCCTTGTTGTCGGCCAAAAGGGACGTTAGGGGTTTGTGATCTGTCTCCAGCTCAAATTTCCTGCCAAACAGGTACTGGTGCATTTTTTTACTGCATATACACATGCAAACGCTTCCTTTTCTACCATCCTGTAGACCCTTTCTGTCTGGGACAGACTTCTGGAGGCATAAGCTACCGGCTGTAACTGACCCTTGACATTAACATGCTGCAACACACACCCGACCCCATAGGACGATGCATTGCACGTTAACACAAGTTTCTTACATGGGTCATATAGCGTTAACAGATTGTTGGAACATAACAAATTGCATGCTCTATCAAAAGCCCTTTCCTGGCTGTCCTCCCAGACCCATTCGCAACCTTTGCGTAGGAGCACATGTAGCGGCTCTAACAGCGTGCTCAATTTGGGAAGAAAGTTACCAAAATAGCTTAGGAGCCCCAGGATCGAATGCAGCTCCGTCGTGTTACGGGGTCTGGGTGCTCTCTCGATCGCTTCCGTTTTGGACGCAGTAGGTCAGATCCTGTCTGCTGCTACCCTCATCCCCAGTAATTCTACCTCTGGAGCTAGGAAGACGCACTTCGTCTTTTTCAGTCGCAGACCTACCCGGTCCAGTCTGCGTAGCACCTCCTCCAGGTTGTGGAGGTGTTCTTCAGTATCGCAACCCGTGATGAGGATGTCGTCTTGAAAATCCATCGTCCCTGGAATCGACTTGAGGAGACTTTCCATGTTTCGTTGAAAGATCGCGGCGGCCGAGCAAATCCCGAACGGACATCTGTTTTACTCAAACAACCCCTTGTATGTCGTGATGGTGGTCAGCTTCTTCGACTCACTCGCCAGCTCCTGGGTCATGTAAGCTGAGGTCAGGTCCAATTTTGAAAAAAGTTTGCCACCGGATAGCATCGCAAAGAGGTCCTCCGCTCTCGGTAGCGGGTACTGGTCTTGGAGTGACACCCGTTTGATGGTGGCCTTGTAATCACCACAAAACCTTACCAACCTATCCGCCTTGAGCACCGGCACAATCGGGCTCGCCCAATCACTGAATTCAACTGGCGAGATGATGCCTTCCCCCAACAGGTGGTCCAATTCGCCTTCTATCTTTTCCCGCATCACGTACAGTACCGCTCTGGCCTTGTGGTGTACTGGCCTGGTGTCCGGGTTTATGTGAATCACGACCTTGGTCCCCATGAAAGTTCCAATGCCGGGTTGAAATAGTGAGTCAAATTTGTCCAGGACCTGTGAGCATGATACTCGCTCCATAGAAGAAATTGCCCCATTTCCAGTTCATGACAGCAAGCCAACTCCTCCCCCGGGACAATCCAGAGTGGTAACCTGTTCTCCAAATCTTTGTGGGTCACGACTACCGTGGCGCTGCCTAGCACCGGAATGATCTCCTTTGTGTATGTCCGTAGCTGTGCGTCAATCGGCAGTAATTTTGGCCTCCTGGCCTTGGACGCCCACAACTTGTCGAACTGTTTGATACTCATCAGGGACTGGCTGGCCTCCGTGTCTAGCTCCATTGATACTGGGATGCCATTGAGGAGCACTTTCATCATTATCGGTGGCGTCCTGGTGTATGAACTGTATATGTGCTCCACATGAACTCGCTGAACTTCAGCTTCCAGCGATTTCCCCCAGTATTTATTTGGCCTCGTAGGGCTTACATCGGGCCCGTCCTCCTCGTACATCAACCTGGCTGCAGGCTTCCTGCACATACGTGCCAAGTGATTGCTGACGTTGCAGTTTCTGCAGGTATATTGCTGATACCTGCAAGCCCTGGCTATGTGTTTGCCTCCACACCTCCACATGAGCCGTTGTTGGAAACAAAAGGTGCATTACCAGTCGATCGTCTCTGACTGTCTCTGTAACTGTCCTTAAATGCACCATTGACAGGTGTTGATGGCCCCATTACTGGCCGCATTGTCCCTTGCGATGGCATGAATCATTGTTCAGCTAGCCATTGTCTCTGTTGAATTCCCCCTTTGGTTTCGACTACATGCTCAGGCATATCCGATTGCCCCTGTCTGCCTGGAGAACTGTGTGCCACGTTAACAATGTTGACTCCCTGTCCATTTGCTGCATTTAAACCAAGATTTTTGTCAAACATCATTCTGGTTTCTTTCTCCCCTGAGATAAATGTCTGGGCCATAAAAGCCGCCATTTCCAGGGTCAAGTCTTTGGTCTTAATCAGTTTCCTGAAAACCCCAGCGTGCCCGATGCCCTCAATAAAAAAGTCTTGCAGCATCTCCGCTCTGCATGCATCTGGGAACTTACATAGGCTCGCCAATCGCCGGATGTCTGCCACAAAGTCTGGAACGCTTTGCCCTTCTTGCCGCCGGTGCGTGTAAAACCGGTGTCTCGCCATGTGCATGCTGCTCGCCAGTTTAAAGTGTTCCCCAATCAATTTACTGAGCTCTTCAAAAGTCTTGTCCATCGGCTTCTCTGGCGGTAGAAGGTCCTTCATCAGAGAGTACGTCCTGGATCCACAAACCGTCAGGAGATGAGCCCTGCGTTTGTCGGCCGAATCCTGTCCCAGCCATTCCTTAGTGATGAAACTTTGCTGTAGTCTCTCAATAAAATCGTCCCAATCATCACCAACATAGTACCTCTCGTCTGTGCTGCTCTTACCCATGCTCACGTGGTTTAAATCCCAGTTTCTCGTCGCCAATAATATGTCCTTACTAAACAGTACAAATGCACACGAGGCCCATACTAGAGAGAAGGTCACTCTGTGACCAGTAACCTTTATTTGCCAGCACTGAAGTGATGAAGGTGGGTGGAGCTTCCCCTTTTATACCTGAAAGTCCAGGTTAGGATTGTCTCCCACAAGTTCACCACCTAGTGGTCAGTGTTCTCACGGTGTACAACTTAGGTCAGTTTATACATGGATTCCAATGACAGTTGAATACACGACAAAGATGCCAATGGTCCTCTCTATGATGCTGCACGTCGAAATGTCGACATGTTATATTGATGGTCAGCTTCCGTCCGTGTTATGCGTGGGACATCATGAGCCAGGTGGCGAGGCCGTACCCTTTGTCTCCCTATAGCCAGCTCTGCCCTTCTGGCTGCTGCTCAAACATGTCAAATATAATGCTGTCGCGTAGGATAAACGCATCATGGGTGCTGCCAGCGTATCTTGCATCGACTGACATGATACTCTGCATGTTGTCACACACGAGCTGCACATTAATGGAGTGGAAACCTTTTCAATTCCTGAACTGCTCGGCCTCCTCCACAGGTGCTCGCAAGGCGATGCAGCCCTGTACCTTTGGGAAGTCAGCAACCTTGGAGAACCCCAGAGCTCTGTCATGCATTGCTTGGCCAGTCATTGGGAACTTGATGAAGTCATTCCTCCGCGCATACAGTGCAGCTGTGACTTGGTGAACGCAGACATGCATTGCACGTTGAGAGAGGGTGTACACATCTCCAGTTGTAGCTTGAAATGATCCCGAGGCATAGAAGGAAAGTGCAGCTGTAACCTTCACTTCAACAGACAAGGCAGTCGGCGCTCTGCTTCTCGGCTGTAAATCTGCTCTCAGCACATCACAGATCTCAACGACAACTTCTCTGCGGAAACGCAGCCTTTTGACAAAATCAACCTCACTCATGTCCAGGTACGAACGCCTGACTCGATAGTGCCCATGTGGGTAAGGTCTCCCGCCCATCAGCCTACGGGCTATGATGTTACTGGTGCGGTGAGCTCTAATCAATTCTCTCCTATGCAGCGAATTGATGGAGAACCATTGCATAATCTGTGGCATTGATAATGCAGCGCCCATACTTGAAGTAAACTTTCAAAGATGCGTGCTGGCTGGCTGGCTGGCTGGCTCTCCGTCCCGGTGCTTTTCAGGCCTCCCCCATCCCCTGGCTGAATAGCCGAAAGATCGCAGCTCGGTTTGCTGCCTGCATGCTGGGGCCCTGCTCTGTGGACGGGCTCTTTGGACGTTGCCCTCCCGATGTTTTCAATGCCGCCTCTATCCCCTGGCCAAATGGTCGAAAGATCACAGCTCGGTGCCTGCTGCCGCTGCTTCGATGGAGAGGTAGGAAAATGTAATTTTTTATTTATTGATTTATTTATCCTTTATTATTGACGGTGGCTCTTTATTGGTAAAAGGGAAGTGTTTAATGCTTTGTAAAATCCCCTAACTTCCCTCTAACTTCCCTTCCCCCCCACCCCCCGCCATCTCTCGCTCCCTGCGCCTAATTTCTAAAATGTAGGTAAGGTTTTTCTGAGTATACAAAAATCGACACATACTCCGTTCTAAGTTAGTTTGGAGTAACTTTTTGCTGCCTAAATTTGCAAAACAGGCGTAAGTGGCTGGTAACGCCCCCTTTTGAAAAAAAAGTACTAAAACGAAACTAATCTAACTAACTAGAATTGGCACAAACTAAATGCCGAGAATTGCGATTTCTAAGATACTCCATACTAAACACGTTGCTCCAAAAAAATAGGAGCAACTCGAGCCGAAACTTGGGCCCAATGTATCTATGATTACTGCTAAAATACCTTTAAAATTGTGCTGAAAATGATTCCAGCCTCAATGATTTTAAACTATTTGTAAGTGGTAAGTAAGCCTTTCCTGAAACCTGAATTAAACATAATTATCCAGTAAAGATTCACTCATAACTCATGCTCTATTGTTTAAACCTGTCTTGACATTGATGTGTCTACCTGCTTATGGTTTCTCTTGTAAATTGCCCAGCTATTAGTAGCAGCTTTTCCTTCAACATATTGGAAAAAGCTGTCATTGTTTTTGCTCCACCTAGAATAACTTTAGTGTAGACAGATCCCTACTAACTTCTTGGAGGAGCTAGTAGAACCAGAATGAGAGATAATAACATGTTTACTTGAATAGAACTTTCAATACACATGCCTTATTAGGGATTAGGACATGTGTTTAAAAATGGGCACACAGAGTGTAACCACTCCTGAATGGAGAAGCTCAAGATTGCATGTGATATTGGGCCTCAGGCCACATTATCATCGAGCTGGCGAACTGCAGACACCTACTTGGTCTCTCCGGGCAGCTCGCCAGTGAAGAGGAATGGACAATTGGGCCACGATGGTGTCAGCAGTGACCTTCAAATGAGTGGTTGAAGGGGGGGGGAAACGACGCGGAATGAGGCGATCAGGAATAGGGGTCACCAGGAATTGGAGTGATCGGGAAGCATGGGGGGCAAGTGGGAATCGGAGCAACCAGGAACGGGGTGGATTGGGAATAGGTGTGACTGGGAAGGGTGGGGGGGTGATCAGGAATAGGACCGATCGGGAAGGGGCATCAGGAATAGGGGCAAACTGGAAGACGGGGGACGATAGGGAATAGGAGTGACTGGGAAGGGGGGTGATCAGGCATAGAGTCGATGGGGAAATTGGGGCATTCGGTAATAGGGGCAATCAGGAAGTGGGATGATCAGGAATAGGTGCGATCAGGAAGGTGGGGTCAGGAATAGGGGCAAACTGGAAGAGAGGGCAATAGGGAATAGGAGCAACTGAGAAGGAGGGCAATCATAAGAAGAGCATAAGAAATAGATGGAGGAGTAGGCCATATAACCCCTCAGCCTGCTCCGCCATTCTATAAAATCATGACTGATCTTCAACCTTAATGTTTGATCCCATATACCTTAGAGTCCAAAAATCTATTGATTCTAGCCTTAAATATACTCAATGCTTGAGCATTCACAGCCTTCTGGGGTAGAGTATTCCAAAGATTCACAACCCTCTAAATGAAGAAGTTTCTCCTTAAGTTTCTCCTCACCTCAGTCCTGAATGGCCGATCCCTTATCCTGAGACTATGACCACCACTTCTAGACTCTTCAGCCAGGGGAAAGAGCTTCTAAGCATCTACCATGTCAATCCCCCTCAGAATCTTATATTTTTCAATGCGATCATCTTTCATTCTTCTAAATTCCAGAGAGTACAGGCCCATTCTACTCAATCTCTCTTCATAGGACAACGCTCTCATCCCAGGAATCAATCTAGTGAACCTTTGTTTCATCCCCTCTAAAGCAAGTATTTCCTTCCTTAGGTATGGAGACCAAAACTATACACAGTACTCCAGGTGTGGTCCCATCAATGCCTTGTACAATCGACACAAGACTTCCTTACTGTTGTACTCCAACCCCCTTGCATTAAAGGCTAACATACAATGTGCCTTCCTTATTGCTTGCTGTACCTGCATGTTAACTTTTTGTGTTTCGTGTACAAGGATACACAAATCCCTCTGAACATCAACATTTAATAGTTTCTCACCATTTAAAAAAATTCTGTTTTTCTATTCTTCCTACTGAAGTAAATAACCTCACATTTCCCCACATTATAGTCCATCTGCCACCTTCTCGCCCAATCACTTAACTTGTCTGTATCCCTTTGCAGGCTCTTTGGGGCAAAATTGCCCTGTTAGCACTTCCAGGAGGCGCTAATGGGGTGCAATTGTGTTTCCACCTGGGGGAGGGGGGCGCTACCGCCTCCTGGGAAATTTCCCTGGAGGTTTGGGGGATGCTGCCACGTGCCGGCGAGCAACTGGCGATGACGTCATCAGCAAGCTTAGTTGGAACAGTGTAAGAGGCTGAGGACAGAGTAGTCAGTGTGGGAGTAGAGCAGAGAATTAAAGTGACAGGTGAGCGGAAGCTCGGGGTCACTCTTGTGGACTGAACTGAGGTGTTCTGCATAGCAGTCACTGAACCTACGTTTGGTCTTCACAATGTAGAGGAGACAGCATCGTGAGCAGCGAATACAGTATACTAAATTGCAAGAGGTACAAGTAAATTGCAGTTTCACCTGGAAGGAGTATTTGGGGCCCTGGATAGTGGGAAGGGAGGAGGTAAAAGGACAGGTGTTGCATCTCCTGCGTTGCACATGAAGTTGCTGTGGGAAGGGGAGGGGGTGATTGAGGAGTGGACCAGGTGTTGCAGAGGGAGCAGTCCCTTAAAAAATTCTGAAAAGGGAGGGGAGGGAAAGATATGTTTGGTGGTGGGATCAGCTGGAGGCGCTGGAATTGACAGAGGATGATCCGTTGAATGTGGAGACTGGTCGGGTGAAAGGCGAGGACAAGGGAAACCCTATTGTGATTCTGGGAGGGAAGGTAAGGGGTGAGAGCAGAAGTGCGGGAAATGGAATGCACACGATTGAGGCCCATGTCAACTGTGGTAGAAGGGAATCCTTGGTTGAGGAAAAAGGAAGACAGATCAGAAGTATTGAACGAGGCATTGTCAGAACAGATGCGGCGGAGAAGGGGAAACTGGGAGAGTCCTTGCAGGAAGTGGGGTGGAAGGAAGTGTAGTCCTGGCCCGTGTGGGAGTCAGTGGGCTTATAGTGGATTTTTGTCGATAGCCTATCCCCAGAAATGGAGACAGAGAAGTCGAGGAAGGGAAGGGACATGTCGGAGATAGACCATGTGAAGGTGAGGGATGGATGGAACTTGGAAGTAAAGTGAATTAAATTTTCTAGTTCAGGGCGAAAGTAGGAAACTGCACAAATACAGTTATCAATGTACCGGAAAAAGAGGTAAGGGAGGGGACCCGAGTAGGACTAGAACAAAGAATGTTCCACATATCCCACGAAAAGGCAGGCATAGCTAGGACATAGCAACATCTTTAATTTGGAGAACGTGAGTGGAGTCAAGGGAAAAGTTGTTCAATGTGAGAACAATTTCAGCCAGGCGGAGGAGGGCGGTGGTGGATGGGGACTGATTGGGCCTCTGTTCAAGGAAGAAGCAGAGTGTCCTCAGGCCGTCCTGGGTGGGGGATGGAGGTGTAGAGGGATTGGACGTCCATGGTGAAAAGGAGGTGGGGCCAGGAAACTGGAAACTGTTAAAGTGGCAGAGGGTGTAGGGAGAGTCGCAGATATAGGTTGGAAGAGACTGGACAAAGGGATAAAAAACAGTCGAGGTAGAAAAAAATTAGTTCTGTGGGGCAAGAATAGGTTGAAACAATGGGTCTACCAGGGTAGTCCTGTTTGTGGATCTTGGAAGGAGGTAGAAGCGGGCTGTGTGGGGTTGGGGGACTATAAGGTTGGTGGCTGTGGAAGGAAGATCTCCAGAGGAGATGAGGTCACTGACAGTCTTGGAACCAGTGATTACTAATTAATTCTGGCTCATTACACAAGAAAAGATCTAAAATAGCCAGTTCCCTGGTTGGTTCTACACTGTATTGTTCTCAGAAAGTGTCTTGTATGCATTCCATGAACTTATGCTCCAAACTACTTTTGCCAATTAGATTTTTCCAGACTAAATGAAGATTAAAGTCACCAACGATTATTTCATTATCTTTTTTACAAACTCCTCTTATTTCTTCATTAATACTCTTTCCAACAGCATAGTTACTGTTAGGTAGCCTATAAACTACTCACACCAGTGTTTTCTGCCCCATTTATTTCTTATCTCCATCCAAACTGATTCTACGACCTGCTCTTCTTCACTACTGTCTTTATGTTATCCTTTATTTTCAGGGCTACCCCCTGGTTTTACATTTTATCTTTTTTTCAAAAAATCGAGTACCCTGAAATATTTAGTTCCCAACCTTGGTCACCTTGCAACCGTGTATCTATAATGGCTATTAGATCAAACCCAATTATCTTTATTTGTGACATAAATTCAGTTGTTTTGTTACGAATATTTCGTGCCTTCAGATAAAGCACCTTTAATTTCAACGTTTTACTATTTTTCCCTAATTTGACCTTATTTAGTCATGTACTATTATCGTTAAACTCTCTGGCCCAGAAATTGAGCTACTTACCACCACCCGTTCGTGCTGGAATGCTGGCAACATCCTGTTCTGGCACGGGACAATGTGGTGAGGGCCTTAGTGCTGCCAATAGCAGTGCTGACCCTGGAGATTCAAATAGGGAGAACATGATGTAAATGTCACGCTCTCTGAACTTCAACCTTAGTGTTGAGTTTGACGCTGGGTCCTCAGCTCGCTCTGAAAAGCGAGTGTGCAGCAGCCTCACAGAGACATTGTTAGCACTTCTTAAAGGGACACACGCATCTTTCAGGTGAATTTGAATTTAACTTTTTGAACTGTATTTGTTTTATTTTATTGAAGTAGTGGTGCAATACATGTTACAAAAGTTTTAAGTGTACAGGGAGTGCTGCTGGACGTTTGCTTGGCCTTGGATAGTAAAGGAAAGCCTCTGAGAAGACAGAAAATGCTGGAAATACTCAGCAGGTCAGGCAGCATTCATTGAGAGAGAAACGGAGTTCACATCTGAGGTCAGGATGGTACCTAACCTGCTGAGTATTTCTAGCATTTTTATGTTTTTATTTCAAATTTACAGGATCTTCACGCAGAGGGAAGAGGAGGACGCAGAAGAGGAGGAAAAAGCAGAAGGAAGAATGCAACCCAGACAGCCCCTTTCTATCTGGGATATCCGGGATGGAATCATCCGCCTGTGGTATCAGTGACAACAGCCCCAATTCCCCTTTCAACATTAGCCCCACACCTTACCTTCCCTCTGTTACTGACCATCACAGCGTCCCCATGGCCACAATGTTGAAATAAAAGCCACCGCAAAGCAAACTTTCCAATCCAACTTTATACATCTATCCATCCAATATGAGAAATCAACTCATCACTCGTATGCATCATCATAGGCAGTCCCTCAAAGCGAGGATGACTTGCTCCCACGCCAAAAAGGGCTAAGTTCACAGGTGTTTCAATGAAGGACCTAATATTCCAGATCCCGAATTACATCTTGGAGGGTGGAAGATGCCTGTGCTTGGATTTTTTAACATGGGGTGGCCGATGCACGCCAGCCACCACACGGGCTTGACAGAGCTAGGTCTTGGTCCAGTGGCAAGGATTACCCAAGACGACTGGAGACCAGCTCTGCTGCACAGACCTAGCGAGCACGTATCGCAGTGTGGGCTGGCCCTTGCTGCCCCTGGGCCCATGCCTCTTCTGGGCCCCAAACTGATGCCTCTCCTGGGCTCCGGTCACTTCCCTCTACAAACTCTTGCTGCTCCTTCGCCTGCTGTGCCTGCCTGCACTACAATCAGTGACCTGGCTTCGCAGCCGTCGCCCTCCTGCAGCAGCACATGCTGCTCCCTGAAGTGGTATGCCGTTGCACGCTGCTCCCTCCAATGGCCCCGGCCTGATGATGGTCTTGCAGGCCGGGACTGCGCCATATGCATTCTCTTATTGACTATCTTGTGTGTCCCTTTGCCTATCCTACTGATTTCAGGCAGTGCTACCACAATGGCTGCAGCACAGCCAGCCTCCGCCTTCTCCTCCTTCTTCTTCACTATCACCTTCTTCTTTTCCATCTTCTTCCTCCTCCTTCTTCCTCTTCCCCTCCTCTTCTTCTCCCCCTCCTCTTCTTCCTCTTTCTCTTTCTCTTCCTCCTCCGCTTCTTCATCATTTTCCTCCTCTTTGCCTTCTTCTTCCTCTTCCTCCTCCTCTTATTCATCTTCTTCCTCTTCCTCTTCCTTCTCTTCCTCTTCTTCCTTCTCCTCCTCCTTCTCCTTCTCCACCTTTCCCATTTTCCTCATCCTCTTCCTCCTCCTCCTTTTCCTCCTCTTCCTCCTCATCATGTTCCTCCTCCTGTTCCTCCTCCTCCTCTTGTTATTCCTCTTCCTCCTCTTTATCTTCCTCATCTTCCTTCCTCTTTCTCCTATTCCTCTTCTTCCTTCTCCTCCTCCTCTTCTTCTCCTTCACCACCTTCTCTTCCTCATTCTCCTACTCCTCTTCCTTCTCCTCCTCCTCCTCCTCTGCTTTTTTGTCTTCTTCCACTTCCTCTTCCTCATCCACATCCCCCTCCTCCTCTTCCTTATCCTCCTTTTCCTCCTCCCTCCTCCTTCTCTTTCTCCCCTTTGTTTTCCTCTTTCTCTTCCTCCTCCTCCTCTTTGTCTTCTTCCTCTTCATCCTCATCCTTTTCCTTCTCCTCCTCCTTTTCCTCCTCCACCTCTTCCTTTCCTCCTGCTCTTCCTCCGCCTGTTCCTCCTCCTCCTGCTCCTCCTCCTCTTCCTTTCCTCTTCCTCTTGCTCCTCCTCTTCTTTTTCCTCTTCCTCTCCATCTTAGTCCTTTCCTCCTCCTCTTCCTCCTCCCCTCCTCTTCCACCTCCTTTCCACCCTCCTCCTCTTCTGCCTCTTCCTCTTCCTCCTCCTCTTCATCTTCCTCTTCCTCCTCCTCCTCTTCATCTTCCTCCTCCTCCGCTTCTGCCTCTTCCTCTTCCTCCATCTTCTTCCTCTTCCTCGTCTTCTGCCTCTTATTCTCCTTCCTCCTCCTCTTCCTCTTCCTCCTCCTCTTCCTCTTCCCCCTCCTCTTCCTCTTCCTTCTCCTCTGCCTCTGCCTCCTGCTCTTCCTCCTCTTCTCCTCTTTCTCCCTCTTCCTCCTATTCCACTTTCTCCTCCTCTTCCTCTTCAGGCCACATTTTTTCTGTGTGTAAAATGAGGAAAGCACAAGGGTGGAATTGTGAGGGGAGGGTGGGAAAGCAAAAGGTGCATGTGATAATGAGGATACCAGCATCTTTTATCCTTTCAGCCATGTCACTGGCCAAGGGCTCAGCCATGTCCCTGCCAAAAATGGCCTGCGCTGTATCTTCCAAGAGGGTGAGGTGAAGCTAGGAATAGGAGATGTGCCTCATAATTGGTATAGATTGTTGGTGGGCGAGACTTTGAGTGGTGGGTGGAGAGTCATGCATTGAGAACTGTGTGAGGCTAATGGTGCAGTTGGTAGAAGACGGCTTTTGATAATTAATTCACTGACCTTGTCCACTCACCTGAGGTCTTGGTGATGTGGTCCCACATCCTCCATTCTAGAGGGTCTCCTGGCCCCCTGTGGGTAGAGGACATCTCTTCCAGTGTTGAACCCCTGCACAAAACTGGAGTGCTGTGTGCGAGACCCTGGGTGTCTCTTCCTTGGGTTGCTGAGCCATTTGTCTTAGTGCTGAAGCTCTTTTCCCATTTTTCACGTGCAGAAGGCAGTTCAGTCTTAATAGCTGAAGACTGCCTAGTTTGGAATGATATTTCATTTTGTTCAGAAAGCAGTTGCGTTTAAAGGGCTAAACACTGCCTATTTTTGATTTTTTTTTTAATATAAGGCAGTTCGGGGGAGAAATTGGCCTGATTTGCATCTCCCGTTAGCTTCTCCAGTGGGCGGTTACAGGGCGCTAAGGGCTTACCGACAGGGCGTGGCAAATTCACGACGCCCGCAAACTTCCCTGGCGGTTTTGCGCTGGCGGTAACATTTACCGACTCGCTCTATTGCGCCATGGATATCATGATGTCATCAGGTGCACAGCACCCTGTTATCGCCCCGGGTGCAATACTTGCTTCCGTCCCCTGCAGCATCGTCAGATGTCAACAACGGCAGTTGCAGGAGGTGTTGTCACCTCGGCTGGCCACTTGGTGAGTGCTAATTAAAGGCAGTGGTGGTTAGGTAGAGAAAAAATGAATTATGTCCCTAGTGTGTTTCATTTCGCTTTTTTTGGACCCCACTCTCAGAGTGCTTGGGGCTGTAATGGACGTATCCCGGGTGCCGTGACCCAACACATACATTCATCCTCACATTGGCCCTTCCCTTTAAGGGAGGGAAGGAGCCTGTACAGATGGCAGTGCTGCACGGAACAGTGTGCAGTGCTCTGCTGCTACCAACCCTCTCACTCCCTTTAGTGCTCTAAGAGAAATGATGGCGTTTGATTTAGCATCCACTTCCTTCTTGGAGTGCTAAAGCGGAAGTTTCCGTCAGTGCAAAACATTTTCGCCTGCCGATACTTTTATGTCCCACAAAAGTTATTGCCCCAAACGGGACGCTATGCAATTTCTAGCCCTTAATCTTTGAGGTCTCGAGACTGCTTTCTAAAATGACAGCTTCGCTTTAAGAAAATGCGGCCTCACTCCAAGGACGCGACAGGGATGTGGCATTGGGCTTCCTGCTGAATGCACAGCCTAAAGCAGCCATTAGTCATTTGGCTGTGTGCGGAAATCATTCAAATCAGTGGGCAGCACCAAAATAAAATGCTGCCTGCGATTTTTAAACAGGCGTGAGCAAATCTCGCCCCGTGGTGCCATGGCCTATTTTCAAGCCTTATTGAACTTCTAGGCCTATATGTTATACTTTGGCACTAAAATATAAATGGTATGCTTGATCATTAGTTTGCAGATATTTCTGTCAAAATAAAGCTGTATCATAGATAAAGGACCCTAGTTAAAATGGATTGACAAATTGATTGCTGGCAAAACAATTTCACTACTAGTTTTTCAACAGGTAAAATCGTCTGTGAGTATCTCTTGGTACAAATTACATTTAAAAAATGTATGTTTCCATCTTCTTTACCAAAGCAGAAAATACAGTACTAACCAATCATGTTTACAATGATTTTACATTGTCAGTGAAATCATTTCTGTTGCTCAGGTTGTCCAAGATTATTGCAGTATCACTGACACACCAACAGACAATCAGAATAAATGCAGTTAGTTAGCCATTTCGGACCTCACCAGAGATTGTCAGAAATTCATGAAAATGGCATGGATCTATGTTTATTACTTGCATTTATAGGTAAGTTACATCAGTGTTCATCAATACAATTCTAAGGTAATTTCCCTCACAAATTAACACATAATGATTGTTATTAACTTGCAATTCATTTAGTCATTTGATATATGTTTCAACTCACAAAGTATCAGTTCTTTGATATTTTGGTAATTTCATAAGCTTTAGAATGGAAAGGTGGAATGTGTAGGGTTTTTTCCACCCATCACTATGATGTTCGCTGCATTGGTATCTGAGTAATTCGCTCTCTGGTTCAGTTCTCCAGAGGGTAGACAAAAGGCTTATTATAACAAGATCTCAGTGTTCAGATGTCCGTTATAGCGCTATATTGTGTAGAGTGGATTGCAGTTGATGAAATGCTGCTTTATATGAAGAGAGATTTTAGACAGCATAAAACATTTCTACTTGGGTTACAGAACCTTATCAAGTTGCATAGGTTTTTCAACTCCACCTGGGAAAGTTAATTTAGGTTGAAGGACCTCTTAATCAGCTATGCAATCAAAAAGGCAAACCCACTGAGCACAATGAAGACAGCAATTAAACATATCATCTAGTACAAGGCTGCTGGAATTTGCTTATTGGCAGAGCATCTATCATAAAAATCACTGTGGTATTCTAAATCCAGGCAACTGCAACCTTCCATTTTACAAAGTAAGCAAACAGTACAAGGGTTGCCAGGCTCTTACTAAACTAAAATATGCCACATAATAAATGTATAGGTCAGCACTTAACAGACTCATATTAAGGTAATAAAACTTGACATTTCAGTTTTTATTATTGGTGCATACTAAGAGATGAAAGGTTTAAGCTGACTTATAGTTTCATCTGATAAATATGATTTTGTTTTAAGGATAGAGAGTCAGGGATTATTTTAGTTATATAATTCCTTCCGTCTTCCGCTGTCTGGAGAATTGAGCTGGGCTAAAGCTGAATGGATCTGCAACTTTCATCAGTTCTATTTGCACTGGTACATTGACCACTCCAGCCCACTGATTATTCTGGACAAAATCGCATGAAATTTATAGTCGCCACATAAAGTTGGGAAGAATACATCTTTTCTAATCTTACATTTATTCAAAGGACTTCAGTAGAAATTGAAATGTTCTATTTCATCCAAGTGAAAAGTTAAAATTCACAGGTTGCTAGTTCCAAGGCAAAAGACTGAGACATCATCTTGTCTGCACAAAATCCCATTTGCACATCATCACTGACCAACTGGCCCTTTGTCTCCCAGTGCATTGAATTTCAAATCCATGTCCTCATTGCAAGTGGTTTTGCCCTTGGTGGTTTCGAATCACCCCCCCTTACAACAATTCTAGACCTGGGCCAAAGTGGCGAGTTCACGTGTGTCGCTATGGGTCTCAACACTTCCTGTGCCACCAGGGATCCCAGTGCCATCTCCAAGTCTGCCTCTGCCTCGCTGGGGAAAATGTACTGCTTCTGTGGCCGTGACATGGGGTCCCTCGATACTCGGACTTCCACCCCCATCACCCTACCACAGTCGTGCTTGTGTGTGGCGAACGATGCGAGGTTGTCCCGCACGTACGCCTGGTACTTGGCTGGGGTAGTATTGACCAATTACTCAAGGTCGTAACTCCCCTTCGGCTTCATAGTACACATGTTGCCTTTTCCTTCCTCTTTCCTTGGGATCACTACAACTTCTTTCTCCTTATCAGAACCCACTGCTCCCCAAAGGCAGTAATTCCTCAAATCCACTATAATTCTGTGGGCCAACATAAAGTCGGCCCCTCGGACTCCTGACCCTGGCTGTTCCCACTTTATTAGGATGCATTCCCATCTGATGTGGAGGGATCCTAAATCTATGGATAACGGCCTGGACATCGGCCCCGCCTGCTCGTTCCTGGTGAACCCCACCAGACTGAATAGAACCTTGCTGGACCAGGGTGAATCGGTCGGGTTCCTCACATGGGTCACCGTGCTCGAAGCCCCGGTGTCCACCAAGTACTTCCCCTCTACCTTCTCCACCCCCATCCTCATGTATGGTCTACTCCACTCTTCGTACGTGAGTGAACACAGGTACTCAGGCTGGGTGCGTGCTAGTCAGGGTGGTGGGATTACCGGAGCGGTCAGGATTTCCCTGCTCACAGCAGAGTCTACACTTCCCTGCTCTGGCACAAAAACTTTCCGAAGGGCGGCCACCAGAACATCAAATTGTTCCGCGGTCAGTCCTGTAGTATCTCTGCACCTTGTTACAAACTCACACGAGGCATGGATATATCAGACACGGTCACTCTGTGACCTTCACTTTATTCCCAGGACAGAAGAGTGTTGATCCTGGGTGGGACCTCCCCTTTTATACCTGGAAGCCCAGGTGAGGAGCTCACTCCCTGTGGTCAGGGTGTGCATTACAAGGGTACAGGTACAGTATGCATGAGTTACAGTTACATACTTATAGTCATTGCAAGATGGTGAAATACATGACAGGTCCCTTCACCTCGACAGGTTTCGTCTTAGCCACTGGAGGATTCGCTTTACCTTGCCCCCTCCTTGGGGCTGGGCAATCACTCCTCCGTCTTCCCACACCAGAAACACGTCCTAGCCTTCCCTGCGCTAACCCCTTCCTGACACAATTCCTTTTTACTAGCCTCACTGGCCTTCATTTCATGTACCTTGCCCTTACTTGGTTTGAGCTCCTCCTCTGAGCCGGTTTTAAAAGCCAGGCTCATGTGACGGAACACTCCGGCCTCCGTATTCGCGAGGTTCTCGGAATCAAACCAGGCCTCCGCTTTTACCCTTATTAGTAGCAAACTGTTTGCCAAGAGGGTCCTGAGCCAATGGTTTCTTGCCTCCCCTCACCACGCCCCCCGCAACTGTGCTCTGTCGAGCACCCCCCCGTGGCCTTTTTCTAGACAGGCCAGAGCCTGTCCGCGAATGCCTGAGGTGCTTCCCCTGCCAGTTGCAGTGTCCTCTCTACCCTAGAGAACGGACTACCCTGGGTGTGACCCATGGCTCTCAGGATTTCCTCCTTTAAGCCGGCCATGGTCCCCTGTCCCCATTTGGTTTCGGCGGACAGGGCCTGATACAGATTCCCATCCAGGGAAAACAGCAACAGTTTGTGATCCTCAGTCTCATTACACCCATTAATCCCCCCAATCTGGTCCACCTTGGTAAAGTGAACTGAGGGGGTCCCCTTCTTTCTTTAACTAGGGCAGCCCCAAGATCATATTCTGCAGGTGCGGGGTGGTGAACGGAACCACAAAATCGCTGTGCAGCGTGCCCTGACCTGCGCCCTGACATCGGTCTCGGTGGCGCTTCAGGCGGTGGTCGGACGTCCCTACCCTGCCCCTATCCTCGCTATCTTCTCCTTCCTCTTCCCAGTCCACCTGAGCTTCCCTCGGGGCTATCAAGCAAACCACGCCTTTGGCTTTGGATAGAGCTTGAGTCAATCTTTGGATTTCTTCTTGGCAGGGCCTGTGATTCCCACTCTCAAACACCCTACTGTTAGCTACCCTGTAAGCTGTCTTAATATCTCTCAGTTGCCCCTCCAGCCCGTCAACTTTACCCATTAACTGGGCGTTCTCCTCCAGTACAGCCTGCTTGTTGAGCTTGGCCTCGGTGACCTGGCATTGCAGGTACTCTCCGGTTTCCTCCTGAGTATGCCTTTCCTGCCTCTCCTCGTGTAACTCATCCACTAATCTATTCCCCACTGTGGCCCTTGCAGCTGACGGCTCCTCTGACTCTTGGAGCTCTGCCTTAAGCTTACCAACCTGCCCCCTGAGCAGCTGGATTTGCTTATGCAAACACAGGAGCCAAATGGCCTTTTCTTTTGCCTTTTTGTGCTCCTTACTCCCTGTCCACAGAGCAGCTTTGTCCTCAGGACTCTCAGCTCGCAACAGGTCTAACACCTACTGCTGTGATACATTAACTTTTCCGAATACGTACGAGGCAATCCTATCCCCCATTGCCGATCTCTTGACCTTGAGATCTTCCATAACTGTCTGTTCACTCAAACCAGGTCCTGCCGCCAGTTGCCAGATTCTGTAAGTGGTTTTGCTCTTGGTGGTTTCGAATCACCCCCCTTACAATAGTTCTGCACCTCGGAATTATAGTAGTGAACAGGATACTCAGTTATAGACAGATCACAATGCTTTTATTCAAGTTAAAGCACACACCTGCTTCCAGTAAAACACACCCTGGTGGCATAAAACAAACACAGTACAACACACAACACTGGCCTGTCTGAACAGGCCCCTATCGCAAAGTACCCACGACTAAAACACCCCTGCTTGGATCAATAGTGCACCACCGAATCTGTCCAACAGACTGTGTGTACGCCTATGATCTGTGTAGAACCTCCCCACTTAACCCCTAAGGCTTGGCTGGGACACACAACATCCCTTCACACTATGCGGTGGTCTAAAGGAGGTGTGGGCTGGGATAATGTTCACCAGTCATCCCTTTAGCTTACTCGCTGCTTTTCCCAATGAGGCGTATCTTCTGGTTCCGTACTAATCTGTGGTTTCCAAGTCCCAGTCTCAAGGTCAGCTTCCCAGTTGAAATAGCGAAGCTCTCTTTGCTCGTAGATGGTGGTTTCTTCTCTCCATCCCAGACGGAGTGCTCGGTCCTTGAGTGCGTTGAACGAAGCAAGCAAGCGTAGAAGAGGAGAGAGAGAGAGAAATGGCAGCAAAGTGCCTTCTCTTATACCTGAAAAAATGCTTGCTGAATCCTTGTGCCAAAAACCAGTCCTTTGCCTGAGGCAGTCCAACTATAGAGCATGAATCACATCTCTGGCCTGTACCTTTGTTACCGGGCTTTTGCTGGGGATAAAGGCTCCAACGAGTCTGGGTGGTCAATAGCTTTCTTTGTCCTGAGGTTCCCGCGCCCAGGGGCTATCTCATCCAGGATGATGGCTTGAGCACTGATCAATTTACCTGATCTCTCATTGTTGGGTTCCCATTACATGTCAAAAGGGTCCTCCATCGGCCATCTAACTGCGATGAGGTTCCTGCCTTCAGCTATTGACCCATCCCAGACTATCCCTGCCCATCTGATGTGTATTCCTGTGGAACATGCCTGGGCCTGTTTCAGTCATGCTGTCAGCTCTCCTCCAGTTACTGAAATATGGAAAAGCAATGTCCAAAACTTAAAGTCCAAAATCCTGAAGTCTGTGTCGATGTTTACGCCAATGCTTACATCATCTACAAATCTCTCCATGACCTCACCGTTCTGCCACCTTCTTCAGTCTTATTTGCTGCATGTGACATTCCCCCTTACTCAACTCTGCAATATGTGGCATAGTCTTCAGCTGTATTGGCCCTACACTCTGGAACTCCATCCTATACCTCTCTACCTCTCTTTCTCTTTAGATCATTAAAAGTCTTATCAAAACCCATCTCTTTCACCAAGCTCATGGTCACCTCTTAATAACTCTTCCAAAATGCCTTGATGGCCATTCTTTTCTTCCTCCGTGAAGCATTGAAAGACTATTCCATTATGTGTTAAATCTGTATTGGATATGCATTTTGTAAAATCACCTTTGTATTAATCAAAAATGTACTTGATGACTACTAACAGATTGTAAGCACTTGTTATAACCTCACACACGCACCTTGATTCATTGCACCACATGTATTTTTGATATGTAACTTTAACAGTTCTTTATACGATCACCTTTTTCATATCAATCAAACAAGTATACAATAGTCATAAAGCCTAAAATTTGTCAAGCTTTGCAAAACTTTGAGAAAAAGAAGCATTCTGCCTTCATGCAATTAACAGAGTGTGAGAATCAACGAACTGGTCTTGGGACTAGCTAAGACACTGGGGGAAAAATATATCCCCTTAGAGCTTTTGTTAGTGGCAGTAGATGGCACTAATGGGGCACTAGACCTGTATCACCGGGGCAAAGCGAATCCAACACTGAACGTCAAATCCGTGCCCCCTGTAGTGCTGCCAGCAAGAGATTTTGCTGGGAGTGTCAACGCCAGGTAAATCGGACGTCAGTGAGTGTGCAACATTCACTGACCACTTGATTTGCAAAATTGATTCTCGCCACTTGCCTCATGGCCTGCATAAACACCGACAGGGTGAGCTGGTTGCGGCACCAGGAGGCTGGCTCTAAGGACGTTATTTAAAGGGATCATCAGTAATCACTTGTAGCTGTCAGGTTACTGCAGTTTCAGTATTTTTTAGTTAGTTTCACAAGAACAACAACAACTTGTATTTATATAGTGCCTTTAACGTAGTAAAATGTTCAAGGTGCTTCACAGGAGTGTTATATGTCAAAAAAAACTGACACCGAGCCACATCATAAGCGATTACAGCAGATGACCAAAAGCTTGGTCAAAGAGGTAGGTTTTACGGAGCGTCTTAAAGGAGGAAAGCGAGGCTTAGAGGCTCAGAGGGTTAGGGAGGGAGTTCCATAGCTTAGGGCCCAGGCAGCTGAAAGCATGGCTACCGATGGTTGAACAGTTATAATCAGGGATGCTCAAGAGGGCAGAATTTGAGGAGTGCAGATATCTCGGGGGGTGGGGGGCGGCGGAGGAGTGGTGGGTAGGTGAGGCTGAAGGAGATTACAGAAATAGGGAGGGGCAAAACGATGGAGGGATTTGTAAACAAGAATGAGAAATTTGAAATCAAGGCATTGCTTGACTGGGAGGCAATGTAGATCAGCAAGCATAGGGATGATGGGTGAATGGGATTGGTGCAAGTTAGGACACGGGCTGCTGAGTTTTGGATGACCCCAAGTTTATGTAGGGTACATTGTGGGAGACCAGCCAGGAGTGCTTTGGAATAGTCAAGTCTAGAGGTAGCAAAGGCATGAATGAGGGTTTCAGCAGCAGATGAGCTGAGGCAGGGGCAGGGGCAGAGACGAGCAATGTTACAGAGGTGAAAATAGGCGGTTTTAGTTATGCTGCGGATATGTGGCCAGAAGCTCATTTCCAGGTCAAATATGACACCTAGGTTGCGAAGAGTTTGGTTCAGTTTCAGACAGATGCTAGGGAGAGGGATGGAGTCGGTGGCTAGAGAACTCAATTTGTGGCGGGGACCAAAGACCAAAGACTTTGGCTTCAGTCTTGCCAATATTTAATTGGAGAAAATTTCTGCTCATCCAGTACTGGATGTCGGACAAGCAGACTGACAATTTAGAGTCCGTGGAGGGGTAGAGAGAAGTAGTAGTGAGGTAGGGCTGCATGTCGTCAGTGTACATTTGAAAACTGACACTGTGTTTTCGGATATCACCAAGATGAGAAATAGGAGGGGGCCAAGGGTAGATCCTGGGGACGATGTGGGAGTGGGAAGAGAAGCCATTGCAGGTGCTTTTCTGACTATGATTAGATAGTTAAGAATGGAACCAGGCAAGTGCAATCCCACCCAGCTGGATGATGGTGGAGAGGCATTGGAGAAGAATGGAATGGTCAAACATGTCAAAGGCTGCAGATAGGTTGAGAAGGAAGAGGAGGAATAGTTTATCTTTGTCACAGTCACAAAGGATGTAATTTGTGACTTTGATGAGAGCCGTTTCGATACTGTGGGAAGGACGGAAACCTGATTTGAAGGGATTCAAACATGGAGTTCTGGGAAAGATGGGTGCAGATTTGGGAGGTGACAACGCATTCAAGGACTTTGGAGAGGAAAGGAAGGTTGGAGATGGGGCAGTAGCTTGCAAGCACAGTGGGGTCAAGGGTTGGTTTTTTGAAGATAAGGGTGATGACAGCAGATTTGAAGGAGAGGGGTACAGTACCTGAGGAAAAAGAACCGTTAACAATGTCAACTAACATAGGAGTCAGAAAAGGAAGTTGGGTGGTCAGCAGTTTAGTGGGAATAGGGTCAAGAGAGCAGAAAGTGGATCTCATGGACAAGATGAGCGTGGAGAGGTCAAGAGGGGAAATCAGAGAGAAACAGGAGAAAGATGCGAGTTCAGGGCTAGGGCAGGGTGCAACCTCAAAGGAAGTTTGGCCCAGTGGGCTAGGGGAAAGAAGGGAACTGGCAGAGGCAGCTGATCGGATGGTCTCAATCTTTCAGACAAACGTAGAAACATAGAAAATAGGTGCAGGAGTCGGCCATTCGGCCCTTCGAGCCTGCACCACCATTCAATATGATCATGGCTGATCATGCAACTTCAGTACTCCATTCCTGCTTTCTCTCCATACCCTTTGATCCCTTTAGCCATAAGGACCACATCTAACTCTCTTTTGAATATATCTAATGAACTGGCCTCAACAACTTTCTGTGGCAGAGAATTCCACAGGTTCACACTTCTCTGAGTGAAGAAGTTTCTCCTCATCTCGGTCCTAAATGGCTTACCCCTTATCCTTAGACTGTGTCGCCTGGTTCTGGACTTTCCCAACATCGGGAACATTCTTCCTGCATCTAACCTGTCCAATCCTGTCAGAATTTTATATGTTTCTATGAGATCCCTTCTCATTCTTCTAAACTCCAGTGAATATAAGCCCAGTCGATCCACTCTTTCTTCATATGTCAGTCCTGCCATCCCAGGAATCAGTCTGGTGAACTTTCGCTGCACTCCCTCAATAGCAAGAATGTCCTTCCTCAGATTAGGAGACCAAAACTGTACACAATATTCAAGGTATGGCCTCACCAAGGCCCTGTACAACTGCAGTAAGACCTCCTTGCTCCTATACGCAAATCCTCTTGCTATGAAGGCCAGCATGCCATTTGCCTTCTTCACCACCTGCTGTACCTGCATGCCAACTTTCAAGGTCTCGTTGCACCTCCCCTTTTCCTAATCTGTCACCATTCAGATAATATTCTGCCTCCCTGTTTTTGCCACCAAAGTAGATAACCTCACATTTATCTACATTATACTGCATCTGCCATGCATTTGCCCACTCACCTAACCTGTCCAAGTCACCCTGCAGCCTCTTAGCATCCTCCTCACAGCTCACACTGCCACCCAGCTTAGTGTCATCTGCAAACTTGGAGATATTACATTCAATTCCTTTGTCCAAATCATTACTGTATATCATAAATAGCTGGGGTCCCAGCACTGAACCCTGCGGCACCCCACTAGTCACTGCCTGCCATTCTGAAAAGGACCCGTTTATTCCTACTCTTTGCTTCTCATCTGCCAACCAGTTCTCTATCCATGTCAATACATTACCCTCAATACCATGTGCTTTAATTTTGCACACTAATCTCTTGTGTGGAACCTTGTCAAAAACCTTTTGAAAGTCCAAATACACCACATCCACTGGCTCTCCCTTTTCCACTCTACTAGTTACATCCTCAAAAAATTCTAGAAGATTTGTCAAGCATGATTTCCCTTTCATAAATCCATGCTGACTTGGACCGATCCTGTCACTGCTTTCCAAATGCACTGCTATTACATCTTTAATAATTGATTCCAACATTTCCCCACTACCGATGTCAGGCTAACCAGTCGATAATTCCCTGTTTGCTCTCTCCCTCCTTTTTTAAAAAGTGGTGTTACGTTAGCTACGCTCCAATCCATAGGAACTGATCCAGAGTCTATAGAATGTTGGAAACTGACCACCAATGCATCCACTATTTCTAGGGCCACTTCCATGAGTTCTTCGCACTTCTTGTTGGAGGTGAGTGTGGTGGAGACAGGGGAGAGGGGGTTAAGAAGATGGTTTGCAGTAGAGAATAGTAACCGGAGGTTATCTTTGCATTCCAGAATGATCCTGGAATAGTGAGTAGTTTTGGTAGACAAGAGTAGGACCCGATAATATTTTATGTGGTCCAGCCAGACCTGATGGTGAGAGGCTAAACCAGTTGTCCGCCACATCCATTCAAGTCTGTACCTCTTGGACTTGAGCGAGCAAAGACCAGGGGTAACAGCCAGGATGAGAGAGAATAATGGTTTTAATAGGGACGAGGACATCATCATCATCATCATCATCATCATAGGCAGTCCCTCCTCTAGGACATCAAAGGTGGTGGTAAAGGTATGATTGAGCAAATCGGTGGCTGCAGAAAGGCTGGACAGTTTTGAATTGATAAATGCAGTTGTAAGAGAGTTTGGAGAGAGTTTTTTCCAGAGGTGGATGCAGAAGGAATTAAGGTTGGGTGGGGGAAGGGGGATGTGGGCGGAGAGTGATACAAGGAAGTGGTCAGAGATGGCCTTATCTGCAATTAACAAGGTAGGAATAGCAAGGCCACTAGAGATGACAAGGTCAAGGGGATGGCTGTGAATATGGGTAGGGGAGTTCACATGAAGGGAGAGATTAAGGGAGGATAGGAGGGTAGTGAATTCAGAGGAGAGAGTACATGATGAATTGAGATGGAGGTTGAAATCACCAAGGATGAGAAATCACTTGGTGCAGAGGCTGAGGGAGAAAAGCAGTGAAGATATCTCAGTGATAAATTTTTTATCGTACTTGGGTGGAGGGGGAAGAGAACGAGAATTTTAAATTGGAGGAGCGAGGGGTGGAATAAGGCAAGATGTTCACTCACTGCAACTGTTTCATTCAGTCATTTCAAGATTCTTTTGTATCATGAGCCTTCTGGCAACTAAAAGGTAGCTACATTTATGCTTCAAAGATTCAAACTGCTACACTTGGTTACATTAACGGAGGATGTACTGGCATGCCACCTCGATCTCCAGGATCTACGGCAGAGGGAGCATAGGCAGCACGAAAGATGGGAACATGTGCGCAGAGGGAAGAGGAGGGCCATTAGGGCTCTCAACAGGAGGCCGTACCCTCCGAGGATATTTCGAGAGCACTTTTACCTTCAATTAAGCAAGGAGCAGTGTATTAGAAGGCTTCGCTTCACTAAGGAAGTGGTCACAGAAATCTGCCACCTCCTGCAACCAGACCTCCAGTCTCAGATCAGGACGACCACAGCTCTCCCAGTGGCAGTCAAGGTCACCATCACCCTCAATATCTTCGCCAGCAGATCCTTCCAGTCAGCAACAGGAGACGTAGCTAACATCTCACAGTTCGTCGTCCATCGCTGCATCCGGGTGGTCACAGAGGCTCTCTACACTAGGAGAAGGGACTACATTTCATTCCCCATCACCAGAAAGAAGCAGGACGAGTGTGCATGTGGCTTTTCCAGGATAGCGGGATTCCCCTGGTGCAGGACGCCATAGACTGCACCCACGTTGCTTTGTGGGCACGGTATAACAATCCTGAGATCTTCTGTAACTGCAAAGGCTACCACTCACTTAATATGCAGTTAATGTGCGACCACAGACAACGAATCCTTAATATCAGTTCTCGCTATCCTGGCAGCAGCCACGAAGCCTTCATCTGCGCCAGACTGGTGATCCAGCACTCTTCCAGTACCACGTCAAGCTCGAGGGTGGCTATTCTCAGACAAGGTCTATCCACTCTCCACCTGGCTCATAAATCCCCTCCGCAACCTCACCACTCGTACCTAGCACTCATATAATGAGAGCCATGCCAACACTGGGAACATCATCGAGCAGACCATCGGCTTATTGAAGCAACGGTTCCACTGCCTTGACCGCTCGGGAGGATCCCTCCAGTACTCGCCAAAGCGGGTTTCCCAGTTCATGGTGGTCTATTGCATGCTTCACAACGTAACCATCAAGAGGGCGCAGCCCTTGCCAGCACGGATTGCGGGACCACCTCAGGAGGACGATGAGGAGGAGGATGAGGAGGAAGAGGATGAGGAGGAGGAGGAGCAACAGGAGGGAGGAGGCAGCGAGACAATTGACCTTCTGGACAGGACTGTCCATGATCGGCTCATCAGACTCCGATTGACATGAATGAAATCTCAGATCCCCATTGCTCACCACATCGCCATTTTTATGTTCAGAATAACTCCCCAAGACTGTATATTATAAGCTCAAACTGTTGTGAGCTTGGTCTCTTTAATGTAACTCCAGAGTGAGGAAGCAGCATGGTAGACTGCCTTTTATACCTGCTTGCCCAGGGTGTGCAAGTGACCCTTGGGTCTCCCACAGGTGCGCCCCCTGGTGGCAAGTCTTACACATTGGTAATGTTTACATACCTAACATCACTCCCCCCAAAGTCTTAGATACAAGTTATTTACAAGTTGAGACGATCCGGGGCTTTGCGTTTCCGGGTTGATCGCCTGAGTTGAAGTCCTGGCATTGGTGAGTCGGTTGGATTATTGCTGCGCTGCGGTGTGGCTGGTCTGATCGGACTGTCAGGCATGGTGGGTTCATCCTTGTGGTTGACCGTGAGGTCGATTGCTGGTTGGTGTGTGTGGGTGGATCAATGATGGTAATGTCCTCTTCAAACTGTTCTTGGTTGTCAGTGAATCACAGTTTGATCTGATCCAAGTGCTTTCTGCACATTTGTCCATTCAAAAGTTTGATGACAAATACTCTATTCCCCTCCTTGGCTAACCAATGTCCGCAACCCATTTGGGACCATGACCGTAATTAAGAACAAACAGGGTCATTCACCTCAATGTCACACGATACACCCACGCGATCGTGGTACATGTTATGCTGGTGACGTCAGGTTTCCACATGATCATTGAGATCAGGGTGGACTAAGGAGAGCCTGGTTTTGAGTGCTCTCTTCATTAACAATTCTGCAGGGGGAACCCCGGTAAGCGAGTGTGGTCGTGTGCGGTAGCTGAGCAGAATCTGAGATAACCGGGTCTGAAGGGAACCATCCGTCATGCGTTTCAAGCTCTGCTTGATGGTTTGGACTGTCCGTTCCACTTGACCATTGGATGCGGGCTTAAATGGCGCAGACCTGACATGCTTGGTGCCATTGCGGGTCATAAACTCGTTGAATTCCGAGCTGGTGAAACATGGTCCATTGTCACTAACAAGGACGTCGGGCAAACCGTGGGTGGTGAACATAGCCCGGAGGCTTTCAATGGTGGCAGTAGACGTACATGACGACATTATTATATATTCAATCTATTTAGAGTAAGCATCCACTGCTACTGGGAATATCTTTCCTAGAAAGAGTCCAGCGAAATCTATGTGGACCCTGGACCATGGTTTGGAGGGTCATGACCACAGACTCAGTGGGGTCGCCGTTGGTGCATTGCTCAACTGTGAGCAAGTGTTGCATTGGTGTACGCATGACTCCAATTCCGAGTCAATGCTGAGCCATCAAACGTGCGACCTGGCGATAGCCTTCATCATGACTATGCCTGGGTGGGTACTGTGAAAGTCGCGTATAACTGTTTCCCTGCTTTTTTTTGGCAAAACGACATGATTCCCCCATAGGAGACCGTCCGAATGGATGGACATTTCAGCCTTGCGTTGGTGGAACGGCTTAATTTCGTCTTGCATTTCCGCGGGAAACACTGACCAGCTCCCATTGAGGACGCAGCTTTTTACTCGTGATAGCACAGGGTCCTGGCTAGTCCAGGTCCTGATCTGGTGAGCCATGATGGGTGATCCCTCGCTCTCAAAAGCATCCATTGCAAGAAGCAAGTCTGCGGGTTGTGCCATTTCCACCCCGGTGGTGGGCAATGGTAGCCAACTGAGGGCATCAGCACAGTTCTCAATGCCTGGTCTGTGGCAGATTACATAGTCATACACAGATCACATTAGTGCCCATCTCTGGATGCGGGACGAATCATTGGTGTTAATACCTTTGCTTTCTGAGAACAGCGAAATGAGCGGCTTGTGGTCGGTTTCGAGCTCGAACCGGAGTCTAAATAGGTATTGGTGCATTTTCTTAACCCCGTATACACATGCTAATGCTTCTTTCTCAACCATACTGTAGGCTCTTTCAGCTTAGATAAACTTCTGGATGCACATGCAACAGGTTGCAGTTTGCCTGACACATTGGTTTACACACATTGGCTTGCTGTAACACACAACTGACCCCGTCCGAAGATGCATCACAAGCTAGTACTAAAGGTTTACACGGGTCATACAATACAAATAACTTGTTAGAACATAGCAGGTTTCTGGCCTTATTAAATGCTGTCTCTTGAGATTTACCCCAAACTCAGTCGTCACCCTTGCGTAGCAATAAATGCAAAGGTTCCAGCAAAGTGCTCAACCCCGGTAGAAAGTTACCAAAATAGTTGAGGAGTCCCAGGAATGAACACAGCTCCGTCATGTTCTGTGACCTGGGTGCATTCTTGATGGCCTCCGTCTTGGAGTCCGTGGGTCTGATGCCGTCCGCCGCAATCTTTCTCCCCATAAATTCGACTTCTGGTGCCAGGAAAATACACTTGGAGTGTTTCAGCCTGAGTCCCACTCTGTCCAATCGCTTTAGAATCTCTTCCAGGTTGTGCAAGTGTTCAGTGGTGTTGCAGCCAGTGATCAGGATGTCGTCTAGAATCACCACGGTGTGCAGAACCGATTTCAGCAGATTCTCCATGTTCCTCTGGAAGATGGTCGCAGCCGTGCGAATCCCAAAGGAGCATCTGTGATATATGAACTGTGTTAATGCACGTCAATTTTTTCGAAGGTTCAGCCAGCTCCTGTGTCATGTAAGCAGAGGTTAGATCCAGCTTGGTGAACAACATCCCCCCTGCGAGCGTTGTCAACAGGTCATCCGCTTTGGGTAGTGGGTACTGGTCCTGTAACGAGACTCAGTTGATTGTTACCTTGTAGTCCCCGCAGATTCTGACCGTCCCATCGCTTTTCGACATCGGAACAATTGGACTGGCCCACTCGTTGAATTCAACTGGCGATATGATCCCCTCTTGTTGAAGACTTTCCAGCTCGATCTCGACTTTCTCTCGCATCATGTATGGAACCGCTCGGACCTTGTGATGAACGGGTTGTGCATTAGGGACTAGATAGTTCTGCACTTTGATGCCTGTGAAGTTGTCGATGTCTGGCTCAAATAACGACAGGAATTTGTTCAGCACTTGGGCACACGAGGCGTCATCCACCGAAGACAGTGCTTTGATGTCATCCCAGTTCTATCGGATCTTTCCTAGCCAGCTTCTGCCGAACAGCATTGGGACATCGCCTGGTACAATCCATAGTGGTAAATCATGCACAGCTCCATCGTACGATACCTTCACTGCCACACTGCCAATGACTGATATGAGCTCTTCGGTGTGGATCAGGCTTAGGTTTGGTCTTTGTGTCTTGTTGCCTCAAAGTTTCTCAAAAGCCTTCTGGCTCATAATTGACTGACTTGTTCCCGTGTCCAATTCCATGGCAACTGGAATGCCATTTAATTTGACTTTTAACATTATCAGAGGGCTTTTGGTGGTGAAGGTGTGTACCCCATACACTTCCTCTTCAACCTCGGGTTGAGTTGCCTCTCTTACTCGTTCAGCGTGATCCGCGCTGGATCGGTCATCTTCTGCCGATTCTGCCACGTGGTGAGTCGCAGCATGTCTGCATATTCGCTGGAGGTGCCCCATTGTTCCACAGCTCTTGCACATGTATTGCTTGAATCGACATTGATGAGCTCGATGATTACCCCCGCAGTGCCAACATGGTGTTAATGGATTCGCATTCACGTCCCACGGCGGACTCTGAGTCATCCTAGGTCTGGCCTCTGCAGGCGTGTAGGCCCTGCCATGTACCGTTTTGCCTGCTGATGACGTTATTTTATGCACAGTACTTACCGGTGAGCTTCGATGCTGCAATGATATCTGTTTAGTGTTATTGTTCATGGACATGAAAACCTGGGCTATCATGATGGCCTTGCTCAGATTTAGGGATTTGACAGACAGCAGTTTGCGAAGAATGACCTCGTGGCCGATTGCAAGCATGAAAAAGTCCCGCAACACTTCCCCCAAAAATCCAGCAAATATGCACGGTCCCACAAGGCATCTTAGGTTGACGACATAGCTCGCCACATCCTGACCCTCGGAGCGTATAAAAGTGATACCTGGCCATCAAGATGCTCTCCTTCGGCTTGAGGTGTTCCCGAACCAGCGTGCACAACTCTTCATATGTCTTCTCCTTTGGTTACGTCGGTGCTCGCAGATTTTTCATGAGGCCATATATCGTGGACCCGCAAACGGTGAGGAGAATCACCCTGCGCTTGACTGTGGTTTCTCCCGCATCCAGCATGTTGGCTATGAAGTACTGGTCAAGGCGCTCAATGAAAGCTTCCCAATCATCACCCTCAACAAATCTCTCAAGAATATCAACGGTAGCCATAACCGCGTGAAAGTTCATGATCTGTTACTCGTCGCCAATTGTTATGTTCTGAATAACTCCACAAGACTGTGTATTATAAGCTCAAACTGTTGTGATCTTGGTCTCTTTAATGTAGCTCCAGAGTGAGGAAACAGCATGGTAGACTGCCTTTTATACCTGCTTGCCCAGGGAGTGCAGGTGACCCTTGGGTCTCCCACAGGTGCGTCCCCTGGTGGAAAGTCTTACACATTGATAATGTTTACATACATAACAGCCATCATACAATCATTGTCACATGGCGTATCACAGCATTCTCCTGAGCACAAATGAGAGAGACTACAAAATATTCCAAACATCATTAATAATTTTATCTATAAGCATATCACACATATCACATGAATTCTAATAACTAATGACCCTTGTGCCTGTCATAGTTGAATAGCTGTCATTGTGTGCAAGATATGAGATGGGGGTGTGAGTGTTGCTGGGTAGTGATTGTTGGTGGGTGAGTGCTGGGGGTGTGGTGCTTTGGGCAGTGTGTGAAGACTGTGGTTTAGATGGTGGTACATAGCATTTGTTGAAGCATTCACTCAACCTGACCACCCGAGTGAGGTTGTTAAATTTCTTCCTGCACTGTGTGTGGGTCCTGGGGACCACAGTGCGGCCTGAGACATGCTGCACTACCTCCCTCCACATGGTGCGGAAGACATGCTGTGAGAACCTCCTGCCACTTGTCGGGTAGTGCACCGACCTCCGTCTCTCCACAGCGAACACCAATGCCTCCAATGCTTCATCGGTGAATCTGCGGGCTTGCTCCCTGGGGCATGGACCTGCCATGACCACACGTGGTTCAGTCCTCCAGCTCCTCCTCCTTCTTCTGCTTCTGCTTGCTGAGGCAGCTACACAGCCAGCAATGATGAGAATGAGGTGCTGCAGCATCAATGAACCTCCCTTTTAGTAGTGAAAAAAGCCTGTGGCAATGAGTTGCAATTAGACAGCACCCAATATTGGTCCATCCTTTATGTGTAACGCCAATGAGCTTGGGTTTTAAAACTTGATTTAGGACTCCAAGGGAGAGAATGTGTTATCGGCTGGAAAGCAGTCGGTGTCCTCTCCAACTACTGTGAAAGGCCGCCCGAAATGGCCGCTGTGCGAAACAAGGTAAATTGGTGTAGGGCGCTAACCTTAGGTGCAACACTGTCCTGGTGGTGTTGCATGAGGCATCCGGGAACAATTATTTTTGCCAGTGCGGTGCTGCTGCTTCCCTGAGCATTTGTGTGCGAGTCTGTGAAGCTCGCAATCCATTGTGGGTAGTGAGGAGCTCTGAAATTTAAAGGGCCATGCACATTGAAGCAAGGGAAAATAAAATGCACTAATTCAATTTATTTAACAAATAATCAATATTAAAAAATGTTCCAAATGTCAATATTTAGCACTGAACTCAACAAATGGAAAAACTGCCTCAGTGCTACCATAAATGGCTCAGCAGGCCAGGTAAGGGGCACCCAGGGTCTCGTACACAGCACTTCAGCTTTCTCAGGGGGTCAACACTGTAAGACTGGCCTTTTACCCACAGAGGCCAGGAGGCCCTCCAGAAAGAACAATGTGGGAGTACATTAGCAAGACTGACACTGCCAACAGTATCACCCCCATCACCTGGCTCCAGTGCCTAAAGTAGCTTTGTGAATTCAGACCAGTGGTCAAGGTCAGTAAATGCATTTTCAAAAGACATCACCTACCACTAAACCACTAGCCTCACACACTTCTCAATGCAGGACACCCAATCACTCTGCACAAATAACAAGACACATCTCCCCTTCCTAGTCTCAACTCATCCCTTTGGAGGAGACAGTGCTGGCCATTCTTAGCAGGGGCATGGCTGAGCCCTTGGCCAACAGCAGGGCTGAAAGGATACAAGATGTGGGTATCCTCGTACATTATCCTCCTTCTGGCATGCACCTCTCGGCTTCCCGGCCTCCCATCAGCACAATTCCTCCGTTGTGCCTTCCTCATTTCACACACCCAAGAAATACATCCTGCCCAACCAGTGGGTCAACAAGAAGAGGCAGCCTGTTCAACCAATGGGACTGCAGGCGGATGATTCAATCCCAGATATCCTGGCCATAAAGGGGCTGTCTGGGATGCATCCTACCATCTGATTCCGCCTCTTCTGCGTCTTCCTCTCCCCTCTGCAAGCGAATGCTGTAAATGTAAATGTGAAATGACAGGAACATGCAAATACTCAGTTGGTCAGGCAGCATGTCGACCGGAGACGTGAACTCCATAGATGTTGCGTGATCTGCTGAGTATTTGCGGTATGGTCTGTCTTCTGAAAGGTGTTAACTTACCATCCAAGCCCTTGCAAGTTTCCAGCAGTAATCCCAAACCACTCAAACAACTTTTCACATACATTGTAGCAAACCGCCACTTCAATAAGATCAATAAAATAGAAAAAAACAAGGCCAAACCTTTCCATTCAAACTTACCTGATTGATTTGTGTATCCCTTTAACAGCTGCAGTTATTGCCCCTGTCAATGTTTGTCAGTCTGCTTGCACACCAGGTTAACCCCCCGTGCTTAGGACCCAGCGCTGAATTGAGTGCTAGGGTCGAGGTTTGCGTAGGTGACATTCAGTCGCCATTGCAGGCGACTGACATCACCACACTGCCATTTTTTTTACAGGGGGTTGCTGGTTACCCGCAGCGCAAAGGGGCCCACGAATATGGCGGCCACCACGGGGACTGTCTCCACCTGCCGTAAGAGCGGCGGCGCCATTTTTTCAAGAATCGCTGGTGCTAACATGGGGCGGTAAGTGTATGAATTTCTCGCCCGAATCATTTTATTGAGCAGTGAGCACAAATTTTTTGTACTGTCTAAAGTATTTGTGCCTGGCGCTAATTCTCCAAATTTTCTACTGACACTGCCCATTCCTTGGCTTTAACTAATTTCTCGCCCACTTTACAATAGGATCTTATAATTACCAGACCTGGGACCAGACAATGTTAGTAGAACAGGAGATAACAGGTCTTGAAGTTACTAGCTAATGCCTTAATAAAAAGCAAGAGCAAGATGAGATGTAGGAGCAGCTCTCTTCCTATCTTGTAGGCCGCTGATTAGTCAGCGATAAAGGTATGACATCTTGAGGACCAGTCAATCATCCCTTGCCCATCAAAGGTAGGGACGGAGAGTGAGCTGACTCTTCTTTCCTTTGTCTGAAAGAAACTCAACCCTTTGGAAAGACCCTAATAGGGTAGATACCTGTGTCAATATATATCCATGGAACTGCGCCCAAAAGTAGCATAAAAGGGGGACCACTTATGAGAGTTAGGAGCAAGGACTGATCCTGGAGAGGAACCAAGCAGCAGTGGCCTAAGAGAGGAGGATCCAGATCTGAACAGAGGTTGGCCCAGGAGATGTGAGACCAACACAATGGCCAATGGACATAGGATATCCCAGGTAGGATGAGGCCAAGACAAGGGCCAATGGACATAGGATAACCCAGGTAGGATGAGGCCAAGACAAGGGCCAATGGACATAGGATAACCCAGGTAGGATGAGGCCAAGACAAGGGCCAATGGACATAGGATAACCCAGGTAGGATGAGGCCAAGACAAGGGCCAATGGACATAGGATACCACAGGCAGAGTGAGGTGGAAGAGACCCCAGGTAGGGTAGAAGCTTCCATCAAGACTCCTATCAAGGGGGCACGAACTCAACCCAGGACAGCACGGGTGATATAATTCTCATTCTGTGCTGTAAACTATGGCTAAGGCACATATAAGTGCTGACCTTTGTGTAATACCTAATAAAATATCACTGTACCATATTGGAGTCACGTCGAACAATTGGGAAAGGGTGCTAAAACCCTGACAGCATCTTGGGATGTTTTTCTATATTGATGGTGTTATGTAAATGCAGATTGTTTTTATTATTGTTGTGCTCCATGTCTGCACGTCTCCCTACCTCTGTTCCAGCACATTTCCACTTCTCGTCTGACTCTGGTCTCTTTTATACACCCTCCCTTTCTGAACTATCAGCTGTCTCAGCTCTGTAGGACTATGGTTTTGTCCTAGATTAATTTGTAGTGGGCAAGAACAAATTAGTTAACACTACCGGCTACTTCTCAGAGTTCGACACTGGAAAATAATGTGAAGACATCTATAAGTATAATTCCCACTGTGCGTGGCAGTCTTTACTGAGTACTGATCAACCTGTTATCAACATTACGCCTATCAGTCTGTCCCTTGAGCTGCTAAGCTACATTATAGTTACCAGTTCGTCAGTTCCCTGCATGCTCACGATTGTCCCAGTGGTCTGCTGACGTGTCGTGATGCGCATCTTCTGATGACTGACCGGGTCACCCTTCCTTGACGGTTGCTGTGTTCCCACTCACCTTTGCTGAGTCTCTGCATAAGTTTCCCTGCGCACTCACGATTGACCCGGTGGTCTGTCGGGTTCGTGGAGCACAACTTCTGATCACTGACCAAGTCACCCCTCTTTGACTGCTGCAGCCTGCTGTCCCGTCGTCTGTGTGTTTTGTCCCTGCTTTTCTCAGGTGTTGTTTCCATGGCTACCGAATCCTTCCTTTGAGCCATTGATGATGTATCTTCTTTGAGCACGCTTTTAACATTTCAGAAACTGGCCTATTTTCTAGTCTAGCACTATCATGAACCTCACTGTGTTCAGTATCGGTGTTTACACTTCTACAAAGGTTTGGTCAGTATCAGTGTTTACATGTCCACACAAGATTTAGTATCCTTTCCATTGTGTTTGAGTTTACAGATTATAGTTTGTGTGATTTTACATTTCCACAAAAGGTTTCTGACAGTCCTATTGTGTTGGGCTTTCTCTACAGATTAACATGAAGCATTTTAAACAGGAGTGTCCAACAGTTCTTACATTGTACAGGAAGTCAGTATTTATTGCTTTCGTGTTTTACGCATTTTATACAGAATGTTTAAAAAGGTTAATCACAGAGTTTGATTTCCTGGGCCTTACACTGGGTTCAAGCCCTACAATATCCACCCTCAAGTGATAAAGTTTACTCTTAAAAGAAATTGTAAAACTTCCACGTACAGACATCGCAGAATACATTCAGAGGAATCAGCTATTGCATGTTATGGTAGCCGGTCGGTTTCTCTTGCTGACCATTTCTCGTTCAATAACTTTAATATTCGCTTGGCCTTCAGTCTCCGGCATCTTCCACATGAATCGATTAGCAGGTATGATACTACAATTAGTTGCACCACCACCAACACATGCGAGGCTATGCGCATCCATGGATGGATCTGTATATTAGTTCCAATAGCCCTAGCCCACAATGAGGTTTCTGGGATTTCATTAACTTTCCCTGCTAATCTCTTGTTTGTTTGCTGTAGCTGATAATAGTGTTTCCTGGATCTTTTGATCCATTCCTCTAGCTTTGCCAAATGCTTCAGCAATGGTGGGATGTCATACCCGAACCTCTCCACATATCTCCTTAAATTCTCTTTTAAATCACCTTTTACTTGGATTCCCGTTGCACTGTGTTGCTAAACATTTATCAATTCCCACGCCCCTATCCTCACCGGTCTAGTAGGGGTTAAACAGAATGTGCTGCATGTAATTGGGCATTGCCAAGTGCCGTGAGTGTAAGTTGTGTGGCTGGTTGTTACACAGTATTCCCCTTTTCCCACATGTGCGCTTTGCGTGGACTGCAACTGAGCATTCAAAGCTTCCATGGTGCAATTCACCTTGGTTCCTGAATTATTGAACCCATATGACAGCTGAGAATGTTCCTCAATAGTATAGGGACACATCACGGTGTCCCCGTGTGTATTGTATCCTTTTAACCTTGTCTCCACCATATAATCTCCTAAATTTACTGTGTATGGAGAGATTCCATGATACTTTACATAATTTTCACCTTGCAACACTCCTATATTTTCTATCCGATACACCAAGAGTGGCACAGTCCCATGGGGAATTACTGGCAAATATAACACCAATCCCAGTATTGTCAGATTACTTCTGCTACAATCGGCTTGGACAGGATATACCTGAATTAAACCTCGGAACTGACACACTGTGACGTTATTACGGTATTCCATTAAATCTTCGAGGTCTTCGTTAGTTATACACAAAGGAATTTTACCATCTTGGGTATGTTCGAGATTTTCTCAGGCCTGCTCTACCAACCAGGATCCATAATTTTATCTTCCCCTAACTGGTCATCCTGATTGTCATTAGCACCCTCAAGTATCTCCTTGAGTTTAGTTTTTAAGTTCCTGATTCCTCCCCCCAGGGCAGCCAAATCCAGACTATTCATCAATGGTGACCCAGTATTAAACATTGTGGCCACATCATTGATCAACCCTCTTTTTCATTTACTTTTAAAACCACCTGTGTCAATGTTTTTTTCCCTGTAAATATTATCCTGGTGTTCACTTCCATGGCTAACGAACCCTCCTGGCTGTCTGTCTACCAACACTTGTTTCAACAGCCTAGTGTAGACGGCCCTTGTCTTGAGGCTACACCACTCCGGTAATCCTAACTCTGTAAAGTTTAACATCATGGGTATCACCTCATGATGTACGTCATGGTACAAAACCTTTCGTGTGGAGATGAGGACTAATCCGTTCTTAGGCCCCATTGTGAGAGTAAGACATTTATCCTCTCTCCTAGGCTTGGGCGGTACGGCATGTTTGATCTTCTTAACCTTGATTAATTGAAACCCTTCCAACCTTAATTCCTCGCAGTGCAATTTACCCCACTTGCTGTTAGGGTTCCATTTGTAATAGTGTACCAAGTATAGTTTCATTTCCCCGTGGCATACAAACATACAATGACCATCCCCATATAAAACAATTGGCTGTCATCTTTAACCAGTATTTGCATTGTGTATCCCTTATCCGCACCACCATTGTCTCTTGCTCCTGTGGTTTCCTGCATGGTGTATGCATGTAAAAATGGTTCTCTCCCCCCTTGACCACCATCAATGGTTCCAGCATATCTTGGTATGTGTAAAGTTATGCATTACCGTAGGACTGATCCCTTTCTTGGGCAACCCCTCTAAAGTACCATTTTTCCACTGCATCCACTGAGTCCGATGGTACCACTCCTCAGGCTTTTCGCAGACCAAACACACTGGGTCTCCAGCCGAGACTTTATAATTGGTCACTGATAACTGTCCTGGGCATGAATTTTGGCATCCACCCTTGATTCCCTCAAACTATATTATGTGTTTTTGGTTCTCTCTTTCCAGTGGCGGTTCAGTCTGTTATATATGTGGACTTGTATTTACTCTGCACAGCCATCAGAGGGCTCATCCCCTGGAGTCCCAAGGGATTCCTGGGAGCACAGGTATTTAAGGAGGCTTCACAGGTTGGAGAGGCACTCTGGAGATCTGCAATAAAAGACTAAGGTCACACATTACTTTGAGCTCACAGTGTTCAGTCTGACTCATTCTCCATACACAACAACTGATGACGAGATAGAGATAGCGAACCCAAAGATGTAGAGAACAGTGGGCAGCCTGGATACATTTTCGGAGGGAGGTGATTGGGAAACTGTTGTGGAGCGACTCGATCAATACTTCGTGGCTAACGAGCTAGATGGGGAAGAAAGCACTGCCAAACGAAGGGCGATCCTCCTCACCGTCTGTGGGGCACCAGCGTATGGCCTCATGAAGAATCTGCTCACTCCAGCGAAACCCACGGAGAAATCATACGACGATTTGTGCACACTGGTCCGAGAGCTTTTGAACCTGAAGGAAAGCGTTCTGATGGCGAGGTACCGCTTCTATACCTACAAACGGTCTGAAGGCCAGGAAGTGGCGAGTTATGTCGCTGAGCTAAGACGCCTTACAGGACATTGCGAATTTGAAGGACATTTGGAGCACATGCTCAGAGACTTTTTCGTACTTGGCATTGGCCACTAAACCATACATCGCAAACTTTTGGCTGTAGAGACCCCAACCTTGAGTAAGGCCAAAGCGATAGCCCAGGCATTCATTGCCACGAGTGACAATACGAAGCAAATCTCTCAGCACACAAGTGGTGCTACAAGTACTGTGAACAAAGTGATGTTGTTTTCAAATTGTAATGTATAGGGCAGGTCACACATACCTGCAGCTGCACGTCCACAGATGATGTAAGGGGTGGTTTGCAGAGGGTCAGCTTTCCCTTCTGACCTTATATGAGCGGTTCCGAATCGCTCCCACACCCTTGGTTCTAGACACTCGAATTATGAAGGGACTGTGACAGACTTGGACAGACAATTGGTTTCAAGGTAGGAAGCAGGTATAGCTTTATTGTGTTTAAAAAAGAAGTAAAAAGTCACACCTTTAATAACACACACAGACCAATACACATTGAAGGGTACAACACATTGAATAAATTGTCCAATTACAGTCTGTGGGGAAAAGAATACAGCTTAAACTCTAAATGGGGTAAAGAGGTGAATGCAGATACATTTACACAAGTTATCCCAGCCTCCCCCCTCCCAATTCCCCTAACTAACTAAGTTATAGCTCTCAGGGTTCAGGGGCTATGCTCACCAATCCCTTTAGACAGTTGCCGGTGAATCACGGTTTCGGGGTTCGCTGCACTTGGCCTTCTAGGCGAGCCGTACCCCGGATGGAGGAGAGGACTTCGGACTGTGTAGTCTTCGGTTGGGGTGCGTCCGTTGATGCGGTAAGTTGCGTTTTGGATGTATGGGGTAAGTACCCACTTTCTTTGGTTAGGAATAGTTTTAGTTAGTCCTTTTTGGTAATTTCTCCCCCATTGGGTCGTTCAGAAGTAGATTGTAGAGTGGTTGTTAATTTGGTTCCTGACAACCTTCCGTTTCGTGCACCTCGTGCTCGGTCGGTCCTTGACGATTTCTTGTAGTTTCCTTCACTACTCCATTTCTTCACTCCCCAGCTCCAGCTGCTTGTGTCTGTGTCTGTGTTCCAGTCTCTGTGTTCTGCTAGTTTTGAGTTCTGCTAGCCTTTGAGTTCTGCTAGTTTTCCTGTGTTCTGCTCGTCTTTCCTTGTAAAACCGGGGGATAGATATATCCCCAAAAAAGGCTCTGTTATCTCCCATCAAATCTCTTGGGCTCTGTTTAAACTGTCTGTCCATTGATTTTCAAATGTCTCCTTTGTCAGCAGTAACTCGATTAGGGTGTGAGAATGTGCTATCACTGGTTTTGCATTGTTTTAGGATTGTCCAGTTTCTTGACCATGATTTCCATTGTGCTTGATTGGGTAATTCAATTATCTCTTAGAGGGTGAATAGTTCCCCCAGACAGTCTGGGATCCTTAATACACGAATTTGGCCCCACCTCCTGTATCTGGTAAATCTTTTTCGCAGCCAAAATGTTGTAGAATCTTAAAATTGATATGCTCCTTCCCATAGATGTTTAGAGGATCTCAAGCTTCTGTAATTTAGGTCCATTTTGAATTCCCTTTCTTATGAGTCCAAACACTGGGGGGGGGTGTCTCCATGAATGCATCCCCTTTTATCCCCCGCAGGCTTCGTCTGCCCCTTTAAACTCATTTTAAAAGCCCAGAAAGGGATTTTTCTCCTCTGTAGGGGAAAGGTACCTGGAATCTTTGCGAGATATTGACAAATTCTACATTGACTCAGAGTCCACCATCAAAGGTGATGAATGCAAAGCCATTAACACCTTGTTGGCACTGCGGGGGTGATCATCGTTTCCATTCATGCTGATTCAAAGAGTACGTTTGCAAGGGCTGTGGAACAATGGGACGCCTCCACCGAGTGTGCAGGCGAGCTGCAAAGCCTGTTAAACCTGCAAACCACCATATTGCAGAGGAGGACAGATCCACCGAGGATCACTACGAACCAGAGCCTCGGATCGAGGAGGCAGAGGTACATGGGGTGCACACATTCACCACGAATTGTCCCCCGATAATGCTGAATGTTGAACTAAATGGACTCCCAGTGCCAATGGAGCTGGACACGGGCATGAACCAGACCATCATGGGCAAAAAGACTTTCGAAAGTTTGTCGTACAACAAGGACTCAAGGCCAGTCTTAACTCCAGTTCGCACGAAACTAAGAACTTACACAAAAGAACTGATTCCTGTAATCGGCAGTGCTACTGTAAAGGTCTCCTATGATGGAGCGGTGCACAAGCTACCACTCTGGAGGAGGAGCTGGCTGGGAAAGATACACTAGAACTGGGACGACGTCCGAGCGATATCGCCTGCTGACGACACTTCGTGTGCTCAGGTCTTAAACAAATTTCCTTTGCTGTTTGAACTCGGCATCGGGAAATTCCAAGGAGCAAAACTGCAGATCCACCTAATTCCAGGGGTGCGACCCATCCATCACAAGGCGAGAGCAGTACCGTAGATGTTGAGAGAAAGGGTAGAGATTGAGCTAGATCGGCTGCAAAGAGAGGTCATCATTTCACCAATCGAGTTCAGCGAGTGGGCCAGTCCTACTGTGCCAGTCCTCAAGGGAGACGGCACCGTCAGAATCTGTGGCGATTATAAAGTAACTATCAATTGTTTCTCCCTGCAGGACCAATACCCACTACAAAAGCCCAAGGACCTCTTTGCAATGCTGGCGAGAGGAAAGACGTTCATGAAGCTGGATCTGACTTCAGTCTACATGACGCAGGAACTGGAGGAATTTTTGAAGGCCCTCACCTGCATCAACACGCACAAAGGTCTTTTTGTTTATAACAGATGCCCGTTTGGAATCCGATTAGTGGCGGCGATATTCCAGAGAAACATGGAAAGTTTACTAAAGTTGGTCCCGCACACCGTGGTCTTCCAGGACGACATCTTGGTCACAGGTCGGAACACAGTCGAGCACCTGCAGAATCTGGAGGAGGTTCTTAGTCAACTCAACTGCGTGGGGTCAGGTTAAAATGCTCGAAGTGCGTTTTCGTGGTGCCTGAAGTGGAGCTCTTGGGAAGAAGGATGGCGGCAGACGGCATCAGGCGCACCAACGCGAAGACGGAGGCAATCGAGAACGCACTGAGGCCACAGAACGTGATGGAGCTGCAGTTGTTTCTGGGACTCCTGAACTACTTTGGTAACTTCTTACCGGGTCTCAGCACATTGCTAGAACCACTACATGTCTTACTACGAAAAGGGGGCGAATGGGTTTGGGGCAAAAGTCAAGAAAATGCCTTTGTAAATGTGAGAAAATTGTTATGCTCAAACAAATTGCTTGTGTTGTATGATCCATGTAAGCATTTGGTACTAGCATGTGATGCGTCATCATATGGCGTCGGGTGTGTATTGCAACAAGTTAATGATTTCCGGAAACTGCAACTAGTTGCCTATGCATCCAGGTGTCTGTCTAAGGCTGAGAGAGCCAACAGCATGATTGAAAAAGAAGCGTTAGCGTGTGTCTATGGGGTAAAGAAAATGTATCAATACCTGTTTGGGCTAAAATTCTAATTCGAAACTGACCATAGGCCACTTATATCCCTGTTTTCCGAGAGTAAAGGGATAAATACCAATGCATCGGCCCGCATCCAGAGATGGGCGCTCACGTTGTTCGCATACAACTATGCCATCCGCCACAGGCCAGGCACAGAAAACTGCGCCGATGCTCTCAGTAGGCTGCTATTGCCCACCACGGGGGTGGAAATGGCGCAGCCCACAGATCTAGCCATGGTTAGGGAAGCATTTGAGAGTGAGCAATCACCCGTCACTGCCCGGCAGATCAAAACCTGGACAAGCCAGGACCCCTTATTATCTCTAGTCAGAAGCTGTGTGCTTCACGGGAGCTGGTCCAGTGTCCCAGTGGAAATGCAGGAAGAGATAAAGCCATTCCAGCGGCGCAAAGATGAAATGTCTATACAGGCAGACTGTCTTCTGTGGGGCAATCGAGTAGTGGTCCCCAAGAAGGGCAGAGACACCTTCATTAATGACCTCCACAGTACCCACCCAGGCATCGTGATGATGAAAGCGATAGCCAGATCCCACGTGTGGTGGCCCGGTATCGATGCGGATTTAGATTCCTGCGTTCACAAATGTATTGCATGCTTGCAGTTAATCAATGTACCCAGGGAGGCGCCGCTAAGTTTATGTTCTTGGCCCTCCAAGCCGTGGTCTAAGGTACACGTCGACTATGCAGGCCTGTTCTTGGGTAAAATGTTCCTTGTGGTTATAGACGCGTACTCCAAGTGGATTGAATGTGAGATAATGTCGGCTAACACGTCCACTGCCACTACTGAAAGCCTGCGGGCCACACACGGCTTACCCGATATCCTGGTGAGCGGCAACAGGCCATGTTTTACCAGTGCTGAGTTCAAAGAATTCATGACCCGTAACGGGACCAAACATGTCATATCTGCCCTGTTTAAATCAGCGTCCAATGGTCAGGCAGAGAGAACAGTGCAAACCATCAAGCAAGGTTTGAAGAGGGTAACTGAAGGCTCATTGCAGACTCGCCTATCCCGAGTCTTGCTTAGCTACTGCACGAGATCCCGTTCACTCACTGGGATCCCACCTGTTGAACATGCTTATGAAAGGAGCACTTAAGTCAAGGCTCTCGTTAGTTCACCTTGATCTACACGAACAGGTAGAGAGCAGGCTGCTTCAACAAAGTGCATACCATAATAGCGCAAATGTGTCACGCGAGATTGAAATCAATGATCCTGTATTTGTATTAAATTATGGCTTCCTGGCACTGTCGTGGCCAAAGAGGGGAGCAGGGTGTTTCAGGTCAAACTTTCAAATGGACTCATTCACCGGAAACACTTGGACCAAATCAAACTCGGAGTCCCGGACTATCCTGAACAACCCGCCTTGGACCCTACCTTTTTTGATCCCCCAACATACACACCAGTGGCAACCGGCACCACGATTGACCACGTAGCAGAACCCATCATCCACAGCAGCCCTGCAGGGCCCAACACACTAGGCAGCCCAGCAAGGCCAGTTGCACAGCAGTCCAGCGAGGGCCCAACAAATGATTCAACAATACCAGCTTTCACACCGAGACGATCAACCAGGACAAGAAGGGCCCCAGATCGACTCACATTGTAAATAGTTACACTATTGACTTTGGGGGGGGGGAGTGTTGTTATATATGTGGACTTGTATTTACTCTGTACAGCCACCAGAGGGCTCATCCCCTGGAGTCCCAAGGGATCCCATAATCCCTTGGGAGCACAGATATTTAAGGAGGCCTCACAGGTTGGAGAGGCACTCTGGAGACCTGCAATAAAAGACTAAGGTCACACTTTGCTTTGAGCTCACAGTGTTCAGTCTGACTCATTCTCCAAACACAACACAGTCCCTATCCCCTTTGTCCCATTATGTGGGAACCTTTTAACAAAGTAAATTATTATCAGTCCCCCAGGGGGGTTTGATGACCGCCTGGATTTCTTCCCATCCTTAGTGGCTCTGGTGAATTTTGACCCAAACCGACCCAGAGTCCAGATGCTCCTGGTGTCAATACAATGATTCCACCCACCTTCCTGAGGATAGAGGACATGTACGCAAACTGGTCTAGGTCCGGCTCCACAACAAGTGACCATTTTTACCTGATAGGTCATTACCCCCTCCTGTTTTTCTCGAGGTCCAGAGACATCTCCTTTTGGCTGGCAACATTCTTTGCTTTGGATCTCCGGCCACGTCAGTGCTGTCCCTGGTACAAGATTTCCCAAAACACCATCCATTCTATTGATCGATCATCTGAAATTAAACAAAAATAAAACTTGCTCTGTGACAAATTTTACCTCCTGCAGACTGAATATACATTACTTATTTAAATTATGACGGACAATACGGCTGTAGAGGTTTTCATTTCCTCTCGCTTCTTTGCGTTCCTGCTAGGAACAGATTAGGGGACCTTTTCTTTCGACACTGAGTCCAATCCCTTTCCGCCACCTCTCTGTCAGGTTCCTGATTATCCAGGACTCGGTGCTCAACTGGCTGGTCCCCCAGTTCCTCACACTCCCAAGCTATGGGTGGAACTCAGCCAATCATACTCATAATGGTGGCCTGTTGCCTTTTTGACCTTTCTCCTGGTCGGTTCAGCTTCATTTGATTAATGTGGAACCATTTTACCGCTTTGGGAGCTGTACTGCATATACCATAGGGCTAGCCTTGTCCACTATACTATACGGTCTTTTATACAGAGGTTAATACACCCCCACCCTCACATAGTTACGCGCCATCACCTGATCTTCTACATGCCATTCCTGTGGTTTACTTGGGCTTAAATACAATCATTTGCGCTGATATACTTTCCCGATGTTATGCATTCAGGTTGAGTTCCCTTGAGAGCTCCCACAACTCCTTCACAAACTTTTCTCTGTTTACCTCTTTCAGCTGTTTGTCAGCAAGAGTCGGGACCGGTAAATGGGTAGGTGTGCACATGGGTCGCCCCGTTACCAACTCGGACTTTCTACTCTGGGATTAAGTGCATCCATGAGGATCAGAGGATGCACTTAATCCCACCACTTGAGCTGCTCTTCTAATTCTATCCAACGGGCTAGCTTGAGAGTTCAGTTCATTCTCTCTACAATTCCGGGCAACTGGGAATTATGGACCTCATGCCATGTTCCCTCAATCCCTAACAGCTTCAGAGTAGCTTGCATCACCTGTCCCGTAAAATGGCTTCCCTGATCTGACTCTACCATTTTGGGGAGCCCCCACCTGGAGAACACTTCCCTAACTAGAATCTTAGCAGTCCCTAACGTGCATGTGGACTTGCAGGGGAACGCCTCCACCCACTTCGTGAAATGATCCACTAGCACCAGGCAAAACTTGTTAACTTTCCCGGAGGTAGTAAAATCTATCTGGGTATATTGCCAAGGTCCTTCGGATTGGCGGGTGTGGCCTAAAGGCATTTTGTTCCGATGGGGATCCGGATTATTAGCTGCGCAGATCAGGCAGTTTTTATAATAATTTTCCACATCCTCCCTGAAATGGGGCCACCACGCTACCTCCCTGATCCTGTCGCAAGTTCTGGTCCTGGGTGACCAGCCCCAGGTCCCATGTGCCAGTTGCATAAAATCCTCCCGGTACCTTTCCAGTACTATCCATAAGTCTCCCTTGAACAGCATTTCCTCTTTGATCTCAATATCATTAGCCCTGCATGATCCCTTGATTGGTTTTCCTTCCCTCTTGAGTGCCCTTGACACCACATCCTTGTTCTGAACTGTTTTGAAATCTGGTGGGAGAGGGCCCTCTTGGTTTCAGGGACCATTGAAACTATTAACACTGACTGATATGGATCCCACGGAATCTCCTTCTTGGCCCCTGTCCTAGCCAGTTTGTGGGTTCTCTTATTCCCACCTGGGTTCAGCTTTGGAATGGGCTTTGACCTTGTGAATGTAAAATTGTTCCTTTCCCGATCCTACGATTCCCATTATAGTAGCTAACATAGGAGCGGTCACCAATGGTTTGTCATTGACTGATGTGAACCATCGTCTGACCCAGATTGTCAGATATTTGGTGAACATCAAGTCTGAGCAAATCGTGTAAAGAGGGGGAAACTCCATCGGATGTGTGACTACATAAGTCACTGCTGCCAGCTCCGCCTGCTGGACGCTGAGGGCGTCTGGCAATTTAATCGCCAGTTCTACCTTTGTTTGTGGATTGTATATGCCGCATACTGTTTTTCACTCCTCCTTCTCCATAAAGCTAAACCGTTTACATAAATGTTCCTTCCCTCAGTCTCCCATACCCCTTCCACTGTACAAGTGTATAGTTCTCCCGGTTAATGGAGATTTGCGACCAGTTTGGGTTCTGACGTGAATCTTACCCTTAGTTCCATCCCTCCCAGTAGCAGCGTCCAAGTCGCTATCCTAGTACTGGATATCATTTTCAAAGTCTCCACCATTTCCCTGGTCCCCATTATTAATTCCCCAATCTCATCCTCTAAGGGACAAATATTTACTTTAGCTACTCTCTTCCTTTTTATATATCTGTAGAAGCTCTTACTATCTGTTTTTATATTTCTTGCTAGTTTACTCTCATACTCTACCTTCCCTCTCTTTATAATTTTTTTAGTCGTTCTTTGTTGATGTAAAAACATTTCCCAATCCTCTGACCTCCCACTAATCTGGGCAAATTTGTATGAATTTTTTTTTAAATTTGATACCATCCTTTACTTCGTTAATTAACCACGAATGGTTCTCTCTTCTCTTAAAGTCTTTCCTTCTCACTGGAATATATTTTTGTTAAGAATTATGAAATATCTCCTTAAATGTCTGCCACTGTTTATCAACCGTCTTACACTTTAAGCTATTTTCCTAGTCCACTTTAGCCAACTCTGCCTTCATACCTTTGTAATCACCTTTATTTAAGATCAGGACGCTGGTTTGAGATCCAACATTCTCACCCTCCAACTGAATTTGAAATTCTACCATGCTATGGTCACTCTTTCCTAGAGGATCTTTTACTATGAGATCATTTATTAATCCTGTCTCATTACACAGTACCAGATTGAAGATAGCCTGCTCCCTGGTTGCTTCCGCAACGTACTGTTCAAGGAAACCATTTTGGATACACTCAATAAACTCTTACTCAAGGCACCCTTTCTGTGTCTTCTTTGGGTTGACTTTAAAACCTGCTTTAGCCAATATTTCCAAGAGCTGTTTAAGCAGCTCTTGGTGCTCCTCCTGTGACACTGTGAACAGTAACAGGTCGTCCACATACTGCACTAATCTAGAGGCTATACTGAAGACAGACAAACAATCCGCCATATGGTGATGGAATATTGAGGGGCTGTTATGGAACCCTGTGGCAAACAGGTCCACGTATACTGCTATTCCTTAAACGTAAAAGCAAACTTGTACTGGTCCTCCGGATGCACCGGTACTGACCAGAACCCATTAAAAATATCCAGAAGTGTAAATACTTTGACCGATGAGGGAATATTACCAATAATGTCGGCCACTGCCGCTACTGTAGGTGCACAGGCTGGCATGTTCTTGTTTAAAACCTGGTAGTCAATGGTCATTTGCCACATTGTCTGGCTTCTTTACTGGCCATACCGGAGAATTAACATGGGTGGCCCCTGTCCTCAACACCCGCTGCTCCACTAGGGAGCGGACTGCGTTTTCTAAATCTCTCTCTGCCTCCTTAGGAAAAGAATACTGTTTCTGTGGACGGGACATGGGTTCACCCCTGATCCTTACTTCTGCTGACCTAACTCTCCCACAATCATATTTGTGCATGGCAAAGGCTTCCTGGGCCCCAGTAATAACTTTCTGATACAGTGATTGAATTTGGACCACCAAGGTCTCTAAATCGTAACTCCCAGCAGATGTGATCACCCATGCCTCTCCGTGGCGCGGGGGTATGACTACTATCTTGTCGCCACCCTTTACCCCTCCCCACAGGCAATGATTGGTCATGTCTACTGCCATCCCATAGGTCAACATCAAACCTGCCCCCAGAATGCCTACGCTGTCCGAATCCCATTTCATTAACACACATTTTCATTTTTTTCTGTAAAGATCCTATTTCAATGTTTAGAGGTTTGAATACCACCCCAGCCACTGTGTTGCTCATAATTCCTCCCAAGATGTAAGGAAGGAGGCCTGCTGGACCAAGGGGATGACATAGGAGACGGAAAGTGTATTATTGTACTCGATGCCCATGTATTTACCAGATACCTTGCCCCCTTCCCCTCAACCATAATCATCGTACCTGAGTTGACACAGGTATCTGGGCTGGGCGCGGCCCCTTCATTTCTGATTTTCCTCCCCCAGGTCCTCTCCTTTCGCGGCATGGACTTTTCCGTTAGAGGACTCGAATGGTTGGACCTGATGGGACAAGAGCTCGATCATCTCTTGATAATCGGGGGTGCTGGGTTCCTGCCTTCCCCCTCAAGCACTCCCTCTCCCTTTAAGAGGCAACCTACATTCTCGTTCAAAATGTCCTGACTTCCCGCAGTTGTAACAAATTTCTAGGCTTTGTTCCTTAAAACCTTCTTGTTGCCAGCTCTTTTGAGCCTGTCCCTTAACCTCACAGACCTTCCTCTTTGTCTTGGTCATGTTTCCTACAAGGGCTTTGTCTGCCTGTCGGGCTTCGAACTGCAGTGTTAACTTCCTTATCATCCCAGCATCAATGTTGTTATTCTCGGGGACAAAGTCCGAGAGGGCTGCTTGCAAATATGGCAATGAATGGAATATGAGGATCTGTAGCAAATGGTTCAGCGGCTCTTCTCTCAAACCAGGCGGATCCAGGGCCCCTCCCATGGCTGCATTGTAAGTTGGCAATGCTAAGGATGTCATGAATAGCACGTTTAGTGAGTTGGTCACACCACAGGTAAAGGTAAAGGTTACACAGGCAGATAGGGAATGGATGACTATCAGGAAGAACAGTCGAAGGAAGGTAGTGCAGAGGTCCCCTGCGGACATCTCCCTCCAAAACAGATACACCACCTTGGGTACTGTTGGGAGAGATGACTTATCAGGGGAAGGCAGCAGCAGCCAAGTCCATGGCACCAGGGGTGGCTCTGCTGCACAGGAGGGCAAAAAATAGAGTGGGAGAGCTATAGTGATAGGGGATTCTATTGTAAGGGGAATAGATAGGCGTTTCTGCGGCCGCAATCCAGGATGGTATGTTGCCTCCCTGGTGCAAGGGTCAAGGATGTCTTGGAGCGGCTGCAGCGTATTCTGGAGGGGGAAGGCTGAACATATAGGTACCAATGACATAGGTAAAAAATGGGATGAGGTCCTACAAGATGAATTTAGGGAACCAGAAGTTAAATTAAAAAGTAGCAACTCAAAGGTAGTAATCTCAGGATTGCTACCAGTGCCACGTGCTAGACAGAGTAGGAATTGCAGGATAGCTCAGCTAAATATGTGGCTTGAGGAATGGTGCAAGGGGGAGGGATTCAAATTCCTGGGACATTGGAACTGGTTCTGGGGGAGGTGGGACCAGTACAAACCGGATGGTCTGCACCTGGGCAGGACCGGAACCGATGTCCTAGGTGGAGTCTTTGCTAGTGCTGTTGGGAAGGGTTTAAACTAAAAAGGCAGGGGGATGGGAATCCATACAGGGAGGCAGAGGGAAGCAAAATGGGGGGAGAAGGAAAAGGTAGGAAGGAGAAAAGCAAGAGTGGAGGGCAGAGAAATTAAGGGCAAAATCAAAAAGGGCCACTACAACATAATTGTAAAAGGACAAAGAGTGTTAAAAAAAACAAGCCTGAAGGCTCTGAGTCTCAATGCGAGGAGCATTTGTAATAAGGTGGATGAATTGACTGCGCAGATAGCTGTTAACAGATATGATGTAATTGGGATTACGGAGACATGGCTCCAAGGTCACCAAGGCTGGGAACTCAACAGCCATGGGTAGTCAATATTCAGGAAGGACAGACAGTAAGGAAAAGGAGGTGGGGTAGCATTACTGGTTAAAGAGGAGATTAACGCAATAGTAAGGAAGGACATTTGCTTGGATGATGTGGAATCTATATGGGTCGAGCTGCAAAACACCAAAGGGCAGAAAACATTAGTGGGAGTTGTGTACAGACCACCAAACAGTAATAGGGAGGTTCGGGATGGCATCAAACAGGAAATTAGGGATGCGTGCAATAAGGGTACAGCAGTTATCATGGGTGACTTTAATCTGCATATTGATTGGGCTAACCATACTGGTAGCAGTACGGTGGAGGAAGATTTCCTGGAGTGTATAAGGGATGGATTTCTAGACCAATATGTCGAGGAAACAACTAGAGAGCAGGCCATCCTAGATTGGGTCTTGTGTAATGAGAGAGGATTAATTAGCAAGCTGGTCGTGCGGGGCCGTTTGGGGAAGAGTGACCATAATATGGTAGAATTCTTCATTAAGGTGGAGAGTGAAACAGTTAATTGAGAGACTAGGGTCCTGAACTTAAAGAAAGGAAACTTCGATGGTATGAGACGTGAATTGGCTAGGATAGACTGGAGAATGATACTTAAAGGATTGACGGTGGCTAGGCAATGGCAGACATTTAAATATCACATGGATGAACTACAATTGTACAAATCTGTGTGGCGTAAGAATAAAAAAGGGAAGGTGGCTCAACCGTGGCTAACAAGGGAAATTAGGGAAAATGTTAAATCCAAGGAAGAGGCATATAAATTGGCCAGAAAAAGCAGCAAACCTGAGGACTGGGAGAAATTTAGAATTCAGCAGAGGAGGAAAAGGGTTTAATTAGGAGGTGGAAAATAGAGTATGAGAGTAAGCTTGCAGGGAACATAAAAACTGACTGCAAAAGCTTCTATAGATACGTGAAGAGAAAAAGTTTAGTGAAGACTAATGTAGGTCCCTTGCAGTCAAAATCAGGGGAATTCAGAATGGGGAACAAGGAAATGGCAGACTAATTGAACAAATACTTTAGTTCTGTCTTCACTAAGGAAGACACGAATAACCTCCTGAAAATACGAGGGGACCGAGGGTCTAGCGAGAAGGGGGAACTGAGGGAAATCTTTATTAGTCAGGAAATGGTTTAGGGAAATTGAAGGGACTGAAGGCCGATAAATTCCCAGGGCCTGATAGTCTGCATCCCAGAGTACTCAAGAAAGTGGCCCAAGAAATAGTGGATGCATTGGTATTCATTTTCCAACATTCTATCGTCTCTGGTTCAGTTCCTATGAATTGGAGGATAGCGAATGTAACCGCACTTTTAAAAAAAGGAGCGAGAGAGAAAACAGGGAATTTTTGAACGGTTAGCCTGACATCAGTGGGAAAAATGTTGGAATCAATTATTAAAGATGAAATAGCAGCGCATTTGGAAAGCAGTGACTGGATCGGTCCAAGTCAGCATGGATTTATGAAAGGGAAATCATGCTTGACAAATCTTCTTGAATTTTTTGAGGATGTAACTAGTAGAGTGGATATGGGAGAACCAGTGGATGTGGTGTATTTGGAATTTCAAAAGGCTTTTGACAAGGTCCCACACAAGAGATTAGTGTGCAAAATTAAGGCACATGGTATTGGGGGTAAGGTATTGACGTGGATAGAGAACTGGTTGGCAGACCGGAAGCAGAGAGTGGGAATAAACAGGTCCTTTTCAGAATGGCAGGCAATGACTAGTGGGGTGCTGCAGGGTTCAGTGCTGGGACCCCAGCTTTTTAAATATACATTAATGATTTAGACGAAGGAATTGATTGTAATATCTCCAAGTTTGCAGATGACACTAAACTGAGTGGCAGTGCGAGCTGCGAGGAGGATGCTAGGAGACTGCAGGGGAACTTGGACAGGTTAGGTGAAGGGGCAAATGCATGGCAGATGCAGTATAATGTGGATAAGTGTGAGGTTATCCACTTTGGTTGCAAAAACAGGAAGGCAGATTATTATCTGAATGGTGACAGATTAGTAAAAGGGGAGGTGCAATGAGACTTGGGTGTCATGGTACATCAGTCATTGAAGGTAGGCATGCAGGTACAGCAGGCAGTAAAGAAGGCAAATGGCATGTTGGCCTTCATAACGAGGGGATTTGAGTGAGGCCTTACTGCAGTTGTACAGGGCCTTGGTGAGACCACAACTTGAGTATTGTGTGCAGTTTTGGTCTCCTAATCTGAGGAAGGACATTCTTGCTATTGAGGGAGTGCAGCGAAGGTTCACCAGACTGATTCCCGGGATTGCAGGACTGACATATGAAGAAAGACTGGATCGACTAAGCTTGTATTCATTGAAATTTAGAAGAATGAAAGGGGATCTCATAGAAACATATAAAATTCTGACGGGTTAGATGCAGGAAGAATGTTCCTGATGTTGGGGAAGTCCAGAACCAGTGGTCACAGTCTTAGGATAAGGGGTAAGCCATTTTGGACCGAGATGAGAAGAAACTTCTTCACTCAGAGAATTGTGAACCTGTGGAATTCTTTACCACAGAAAGTTGTTGAGGCCAGTTCATTAGATATATTCAAAAGGGAGTTAGATGTGGCCCTTACGGCTAAGGGAATCAAGGGGTATGGAGAGAAAGCAGGAATGGGGTACTGAAGTTGCATGATCAGCCATGATCATATTGAATGGCGGTGCAGGCTCGAAGGGCCGAATGTCCTACTCCTGCATCTACTTTCTATGTTTCTATGTTTCTATCCATGAAAGCAGTCGGGTTTTCATTCGGGTTTTGCTTGGTTACTGCCAAATCTTTAAAAGGATCTCCACTTCCTTTCCCCATGGCCTGTATAACACTGAGCTTCAGGTTATCCCAGGTTCCCCTTCCCATCTTGCTTTCTGCTGGGAGACTCGCATATTTTGAGGCTCTGAGGGTGTGCAACAACAACCTTTTCCTCATCATCCATGTTGTTCAACCCAGCCATTTTGTCTATCTCCAGGAAACGGCCGACGGGGTCTTTGTCCCCTTCCAGCTTTGGCAAGCCAGATGCCATTTTCCTCAGATGATCGTTGTGGTGTATGTAGCACACAAATCACTGACTTCACACGGTCTGGTGTAAGTCTAACAGCTATGACCTTCGTCCTTTATTGTTCAGCTCCAGAGTGCCTCCCAGGTGTGGTGGTCACCCTTATATAGTCCTTCTTACAGGTACTACCAAGGTTTCCCACCACAGCGCCCTCTGTGGTGTGGCATAGTACTTACATTACATTTAAGGTACTGGGACGATACACACATCATTACATAACAATCGTTATTATAGGGAATGATGAATTCCCATTCCAATTGCCCGAGCCCATCCACCCCCACAGCCGGTGGATGACTAGACAATAGGCCAGTTTCTGAAGTGCTAAAGGTGTGCTCAAAGAAGATAGATCCTTGACGGTTGCCGTGTTCCCACTCATCTTTGCTGAGTCTCTGCATAAGTTTCCCTGCGCTCACGATCGACCCGGTGGTCTGACGGGTTCGTGGAGCACAACTTCTGATGACTGACCAAGTCACTCCTCTCTGACGACTGCAGCCTGCTGTCCCCTCATCTGTGTATTTTGTCCCTGCTTTTCTCAGGTGTTGTTTCTATGGCTACCGAATGCTTCCTTTGAGCCATCGATGATCTATCTTCTTTGAGCACGCCTTTAGCACTTCAGAAACTGGCCTATTTTCTAGTCTAGCTCTATCATGGACCTCACTGTGTTCAGTATCGGTGTTTACATTCCTACAAAGGTTTGGTCAGTATCAGTGTTTACATGTCCACAAAAGATTTAGTATCCTTTCCATTGTGTTTGGGTTTCTCAATAGATTATAGTTTGTGTGGTTTTACTTTTTCACAAAAGGTTTCTGACAGTCCTATTGTGTTGGGGTTTCTCTACGGATTAACATTAAGCATTTTAAACAGGAGTCTCCAAGAGTTCTTACATTGTGCAGGAAGTCAGTATTTATAGCTTTCGTGTTTTGCACATTTTATACAGAATGTTTAAAAAGGTTAATCACAGAGTTTGATTTCCTGGGCCTTCCACTGGGTTCAAGCCCTACAATATCCACACTCTGGAACATTCCCCCCCAAACCACTTGGCTTTGCTATCTCTCTCTCTCCTTTAAAAGCTTCCTCCAAACCTACCTCTCTGATCGTGCCTTTGGTTACCACTGAAATCCTTCTCCCATCATGACTCGGCATCCCATTATACTCACCACTGTGGAGTGCTTCAGGATGTTTTATTACCATAATATATAAACATAAACTGGGCTGGGACCAGTGTCTTGGCGAATCAAATTACTAGAACTGTAGAGAGGGCTTTAAACTAATGAAGGAGGTGGGGGTGGGAGGATTCAGTAAAGAGTAAATTTAAAAGCAGCAAAAGAAAGGTCAAGGCTTAGAGCAGAGCAGAGTTTTGGGTAAAAATAAACAGAGTGGGTCAGGAAGGGACCAAGAGAGTAACAAAGGTAATGGGGCATCAGTGATTAAGGTGACAGCAAGGAAAAATAGAAAAAAGTCAAAGCTAAAGGCAATATATCTGAAGGCGCGAAGCATTCACAACAAAATAGATGAATTAATAGTGCAGATAGAAATTAATAGGTTTGATCAAATAGCCATTATGGAGACGTAGTTGCAAAGTGACCAAGGTTCGGAACTAACTATTCCAGGATACTTTACTTTTAGAAGAGATAGGCAAAATGGAAAAGGGGGGGGATTAGCCCTCATAATAAAGGATGTGATAAAGACAGTGGAGAGAAAAGATCTTAGCTCTGAAAATCAAGAAGTAGAATCAATTTGGGTGGAGCTAAGAAAGAGCAAGGGGCAGAAAACATTGATGGGAGTTGTTTATAGGGCCCCAAACAGTAATTGTAATGTAGGGCAGAGTATGAATCAGGAAATTAGAGGTGCATGTAACAAGGATAATACAGTAATCATGGGGGACTATAATCTACATATAGACTGAGCAAACCAAATTTATAGTAATAATGTGGAGGATGAATTCATGGAATGTATACAAGATAGTTTTCTGGATCAGAATGTTGAGGAACCAACTAGGGAGCAGGCTATTTTAGATCTAGTATTGTGCAATGAGAAAGGGTTAAATAATAGCCTTGTGGTAAAGGGGCCCTTCGAGAAGAGTGACCATAATATGATAGAATGTTATATTAAGTTTGAAAGTGATTTAGTTAATTCCGAAACGAGGGTCTTAAATTTAAACAAAGCAAACTACATAGATATGAGGGGCGAGTTGGCTACGGTAGAATGGGAAACTACATTAAAAGGTATGACAGTAGATGAGCAATGGCTAGCATTTAAAGAATTAATAGATAATTTACGACAAATATACATTCCTTTAAGGCACAAAAACTCCACAGGAAAAGTGGCCCAAGCGTTGCTAACAAGAGAAGTTTTAGATAGTATTAGATCAAAGGAAGAGGCTTATAATGTTGTCAAAAAGAGCAGTAAGCCTGGGGATTGGGAGGATTTTAGAATTCAGCAAAGGAGGACCAAGAAATTGATAAAGGGAATTAGAATATGAGAGTAAACTAGCAAGAGACATAAAAACAGACTGTATAAGTTTCTATAGGTATGTAAAAAGGAAAAGATTAGTGAAAGTAAATGTGGGCCCATTTCAGGATGAGACAGGAGAAATTATAATGGGGAATAATGAAATAGCAGAGAAATTAAACAAATGCTTTGTGTCTGTTTTTGCAGAAGAAGACGCGAAAAACCTTCCGGAAATAGTGGAGAACCAAGGGTCGAGCGAGAATGAGAAACTGAAAGAAATTAGTATAAGTAAAAAAATAGTACTGGAGCAGTTAATGGGACTGAAAAGCCAATAAATCTCCTGGACCTGTTGGCCAACATCTTAGAGTTTTGAAAGAGCTGGCTATAGAGATAGTGGATGCATTGGTTGTCATCTTCCAAAATGCCATATATTCTAGAATGGTTCCCACAGATTGGAAGGTAGCTAATGGAACCCTTGTGGTGAAGGGTCATCGACCTGAAATATTAACTCTCTTTTTCTCTTCACAGATGCTGCCTGACCCGCTGAGATTTCCAGCATTTTCCATTTTTATTTCAGGTTCCAGCATCCGCAGTATTTTGCTTTTGTAGCTAATGTAACCCTGCTAGTTAAGAAAGGAGGGAGAGAGAAAACAGGGAACTACAGATCAGTTAGCCTGACATCAGTAGTAGGGAAAATGCTATAATCTATTATTAAGGACATGGTAACAGGGCACTTAGAAAATAATAATTGGATTGGGCAGAGTCAACACGGATTTATGTTTGACAAATCTCTTTTTGAGGTTATAACTAGCAGAATAGATAAGGGGGGGACCAGTGGATGTGGAGTATTTGGATTTTCAGAAGGCATTCGAAAAGGTGCCGCACAAGAGGTTATTAAAATAGATTAGGGCTCATTGAATTAAGGGTAATGTACTAGCATGGATTGAGGATTGGTTAATGGACAGAAAACAAAGTAGGAATAAACTGGTCCTTTTTGAGTTGGCAGACTGTAACTAGTGGGGTACTGCTAGGATCAGTGCTTGGGCCTCAGCTATTCACGATTTATGTCAATGATTTGGAGGAGGGAACCAAATGTAATATATCCTAGTTTACTGATGATACAAAGCTACATGGGAATGTAAGTTGTATGGAGGATGAAAAGGGACTTCAAAGAGATATAGTCAAGCTAATTGAGTGGACAAGAACATGGCAAATTGAATATAATGTGGAGAAATATGAAGTTATCCACTTTGGTAGGAAAATTAGAAAAACAGAGTATTTTTTAAACGGTGAGAGATTGGGAAATGTTGGCGTTCAGAGGGACCTGGGTGTCCTTGTACACAAATCACTGAAAGTTAACATGCAGGTACAGCAAGCAATTAACAAAGCAAATGGTATGTTGGCTTACTGCAATTATATAGGGTCCTGGTGGGACCACACCTGGAGTATTGTGTACAATTTTGGTCACCTTACCTAAGGAAGGATATACTTGCCATAGAGGGAGTGCAACAAAGGTTCACCAGACTGACTCCTGGGATGGGGGGATTGTCCTATGAGGAGAGATTGAGTGCACTAGGCTTTTATTCTCTCGAGTTTAGAAGAATGAGAGGTGATCTCATTGAAACATACAAAATTCTTACAGGGCTTGACAGGGTAGATGCAGGCAGGATGTTTATCCTGGCTCGGGAGCCTAGAATCAGGGGTCGCAGTCCCAGAATAAGGGGTCATAAGAACATAAGAAATAGGAGCAGGAGTAGGCTATACGGCCCCTCGAGCCTACTCCGCAATTCAATAAGATCATGGCTGATCTGATCATGGACTCAGCTCCACTTCCCCGCTCGCTCCCCATAACCCCTTATCCCCTTATCATTTAAGAAACTGTCTATTTCTGTCTTAACTTTATTCAATGTCCCAGCTTCCACAACTCTCTGAGGCAGTGAATTCCACAGATTTACAACCCTCTGAGAGAAGAAATTTCTCCTCATCTCTGTTTTAAATGGGCGGCCCCTTATTCTAAGATCGTGCCCTCTAGTTCTAGTCTCCCCCATCAGTGGAAACATCCTCTCTACATCCACCTTGTCAAGCCCCCTCATAATCTTACATGTTTCCATAAGATCACCTCTCATTCTTCTGAATTCCAATGAGTAAAGACCCAACCTACCAAACCTTTCCTCATAAGTCAACCCCCTCATCTCCGGAATCAACCTAGTGAACCTTCTCTGAACTGCCTCCAAAGCAAGTATATCCTTTCGTAAATATGGAAACCAAAACTGCACGCAGTATTCCAGGCATGGCCTCACCAATACCTTATATAGCTGTAGTAAGACTTCCCTGCCTTTATTCTCCATCCCCTTTGCAATAAAGGCCAAGATACCACTGGCCTTCCTGATCACCTGCTGTACCTGCATACTAACCTTTTGTGTTTCATGCACAAGTACCCCCAGGTCCTGCTGCACTGCGGCACTTTGCAATCTTTCTCCATTTAAATAATAACTTGCTCTTTGATTTTTTTCTGCCAAAGTGCATGACCTCACACTTTCCAACATTATACACCATCTGCCAAATTTTTGCCCACTCACTTAGCCTGTCTATGTCCTTTTGCAGATTTTTTGTGTCATCTTCACGCATTGCTTTTCCTCCCATCTTTGTATCGTCAGCAAACTTGGCCACTTTACACTCAGTCCCTTCTTCTAAGTCGTTAATTTAGATTGTAAATAGTTGGGGTCCCAGCACTGATCTCTGCGGCACCCCATTAGTTACTGGTTGCCAACCCGAGAATGAACCATTTATCCCGACTCTCTGTTCTCTGTTAGTTAGCCAATCCTCTATCCATGCTGATATATTACCCCCAACCCTGTGAACTTTTATCTTATGCAGTTACCTTTTATTTGGCATCTTGTCAAATGCCTTCTGGAAGTCCAAATACACCACATCCACTGGTTCCCCTTTATCCACCCTGTTCGTTACATCCTCAAAGAACTCCAGCAAATTTGTCAAACATGACTTCCCCTTCATAAATCCATGCTGACTCTGCCTGACCGAATTTTGCTTTTCCAAATAACCTGCTACTGCTTCTTTAATAATGGATTCCAACATCTTCCCAACCACAGATGTTAGGCTAACTGGTCTATAGTTTCCTGCTTTTCGTCTGCCTCCTTTTTTAAATCGGGGCCATTTTGGACTAAGTTGAGGAGAAATTTCTTCACTCAAATGGTCGTGACCACCCCGACCACCATCTCTACCCCCCCACCCTGACCACCATCTCCACCCCCCCACCCCGACCACCATCTCCACCCCCCCACCCCGACCACCATCTCCACCCACCCACCCTGACCACCATCTCCACCCCCCCACCCCGACCACCATCTCCACCCACCCACCCTGACCACCATCTCCACCCCCCCACCCCGACCACCATCTCCACCCCCCCACCCCGACCACCATCTCCACCCCCCCACCCCGACCACCATCTCCACCCCCCCCACCCCGACCACCATCTCCACCCACCCACCCTGACCACCATCTCCACCCACCCACCCCGACCACCATCTCCACCCCCCCACCCCGACCACCATCTCCACCCACCCACCCTGACCACCATCTCCACCCCCCCACCCCGACCACCATCTCCACCCACCCACCCCGACCACCATCTCCACCCCCCCCACCCTGACCACCATCTCCACCCCCCCACCCCGACCACCATCTCCACCCCCCCACCCCGACCACCATCTCCACCCCCCCACCCCGACCACCATCTCCACCCCCCCACCCCGACCACCATCTCCACCCACCCACCCCGACCACCATCTCCACCCACCCCACCCTGACCACCATCTCCACCCACCCACCCCGACCACCATCTCCACCCCCCCACCCCGACCACCATCTCCACCCCCCCACCCCGACCACCATCTCCACCCACCCACCCTGACCACCATCTCCACCCACCCACCCCGACCACCATCTCCACCCCCCCACCCCGACCACCATCTCCACCCACCCACCCTGACCACCATCTCCACCCCCACCCCTGATCACCATCTCCACCCCCCCACCCCGACCACCATCTCCACCCACCCACCCTGACCACCATCTCCACCCACCCACCCCGACCACCATCTCCACCCCCCCCACCCTGACCACCATCTCCACCCCCCCCACCCTGACCACCATCTCCACCCCCCCCACCCTGACCACCATCTCCACCCACCCACCCTGACCACCATCTCCACCCCCCCACCCCGACCACCATCTCCACCCACCCACCCTGACCACCATCTCCACCCACCCACCCTGACCACCATCTCCACCCACCCACCCCGACCACCATCTCCACCCCCCCACCCCGACCACCATCTCCACCCACCCACCCTGACCACCATCTCCACCCCCCCACCCCGACCACCATCTCCACCCCCGCCCCTGATCACCATCTCCGCCCACCCGCTCCCTAATCTCTCCCACTCCTGACTAGCTACCTAACTGCTGTTCCACTGTGTACTTCTTTTGGCATTTGAAAAATCTGTCCTAATATTTTTATTCCTGCCTTTAGAATATATTCTAAGAAGCTACACATGGAAGCAGATAGACTGAAAAGGTGGAGAAAAGCTGGGAAGTTAAAATTTCAAACCCAAATCTAAGCCGCCTACTTCCAGTTTTAACGGAAGTGGGATGGGAGCCGGCTGACCAGCCTCCTCTCAGGAGGCAGACCCGTCAAGTAACTGGTTTAATGAGGTTGCATGCCTTAGATTATTTCTCTGTTCCAGCTGTAAAGCTGGTTGGCCGCATTTCCTGGGCCTTGGGAAACCCGACAGCTAAAGTGAGGTGAGGACTGCTGGATGGGAGAGGTAAGTGCTTTTCCAGCAATGCTTGCAGACCAGGAGGAGCTGGAGTGTTTCCCCCAGCCCTCCAAGCTACCCTGTTAACCTACCAAGCCCACAATCTCTCCCCTCCTTCTCCTCTACGGGCTACCTGCAATCTTCTGCCCTCCTCCACTGATCTCTTTGGGTCCCCCATTGATGACCCCCTGATCCTCGATCTATCTGGCAGCTCCATCAATGTCCTTCCCCTTCCCACCTGGCCCCAGCTCTCTCCCACCTTCCTCTCTGCTCCCCAGCTGTGGCCTGGTGCCAGAGGTCGACCCGCCTGACAGCCTCTCAATCTGGCTGGCTGCAGCCAGGAAAGACATTCCAAAAATGGTAATCAGGTCCTGCCCTTAAATTCAGCAGGACCTAAGGGAAACCCGTTCTTCTGGGTTCCCGACTACTAAACCTCCCCCACCCCTGACTCCATCGCCGCCTCCTCGGAAAATTGGGGCCATTGTTATTTCGCCTTCTCAACTTGCTGGTCCTTCAACTAATGGCAACATGATAGATACACATAAAATTAAGGTGTCACGACATTTGTAAGGGTTATGGAGATTTATATGCATCATAACAGCTGCACATTAAGAGAATAGAATGCTATTCTGTTTATGAAGTTCATAGAATTAGTGGTATGGATCCATATAGCCACCTGCATGCCATCAATAACGATATGCACTTGAAGGAAAACTGCTACCTATGAAAAGATGCAGTGGTCCCTCAGGCTGCTGGCTCTTTCCCATGAATAAAAATGTAGTGAAAATTCTGGATTTTAAGAGGGCTAAACGTCTATACATGGCAGAGGATTTAAATGAGGTCGAATGAACAACCCAATGAGGCGGGGATATCACCAACACAGATAAAATTGGGATATCTTTAAAATCATCGTAATGCAAAAGCAAGTCATGTATGTCCCTAGAATTAAAAGAAGAGCACATAGTAAAACCAATTCATTTAATAGCTCATGTGCAAAGAAAAATTAAACTTAACCTAAAAGAAAATCGCGGAATTTCCATGCCGTAACTTCGGCAGAAAATCTTTGGAAATCTGGAAAAATAGCATGTACAGCGTTTAGACTATTTCTCCAGGATTCCTGCAGATCCTCTACCAAAGTTAATAGTGCCTGATTGGGAAAACCTCAGGGAAAATACAGCCTCATATTTCTCAGGAGAATGGGAATAGGTATCAAGCTCCGCTTAAGGCAACAAAAGCTTCTATCTGAGCAGTCAAAGGAAGAATTGGAGAAAAAGATAATGGATAACTGCAGTAACAATAGCAAAATCTTTTTTCAGTTACGCTGTTAAAAGGTTCCTCAAGGAGATTCAAGTGAACTTCTCGGATATGGCAGAAGTTTTGAATTGCTGCTTTGCATCAGTCTTCACTCCAGAAGATGATGCTCAGCTATCAATAATGCGTGCACATATGACTCGAAGGGGAGGAAATTGCGTAGCGCCCAATTTGGGGGCGGTAACAGCCACGAGGCGTGATTTCCTGCGCCAGGCATGGAAGTCCTGCCCCGCTCGCGATATTGAGGTTACCGTCCCCGAGAGCAGGTGGAATGCAAAATAATGCGCTCCACTTGCTCCGTGGGCCGTGATCGGGGTGGAAGCAAAAGGAAAGGGTCTCAGCGCTATGCAGTGGGACATGGAGCATGCCGTGTAGAAGGGACCCTCCCCTTCATTAAAGTGTAGAGCCAAGCCGCTGGCTCTGTGAGTCCCTACCTGCTCCACCAGGGAGTAGGGTGCTGTGGCACCAGTCCGGCACTCAAGCAGAGTGCGGGGCTGCAAGATCGTGGCACGGACCCCACATTCCACGCTTCAACGGGCCGCGACAGGTAAATCGGACGATTTCTTTTGTGCAAGTGCCAGCTCCCCTTTAAGTAGCACCCCGCGAGTGGCCGACAGCACGGTACGCGCCCCCTGAAGCTGTCGCTGGCATCGCTCGGTGCAGCTTTAGAGGGCGCTCCCGAATTTTCGCTCCAAGGTGAAAATGGGTCGCTGCGCATGGTGATAATGTCATCTCTAGCTACCAGTTACCGCCACTGCTAATCTCCCACGGAATTTAGCAAGAGTCATTAGTGGTGTTGCGCCCTGGCGAAAAGTGCTTTCTGCTCTGTTAGCGCTCCCCGGGGGCTACTAACAGGAGGTGCCAATGACTCGAAATTCTCCCCCTTAGTGTCAAAGTTGTTGTGCATATAGTCTTGGATAGAATAAGGGGTCACATAATATATCGGGCTGCTCTATGAGCCCCATGCTGATATATTTAATAGCTCGCTGGTGTCTGGGATTGTTTCCATGGTCTGGAGAGAGGTCCATGTAGTGCCAGTATTCAAAAAGGGCAACAAGTCAGCAACAAGAAATTACAGACCCATTTGCTTGATTTTGGTTATGAGAAAGTTGCTTAATGGATCTGTTATGTATTAATGCTTGGGGGTCATGATCGTTTTGCTGTGTCACGTGACATCTCGGTCAACGATCCGGTTTATGTACTGAGCTATGGTCAAGGTCCAAAGTGGATCGCCAACACCGTTACAGCCAAGGAAGGTAACAGTGTTTATTGTCGCTCACAACAATGTCAGGCAAATTATGAGTAGCTAATAAGATACGAAAGCTCTCCATGGTAGCTGTGGTGCTGGATGACATCATAACACACTCTAACCACTTAGAATATGCATCCACTTCAACAAAAAACATCTTTCCTAGGACGGGCCCGCAAACTCATTGTGGATGCTCGACCATGGTTTGGATGGCCACGACCAAAGACTCAGCGGAGATTCCGCTGGTAATTTACTTAGCTGCATGCAAGTATTGCACTGATGCACGCATGATTCCAAATCAGAGTCAATTCCAGGCCATCATACATGAGACTTAGCAATGGACTTCATCACGACAATACCAGAATGAATGCTATGAAGTTCACGTACAAATTTTTCTCTACCTTTCTTCGACATGATTACACGATTACCCCACAGTAAACAGTCTGACTGAATGGATAGCTCATCCTTGTGATGGTTGTAAGGTTTGGTCTCCTCACGCATCTCCATAGGTATGGCAGACCAATCACCACTGAGTACACACCGTTTTACAATCGATGAAATAGGGTCATGGCTGGTCCAGACCCTAACTTGTTGAGCAGTGACAGGGGTTCCTTCACTCTCAAAAGCATCCATTACTAATAGTAGATCTGCAGGTTGAGGCATCTCCATCTCAGTTGTGGGTCAGGGCAGACGAGTCAGTTCTAAGTACCAGGTCTATGACGGAAGACGTAATCATAGGCAGACAATGTCAGCGCCCACCTTTGAATACAGGATTTACCTGTTTGGTCTTCGTTTTGAACTAGAAACGGATCACAAGCCACTTATTTCATTGTTTGCGGAAAACAAAGGTATTAATACCAATGGGGAATTTTTTTTACCCCATACACACAGGCCAAAGCTTCATATTGTAAGCTCTTTCTGCTTTAGACATACTTCTCGAAGCATACGCAACAGGTTGTAGCTTGCCTGATTCATTTCCTTGTTGGAGTATGCAGCCAACTCCATATGATGAAGCATCACAGCCCAATACAAGATGCTTACACGGATCATAATGAACAAGCAACTTGTTTGAATATAGCAGATTCTTGGCTTTCTCAAAGGCTCTGTCTTGAGATGCACCCCAGACCCAGTTGTCACCTTTTCTTAGTCACACGTACAGTGGCTCTAGTAAAGTGCTCAATCTGGGTAAGAAATTACCAAAGTAGTTGAGTAGCCCAAGGAACGAATGCAGTTCCATCACATTCTGAGGCCTGGGTGCATTTTTGATGGCCTCGGTTTTCGAATTAGTGGGCCTGATGCCTTCAGCAGCAATCTTCCTCCCAAGGAATTCGACTTCAGGTGCGTTGAATACACATTTCGAGTGTTTCAGCCTGAGTCCTACTTTGTCCAGACGCTGTAGAACATCTTCAAGATTGTTCAGCAGTGTCGTGACCTGTGACCAGAATGTCATCTTGAAACATGACAGATCTAGGAATGGACTTCAGTAAACTCTCCATATTCCTCTGAAATATGACTGCAGCTGAACGAATCCCAAAAGGACACCTGTTGTAGATGAACAGTCCTTTATGGGTGTTGATGCAGTTGAGTTTCTTCGAAGTGTCGACAAGCTCCTGTGTCATATAGGCCGACATCAGACCCAGTTTCGTGAACGACTTTCCACCAGCTAGCATGGCGAACAGGTCATCAGTTCTCGGTAATGGATACTGATCCTGATTTGAAAATTGGTTAATTGTAACCTTGTAGTCGCCACAAATCCTGACAGTGCCATCACTCTTCAACGCAGGAACAACCCACTTGTTAAACTTGACCGGTGATATGATCCCTTCACGCTGGAATCTGTCAAGCTGAATTTCAACCTTCTCCCTCATCATGTATGGAACAGACCGAGCTTTGTGATAGACAGGCCTTGCATTGGAGTCCAGGTGAATCTGCACCTTGGCTCCCATAAAATTGCCAATGCCCGGTTCAAACAAAAAAGGAAACTTTTTCAATACTTGAGCACACGAAGTATCATCCACCGAGGACAACACCTTGACAACATTCCAGTTCAGCTTGATTTTCTCGAGCCAATTCCTGCCAAACAGCATTGGACCATTACCTGGGATGATCCATAATGGTAGCTCATGAACCACACAGTCATATGGCATCTCGATTGCTGCATTGCCGAGCACCGGTATGAGTTCCTTAGTGTAAGTACGCAACCTGGCATTGACTGGACTCGGCTTAGGCTTCACAGCCTTAATGTCCCACAGCTTGTTGAATGTCCTTTGGCTCATTATCGACTGGCTCGCACCCGTGTCCAGCTCCATTGATACAGGCACGCCATTCAGCTTCACATTAACGACTATCGGCTGACTCTTGCTTAGGACCGAATACAGTCCATTCACTTCCTCCTCGGGTTACGTATCCGGGCCATCACTGAACTGGTCCTCATCAACTACATGGTGAGCCACACCACGCTTGCTCCATTGTGGACACATCCTGTGAAGATGCCCCACTTTCAAACATCCATTGCATGAATATTGTGTAAACCGACACTGATGAGGCCGATGATTGCCCCCACAACGCCAACAGGGTGAAAACTGGTTCGAACCAGTTGACGGGCTCTGAGCAGCGGCAGGTTTTGCGTAAGCAACTCTGCCCGAAGATGACACCATCTTGTTTACAGTACTTGCCGTGGAACTCTGACTTGTCGATGATATCTGCTTCAAATTATCAACCATCGTCGTGCATGCCTGGGCAGTCGCGATGGCCTTTTTTAAATCCAGCGTCTCTGCAGGCAACAGCTTCCTGAGGATCGCATCATGGCTAATGCCTATCATGAAGACATCACGCAGCATGGCTCAGCAAGACATCGCAGGTCGGCGCCAAATCCCGACACGTCCTGGCCCTCAGCACGAACATGCGTGTAGAAACGGTAGCATGATATGAGGATCCCCTCTTGTGGTTTCAGATGGTTACACATGAACGTACACAATTCCTTGTACCCTTTTTCAGCCGGACGTACAGGCGAGAGAAGATTCTTCATGAGGCCGTAAATTTTCAAACTACAAACGGTGAGGAGAACTGCCCTGCACTTAACTGCGTAGGCCTCTGCCTCCATGCCGTTGGCCATTAAAAAATACTGATCCAGGCGGTCGAAAAAATCCACCCAATCCTCGCCCTCCATGAATCTCTCCAGGAATCCAACCGTGCCCATTGTGCATGTGAAGGTTCTTAAATTACCTCATCGCCAAATGTAATGACTCAAGAGTCTGGTTACTGTAAACTCACTGAGGTGCAACCTGATGTATCTTTATTCCAGCCCAAGAGTGCAAGCTTGACAAAGATACCCTGCTTATATACAGGTGACGAAGCACACATGCCACATGACCTCGGTGCCCTCTGGTGTCATTAATACATAACAGGATCATTAGTGATACACGGTATGACATAGAAGGGTTAATAGAGACTCTCGGTAACCTGGTTGTATTTTATACGAAGCTATTAGGTTGGTGGATTAAGATATCCCAGTTGGCATGTATTACCTGGATTTTCAAAAATCTTTCAACAGGCACCATGGATTAGAATTAGACTACTTAATAGCAAGAAAGGTAGAACTTGCATTTATATAGTGCCTTTTGTGACCTTAGGCCATCCCAGCCAGTTAATTATTTTAAGTGTAGTCACTGTTGTAATGTAAAGAAACACAGCAGCCAATTTGCATAGAATGTTACAGCACAGAAACCGATCATTTAGTGCTTATACTCCACATGAGCCTCCTCCACTCTATTTACATCATCTCACCCGATCAACATATCCTTGCGATACTTCTCCCTCATGTACTTATCAGCTACCCCTTAAATATATCTATATTATTCACCTCAAGCACATCTTATCCAACACAGGATCTGTTTGCACACAGCAAGGTCCCACTGACAGCAATTAGACAACTGACCAGACAATTTGGTTTTGGTGATGTTGGTCAGGGGATGAATATTGGTCAGGCCACCAGGAGAATGCTCCTGCTTTTCTTTGAATAGTGCCATGGGATCTTTTATGTCCACCTGTGATGGCAGACAGTGCCTCATTTTAACATCTCATCTGAAAGATAACACCGGTGTCAATCTAGATATATGCTCAAGTCTCTGGAGTGGGGCTTGAACACACAACCTTCTAACTTCTAAGCGAGATTGCTACAAACTGAGCCAAGGCTGACACCTAATAAGATAGAGTCCTATGTGATTGGCGGTCAGATCTTGTGTTGGATAAGGAGTTGGCTGTATTCTAATAGGCAGAATGTATTTATTAATGTTAGTGGTTCCGTGCAGGGATCGGTTACTTGTGGAGTCCCACAGGGATCAGTGTTCGGGCTGATGCTCTTCACCATCTTTATCAATGATCTGAATGAAAGAGTTAGAAAAACAGTCTGCAAGCTCACAGTTAATACAACGATTTGTACAGGTGTCAGGCCCTTAGATGAGCAAAATAGATTACAAGCAGATCTGGATGCAATGGGTGAATGGGCAGATATCATTAAATATAAATAAATGTAGTGTTATACATATGGGTAGAGCTAATGTCAAGTATTTGTATATCATATCGGTTTAAGAACATAAGACTATTGAGCAGGATAAACACCTGGGTGTTATAATACATGACTCTCTTAAGGTTCACAACAAGTACTGCAAGGCTACAGCAAAAGCAAATATAGTATTAAGACGTATTGCTGAGACAGTCCAATACAAAAGAAAAAAAGTATACTGTCTTTGTATAAGACCTAAGGTTAGGTCTCATCTAGAATACAGTGTCCAGTTTTGGATCCATTATGTGGTTGCTGATATAAAGGCCTTGGAAAAGATTCAATGGTGAGCCACTAGATTGATATCTAGATTAAAGGTCCTTAATTATCACAGAATTCTTATAGAGCTGGGTCTTTTTACTCTAAAATGTGTAGACTTTCAAGAGATTTGATTGAGGAATTTCTCAGAGGCTTTTCCCCCCTAGATTGTCCTAAAGTTTTTTCCTCTTTTGTATTTGCCTCTCCCAGGAGATTACATGGCTGCTGGAGGGTGGGGTAGTTGAGGCCATGATGTTATGTTGCACAATGACAAAACGGTCAGGCCCGATGCACCGGCTGTTTTTTTCCTGATTGGTATTTTTGTACATTAGTTGGGAAAGTGATGACAGCTGCAGAGACCCCTCAGAAAATTCTCAGTAATATCTCAGATCAATATATATATTTAGAATCTTTCCTCTTCTCTATTACTTATAGACAAAAGTGATTTGTATAAAATCATAGAATCATATAGCACAGAAGGAGGCCATTTGACCCATCATGCCGATGTCAACTCTTTGAAAAAGCTGTCCAATTATTGCCACACCTCCGATTTTGTTGTATAGCCCTCCAAATCTTTGCTTTGCAAGTATTTATTCAATTTCCTTTTGAAAATTGCTGTTGAATCTACTTCCACCACCCTCTCAGGTAGTGCATTTCAGATCATAAAAACTCGCTGCGTAAAAAGAATTCTCCTCATTACCCCTCTGCTTCTTTTGCCAATTATCTTAAATCTGTGTGTTCTGGTTACTGACCCTCAGTGGAAACAGTCTCTTCTTATTTATTCGATCAACACCCCACTAGTGGGATTACAAAGTAAAATTAATTACTGTTCGCCAAATATTACTGGAATGTTTAAATATTTTTATCATAGTACTACAGCTGACCTGGTCCAAAATGTAGATAATGTTACAAAACATTGCCAACGGGTACTTTGTTTGTGATTATATTTGGTAAATATTTCTGCGAATGTAGGAAAGAACAGAAAATTCACACACACAGTGTGAGAATGATTGTTTTTAAGATCATAAATTGACCAATCTTTCATGTGAAGGACATAAGGGTATGGGGCTGATCACAAATATATGAAGCTCTGTTTATTTTTGAGAGCAAGATGCATCAAAACAAATCACAATTTAAATCCAGAATGACTCTGTCAAAATAGGTTGGCAGATCTGGATCTGGGGAGTACAACAATGAACCATTGTTCGAAGGATGTTTTCCATTTATGTGAAAGACTTTGGGGGAGACATTGTCCTGCTTTGCGCCTCCTGTTAGCGCTTCCGGAAGGGCAATAACGGGATGCTACCGGCTCTGCAACCGGGCACTGTGACAGTACTGACGCCCGCGAACTTGTCTTGCAGGTTAGCGGTGGCGGTAAACCCTAATGCCACAATCTCCTGCGCCCCGGAGATCATGACGTCATCCGGTGCGCAGCGCCCCGATGCCATCCCGGATGTGAACTTTGGTTCTGTCCCCTGCAGCATCACTGGGCGTCAATACCGGCAGCTACAGGAGCCGTTGTATGATAGGCCGGACGCTTGGGGAGCGGTATTTCAAGGGATCGCCAGTGAGGTAAGTGCAAAATCTTTTAACAACCCCCTGTGCATTTTTTTTACCTTTTCTTCGGCCGCGATTGCTCAGCCCTGCACTCCGTTAGAGTGCTTGTAGCTAATCGTTGTGGACTGTGCCTTCCGTCAGTGCGGAGGGAAATTGATTTAATGCAGAGCCTGCATTAATGGCCTTTCCCTTTAAGGGAGGGAAGGAGCCTCGGATCCCGGCAGCGCTGCACTGGACATTATACACACTGTAATGCTACTGCCCCTCTTGCCAGCTTTAGCACTCCAAGGAAAGTGGCAGCACTTGATTTAGCGCTCCACTTCCTTTGTAGAGCACTAAACCAGAAATTCGCATCAGTTTCACTTGCGTTGCGCCCGGCGATACTTCTGCGCTACCGCAAAAGTTATCACCCCAAACGGGGCACTATACAATTTCTAGCCCTCTATATTGGCATCCTGTTAAAGAGACAATTGATACACAGTGCTTTCCAAGTAATTTTTCTTAATTTGCTGGAAAGATTATGTATAATTCAAATTTACCAAATATCTGACCTCTGGGGTTGAAAGTTTTTCTTGCGATATTATTTCAAAAATATTTACAATTCTGTCCTCCAAACAAGTTAGTGTTTTGTGGCAGGACTCCGCCCCCATGATGCTATTTTGATCTTGAGGCATTCAAGTGCAACTTTCTTTTGTATTATTTTTGCGTGGCTTCTGGATAGTTTCTCTGCTTTATACATGGAGCTTCTGGATAGGCTTTCCTCTTTTATTTTTTGCATTTTTTTTCTCTTTTTCTTCATTAATGTCAGGCTCAGTGGCTGCGAGGCCAATATTCTAGTTGCTGCCATGATGCTCTACAGCTGGCTGCCAGGATGTGCCCCGGTATTTATCCGTGCTCTGATTTTTGCTTCCTCCTTCTGGTAGAAATTGAAAGCCTAGATTTTGATTCCCGGTGGGATTTGTGCGAGTGGGGGCCGAGGCTGATGGACACCCGCCCTCCCGCAGCCCCCCATCACCCTCCACCCCAGCCCCTGCTCGCCCCAGCCCGAGGCTAGGGGGATTTTAGCTGAACACTGGCAGTGAACCCAATGGGAAACGCTAGCTGGCCAGCAAGCAGGAGCGGGAATTTGGGCGGCAGGAGGCCGGAGACCTGAAGGAGCGCTCCCCATCACTCATGTAAATAGTTAAGGGGGGGGGCATGTTTAGGAGAGCTTCTCAGTTAGTAAAGGGTGGGGGTGTTGGTGGGGAAGAAAGCCTTGGGCTGGGGAGGTGCAAGGTTTCCTTGTGGGTCCCAGAGGAGCACTATGCCCCAAGCACTCATACAACCTCCAGCTCTGTGGTTGCTTGGAGATATGACAGCAAAACATACATTCCAGCTGCAACTTAGAACTGATGTTCTTGTCCCACCGACATCTAGAAACGGCTGTACACAAAAGTTCCAATACAGCCAAGTGCATGATGCCTCTATGTTACTCAATCATGTAGGCTGGGATGGCAGGATGGCAATTGGGTGCAAATGTGTGTTCTTGAAACGTCCAGTATCTCAACAATACTTCATTGCTTGCAGGACAAGCCGACACATAACTAAATGAAGCAAACCCCATGAGAAAGAGCTCAGAAACTGAGACCATTGACTGTTGGAGGAGGCCATCCTGAAAATTATAGGAATAGAGAGTATAGAGAAGCAGGATGCCCTGCCGACCTTGTACCATTCTATTCCTGTTGGGATGAATTTTCTCAGCATTTGTCCTGCGAGACCATCATCATAGGCAATCCCTCAAAATCGAGGAAGACTTGCTTCCACTCTAAAAGTGAGTTCTCAGGTGACTGAACAGTCCAATACGGGAATTACAGTCTCTGTCACAGGTAGGACAGACAGTCGTTAGAGGAAAGGGTGGGTGGGACTGGTTTGCCGCACGCACCTTCCGCTGCCTGCGCTTGCTTTCTGTATGCTCTTGGTGACGAGACTCCCGGATGCTCTTCCTCCACTTAGGGTGATCTTTGGCCAGGGACTCCCCGGCGTCAGTGGGGATGTTGCATTTTATCAAGGCGGCTTTGAGGGTGTCCTTGAAATGATTCCTCTGCCCACTTGGGGCTCACTTGCCGTGTAGGAGTTCCGAGTCGAGCGCTTGCTTTGGGAGTCTTGTGTCAGGCATGCGAACAATGTGACCTGCCCAATGGCGTTGGTCGAGTGTGGTCAGTACTTCGATGCTGGGGATATTGGCCTGGTCGAGGACACTGACTGTTGTGTATGGAAGAACTCCACGGGGCTGAGTACTGTGAGCTAAACTTAGTGTGACCTTAGTCATCTTTATTACAACTCCAGAGTGCCTAAACAACATGTCAGTCAACCTTTTATACTGGCCCTGCACGTGTGTTCAGGTGACCATTAAGACTCCAACAGTCGCGCCCTCTGGTGGCAAGTATTACATAGTTACATACATAACATCACTCCCCCCAAAGTCTTCGGTACAAGTTATTTACAAGTTGAGGCGTTCCGGAGCCCTTCGCTCCCTGGTTGATTGTCTAAGTTCAAACCCTGGCGTGTGTGAGTTGGCCGGACCATTGCTGCACTGCACCGCGGCAGGTCTGACTGGACTGTCAGGAACGGTGGGTTCATCTTCGTGATTGACAGCGAGGTCTATTGCTGGTTGGGTGTGTGTTGGTGGATCGTCGATGGTGATGTCCTCTTCAAGTCGTTCCTGGTTGTCAGTAAATCACAATTTGGTCTGATCTAAATGCTTTCTGCACATTTGGCTGTTTAACAGTTTGATTATAAACACCCTATTCCCTTCCTTGGCCAAAACAGTGCCAGCAACCCACTTGGGACTATGACCGTAATTCAGGACAAACACAGGGTCGTTAACATCAATGTCACGTGAAACAGCCGCGTGATCGTGGTACATGTTCTGCCGGTGTCGCGGGTTTCCACGTGATTATTAAGATCCGGGTGGACTAGGGAGTGCCTGGTTTTGAGGGCTCTCTTCATTAACAATTCTGCTGGGGGAACTGAGTGAGTGAGTGGGGTCGCGTCCGGTAACTGAGCAGAATGCGAGATAAGCGGGTCTGCAGGGAACCGTCCATCACGCATTTCATGCTCTGCTTGATTGTTTGGACTGCCCGCTCCGCTTGACCATTAGATGTGGACTTAAACGGAACAGACCTGGCATGCTTGGTGCCATTGCGGGTCATAAACTCGTTGAATTCCAAGACAGTCCATTGTCGCTTGCATGGAAGTTGGGTAAGCCATGGGTGGTGAACATGGCCCGGGGGCTTTCAATGGTGGTTGTGGATGTGCTGAATGACATGATTACGCATTTAATCCACTTGGAGTAAGTGTCCACAACTACTAAAAATATCTTTCCGAGAAAGGGGCTGGCAAAATCTACATGGATCCTGGACCACGGTTTGGAGGGCCCTGACCATAGACTCAGTGGAGCCTCCCTTGGTGCATTGCTCAGTTGTGAGCAAGTGTTGCACTGATGTACACATGACTCTAAGTCTGATTTAATGCCGGACCACCAAACATGTGACCTGACAATTGCCTTCATCATGATAATGCCTGGGTAGGTACTGTGTAGGTCACTATAAACTTTTCCCTGCCTTTTTTTGGCAAAACCATGCGATTGCCCCATAAGAGACAATCCGACTGGATGGACATTTCATCTTTGCGTCAGTGAAACGGCTTAATTTTATCTTGCATTTCCCCGGGAATGGCCGATCAGTTCCCATTGAGGACGCAACTCTTTACTAATGATAGCACATAATCCTGGCTGGTCCAGGTCCTGATCTGGTGAGTCGTGATGGGTGATCCCTCATTCTCAAAAGCATCCATGATCAGTAGCAAGTCTGCGGGCTGTGCCATTTCAACCCCAATGGTGGGTAATGGTAGCCGGCTGAAAGCATCGGCATGGTTTTCAGTGCCTGGTCTATGGCGGATAACATAGTCATAAGCGGATAACATTAGTGCCCATCTTTGGATTCAGGACGAAGCATTGGTATTTATATGTTTGTTCTCTGAAAACAGCGAAATGAGCAGCTTGTGGTCAGTTTCAAGCTCAAAACTAAGTACAAATAGGTATTGGTGCATTTTCTTAACCCCCATATACACATGCTAACATCTCTTTCTCGACCATACTATAGGCTATCTTAGCCTTAGACAAACTTCTAGATGCGTATGCAACCGGTTTGAGGTTGCCCGATACATTGGTTTGCTGTAATACACAGCCGACCCCGTTCGATGAGTCACAAGCTAGCACTAAATGTTTACATGGGTCATCGTGTACAAGTAACTTATTGAACATAGCAGGTTCCTGGCCTTCTCAAAGGCTGTGTCTTGAGATTTGCCACAGACCCAGTCATCACCCTTACGTAGCAACATATGCAAAGGCTCGAACAACGTGATCAACCTGGGTAGAAAGTTACCGAAATAGTTGAGGAGTCCCAGGAACGAATGCAGCTCCGTCACATTCTGTGGTCTGGGTGCATTTTTGATGGCCTCTGTCTTTGAGTCCGTGGGCCTGATGCCGTCTGCTGCAATCTTTCTCCCCAAAAATTCAACTTCTGGCACCAGGAAAATACACTTGGAGCATTTCTGCCTGAGTTCCACTCTGTCTAGGCGACTTCGAACCTCTTCCAGGTTGTGTAGATGTTCGATGGTGTCACGACCAGTCATCAGGATGTTGTCTTGAAACACAACAGTGCGGGGAACAGATTTCAGCAAACTCTCCATGTTTCTGTGGAAAATGGCTGCAGCCGAGCGAATCCCGAAAGGGCACCTGTGGTTTATAAACAGTCCTTTGTGTGTCTTGATGCACGTCAGTCTTTTCGAAGATTCAGCCAGCTCCTGTGTCATGTAGGCGGTGCTTAGGTCCAACTTGGTGAACGACTTCCCCCCCCGGCTAATGTTGCGAACAGGTTATCCGCCTTGGGCAGCGGGTACTAGTCCTGTAGTGAGACTCGGTTAATCGTTACCTTGTAGTCTCCGCAGATTCTGACCGTGCCACCGCTTTTCAACATTGGAACAATTGGATTGTCCCACTTGTTGAACTCGACTGGCAATATGATTCCTTCGCATTGGAGTCTGTCCAGTTCGATCTCAACTTTCTCCCTCATCATGTATGGAACCACCCGAGCCTTGTGATGGACCGGCCGTGTATCGGGGCCTAAATGGATCTGTACCTTGGCGCCTGTGAAGTTGCCGATTCCTGGTTCGAATAGCGAGGGAAACTTGCTCATCACTTGAGCACACGAGACGTCATCCACTGAAGATAGTGTTTTGATGTCGTTCCAATTCCATCTAATCTTTTCTAGCCAGCTTCTGCCAATCAGTGTTGGGCCATTGCCTGGAACAATCCACAATGATAGGTCATGCACAGCTCCATCATACGATACCTTCACTGCCGCACTGCCAATGACTGGTATGAGCTCTTTGGTGTAGGTACGCAGCTTTGCATTAATCGGGCTCAGTTTGGACCTTTGTGCTTTATTGCCCCACAGTTTCTCGAAAGCCTTCTGGCTCATTATTGACTGACTCGCACCCATGTCCAACTCCATGGATATTGGAACTCCATTTAATTTGACCTTCAGCATTATAGGAGGGCTCTTGGTGGTGAAGCTCTGAACCCGTACACTTCTTCCTTGGATTGAGTTGCCTGTGCTGCGTGATCCGCACCGGATCGATCATCCTCTGCCACGTGGTATGTCACAGCACGTTTGCACATTCGCTGGAGGTGCCCCATCATTGCGCAGCTTCTGTACAAGTAGTGCTTGAATCAACATTGATGGGCTCGAGGATTATCCCCGCAGCGCCAACACGGTGCTAATGGATTCACATTCACCCCCGATGGCGGACTCTGAGTCATCACAAGTCTTGCAACCGCAGATGTATAGGCCCTTCCATATACAGTTCGGCCTGCTAGTGACGACATTTTATGCACAGTACTTGCCGGCGAGCTTCGATGTTGAGAAGATATCTGTATGGTGTTATCGTCCGTGGCTATGCATGCCTGGGCGATCGCGAAGGCCCTGCTCAGGTCTAGGGTTTCGGCAGGCAGCAGCTTTCGAAGAATGACCTCGTGGCTGATGCCCAGCACGAAACAGCATTTTCCCCAATGCAGTTCCAAAATCACAAGGTCCCGCGAAGCGTCTCAGGTCGACGACATAATCCGCCACGTCCTGGCCCCCGGAGTGATGGTGCGTGTAAAACCGATATCTGGCCATGAGGATACTCTCCTCGGCTTGAGGTGGTCCCGAACCAGCGTGCATAACTCTGTATATTCCTTCTCCGTTGGTTTTGTCGGTGCGAGCAGATTCTTGATGAGACCATATATTTTAGGCCCACAGACGGTGAGGAGGACCGCCCTGTGCTTGGCCGTGTTAATGTCTCCTTCCAGCTCGTTGGCCACTGGGCGAGGCACTCAACGAAGGCTTCCCAATCATCACCCTCTACGAATCTCTCTAATATTCGAACGGCATCCATGGTTGCGTGAAGGTTCATATTCTGTTACTCGTCACCAGTTGTTGTGTATGGAAGAACTCCACGAGGCTGAGTAATGTGAGATAAACTTAGTGTGACCTTAGTCATCTTTATTACAACTCTAGAGTGCCTAAACAACATGGCAGCCAACCTTTTATACTGGTCCTGCACGTGTGTGCAGATGACCATTCGGACTCCAACAGTCACGCTCTCTGGTGGCAAGTATTACATAGTTACATACATAACACTAACGTTGGTGCATCTGTCCTCCCAGGGGATTTGCAGGATCTTGTGGAGACATTGTTGGTGGTATTTCTCCAGCGATTTAATATAACGTCACTATAACGTCAATGACAGTTTGGCAGAAACCCTGGTTCAACGTGTAAACTCGGGTTTCTGCCGAAGATACCTCTATGGAGCAAGAGAATTTCAGCCCCATTATTTGTTTCTCCCATCTATTCATTCCTTCGCCCAATATAGAAACATAGAAACATAAAAAATAGGTGCAGGAGCAGGGCATTCGGCCCTTCGAGCTTGCACTGCCATTTAATATGATCATGGCTGATCATACAACCTTAGTACCCCACCCTTGCCTTCTCTCCATACCCCCTGATCCCTTTATCCATCAGGGCCACATCTAACTCCCTTTTGAATATGTCCAACGAACTGGACTGAACAACTTTCTGTGGCAGAGAATTCCACAGGTTCACAACTCTCTGAGTGAAAAAGTTTCTCCTCATCTTGGTCCCTTCTGGCTTACCCTTTATCTGGCCTCTAACCCTCCTCTACCTTCCCCCTCCTACCCACCTTCCACATCTGACACCCCCCCAGCCCCATTGTCCCTTATCCAGTTATCCCCTCTAATCCCGCTTAACCAGTGGACAGTCTTAACATTGTAGCATCGTGGGAGATCAAGCAGTCATGTGAAAAATCCTAAATGCCCCAAACTACTTGCAGCTGACTACTATTGTTACTCCTCAGTATCATTATATTATTCAGTGACTAAGCATTGAACTAACATCTTTTACCCTATCCATGTTATATGACAGTTTCTTGAGTTGTGTTGTTTAAACATGTTTAATTCATATGTTTCAGTTGCCTGTAGAAATTTTGTACTTGGGTGTAATTAAAAGATTCAAAACATATCTCATGTTTATGCCAGAAATCAAGACTTCCAATCCTGTCATTACTGGGAAAACCTGGAACAAATTTACAGAACTATTTTGAACTTATTGGCCCGTAATTTGCGGTTAGTGGCGAAGCAAAGACATTTTCCGCTGGCCCCGAAGTAAGCGTTCCACAATGATCTTGTGATCTCCATGGCGAGAAATTTGGCTTATCTGATGTGTAATTGAAATCAACATAGAATAGTGGGAATTCCCAGTTCGACCGAATCCAAAATTGAGTATTTAAGAGCGTAATTATTGCCGAAGAGCTGACGTTTTCGCCAGTTACCATGATTTGACAGATTACACTGATTGCCGTGGGGGGGAGGAGGGGGGAGGGGGTGGTTACAGTGCAGCCAGTGCTAAAGCGATATGTGCGCATTAGGTCCATGCAGCAGAACTGGTCTCCAGTCGTCTTGGTTAATCCTTGCCACTGGACCAAGACCTAGCTCTGTCAAGCCCATGTGGTGGCTGGTGTGCAACGGCCAGCCCACGTTAAAAAAATCCACGCACAGGCATCTTCCATCCTTCAACATGTAGTTCTGGATCTGGAATATCAGGTCCTTCATCGAAACACCTGTGAACTCATCCCTTTTTGGTGTGGAAGCAAGTCATCCTTGATACAAAGGACCGCCTAAGAGAGAGAGTGAATGACTGATCGATACTTCAGGATTTCTGTGTTAGGATGCGCATGAGCTACATCTTGAAGTTGTGGTCAGTTTCAAAATGGTAATAAAAGCGAAAGCTGCTTGCTCAATGTTATTACCCACTGCAAATTCCGGGCCATTGAGTATTAGGGATTGAATTAACCTTTCCCTCCCCCATCCTCCCCACAAACAGCAAACTTCTATCTCATACTTCATATGTAGACTTAAATAATATATTGAGTTTTCAAAATGATTTTTAATGAACAAACTTTATTATTGTAAAAGTTGATTTATGTGCTTAGATTACTAGCTTTTCTTCAGGTTAAGTTTGTTTTTGAAGTCTGTTTATGTAATATTTATTAGTGAATTCTTGGAACTTATAAGCATTGTTGATCGACTTGTCATTTCCTGAAGTATTATGATTTGTGTGACTCTCACTCGATTTTGATCAGTGTGTCTCTTTTAGTTGCATATGGATTTAGCATCTGGTCTGCTCTGCAGCATTTTTCTCACTGGCCCTCTTGTACACCATTAAAGATATATAGCAATTACAGCAGAGAAACAGACGATTTGCCCAACCAGTCCATGTCGCCATTTATCCTCTACGTGAGCAAGTCATTCATATCACATTTATCTATCCGGCCCCCTATTCCTTCATCTCCTTTTCCTTCAAACACCTATCCAATTTAACCTTGAATATTGACACTGTTTCTGCCTCAAGCAGTAAACCTGGAAGTAAATTCCACAGCCTCACCACTCGAGGTCAATCAATTTCTCCTGCCCTCTGTTCTAAATCTCTTACATTTAATCTTCTATCTATGACACCTCTTTTGACCTACCAATCACTGGAAACACTCTGCTCCGTCCTATTCTTTTATCATTTTAAATATTTCTCATATTACTCCAATATATGCATTTTCTAAAGAAAAAAGCCCCCCATTTTTGATGATCCTCTACATATTGACAATCCTCTCCTCCAGGGGTGCCATCTCACAATAATAATTCTCATTTTATTGACATAGTCGAAAAATACTTTACAATTGGCGAGAAAAAGCAGTAAATCTGAGGACTGGGAGAAATTTAGAATTCAGCAGAGGAGGACTAAGGGTTTAATTAAGAGGGGGAAAATAGAGTATGAGAGGAAGCTTGCCGGAAACATAAAAACTGACTGCAAAAGCTTCTATAGATATGTGAAGAGAAAAAGATTAGTGAAGACAAACTTCCCTTGCAGTCAGATTCAGGTGAATTTATAATGAGAAACAATGAAATGGTAGACCAACTGAACAAATACTTTGGTTCTGTCTTCACGAAGGAAGACACAAATAACCTTCCGGATGTACTAGGGGGCCGAAGGTCTAGTGAGAAGGAGGAACTGAAGGATATCCTTATTAGGCGGGAAGTTGCATTAGGGAAATTGATGGGATTGAAGGCCGATAAATCCCCAGGGCCCGATAGTCTGCATCCCAGAGTACTTAAGCAAGTGGCCCTAGAAATAGTGGATGCATTGGTGATCATTTTCCAACAGTCTATCGACTCTGGATCAGTTCCTATGGACTGGAGGGTAGCTAATATAACACCACTTTTTAAAAAAGGAGGGAAAGAGAAAACAAGTAATTACAGACCGGTTAGCCTGACATCAGTGGTGGGGAAAATGTTGGAATCAATCATTGAGGATGAAATAGCAGTGCATTGCAAAGCAGTGACAGGATTGGTCCAAGTCAGCATGGATTTATGAAAGGGAAATCATGCTTGACGAATCTTCTAGAATTTTTTGAGGATGTAACTAGAAGAGTGGACAAGGGAGAACCAGTGGATGTGGTGTATTTGGAATTTCAAAAGGCTTTTGACAAGGTCCCACACAAGAGATTGTTGTGCAAAATCAAAGCACATGGTAATGTCCTGACGTGGATAGAGAACTGGTTGGCAGACAGGGAGCAGAGAGTTGGGATACGGGTCCTTTTCAGAATGGCAGGCAGTGACTAGTTGAGTGCCGCAGGGCTCAGTGCTGGGACTGCAGCTCTTCACAATATACATTAATGATTTAGATGAAGGAATTGAGTGTAATATCTCCAAGTTTGTAGATGACACTAAATTGGGTGGTGGTGTGAGCTGTGAGGAGGCTGCAGGGTGACTTGGACAGGTTAGGTGAGTGGGCAAATGCATGGCAGATGCAGTATAATGTGGATAAATGTGAGGTTATCCACTTTGGAGGCAAAAACACGAAGGCAGAATATTATCTGAATGGCGGCAGATTAGGAAAAGGGGAGGTGCAACGAGACCTGGGTGTCATGGTTCATCAGTCATTGAAAGTTGGCATGCAGGTACAGCAGGCGTTGAAGAAGGCAAATGGTATGTTGGCCTTCATAGCTAGGGGATTTGAGTATAGGAGCAGGGAGGTCTTACTGCAGTTGTACAGGACCTTGGTGAGACCTCACTTGGAATATTGTGTTCAGTTTTGGTCTCCTAATCTGAGGAAGGACGTTCTTGCTATTGAGGGAGTGCAGCGAAGGTTCACCAGACTGATTCCCGGGATGGCTGGACTGACATATGAAGAGAGACTGGATCAACTGGGCCTTTATACACTGGAGTTTAGTAGGATGAGAAGGGATCTCATAGAAATGTATAAGATTCTGACGGGACTGGACAGGTTAGATGCGGGAAAGATGTTCCCGATGTGGGAGAAGTCCAGAACCAGGGGACACAGTATCAGGATAAGGTGTCGGCCATTTAGGACTGAGACGAGGAGAAACTTCTTCACTCAGAGTGTTGTTAACCTGTGGAATTCTCTACCGCAGAGAGTTGTTGATGCCAGTTCATTGGATATATTCAAGATGGAGTTAGATATGGCTAAAGGGATCAAGGGGTATGGAGAGAAAGCAAGAAAGGGGTACTGAGGTGAATGATCAGCCATGATCTTATTGAATGATGGTGCAGGCTCGAAGGGCCGAATGGCCTACTCCTGCACCTATTTTCTATGTTTCTATGTTACATTTTATTTTAATATTTAAAAGAATATTTTGATGCTATGTATATTGCTTTGACCCATTTCTGAGTAGGATGCTATATTAACACAATTATTTATTTATTTATTTGTTTATTTTTCTTTCTCTTTCTTGCTTGCTTTCTTGCTCTCTTTTTCTGTCATTTTCTCTTTCTTTCTCTTTCTCTTTTGTTCATGCCTGTTAAATTTCTAACATGGCAACACTGACAGTTGAAAAAAACAATGAATTACACCATAAACTTAAAGGAATGTCACAATTACCAGAATAAAGTTACAGGAAGAACTATGTGGAAGAAAGTTGAGAAAAGAAACTACCCTCAAGTATGTGAAAAAAATGTTTAAAACAAAATTGGAAATCCTCAAGTTACCACAGTTGTGGTTATTCCAACACGAACAGACACTTCCCTTCCTAGGTCAGTATCCACAGTAATTATTCATTATCAACATTAAATGCAAGAATGATTGAAGTACTTTGACATGTAATTAAAAGATTTGTTTATTGTAGGGATAGAAGTTTAACAACTCTAAAACTGAAGGCACCGGTGCCAATTGATTTATGAGGTGTGGTCCATTGCTCATTATGATCTAAGTAACAAAGGATTAATGCTCTGAATTTCAGTACAATTATACAGTGATTTCACATTAACAAATATGTCATTACAAATGAATTCGGACTCTGGAATATTTTCACTTTAAACTGAGCTTCTTGAGACCAGAATTTACACGGCTAAGTATGGGTTCAGAGGTGGTGTGACAGATATTAGCCAGCCCACACTGCGATGTGTGTGCACGCTTGGTCTGTGCAGCAGAGCTGGTCCCCAGTTAGTCTTGGGTAATCCTTGCCACTGGACCAAGACCTAGCTCTTTCAAGCCCATGTGGTGGCTGGTGTGCAACGGCCACCACATGTTAAAAAAAATCCAATCACAGGCATCTTCCACCCTCCAAGATGTAGTTCTGGATCTGGACTATTAGGTCCTTCATTGAAACACCTTGAACTCATCCCTTTTTGGCGTGGAAGCAAGTCCTCCTCGTTTCGAGGGACTGCCTTGATGGCTCCTTTTTTTGGACAGATATTGTAAGCTTAACAATAACACATTGTGGATTCTTCACAAATTTCAGAGACAACTGTAACTGGTTCAGCTGATGTCTCTCATTTCAATTTTAAGATTGCATCAAATATTTTGTGCAAAATATGCTCCATTATAGGACTCCTCAGACGGAAATGGGTCAAATCAAACAAGGTACAAGGGTCAGATTTTATGCACCGCTTAGCATAAAACTGGCGACAGCAGATTGATTGCTCGTTATACACCCTGCCCGGTTTCCTCTCCACAAAAATATCAATAGAAATGAAAATCAGGCGGGGTGTAAAACAGATAACTAGTGGCTGACCTGTGACCACTACTTTTATGCCTCCATCAAAAGTGAAAATGCCCCCTTTAGACTTTCTGATAGTCTGAAAAAGGAATCTGTGCTCTTCTAAAAAGTTTACATTTCCTCTGGCTGCTTAACATGAAGCTGCCTCATTAACCAATGTCTGGGGGCTTTAGTCTCAGGATAAGGGGTTGGCCTTTTAGGACTGAGATGAGGAGAAATTTCTTCACTCGAAGGGTGGTGAATCTTTGGAATTCTCGACCCCAGAGAAATGCAGAGGCTCAGTCGTTGACAGAGATAGATAGATTTTAGGATATTAAGGGAATGAAGGGATATCAGGATGGTGCAGGACGATGCAGTTGAGATAAAAGATCAGCCATAATCTTATCGAATGGCGGAGCAGGCTTAAAGAGCCGAATAGCCTACTCCTGCCCCTATTTCTTATGTTCTTATTTTCATCTTGCCTATCAGCCTGTTCACGTTGAAAAACAAGCTGCTGGGCAGATGAGAATGATATAAAAAAATCTCCCACCCACTGAAGCTTGCTTGATTAATTTTCGAGTGTTCCTCAGAATGGGTGCCCGTGTTTCCCCCTATCCCAAAACAGGTGGGAGCCTTATTTCAATATTCAAGCTGGGATTCTATGGCAGTTCCTTGACCCCGACACAAATTCAGTTACCAATGGTCAGAGCTAGAACAGCCAAACTAATGGCCCTTAAATGCATCATTGAAGGCTGCTCCACAAACAGCACTGGCAAGTTTTCTAAATTATTTTTTTGTTGGGCCAGGAGGGACATGAAGGGTTCTTCTTAGCCCTTCCAAAAATCTTGTGGCCTGCTGCCAGTGTTTCTGTGCTACCTACTCGGCTCTCCCGGAATGCCTCCTCTTTAAGCATGGCTCATCTTTCAGGAGGAACCACCAACTTTAACACTCCTCCCTCTGCCCCCACAGTGGCAGAGCTGTCTGTCAGCCCCAATAGTAACTTGCCGACATGCTGGAAGCAGTAGGGGTTCGATATTGCGGAGGAAACCCAGAAGTATGTTAAGTGAGTCTGTCAGTGGCTTTTTAAACCAGCCACCTGATTATCATTTTACTTCTGGGTTTCCCATACAAGCAGGCATGATGAGGACCCGCAAAACGGGATCTCAACTGCAGTATTTAAATGGACAATTCAATGATGTTTGGAGTTCCGGGGAAGAAAGGAGGAAGGAGAAAAATGGAAGAGAGACAAGTAAAGGCTGCACCCCAGTTCAATGATGCTTGCTGGGGCCTGTGAGCCGGAGAGAAATAATATTCCCCACCAATGGGAAGAGAAAATCTGCGGCAGAAACCAAGAAGGTGTGGTTGGAGGTGGCAGAGGGGATGAGCAGCAGGAGTGTCGTGGCACTCTCCTGGGTGCAGTGCAGGAAGCACTTTAATGATCTAAGCAGGTCAGGAAAGGTGGGTATCTACCTTCACATACATTCTGCTGTGCGTATCACCCCAACTCCTCACTTTGGCTTCTGAAGCCTACTCCAGTACACCATTCCTCACACCCACTCACCTTGCAAGTGCACCCAGCCCTCTCTGTCTATGCACTTACTCGCATCTCGATCTATAGTGACCCTCATCAAATGCACTCCATCCATTGGTTGGATACATACCATTACACTCACTCACTCACTGTTCTTTCCCTTCTTGTAGCAGAAGAGAGCACAGAATATGAAGAAGAGGCAGAGAACTCGAGGAAGGCCCTTCACAAATCTGAAAAATGCAGAGCAGGAGGCGCTGGACATCAATGGAGTCTCGGCGTGCCTGGCCGTCGGAGATGGGGAGATGGGGGCCTCCCGATTACATGGTGACAGAAGTAAATATCAGACAGCCACATGCCATACCACACTCAATTACATTGACTTGATGTCAACAACAAGTGAAATATGATCATGCTGATAATCATAACATCCAACATTCTTACCTTGACAGCACTGATTCATGTGATTTATCTCCTACAGGCTCTTTACGCATGCAGCTTGAGTTGGTGGAGTTTGCCGATGATGATTCCTCAAAAGAGCTCAATCCCTCTGAGGGTGCACCAGCACAGGACTCATGCAGACCATGCACCAGCTTTGATACTCGCACTTCGTTGGAGAGATAGTTGTGTTTTCACCTGGTGACTCACACTTCACAAGTGAGCAGGAGCAGGTGGTGGTGACAGGGAGAGCTGTGGAGAATCTGCGTCGGAGGGCGCAGGACGCTTCCAGCTCTGCTCAGCTGGATACGGATGCTGTGTTCTGTGGCCCATCGATGAAGGGGAGAATGATTGAGCAGCAGCTGAGAATGTGGGAAGTACTGACAGGCAATGTTCCTTTTAAACTGCACGGCCGTGCAGCTCTCGGGACCTCCTGCTTATCAATGCAAAAAAAACGCACATGCGTGGAATTTCGAATAGGCTGCGCACCCAAAAGAAAATAAAAGGGAATATTGCTGACGGACCTTACAAGCACACTGTCCATTACTACAAAGAGATTGGAGGAGTCCGCCTGAAGCATGCGTGGGTTCCTGTCACAGGCCAATGTGATGACATCGTTTTCCATGGAGAGAGTGGCCACCTGCACAGAGCATCAAACACAGCAATCGAACGAGTGCATGCAAGCCTTGAACAAGGGCTTTCAGACTCTGGATTCCACTTTAAATAGGATGACTGATACCCGAGCCTTGGGCTTGCAGCGTCCCACTGATCTGCTGCAAAGTGCTCAGTAGCACAGTGGTAGCAATAAAGTGCGGCTGGGCCATGAGAGGTTTGATGGCGAAAGAGGACATGGAAGTGGGGACTCAGCTCAAAATGCTTCCACTTCTCACCTGTTACCCACCTCCCCACCCTTAGTCAGTAGCCCCACGTGCTGCCTCATGTTCCGATGTCCGAGTCTGCCCCTGCACAGGTGCAAGTGGAGCACCTCTTTGGTGAGGCCCTCATGTGCTCCAAAACCCAGAGGATGTCGACCAAGAGCAGCTCAACAGTCAGAGCAAGGATCTGAGCAGCCTGCCTCTACCTCTGCTGAAGCCTCAGGGGTTGCACCACATAATTGTACGAAAAGGAAGATTAATGATTTATAGCTGCACAGGGATATGCGCATGGGTATATTAGATATTGGGCCTGAAATTCGGGTTGGAGGCTTCCTTCCGACGAACGCCTCCAACCTGAGAATATTTAACGAAATTACCTGATGGTCCCAGAAGCGCCTGCGATTGCAGTGGAGAGGCCTTCTCTTCCTGTGCTTCGGAGCGCGCTCCTGTCCTCGACGTTCGGACGCAAAAGGTGCAGTCACATGTGACTGCATAACCAATCAGGTAAAGTATTCTAAATTAATAGCAACGAGAACTCTGTATCTACATTCTTATTGCTATTAATCAGAAAAAAAACGAACACACTAAACACAACATGAAAAATAGAAAACACACCTCACATATTTAACATTAATTGAAATTAAAGTTCATTAAATGTTTTAGAAAAGAAAATATATATATATTTTTTTAAGTGTTTTAATTAAGGTTAAAATAAACTTTATTAGTGGACAGGGGTTTTTAACATAAAGATGTGTTTTTAAATTTTATTTTTAATATGCTGGTGAAAATAGGCTAGAGATGGGCAAATAGCGCAATCTTGCCCGCGCGAATGTCCTTCTCCCGAAGATACGGACGATCTGTCAAGCTAGAACTTGACAGATCGGGAAAGCCAGTTTTCGGCGCATGCGCATTGCGCACCGAAAATCGGCTTTTGCGGGCCCTCCCCGGGTCCATACACGCTCCGAACGGACCCGGTGAGGCCGCGATTTCAGGGCCATTATTTTTTTTAGCACTTTCCCATCTTGTCCATTCTTGGTTGCTGGCTAGCAAGTGGTCTTTTCAGTTGTTTGATGATGAATGGGAAGACATGAATTGATGGGGACCAATGGAGGGCTGTGAAAAGATGACTTTGTTGTTTGCAGGACTGCTTTGTGTCGGTGGCATTTGTGGGGGTGGATGCAAAAAGTGGCTTTTGCTTGTGTTTGTTATGTGGGTGTATTGGTGGGATCTAAGTAAACTTCACAATAATCAGGGCAGCAATGTGTCCAGCCGGTGGTGCATTGCCCGAATCACTTTCCTCCTCTTCGTTCTCCTTCTCGTTGGAATTCTGCAAAGAGGCTCTGTGTCTTCTGCCTCCTGCAGGTCCAAACCTCACCGCTGTGTAAATTTGCCATAATTGGTGACCCTGGTGAACAAGCTATCAGCCATCTGTCTTATGTATTTGTGTGTCACTGACTGGGAGATCCTGCAATTGTCTCCGGCAGAGCCCTGGAAGGAGCCAGAAGCAAAAGCATTGAGGGCGGTGGTGACTTTGACAGACACTGGTAAAGCATGGCCACCAGGTCCAGTTGGCAGCACGTCGTGTTTCAGCAGGCTGCAAATGTCTGCCACCACCTGATGTGACACTTTGAGCCTCCTGATGCACTGCTGTTCAGACATGTCGAAGAAGCCTATCCTCTGCCTGTAGACCTTGTGTGCCGGGTATGACCTGTGAGCTGCACCTCTCTGTTGCTCTCCTCTCTCCTGTGGAGCTACAAGTCTGTGTCCAGCAGCTTGCTGGTGCTATTGCTGATGTTGTTACTGGTGCTGCTGCTGGTTAACTTGGTCCTCATCTGAGGTCCAATCAAAGGCAGCATATGCAGGACTCGTCCTGATCTGATGGGTCAGAACTCCAAAGTGTAGATGGCTGAATTCTGCTTTACAGACAAAGGGATAACATTTCCGCAGGGGGTTCTCCTGATCTCCCACCGTAACTTTGGACCTTCCATCGAACTTCCTCCAAAGGTACAGCGGGCGATCAGGAGAACCTCCCTGTGAAGATTTTACCACAGAAACTGTATTTTATTTTTTACTTCATATTTACCTTTGTCAATTTTTTATGCTTATTGAGGTGAGCAATGACAGTGGTGGGGAATTATCTACTTTGTCACTTAGTGTCCATGTTGAATATTCACATTCCCAGGTGCAGATTAGATCTCCTTCTGCTTTGCTTCAGATATGTATCTTGACCCCAATCTTAGAAAATCATCCTCTGAGTCAGAAGTCCCACTCCAAAGACGTGAGCATATAATCTAGGCTGACACTTCCCTATAGCACTGAAGGAGTAATGCGCTTGTAAAGTCCTGTCCCCTCAGTACAGATTCACACGAGGCATGTAGTGAAGTCAAGGTCACTCTGGACCTGCACCTTTATTTCACAGCTCTGGAATGCTGCACTTGCCTGAGACCTGTCCTTATATACCTGTCTCTTGCAAGTGCACCCCTGGTGGTAAGGTATGCTGGTGGTTACAGGTCATATCTTATTACAGTCATGTATAGCATGTTAGGATACAGTTATATATAATAATGTAAGATACATGACAGCGCTGTTGGTGGAGCTGTTTTTCGGATGAGACTTTAAAGCAAGGCCCTCTCAGATTTGTATAAAAGATCCCATAGCATAACATAACGCAAAAGCTGGGAAGTGGTGTCCAATATCTATCCCTCAATCAACATCACTAAAACAAATTATCTTGTCCTTACCTCATTGGTGTTTGTGGGACTTGTACATGAGTGACTACACCTCAAAAGTACTTCATTGACTGTGCAGCCCTTTATGATGTTATAAAAGACTCCATATAAATGCAAGTTATTTCTTTACTTCAAATTTTCAGGAGAAGGCTGGCAAAGACATCTGGGTAAATGATTAAATACGTATAACACATTTCACTTGGTTATTTGACAAAAAAAGTACACAAAATTGGGAAATATTGAAGTATTCTAGAATATAACTACCAGCTACCTTTTTGAGGGAACACTTTGCTTATGTTTTTCTGTGTACAACAACAACAACTTGTATTTATATAACGCCTTTAACGTAGTAAAACATCCCGAGCTGAAATTGCCCACCACTGGAAGCAGGGCGCACTCACCCTGTTTCTGTTGATTTTACCAGCGCAGTGGATGTGGTGGCTTCTTGAGCGAAATTCCGCTCTTTGCTGTTTTTTTCCGGCAGACTGGAAGTCAGACATAATGGTGGCGGATATGCAGCGGTAAGCGGAAGTTCGCATTCCGGAGGGGCGGACGTTGGGGAGCTGGTGTAGTGGCCGCCGCTGTTGGTCATCAGCATAGCATTGATGACATCATGACGGTGCTGCGTCACCATGGCTCTCCCCTTCACTTAAAGGGGAGAGCCTACGCGATTCTTTAAGTTTGGTCCACTGGGTTACCAGGGAAGGTTTCGGCCGGGCCAGTGGCCTGACACCCAAGAGGGGATGCCAGGCTGCCTGTTGGCGGCCCGGCTGAACGCGGGGGCATAATTGTCAGCCCGACATGGCAGTCGGCCGACAAAAGAAACATGGCGGCAGCGGCAGTAGGTCGTTCCTTTGAATGGGAGCCGCAACGCCATTTTAGAAAGACTACAACCTCCCTGCATCGTCAGAAAAAGCTGCTTTTGGCACCGCGTGGTGGGAGCAAGTTTTTTTTGCTGGAATTTCACCAGCGGAGGGAACATCAGCGGTGCGCTCTCTGATGATGCACTTAGGATGGATCAACAGCAGCGGAGCAATAGGGGGGTGCGGGTCAAGGCCGGGATACTGCAGGAGTGGAATTTTCAAAATGGCGGCCATTACATGAAAAATTGGCGGCCATTGCACTCTGTAGCATGGCTGCTAATTTCCGGCAGTAACAGGCCTTAAGGGAAGGGGTCATTTCGGCCTTGGGCCCAAGGTGCTTCACAAAAGTATTATAGGACAAAAAAATTGACATTGAGCTGCAAAAGGAGAAATCAGGGCAGATGACCAATAGCTTGGTCACAGAGTTAGGCTTTAAGGAGTGTCTTAAAGATCGGTAGAGAGGCGGAGAGTTTTAGCAAAGAAATTCCAGAACTTAGGGCCAGGCAACAGAAGGCACGGCCACCAATGGTTGAGCGATTATAATCAGGGATGCTCAAAAGAGGGCAGAATTAGAGGAGCGCAGATATCTCAGGGGATTGTGGGGCTGGAGGAGATTACAGAGATAGGGAAGGGCGAGGCATGGAGGGAATTGAAAACAAGGATGAGAATTTTCAAAGCGAGGCATTGCTTAACCATGAGCCAATGTAGGTCAGCGAGCACAGCGGTGATGGGTGAATGGGACTTGGTGTGAGTTAGGACATGGACAACCGAGTTTGGATGAATTTAAGTTTACATAGGGTAGAATGTGAGAGACCAGCCAAGAGTGCATTAGAATAGTCAAGTCTAGTGGTAACAAAGGCATGGAAAAGGGTTTCAGCAGCGGATGAGCTGAGGCAAGGGCGGAAACGAGCAACGGAAATAGGTGGTCTTGGTTATGCCATGGAGATGTGGTTGAAAACTAATTTCACGGTCAAATATGACACCAAGGTTACGAACAGTGTGGTTCAGCTCAGAGGGGGTTAGGGAGAGGGGTGGAGTCAATGCCCAGGGAATAGAGTTTGTGGCGGGGACCAAAAACAATGGCATCGGTCTTCTCAATATTTAATTTCTGCTCATCCAGAACTGGATGTCGGACAAGCAGTCTGACAATTTAGAGACTGTGGAGGGATCGAGGGAAGTGGTGATGAGGTAGAGCTGGCTATCCTCAGCGTACATGTGGAAACTAGTGCTGAGTTTTCAGATGATGTCGCCAAGGGGCTGCATGTAGATAAGAAATAAGGGGGCCAAGGATAGATCCTTGGGGGACACCAGAGGTAACAATGTGAGAGTGGGAAGAGAAGCCAATGCAGGTAATTCTCTGGCTATGATTATATAGATATGAATGGGACCAGATGAGTGCAGACCCTCCCAGCTGGATGATAGTGGAGAGGTGTTGGAGAAGGTTGGAGAGGTCAACCGTATCAAAGGCCGCAGAGAAGTCAAGAAGGACGAGGAGGGATAGTTTACCTTTGTCACAGTCACAAAGGATGTAATTTGTGAATTTGATGAATGTTGTTTCGGTACTGTGGCTGGGCGGAAAGCTGATTGAAGGGATTCTAACATGGAATTGCGGGAAAGATGGGCATTGATTTGTTAGGTGACAACACGTTAATGGACTTTGAAGAGGAAAGGGAGGTTGGAGATGAGGCGGTGGTTTGCAAGGACGGAGGGGACAAAGGTTGATTTTTTGAGGAGAGGGGTGATGACAGCAGATTTGAGGGACAGGGGCACAGTACCCGAGAAGAGAGAACCACTAACAATGTCAGCAAACATGGGAGCCAGAAAAGGAAGTTGGGCGGTCAGCAGTTTAGTGGGAATAGGGTCAAGGGAGTAGGAGGTGGGACCCATAGACAGGATGAGTGCGGAGAGGTCATGAGCGGAGATCGGAGAGAAACTGTAGAAAGATGTGAGTTTAGGGCTAAGGCAGGTCGAAACCTTAGAGGAAGTTTGGCTCGGTGGGCGAAGGAAAGGAAGGGAAGTGGCAGAGTCAGCTGATCGGAAGGTGTCAATCTCGAAGTAGAGTAATACATGACAAATTTCACTTTTACAGATAAACAGTGGCAGTTTCTCCATCTCCAATGTATTCCTTTAATTGCTGGTATTATGGACAGATAAATGTCATACATTTTGACATTGTTAAAAGTATATTTTAAAAGGTTAATGTTTGAAGTGTTCAAATTACATTGGGAGTAGATACGTGTCCTCTTGGTTATTGAAAGGGAGACTGGTGCAGTGCCCAATAGCAACCTATCGGTTGGCAATAGGAACATAGGGCTAGATTTGACACTTAGTTTGCATGCATAACGCCCACTTAAAGTCCATTTTACCACTGAAATGACATATAATGCTGAGATATCGCCCATTTAGCCACAAAATGGAAACTGATGCCCATTTTTCGGACACTTATCGGTGAGTGTTCCTTTCCCCATGTGCATAACGATAGGAAAAAATAATTCCGCCCACCCACTTTTTTGCGAAACCAACGCCCATAATATCACCCAGCGTTACTTTCCGCATGTAATTAACGCTGAGATTCAATAATACCGCCCGCCCATTTTTTTTTTGTTGTAAAGATCACATTTGCCGAAACTAACACCCAGGAGATCACTTTCAACATCTCGCACACGTATCGCCCACAATATCGCTCGCCCAAAACACCTCTCAGAAAAAGTGGAACTGTTCTGAATGAATCGCAGTTGTGTGGGCGCCATTTTTTAAATCGCAGGTCGCTTCATTCAAAAGGCTGCTTCAACTTCGGAAAAGTTTGGATTGACTCTAGAGTTCTTCTCAGGTGAAGTAACCATCTCAACAGACATATTTTCAGACTCTGGACTATGTGGGGTTTACTCTACGTGTATTTTAGTGAGGAAATTATTGCTTCTGATCAATCGCTATTATATTTTCATTGCAATGGGGCCAGCCATTTCTCAGCCTGCATCGATTAATACGCAGATGCTACAGAGTGCAAATGGCTCAATGTCTGACGCACATCATTATGTGCCCAATTTAAGACATGCCAGAATGAGGAGGAGGTCCAGACCATACATATCCTGCACTTTCCGGGAGAAGAGGTCTTACCTCGACGTGTCCGAGCACACCTGCCTTCGGAGACTGCGCTTCCACATGGTGGTGATCAATGAAATATGTGAGCTGATCAGGCCACATATGCAGCCTGCCATCAGGACATCAGTGTCGGTCAAGGTCAAGGTCACCGCGGCACTGTCTTTCTACACGTCCGGTTCCTTTCGGGCCTCTGCGGTCGAGATTTGCCCGCTGTCTCACCATGCCACCCATCGCTGCATTAGACAGGTCACGGAAGCCCTGTATGCGAGAAGGATGGACTTTATCAGCTTCCCCATGACCACGGAGGCTCAGACTGACAAGGCTGGAGCATTCTACCGAATTGCTAAGTGCCCCACGATGCAGGGAGCAATACAGTGCACTCACATCGCCATGTGGGCACCTTCTCAGGACCCAGAGCTTTTTCGTAATGGAAAAGGATTTCACTCCCTGAAGGTCCAACTGGTTGCCAACCACAACCAGATCATACTGGCAGTGAATGCCAAATGTCCGGGCAGCTTCGATGAGGCTCACATCCTGCATGAGAATGCTGTCTCTGACATGTTTAAGAGTCAGCCACTAAGACAATGCTGGATGCTTGGTGACAACCGATATGGCCTAGCCATCTGGCTGATGACCCTCCTGCGTGACACCCACACCCAAGCCGAGAAGCGATACAACCAGAGCCACAGAGACATATGCAATTTGGTCCAGAAAACAATAACTGTGCTGAAGCAGCACTTTAGATGCCTGAACTACTCAAGAGGGGAGCTACAATACAACCCGGAGCAAGTAGTTAAATTCAACGTTGTGTGCTGCATGCTGCACAACCTGGCTATCAGGAGGGGACAAGAATTGCCAGAAGGGACAGATGCTCCACCTCAGGAGAGCGAGGAAGAGGAAGACGAGGGGCTGGACGTTGACCAAGGGCCAGACAATCAGGCTGGCTATGCAACCATGCCCACGACCTCCTCCAGACTGCAGGAAAGGGCCCGTGGTGGCTACATAGCTGCAAGACTCTTACGTCAAGAGCTGATATCTGAACGATTTGCCTGAAAGAATGTTGCTGTGAGTGACAATGCTGACACACTGCTGTATGTGTGCAGCTCAGACATCAATGGTAGGCATCACCTTGGTGCCAGTTAAAGTTTAAGTTGATTGAAATTAAGTTTTATTTAACCTTTTCATGTTAAGGAATCACCAGTGTGTAACGGTCCAGCTATCTGAGACAATGCACAACAAGGTTGTCATGTATTCAACTGTCATTGTAACCCATGTATAAGCTGACCTAAATTGTACACCTTGAGAATACTGACCACAGGGGGCGAACTTGTGGGAGACACTCCTAACCTGGACTTTCCGGTATAAAAGGGGAAGCTCCACCCACCGTCTGCCTTTTGAGGTCTTGGTAATAAAGATAACAGGTCACAAAGTGATCTTCTCTCAAGTATGGGCCTCGTGTGCATTTATACTGTAAAGTAAGGACATATTGGCAACGAGAAACTGGGATTTAAACCACGCGAGCATTGCCACTAGCAGCACAGAAGAGAGGTACTGTGTTGGTGATGATTGGGACGACTCTATTGAGAGACTGCAGCAAAGTTTTGTCACTAAGGAATGGTTGGGACGGGATTTGGCCGACAAACGCAGGGCTCATCTCCTGACGGTTTGTGGATCCAGAACGTACTCCCTGATGAAGGACCTTCTAGCACCAGAGAAACCAGCGGACAAGACGTTCGAAGAGCTCGATAAGTTGATCGGGGAACACCTTAAACCGGCGAGCAGCATGCACATGGCGAGACACCGGTTTTACACGCACCGGCGGCAAGAAGGGCAAAGCGTTCCAGACTTCGTGGCAGATCTCCGGCGACTGGCGAGCCTATGTAAGTTCACAGATGCATGCAAAGCGGAGATGCTGCAAGACTTTTTTATTGAGGGCATCGGGCACGCTGGGGTTTTCAGGAAACTGATTGAGACCAAAGATTTGACCTTGGAAGCGGCGGCTATAATAGCCCAGACAATTATCTCAGGGGAGGAAGAGACCAGAATGATTTATGACAAAAATCTTGGCTCAAATGCGGCAAATGACCAGGGAGTCAACATTTAAGTGACACACAGTCCTCTAGGCAGACAAGGGCAATCGGACATGCCCCAGCATGCAGTCGAACCCAAAGGGGGAATTCAACAGAGACAATGGCTAGCTGAACGGCAATTCATGCCATCACAATGGACAATGCGGCCAGTAATGGGGCCATCAACACCTGTTAATGGTGCGCTTAAGGACTGTTACAGGGACAGTCAGACACGATCGACTGGTAATGGACCTTTTGTTTCCAACAACGGGGCCTTTAGCTCATGCTGGAGGTGTGGAGGCAAACACCCAGCCAGAGCTTGCAGGTATCAGCAATATACCTGCAGAAACTGCAACGTCAGTGGTCACTTGGCGCGTATGTGCAGGAAGCCTGCAGCCAGGTTGATGTACGAGGAGGACGGGCCCGATGTAAGCCCTACGAGGCCAAATAAATACTGGGGGAAATCGCTGGAAGCTGAAATTCAGCGAGTTCATGTGGAGCACATATATAGTTCATATTCCAGGATGCCACCGATAATGATGGAAGTGCTCCTCAATGGCATCCCAGTATTAATGGAGCTGGACACGGGGGCCAGCCAGTCCGTGATGAGTATCAAACAGTTTGAAAGGTTGTGGGTATCCAAGGCCAGGAGACCAAAATTATTGCCGATTGACGCACAACTACAGTCATATACAAAGGAAGTCATTCCGGTGCTAGGCAGCGCCATGGTAATCGTGATCCACAAAGATTCGGAGAACAGGTTGCCACTCTGGATTATCCCGGGGGAAGTTCGCGCACTGTTGGGGAGGAGTTGGCTTGCTGTCATGAACTGGAAATGGGGCGATGTCAATGCAATTTCTTCTGTGGAGCGAATATCGTGCCCTCGGGTCCAGGACAAATTTGACTCATTATTTCAACCCGGCATCGGCACTTTCATGGGGACCAAGGTAGTGATTCACATAAACCCGGACGCCAGGCCAGTACACCACAAGGCCAGAGCGGTGCCATATGTGATGCGGGAAAAGATACAATGCGAATTGGACCGCCTGCTGAGGGAAGACATCATTTCGGCAGTCGAATTCAGTGACTGGGCGAGCCCGATCGTGCCGGTGCTCAAGGCAGATGGGTTGGTCAGGATATGTGGCAATTACAAGGCCACCATCAATCGGGTGTCACTCCAAGACCAGTACCCGCTACCAAGAGTGGAGGACCTCTTTGTGACGCTATCCGGTGGCAAACTTTTTTCAAAATTGGACCTGGCCTCAGCTTACATGACCCAGGAGATGCCGAGTGAGTTGAAGAAGCTGACCACCATCACGACACACAAGGGGTTGTTTGAGTATAACAGATGTCCGTTCGGGATTCGTTTGGCCGCTGCGATCTTTCAGCAAAATATGGAAAGCCTCCTCAAGTCGATTCCAAGGATGGTGGTTTTTCAAGACGACATCCTCATCACGGGTCGTGATATTGAAGAACACCTCCATAATCTGGAGGAGGTGCTATGCAGACTGGACCGCGTAGGGCTGCAACTGAAAAAGACGAAGTGCGTCTTCTTTGCTCCAGAAGTAGAATTCCTGGGGATGAGGGTAGCAGCAGACGGGATCAGACCTACTGCGTCCAAAACGGAAATTATCCAGAGAGCACCCAGATCCCGTAACACGACGGAGCTGCATTCGTTCCTGGGGCTCCTGAACTAATTTGGCAACTTTCTTCCCAAATTGAGCACGCTGTTAGAGCCGCTACACGTGCTCCTACGCAAAGGTCGTGATTGGGTCTGGGGGTGACAGCCAGGAAAGGGCTTTTGATAGAGCATGCAATTTGTTGTGCTCCAACAAACTGTTAACGTTATATGACCCATGTAAGAAAGTAGTTTTAATGTGTGATGCATCGTCCTATGAGGTCGGGTGTGTGTAGCAACATGTGAATGCCAATGGTCAGTTACAGCCGGTAGTTTATGCCTCCAGAAGTCTGTCCCGGGCAGAAAGGGGCTACGGGATGTTAGAAAAGGAAGCGCTAGCATGTGTATATGTAATAAAAAAAATGCACTAGTACTTGTTTGGCAGGAAATTTGAGCTGGAGAGAGATCACAAACCCCTAACATCCCTTTTGGCCGACAACAAGGCCATAAATGCGAATGCATCGGCCCGCATACAGAGGTGGGCACTTACGTTAACCGCCTATGACTACACAATTCGGCACAGACCGGGAACTGAAAACTGTGCCGATGCACTCAGCAGGCTACCACTAGCCACCACTGAGGGGGAAGCTGAGCATGATGCTGAGATGATCATGGCTGTTGAAGCTTTCGAAAGCGAAGGCTCACCTGTGACAGCTCGTCAGATTAATGTCTGGACAAATAAAGACCTGCTACTATCTTTAGTTAAGAAATGTGTCCTGGATGGGGACTGGGCAGCCACGTATGGGGCATGCCCTGCGGAGTTTAAACCGTTTCATAAGCGCAAGGATGAACTCTCGATTCAGGCCGATTGCCTACTGTGGGGAAACCAATTAGCAATGCCCCAGAAGGGCAGAGAGGTGTTTATCAGAGAACTTCACAATGAGCATCCGTGCATTGTCACGATGAAGGCAATTGTCAGGTCACACGTTTGGTGGCCAGGGATAGATGCAGGCCTGGAACTTTGTGTTCACAGCTGCAACACATGTGCTCAGCTGGGCAACGCACCCAGGGAAACCCCCTTTAATCCCTGGTCCTGGCCCGCCAAGCCTTGGTCACGCATCCATGTGGACTACGCAGGTCCTTTCATGGGAAAAATGGTTTTGGTTGTAGTAGACGCCTACCCCAAATGGATTGTGTGTGCCATTTTAAATTCAAGCACATCCTCTGCCACGGTAGAAAGTCTACGGGCAATGTTCGCCGCCCATGGTCTACTGGACGTCTTGGTCAGCGACAATGGCCCGTACTTCACAAGCACTGAATTCCAGGACTTCATGGCAGGCAATGGAATCAACCATGTCAGAACGGCACAATTCAAGCCGGCCTCAAACGGCCAGGCGGAACGAGCAGTGCAGATAATTAAACAGGGGATGCTCAGAATCCAAGGGAGTTCCCTACAAAGCCGCTTATCATGCCTCCTGTTGGCCAATAGATCCTGACCACACTCGCTTACAGGGTCACAGAGCTGCTAATGAAAAGCACGCTCAAAACCAGGTTATCCCTTATACACCCTACAATGCAAGAAATTGTTGAGAGCAGGCGTCAGTCACAATATGACTACCATGACAGGAATGCGAGGGCGCGAAGTATTGATGTCAATGACCCTGTTTTTGTCCTTAATTACTCGGCAGGGCCCAAATGGCTCACAGGCACTGTGATTGCCAAAGATGGGAATAGGGTTTTGGTAGTTAAACTTACCAATGGACAAATCTGCCGCAAACACGTGGATCAAACTAAAAGGAGGTTCAGTAACCCAAAAGAAGAAGCAGAGGAAGAACACGATGTAGAGTTTACTTCACCACAGGTGACCGAACAGTGGAACCAAGTGGAGGAGAGCCCAGTCACTGTGGGCAGTCCGGACAGGCCTGAGGCACCGCAAACAGCAGACATTCAGGCCAGCGCCCAACAACCGGAGCCCCAACTCAGGCGCTCTACAAGGGAGAGTAAACCACCAGAGAGACTTAACCTGTGATCCCAATAAGACTTTGGTGGGGGAGGTGATGTCATGTATTCAACTGTCATTGTAACCCATGTATAAGCTGACCTAAGTTGTACACCTTGAGAACACTGACCACAGGGGGCGAACTTGTGGGAGACACTCTTAACCTGGACTTTCCGGTATAAAAGGGGAAGCTCCACCCACCGTCTGCCTCTTGAGGTCTTGGTAATAAAGGTAACAGGTCACAGAGTGATCTTCTCTCAAGTATGGGCATCGTGTGCATTTATACTGTAAAGTAAGGACCTATTAAAGGTTATGTTGAATAAATTCTTTTTTAAATGAACATTGGTCTGAAATCAAAAATATCACGGCCAAAAACACCGCACCCCCACCCCCACCCAAACCCCACTTTTTCCACCATTGACATCAATCAAATGGTCAACATGTCCAGCAACACAGAATACAAAGGCAAAGCAGGAGGGTGGTCCCTTCCCCCCCATACATTACAACAAATTGCATACACCCAAATGGAGATATAACACAGCAATCATCTGCGGACATGCATCTCACTTTCCTTCCCCCCTCCCCTTCTCCTCAACTCTACCCCTTTCCCTGCTCGCTCCACACCTCCTGGCCGAAGAGCTCCTCAGGTGGTGCCTCATTGGGGGTGGGGGGATGAAGGCAGAGGCGGTGGTTGGACGGGTAAGGAAGCGGGGGGTGCTGAGGGGGGAACATTCTCTGATCCAGAAGCAGAATCTTGGTCCTTGCTCTCATCTGGCGTTCGCAGTGGTGTGGAACACAGGGGTGGAGTGCCGAGCTCCAGGACCACTGGGAGGCCTGTTCCTGGCTATTGCCTCCAGGGCCTTCGCTATCCATGGAACATACTCAGTCATGGTGGCCAGTGTCGGGATACGCCCCCCAATGCATCGAGGATCTGTCCTCCTGGACAACTGTACCATCTCTCTGCTCTCATGTGGCGCTCGTGGACCAGACCTGCCGCGTCCACGAAACCTCCATGGGGTCGGCGCCATCCTGGGGACAAATGGGGTGCCCCTGTGGTGAGGTACCTGGGGCCGGTACCTCCAGAGTGGAGGCGGGAATGACCGGAAGAGCACTAGATGGCCTTGGGGTTGGAATGGCTTCTGCAGCATGGCGTTGCAGGTTCCTCAAAGTCCGTGATCTCTTCCGTAGAGAACAGACCCAGTACTGGATTGACGGGCGAGAATCGGAGCTCCTCAGCACCAGATGTAGGATTGTCCGGCGGGTCCGGCCCCGCGTCCCACCTTCTGGCCTCTGTGGTCTTGCCTGGGGCCGCGCTGCTGGCTGAGCTGCGAAACACAAATGAGGTTATTAGAGGAGAAGGGGGTGCTAGGATCACAAGGTGATTCCAATGCTACACACACCATATGCACGACAAAAGCACCACCGCTGTCAAAATTATCACAGACATCACATTTCATGACCATCAACACATTCTGCATTGCAATGATTTTCATTAGGCCAGCATTATTCATAGGACAATTTTATAAATCATCTATCATATATGATTGTTCGGGTACGAGTGGGTGTGGCATCTATTGACTTTACATCAGGCAATGGTGTAAACTTTACTCATGCCACATCATTTCAGGGTCTGCAGATGCTTGTGTGGCCATCCGGGGGTGCTTCCCCATGAGTGTGAGCACCCGCTCCTCCATCTCAGTGATGTCGGCGGAAACTGATGGCTCCCCCACCCGTTCGTCTCTGCATGGACCTCATCGTCGATAGCTTCTTCTGTAAAAGGTAACAGGATAACACGGCATGAGATCATTGAGTGATATCATTGCTAGGTACTGTTATGTTCAGATTAACTCCACAAGACTACTATGACCTTGGTCTCTTTAATGTAACTCCAGAGTGAGGAAGCAGCATGGTAGACTACCATTTATACCTGCTTGCCCAGCGTGTGCAGGTGACCCTTGGGTCTCCCACAGGTGTTCTCCCTGGTGGCAAATCTTCCACATTAGTAAAGTTTACATACATAACAAGTATTGTCACAGAGACTGATACAACACATAACCGACAGATATAATCATGATTATTATGATAATTATCATTCTTTACCTAAAGATGTGCACCTTGACCGTAGGCTTTGACTACAACTTTTCCGGTAAAAGTGAAAGACCTCACATCTGCTGATAGTCACACATGACTGTTGCAAATCAAATTATATAACTACATAAGCACATGTAAATAAATGTAATAGTTACTCTTGTGGATCCGACAAGGTCATTCCATCGTTTGCGGCATTGGTTGCCCTCACGCATCTCGTTGGTCGTCGACGAGATCACCTCTGCTATATTGTCCCGTATCTTCTGGTAGGACTTTGGGGTGGGCTTCCCACGCCCTCCCTGTGTCAATTCACCCCAGCGTAACTTAACGTCCTGCAGGAGGGAGGCATTTGCCTCGTCTGAGAACCTCCTCGCTCTTTTGCACCCTCCAATGTGCTCCTCTCCCAGCTCACTGCTCTCGCCAGCGTCAATCTCCACAGTGTGCTGTGTTGCCTCCTCCTCTCCCTCCATTATTGGCACCAAATTTGGGCAAATATCTGGCTGGTAACAGCTAAGTTTTGTTTCCCTATTTGCTCTAAAGCTCTAAACTCTCCCTCCTTCCTCCCAAAGCAGCCACACCACACCCACACACGCCTTCACTCCCTCTCAGCTCCCTCTCTCTGCCTCCTCTTCTGCGCATGACCTTTGACCTCCTGAATCGCGGGAATCGAGTGTTGCCATGCCGTTGCTAAGGACGGCGACACTTTACAGCAGAAGGTCACTACCGCCCATTTCATATCGCTCGCGGTAACGCCCAATTTCAAAAATGGAGACTATGGGCTTTGAGAATGGGCAACAAGCCGGCGATCTGAAAACCCATTTTTACTGCCACGCCAGAAATAGTGCCCATTTTTGGGCGATCTGCACAAAAGTGTAAAATCTAGCCCATCGAAATATAGAACAGGCATAGGCCATTCAGCCGCTCAAGCCTGTTGTGCCATTTAATTATATCATAGCTGATCTGTGCCCGAACTCCATGCACCTGCCTTGACTCCAGATCCATTACCAAAATCTATCAATCTCAATCTTGAAAATTTCAATTGACCCAGCCTTTTGTGGAAGGAAGTTCCAGATTTCCACTACCCTTTGTGTGAAAAAGTACCTCCCGAAGTCATTCCTGAATGGACTAGCTCTCATTTTCTTTGTTCTTCTTTGTTCTGGATTCTCTCTTAGATGTTAAACCAAGACCACATCGGTCTCTGCAGGGGGATGTAAAAAATATCCCATTCAAAGAACGGCAGTGAACCAAAACATATTAACTGATCATTTATCTAATTTCCTGTTTGTGAGACCTGGTTGTGCGCAAATTGCTTTCCACATAACAACACTTCAGGAAGTAATTCATGAATTGTAAAGCACTTTGGGATGCACTGAAGACATGTAAGGTGCTGTGTACATGCAAGCTCTTTCTTTTCTTTCACTGAAGTGGGATAATTGTTAATCCCAGGTCCATACACTCTGCGAGTTCAGAAAACAAAACGACTCAGATTTCAGATTGTAAGTGGCTTTGTCTGCCTACAGCGACAGTCGTCAGGCTATTGTACAACCAAACTGTATGAAAGAACCCGACACCACAGCACATTTCCAATGTATTCCGAGTGCCTGCTACCTATGTGCATGCAGCTTAAACTGGGGATCCTCAACAAATTTCTCGATGGGGTTCTTCATCAGGCATTGACCCCTAAGTTACCTATTTAATGGGCTGAACGTCTGTTTTTGAAGGGGCCCTGAATTTAGCAGTGGGACCAATGCTTGTGCAGATTGTGTGCAGGACAACCCACTGCCAAATTGGTATGCTTTGCACCCATTTTATGTCTAAAAAATCAGGCGCAATGCATGCCAATTTCAACACCACTAACTCTTATCTCATAACCAACCTGGCTGATATTTTACACTCAGTTGTGCAGTCACTCTATCTGCTCCATTATGAATGAGACCTGGGCATGTTGGCAACACTTGTAACAATATTGGTCATGTTGTCTCAAATCACAAATACATGTTTGCACAGTTATGAACCTTATGATGAAGACCAACAAATAACTGTGATTTAAGTAAACCAATTTCATTTATAATGCTTCATCCTCTACACTATATCTGATGTTGGTAAAGGATTATGGCGAAAAAGAATAAAAATGTTTGTTCATAACTGTGCAAACATGTATTTGTGATTACACACAACTTCAAGAAGGTTATCAATTTCATGAAAAAGTGTTTGGCAAAACTAGATAGACACAATGTGAAGATATATAATTAAACCAAAATATATCATCATATTGCTTGGGATGATATCAATCATGACTCTTCTCCCTTCTCCCCACGAGCCAAAGTGTTTTTTATCAAACATAGAAACATAGAAACATCGAAAATAGGTACAGGAGTAGGTCATTCGGCCCTTCGAGCCTGCACCACCTTCAATAAGGTCATGGCTGATCATTCACCTCAGTACCCCTTTCCTGCTTTCTCTCCATACCCCTTGATCCCTTTAGCAGGCTAAGGCCCATATCTAACTCCCTCTTGAATATATCCAATGAACTGGCATCAACAACTCTCTGCGGTAGGGAATTCCACAGGTTAACAACTCTCTGAGTGAAGAAGTTTCTCCTTATCTCAGTCCTAAATGGCCTACCCCTTATCCTTAGACTGTGTCCCCTGGTTCTAGACTTCCCCAACATCAGGAACATTCTTCCCACATCTAACCTGTCCAGTCCTGTCAGAATCTTATATGTTTCTATGAGATCCCCTCTCATCCTTCTAAACTCCAATGTATAAAGGCCCAGTCGATCCAATCTCTCATATGCCAGTCCAGCCATCCCTGGAATCAGTCTGGTGGACCTTCGCTGCACTCCCTCAATAGTAAGAACGTCCTTCCTCAGATTAGGAGACCAAAACTGAACACAATATTCCAGGTGAGGTCTCACCAAGGCCCTGTACAACTGCAGTAAGACCTCCCTGCTCCCATACTCAAATCCCCTAGCTATGAAGGCCAACATATCATTTGCCTTCTTCACCACCTGCTGTACCTGCATGCCAACTTTCAATGACTGATGAATCATGACATCCAGGTCTCGTTGCACCTCCCCTTTTCCTAATCTGCCACCATTCAGATAATATTCTGCCTTCGTGTTTTTGCCCCCAAAGTGGATAACCTCACATTTATCCACATTATAATGCATCTGCCACTCGCCTAACCTGTCCAAGTCACCCTGCAGCTTCTTAGCATCCTCCTCACAGGTCACACCGTCACCCAGTTTAGTGTCATCCGCAAACTTGGAGATATTGCACTCAATTCCTTCATCTAAATCAAAGACAGTACACACTTAATGTTACACAATCCTAGCGCAAAAAGTACTGTAGATGGGAGCAGAAAGTTGCAAAGGGACATTGATAGATTAAGTAAATGGGAAAAACTTGGCAAATGGAGTTCAATGTGGGAAAGTTTGAGGTCATCCACTTTGGATATAAGAAAGGTAGATCAGAGTATTTTCTACATGGTGAGAAGCTGTGAAGTATGGATGAGCAGAGATTTCGGGTCCAAGTACAGAAATCACAAAAAGCTAGTGAGTGTCCCAAAATGCTTTACAGTCAACGAAGTACTGTTGAAGTGTAGTCACCGATGTAGTGCAGGAAATGCGGCAACCAATTTGAGCACAGCAAGGTCCCATAAGCAGTAATGTGATAGTTCCATAGGATTTTTTTTACATCCACCTGAGATGGAAATGGGGCCTTGGTTTAACATTTCATCTGAAAGACATCTCCAAAAGTGCAGTACGCCTTCAGTACTGCAGTGAAATGGTATAAGAACATAAGAAACAGACTAGATTTTGTGCACAAGTCTCTGGAGTGCGGCTTGAACCCATGACCTTCTGACTCAGCGTGCTGCCATTGAACCACAGCAGACACCAAAATGGTTGCAGTGCTTGACCACATAACAACAATCTCACTCATTAATTGTAAGTGAGGTATTTAGAAAAATGATAAAATGCCATACAAAAGCCTACCATCCCTGATGTATGGAAGATGATAGATCGATGAAAACCATGTCAACAAAGGTAACTGGTTTAACAATGAATAATGTGGGATGTAAGACTGGGTGGCCCCCATTGCAGAATTTTACTTGCTACATCCTTTGATGTGGGGCATGGAAGGAAATATTACAGGGCCTGCCTGATCAAATGGAAAATTATACAACAAATTGCAGCGATTTGTAGAACGAAGACGCTTTATTGGCCAAATTATGTTTCCTTGCTCCATGTTTCCCTGTGCTGTTATCTTGATTAATCCTTGTTTGACCTTGAATTGAACCAAGACACATACCATATACATTGAACACAATCAGCATTAAACCAATTGTCTGTATGTAGATAAATGTGTAACCTTGAGAACGGTGTCAATGCTAGTTCAGTGATATGTAAAGAGAGACTAAATTTACTGGATAAACAATCTTGTGTGATAAACTATAAGAGAAAGAAACCCAACATTAAATAAATTATAGAGGGATTTATTTTTAATATAATTGGTTGTCCTACTTTATATGATCTCAATCACGGAAAAAAGGAAGCTTACTGTAAGGTACACCATAGATTCAAAAGATAATTATTATCCTTTCTCACACCAGTTACTAAAAACATTAAGCAATTAATCCCTCAAGAATTGAATGAAAATTCCAAGAAGATTACTGATTTTCACACACGAAGGTACAGTATCTTATATTTCAATGCTTATGATATGAAACCAGTCATGTATTTCTTTGAAATGACTCATTGACCCAGTGTTATTTTTGTAATGTCCTTACACACTACTATAAATTCACACGAGGCACATTCTATGGACAAGGTCACTCTGTGACCTGAACCTTTATTCACAGGACCAAGAAGTGATGACCCTGCGTGGGACCTCCCTTTATATACCTAGATGACCAGGTGAGGAGTGTCTCCCACAAGTTCACCCCCTGTGGTCAAGGTGTGCATTTCTTAGGTGTATACAGTATGCAGTGTTGTTATGAAGGTTACAGTTACATGAAGGTTACATACATGACATCACCTCCCCCCCAATGTCTTATGGGGTCAAAGATTAAGTCTTTCAGGCGGTCGACGCTCTCTCGTGGAGCGCCGCAGTTGGGGCTCTGGTTGTTGAGCCTTGGTATGCGTCTCTGCCACCTGTGGTGATTCCGGCTTGTCCGGGCTGGCCGCAGGGACTATGCATGCTGCTGAATGTTCTTGTTGCTCATTCACTGGCGGTGGTGTGGGCAACATCTCATGATCTTCCTCAGGTTCCTCAGTGTCCACGCTGAACTTTTTTTTTACTTGGTCCAGGTGCTTGCGGCATATCTGTCCATTGTTAAGTCTGACCACTATGACACTATTACCCTCTTTGCCAATTACAGTACCCTCAAGCCACTTGGGCCCCAAAGCGTGATTAAGAACAAATACAGGTTCATCGATTTCTATACATCGCCCCTTTGAGTTACGGTCATGGCACTCATTTTGGGACTGGCGCTTGCCCTCAACAATGTCTGACAGGACAGGACGAATGAGGGACAGTCGAGTTTTAAGTGTATGTTTCATGAGTAGTTCCGCGGGCGGGACTCCCGTGAGCGAATGTGGTCGGGACCTATAGGCCAGCAGGAGGTGTGATAGGCGGCATTGAAGGAGGGGTCCTTGAATCCGGAGCATGCCCTGTTTTATGATTTGGACCGCATGTTCCGCCTGGCCATTGGAAGCCAGCTTGAACGGTGCCGTCCTGACATGTTTGATGCCATTACCCGACATGAACTCCCGGAATTCATAATTCGTGAAGCACGGGCTGTTGTCGCTAACCAGGATGTCCGGCAAGCCGTGGGTCGCAAAGACCGCGCGCAGACGCTCCACAGTGGTGGATGTCGTGCACGAATTCAAAATGATGCACTCGATCCATTTCGAGTACGCATCAACAACAATGAGGAACATTTTTCCCATGAACGGGCCCGCGTAGTCGACGTGAATACGTGACCATGGCCTGGTGGGCCAGGGCCACGTGCTGAGTGGGGCAACCTTGGGGGCATTGCCCAGCTGGGCACATGTCGTGCACCTGCGAACATAGTGTTCCAGGTCTGAGTCAATTCCCAGCCACCACACATGTGTCCGGGCAATAGCCTTCATTAGCACGATGCCTGGGTGCTCGCTGTGGAGTTCCCTGATGAATGCTTCCCTTCCCTCTGGGGCATGACTACCCGGCTGCCCCATAGTAGGCAGTCGGCTTGGATGGAGAGCTCATCCATCCGTCTGTGAAACTGTCTGACCTCCGCAGGGCATGCTCTGTGTGCGGGCGCCCAATCCCCAGTCAGGACACATTTCTTAATCAAGGATAGGAGGGGATATCTGTTGGTCCAGATTTTGATGTGGTGGGCTGTGATGGGGGAGCCTGCGCTGTCAAAGGCTTCAACGGCCATGACCATCTCCGCGCTGTGCTCCGCTGACCCTCAGTGGTGGCCAGTGGAAGGCTGCTGAGTGCGTCAGCGCAATTTTCGGTGCCTGGCCAGTGCCGTATGGTGTAGTCATACGCAGCCAGCGTGAGAGCCCATCGCTGTATGCGAGCTGACGCATCGGCATTGACAGCTTTGCTGTCTGACAACTGGGATGTTAACAGCTTGTGGTCCGTTTCTAACTCGAACCTTCTGCCGAAAAGGTACTGGTGCATCTTTTTCACCCCGTAGACACATGCGAGTGCTTCCTTTTCAACCATCTCATATCCCCGTTCTTCTTGGGAGAGCGACCTGGAGGCATAAGCCACAGGTTGGAGTTGACCCTCATCATTACTCTGCTGCAACACGCACCCAACCCCATAGGATGATGCATCACATGTCAAAACCAATTTCTTACAGGGGTTGGACAGAGTCAACAGCTTATTAGAACAAAGCAGGTTCCGCACCAGATTGAAAGCCTGGTCCTGACAGTCCCTCCAAAACCAATCGCAACCCTTACACGGGAGCACGTGTAGTGGCTCCAACAATGTCCTTAAGTTTGACAGAAAGTTCCCGAAATAGTTCAATAGTCCCAGAAATGAACGCAACTCCGATGTGTTGCCGGGCCTGGGCGCACGACGAATCGCCTCCGTTTTGGATTCGGTAGGCCGGATCCCGTCTGCGGCAACCCTCCTGCCCAAAATCTCGACCTCTGGGGCCAAAAACACACACTTGAACTTCTTTAGTCGCAGGCCTACCCGGTCCAGTTGGCATAGCACCTCCTCCAGGTTGTGGAGGTGTACCTCGGTGTCTTGACCCGTGATAAGGATGTCGTCCTGAAATACGATTGTTCCACGGATGGATTTGAGCAGGCTTTCCCCATGTTCCTTTGGCATTCGATCAGCGGCCGCTATCTTTCAAACGGACACCTGTTGTAGACAAACAGCCCCTTGTGCGTGGTGATGGTGGTCAGTAGCTTGGATTCTTCGGCCAGTTCCTGGGTCATGTAGGCTGAAGTGAGGTCCAACTTGAACAGCTTGCCGCCTGCCAGCGTGGCACAAAGATCCTCCGCTCTCGGAAGCGGGTATTGATCTTGTAGTGACACTCGGTTGATAGTGGCCTTGTAGTCGCCACAGATCCTGACCAAGCCATCCATTTTTAGGACAGGGACGATGGGGCTTGCCCAGTCGCTGAATTCAATGGGCAAAATTATGCCCTCTCTTAGCAACCTGTCCAACTCACTCTCAATTTTCTCCCGCATCACATATGGCACAGCTCTGGCTTTGTGGTGCACTGGTCTGGCGTCCGGGGTGATGCGTATCACTACTTTGGTACCTTTGAAAGTCCTGACACCAGGTTGAAATGGTGACTCAAATTTCTGTAGGACCTGTGAGCATGAACTTTGCTCCACAGATGAAATGGCGTGCACATCTGCCCATTTCCAGTTCATCTCGGCTAGCCAGCTCCTCCCCAAAAGCGCGGGACCATTTCCCGGGACAATCCAGAGTGGCAGCCGGTTCTCTGATCCATTATGTGTGACCAGCAACATTGCACTGCCTAGCACTGGGATGATCTCTTTGGTGTACATCCGTAGTTGCCTGTCAATGCGTTCTAGTTTGAGTCTGCTAGCTCTGAGTGGCCATAGTTTCTCGAATTGTTGGACACACATAAGTGACTGGCTGGTCCCTGTGTCCAGCTCCATGCGTACCGGGATGCCATTTAATAGGACTTTAATCATCATAGGTGGCATTTTGGTATATGAGCTGTGGATGTTTGCTGAACTTCAGAATCCATTGCTTTGTCCCAAGCATCAACCTGCCTTGCAGACCCCTCTTCTGGTTCATCTGCCACGTAAATTAGCCTCGCTGCGGGCTTCCTGCACATTCTGGCTAAATGTCCACTGAAGTTACAATTTCTACAGATAAAGGCCCCAAGTTTCCACATGATTTGCTCCTGATTTTTAGGAGCAACTGGTGTAGAACGGAGTATCTTAGAAATCGGAATTCTCCACATTTAGTTTTCTGCAGTTCTAGTCAGGTAGAACAGTTTCACTTTGAAACAGAATTTTTTTTTCAAAAGGGGGCGTGTCCAGCCACTGACGCCTGATTTCAAAGTTTCCACAGTGAAAACGTACTCCAAACTAACTTAGAATGGAGTAATTGAAGATTTTTGTACGCTTGAAAAAACCTTGGCGACACATTAAAAAATCAGGCGCAGGTTACAAATTAGGCGTCGGGAACGAGGTGGGGGGGGGGGGAAGGGAAGTCATTAAATTCTACAATAAATCCTTAGTTATACTTATACAAATATTATACAAATAAATCCAAACTGAATAAAAATTTATAAGCAAAGAAAAGATTAAATAAACCATGTTCCCACCTGTGTGAAAGTGCTTCAGGCAGGCCTTTCAGGCAGCGGTTTGCCGTCGGGACCGAAGGCTGAACGGGCCGGGCCCGAGACTTCGGGCAAGGCCCGTCCCCAGCACCAGATTTACAGGTAGGTGGTGTTGGGTCGGGTCGGGGAGGGAGGTTCGGTTCGGGTCGTCGGGGGGGGAGGGAGGGGGAGGTCAGGTCGGGGAGAGGGAGGTCAGGTCGGATCCAGTCTGGGGGCGGGGGCGGGAATCGGGTCGGGTCCAGTCGGGGGGGAGCGGGAGTCGGGTCGGGTCGGATCGGGTCCAGTCGGGGGGGAGCGGGAGCGGGAGTCAGGTCGGATCGGGTCCAGTCGGGGGGGAGCGGGAGCGGGAGTCAGGTCGGGTCGGATCCAGTCGGGGGGGAGCGGGAGCGGGAGTCAGGTCGGGTCGGGTCCAGTCGGGGGGGAGCGGGAGCGGGAGCAGCAGTCGGGTCGGGTCCAGTCGGGGGGGAGCGGGAGCGGGAGTCGGGTCGGGTCCAGTCGGGGGGGAGCGGGAGCGGGAGTCGGGTCGGGTCCAGTCGGGGGGGGAGCGGGAGCGGGAGCAGCAGTCGGGTCGGGTCCAGTCGGGGGGGAGCGGGAGCGGCAGTCGGGTCGGGTCCAGTCGGGGGGGAGCGGGACCGGGAGCAGCAGTCGGGTCGGGTCCAGTCGGGGGGGAGCGGGAGCGGCAGTCGGGTCGGGTCCAGTCGGGGGGGAGCGGGACCGGGAGCAGCAGTCGGGTCGGGTCCAGTCGGGGGGGAGCGGGACCGGGAGCAGCAGTCGGGTCGGGTCCAGTCGGGGGGGAGCGGGACCGGGAGCAGCAGTCGGGTCGGGTCCAGTCGGGGGGGAGCGGGAGCGGCAGTCGGGTCGGGTCCAGTCGGGGGGGAGCGGGACCGGGAGCAGCAGTCGGGTCGGGTCCAGTCGGGGGGGAGCGGGAGCGGGAGTCGGGTCGGGTCCAGTCGGGGGGGAGCGGGAGCGGGAGCAGCAGTCGGGTCGGGTCCAGTCGGGGGGGAGCGGGAGCGGCAGTCGGGTCGGGTCGGGTCCAGTCGGGGGGGAGCGGGAGCAGCAGTCGGGTCGGGTCCAGTCGGGGGGGAGCGGGAGCGGCAGTCGGGTCGGGTCGGGTCGGGTCGGGTCCAGTCGGGGAGGAGCGGGAGCAGCAGTCGGGTCGGGTCCAGTCGGGGGGGAGCGGGAGCGGGAGTCGGGTCGGGTCCAGTCGGGGAGGAGCGGGACCGGGAGCGGGAGCAGCAGTCGGGTCGGGTCCAGTTGGGGGGGGAGCGGGAGCGGGAGTCGGGTCGGGTCCAGTCGGGGAGGAGCGGGACCGGGAGCGGGAGCAGCAGTCGGGTCGGGTCCAGTCGGGGAGGAGTGGGACCGGGAGCGGGAGCAGCAGTCGGGTCGGGTCCAGTCGGGGGGGAGCGGGAGCGGGAGTCGGGTCGGGTCGGGTCCAGTCGGGGAGGAGCGGGACCGGGAGCGGGAGCAGCAGTCGGGTCGGGTCCAGTCGGGGAGGAGCGGGAGCAGCAGTCGGGTCGGGTCCAGTCGGGGGGGAGCGGGAGCGGCAGTCGGGTCGGGTCGGGTCCAGTCGGGGAGGAGCGGGACCGGGAGCGGGAGCAGCAGTCGGGTCGGGTCCAGTTGGGGAGGAGCGGGAGCGGGAGTCGGGTCGGGTCCAGTCGGGGAGGAGCGGGACCGGGAGCGGGAGCAGCAGTCGGGTCGGGTCCAGTCGGGGAGGAGCGGGAGCGGGAGTCGGGTCGGGTCCAGTCGGGGAGGAGTGGGACCGGGAGCGGGAGCAGCAGTCGGGTCGGGGCCAGTCGGGGGGGAGCGGGAGCGGGAGTCGGGTCGGGTCCAGTCGGGGAGGAGCGGGAGCAGCAGTCGGGTCGGGTCCAGTCGGGGGGGAGCGGGAGCGGCAGTCGGGTCGGGTCGGGTCCAGTCGGGGAGGAGCGGGACCGGGAGCGGGAGCAGCAGTCGGGTCGGGTCCAGTCGGGGGGGAGCGGGACCGGGAGCGGGAGCGGCAGTCGGGTCGGGTCCAGTCGGGGGGGAGCGGGACCGGGAGCGGGAGCGGCAGTCGGGTCGGGTCCAGTCGGGCGGGAGCGGGAGCGGCAGTCGGGTCGGGTCGGGTCCAGTCGGGGAGGAGCGGGACCGGGAGCGGGAGCGGCAGTCGGGTCGGGTCCAATCGGGCGGGAGCGGGAGCGGCAGTCGGGTCGGGTCGGGTCGGGTCCAGTCGGGGGGGGGCGGGAGTCGGGTCCGGTCCGGTCCGGGGGCGGGCGGGTGTGGGGGAGCGGGAGCGGGAGTCGGGAGGAAGCAGGAGCTGGCCGTGGGAGGAGCCTTATCCACGCAGCCCCAGTGAGGCCATTCGGCCAGGGCTAGGGGCTGCGTGCTTCGGGCCCCTCCCACACAGTTTCGGGCGCCTGGAGCTACTGCACTTGCATGCCCACTGTAGCGCGCATGTGCAGAGGTCCCGGCACTGTTTTCAGCGCAGGGACCTGGCTCCGCCCCCCTACAGCTCCTGCTGCACTGCGCCGAGGGCCAGAGGACCCGCAGGGAGGTGGAGAATAGCGCATTTATTTTCAGGCGCCGTTTTTGGCGCGAAAAACGGCGCCCAGCTTGGAGGGGCGCCTGTTTTGCCGCGTGTGGAAATTTGGGACCAAATTGTTGAAACCTACAGGTTTTTGCAGCGTTTCTGCCCCCGCACCTCCAGCATGAGCTGAGATCGTTGTGAACAAAAGGGCAGTTACCAGGCATTCCTCTCTGATTGTCTCTTTGATTACTCTTGAGCACTATGTTAATGGGTGTCAATGGCCCCATCCCGGGACGCATTGTCCACTGTGATGGCGTAAATGTCCGTTCAACCTGCCATTGTCTCTGTTGAGGGCCCACTCCAGAGTCTGTTGCTGCCTGGGTGGTGTCGAATTGCCCTTGCCTGCCTGCGGGGTTTTGAGTCGCGTTTACAATGTTCACTCCCTGATCCATCGCCACGTTGGAAGCAGAGTTGCGCGTGTATATAGAAACATACATAGAAACATAGGGCCCAAGTTTCGGCCTCAGTTGCTCCTGATTTTTTGGAGCAACTGGTGTAGAACGGAGTATCTTAAAAATTCAAATTCTCGGCATTTAGTTTGCTCCAGTTCTAGTCAGTTAGAACAGTTTCACTTTGGAACAGAATTTTTTTTTCAAAAGGGGGCGTGTCTGGCCACTTACGCCTGTTTTCAAAGTTTCGGCAGTGAAAACTTACTCCAAACTAACTGGAGTAAGTGAAGATTTTTGTACGCTCGAAAAAACCTTGTCTACACTTTAGAAAATCAGGCGTAGGTTACAAATCAGGCGTAGGGAAAGGTGGCGGGGGGGGGGGGTTTAAAGGGAAGTTTACAAACATTAAACACTTCAGTTTTACAAATAAAGAGCCATCATCAATAATAAATTATAAAAACATGAATAAATCAACCAATAAATCAATCAAAAAACATTTATAAGAAATAATTAAAAAAAAAAAAAATCAATAAATAAAACATTTTCTACTTACCGACTGCAGCACCGGGAGCCCTCCAACAACGTGCTGGGATGCCCCCCCCCCACCCCTGTCAGTGTCTCTATCTCTCTATCTGTCTGTCTGTGTGTGTCTCTCACTCTCTGTCTGTCAGTACCTGTGTTTCTGACAGGGGGAGGAGGGGGGTAGAGGGAGAGAGGGGGGGCGCAGGGAGAGGGGAGGGAGGGAGGCAGAGGGGGATGGAGGGAAGGGGAGGGATGGGGCAGAAGGGGGAGGGGGAGAGAAGGGGGGAGGGGAAGGGGAAGGGGGGAGGAGAAGGGGAGGGGAGAAGGAGAAGGTGGGGAGGAGGAGAAGGGGGGGAGGAGGAGAAGGGGAAGGGGGGAGGAGGAGAAGGGGATGGGGGAAGAGAAGGGGAAGGGGGAGGAGAAGGGAAAGGGGGGGAGGAGGAGAAGGGGAAGGTGGGGAGAAGAAGGGGAAGGGGGAGGAGAAGGGGAAAGGGGGGAGAGGAGAAGGGGAAGGAGAAGGTGGGGGAAAGGAGAAGAGGGAAAGGAGAAGGGGGGGAAGGAGAAGGGGAGGAAAGGAGAAGGGTGGGGGGGGAAAGGAGAAGGGGGGGGAAGGAGAAGGGGGGAGGGAAGCTGAACGGGCTGGGCCCGGTCGGGCCCAAGACTTCGGGCAGGGCCCGTCCCCAGCACCAGATTTACAGGTAGGTGGCGTTGGGTCGGGTTGGGTCCGGGGTCCGGGGTCGGGAGCGCGGTTTGGGTCGGAGGAGGGTGGGGGGGGGGGGTGCAGAGGGAGATTGGGTCGGGTCGGTTCGTGTCGGGGGCGGGGGGAGGGAGGTCAGGTTGGGTCGGGTCGTGTCGGGTCTGGTCCGGTCCGGGTGGGGGGGCGGTCGGGAGCATGGGTCGGGTCGGTGGGGTGGTGGGAGGGAGGTTGGTTTGGTTCGGGTCGGGGGGGGAGGGAGGGAGGGAGGTCACGTCGGGTGGGGGTGGGGGGGGAGCGCTCGTCGGGTCCGGTCCGGTCCGGGGGTGGGACGGGGGGAGGGATGCGGGAGTCGAGTCGGGTCGGGAGGAACCAGGAGCTTGGCGTGGGAGGCAGCCTCATGCACGCAGCCCCAGTGAGGCCATTCGGCCACGGCTAGGGACTGCTTGCTTCAGGCCCCTCCCACACAGTTTTTGGCGCCTGGAGCTACTGCACATGCGCGCCCACTGTAGCGCACATGTGCAGAGGTCCTGACACTGCTTTCAGCACAGGGACCTAGCTCCGCCCCCTACAGCTTGTGCTGCGCAGCGCTGGCTCCAGAGGACCTGCAGGGAGCCGGAGAATCTGTACGTTTTTTTTAGGCGCACTTTGTTGCGCGAAAAATGGGCGTCCAGGTTGGCGGCGCGGCCTGAAACTTGGGCCCATAGAAAATAGGTGCAGGAGGAGACCATTCGGCCCTTCGAGCCTGCACCACCATTCAATCTGATCATGGCTGATCATTCACCTCAGTACCCCTTTCCCGCTTTCTCTCCAAACCCCTTGATCCCTTTAGCCGTAATGCCACATCTAACTCCCTCTTGAATATATCCAATGAACTGGCATCAAAGACTCTCTGCGGCACGAAATTTTCTGAGTGAAGAAGTTTCTCCTCATCTCAGTCTTAAATAGCCTACCCCTTATCCTAAGACTGTGTCCCCTGGTTCTGGACTTCCTCAACATCGGGAACATTCTTCCCGCATCTAACCTGTCCTGTCCCGTCAGAATCTTATATGTTTCTATGAGATCCCCTCTCATCCTTCTAAACTCCAGTGTATAAAGGCCCAGTTGATCCAGTCTCTCCTCATATGTCAGTTCAGCCATCCCTAGAATCAGTCTGGTGAACCTTCACTGCACTCCCTCAATAGCAAGAATGTCCTTCCTCAGATTAGGAGACCAAAACTGAACACAATATTCCAGGTGAGGTCTCACCAAGGCCCTGTACAACTGCAGTAAGACCTCCCTGCTCCTATACTCAAATCCTCTAGCTATGAAGGCCAACATACGTTTTGCCTTCTTCACCGCCTGCTGTACCTGCATGCCAACTTTCAATGACTGATGAACCATGACACCCAGGTCTCGTTGCACCTCCCCTTTTCCTAATCTGCCGCCATTCAGATAATATTCTGCCTTCGTGTTTTTGCCACCAAAGTCGACAACCTCACATTTATCTACATTATACTGCATCTGCCATGCATTTGCCCACTCTCCCAACCTGTCCAAATCACCCTGCAGCCTCTTAGCATCCTCCTCATAGCTCACACCGCCACCCAGTTTAGTGTCATCTGCAAACTTAGAGATATTACCTTCAATTCCTTCATCAAAATCATTAATGTATATTGTGAAGAGCTGGGGTCCCAGCACTGAGCCCTGCGGTACTCCACTAGTTACAGCCTCCCATTCCGAAAAGGACCCATTTATCCCAACTCTCTGCTTCCTGCCTGCCAACCAATTCTCTATCCATGCATTACCCCCAATACCATGTGCCTTGATCTTGTACACCAATCTCTTATGTGGTACCTTGTCAAAGGCCTTTTGAAAGTCCAAATACACCACATCCACTGGCTCTCCCTTGTCCACTCTACTTGTTATTATCTTGGTTTCCTCCTCCCCCGCCATGAAGGTCTGAGCCATCAATGCTGCCGCTTCCAAGGTCAAATCCTTAGTCTCAATTAGCTTTCTGAAAATTCCCGCATGACCAATGCCCTCAATAAAGACATCCCTTAACATCTCCCCCCTGCAGGCATCTGTGAACTTACAGAGGCTGGCCAAGCGCCGAAGATCCGCAACGAAGTCCAGTATGCTCTGTCCTTCCCGACGTCGGTGTGCATAGAATCGGTTTCGGGCCATGTGTATACTGCTCGCTGGTTTGAGGTGCTCACCGATCGGTTTGCTGAGCTCTTCAAAGGTTTTGTCCGCTGGCTTCTCGGGTGCGAGCAGGTCTTTCATCAGCGCGTACGTCTTAGGTCCACAGCTGGTCAGTAGATGCGCCCTTCACTTGTCAGCTGCTGCATCTCCCAGCCAGTCCTTCGTGACAAAGCTCTGCTGGAGCCTCTCAACGAAATCATCCCAGTCCTCACCAACACAGTACCATTCCTCTGTGCTACCGGTGGCCATTCTCGTGAGTCGTTGATTCCCGTTTCTTGTCGCCAAATGTAATGTCCTTACACACTACTATAAATTCAGACGAGGCACATTCTGCAGACAAGGTCACTCTGTGACCTGAACCTTTATTCACTGGACCAAGAAGTGATGACCCTGCGTGGGACCTCACTTTATATACCTGGATGACCAGGTGAGGAGTGTCTCCCACAAGTTCACCCCTGTGGTCAAGGTGTGCATTTCTTAGGTGTCTACAGTATGCAGTGTTGTTATGAAGGTTACAGTTATGTGAAGGTTACATACATGACAATTTTAATGTACTGAACTGTTTTAATAAACCATATAGATGCTCACCACTACAATGCTTCTGTGCATGATTTTGTACAAAATTGACACTGGTAATGGCCATTGTGCATCACAAAATTTGGCATTTGTAGAAGAACATTTGAATTCTAGAGAATTCTCGTCAAAATAAAAGTTCCGCACATTTATTACACAGCTGTACAACGGTGTCCATATCATTAAATTGTGAGAAGTAACTGCTAATGTAGATTAAGAGAAGGACAGTGCCTTTGTGACATTATCACAGAATCATGCAGTACTGTGCAGCATGGAAATTATGCCGTGCAATAGTGTCCGACTGCTAAATGCATTCTTGCCAATTTTTTCTGCTCATTTAATATATCTTCTTGAGATGGCCTAAAAGAAAGAACTTGCATTTATATAACAAGAGGCTAACACCTCATCAACACAGCCCAAAGTAAATTGAAGGTCTGTATATTGGCTCCTCTTCAAAGCCAGAAAAAATACTGGAGGAAGTGTCGAGCTTTCTTTTTTAATACTTTATTTTAAGCAAAATGTGACTCTGTCATGTCATGCCAGAATGTGATTACTGAAGTTTGTATATATATATATATATATATAGATTATTTGATGCAGTATTAAATGAAAAAGATGGGAGTCTATTTCACATATTGAAAATCTCAAATTTCGTCTGACACTTCTTTACTAATCTTTAGTTCTTTGTTTACTGTCCAAGTTGAATAACTTGCTTGTGCGTTACTATATCCAGGGCCTAAATTTTAATGGGGAGGCGGGTTGGGACTGGGTGGAGGGCTCCAAAGCAGTTAGGAAACCTGGGAGAACGGGATTCCCACAGGCCCTGCCGAATTTAATGGCAGGGTCTGATTTGCATGGGAAACCTCTGATTGGGGACTGGGAGCAGCATGGGGGGAGGACGGTTGGGAGCATAAGAACATAAGAAATAGGAGCAGGAGTAGGCCATAATGCCCCTTGAGCCTGCTCCGCCATTTGCTGATCTGATCATGGACTCAGGTCCACTTCCCTGCTCACTCCCCATAACACATTTACCCTGTATCGGTTAAGAAGCTGTCTATCTCTGTCTTCAATTTATTCAATGTCCCAGCTTCCACAGCTCTCTGAGGCATCGAATTCCACAGATTTACAACCCTCTGAGAGAAGAAATTCTTCCTCATCTCAGTTTTAAATGGGCGGCCCCTTATTCTAAGATTATGCCCCCTAGTTCTAGTTTCCCCTATCAGTGGAAACATTCTCTCTGCATCCACCTTGTCAAGCCCCCTAATAACCTTATATATCTCGATAAGATCACCTCTCATTCTTCTGAATTCCAATGAGTAGAGGCCCAACCTACTCAACCTTTCCTCATAAGTCAACCCCTCATCTCCGGAATCAACCTAGTGAACCTTCTCTGAACTGCCTCCAAAGCAAGTGTATCCTTTTGTAAATATGGAAACCAAAACTGTACACAGTATTCCAGGTGTGCCCTCATCAATACCCTGTATAACTGTAGTAAGAATTCCCTGTTTTTATACTCCATCCGCTTTGCAATAAAGGCTAAGATTCCAATGGCCTTCCTGATCACTTGCTGTACCTGCATGCTAACATTTTGTGTTTCATGCACAAGTACCCCCAGGTCCCGCTGTACTGCAGCACTTTGCAATTTTTCTCCACTTAAATAATAACTTGTTCTTTGATTTTTTTTCTGCCAAAGTGCATGACCTCACACTTTCCAACATTATACTCCATCTGCCAAATTTTTGCCCACTCACTTAGCCTGTCTATGTCCTTTTGCAGATTTTTTGTGTCCTCCTCACGCATTGCTTTTCCTCCCATCTTTGCATCATCAGCAAACTTGGCTATGTTACACCCGGTCCCTTCCTCCAAGTCGTTAATATAGATTGTAAATAGTTGGGGTCCCAGCACTGATCCCTGCAGCACCCCACTAGTTACTGATTGCCAACCTGAGAATGAACCATTTATCCCGACTCTCTGTTCTCTGTTAGTTAACCAATCCTCTATCAATGCTAATATATTACCCCCAACCCCGTGTACTTTTATCTTGTGCACCTTTTATGTGGCACCTTGTCAAATGCCTTCTGGAAGTCCAAATACACCACATCCACTGGTTCCCCTTTATCTACCCTGTTCGTTACATCTTCAAAGAATTCCAGCAAATTTGTCAAACATGACTTCCCCTTCATAAATCCATGCTGACTCTACCTGACCAAATTATGCTTTTCCAAATGTCCTGCTATTGCATCTTTAATAATGGACTCCAACATTTTCCCAACCACAGATGTTAGACTAACTGGTCTATAGTTTCCTGCTTTTTGTCTGCCTCCTTTTTTAAAAAGGGGCATTACATTTGCAATTTTCCAATCTACTGGAACCTCTCCAGAATCCAGGGAATTTTGTTAAATTACAACCAATGCATCAACTATCCCTGCCGCTACTTCTCTTAAGACCCTAGGATGCAAGCTATCAGGTCAGGGGATTTATCTGCCTTTAGACCTATTATCTTACAAGGTACCACCTCCTTAGTGATTGTGAGCAGCATGGGGTGGGGGGTGTCTGGGTGAGCAATGAAAGGTTGGAGAAGAGGGGAGCAGGGACAGACTAAGGGTGGGGGAGTGGATGGGGCAGTCGCCTGAGGCCCAAGTCTAGAATGGGCCCATACTGGGTCCGATTAAGGGTAAGGGTAAACTGTATTGACATAAGTGATGTAGCAAGAACTGAAGAGATTGGTAGAGCAACCAAACATGACCCAGTTATGTCAAGGGTGTATGATTAGATAGCAAATGGCTGACCAAACCAGATATCCGAGAAAGATGTTCATCCATACTTTGTTCGTAGTAATGAATTGTCACTCAACTTTGGGGGAAAAACAGTGCCGAATGTAGCCCGGTGTCATCAGATTTCTTGACATTGTACAAAAGTTGTACACTTTTCTCTCTGCATCAACATATCGCTTTATGAAAAACTAAAGCCTTTAGGACTGTCTGTCGCCAAACAGCTTTCTGTTACTCGATGGTTAGCAAGATATGAAGCAGTGTCAGCCCTGCTCAAAGGTTACACACCCGTATGCGAAGTGTTGGAATCCCTGGCAACTGACATGGAGCAGAAAGTTGAATGTCGAAATGAAGCTCAGTCGATCCTTGACAAATTGGGTGAACTGGATTCAACTTTACTCATTGTTATTTGGAACACAGTCTTGAAGCACTTTCACCTGACCAATCTCTCGCTTCAAGAGACCGGCTTGAATCTCAATGTCATGGTGTCCTTACTCGAGTCTCTTGTCGATTTTGTCAAGACCCAACGGACAGAGTTTGAGGACTTCGAAGACCTAAGGATTAAACTGTGTGGCCACAACGAGCCCAATTCAGCTCAGAGGCACATCTGTGTACGCAACCGCAGCTATGACGATGGAGATGCCTATAACACTGTGCTGTCACCCAAGAAGAAATTCAAAACTGAAGTGTTCCTTGTCATCATTGCTCAACTAATCAGTACCTTGAAACACCACCTTGCAGCATACAAGGAAATCAACTGTAAGTTTGATTCCTGTCCAAGCTCCGCTCTCTCATGAGATCAAGCAAGCCGCAGCAGATCTTGCCCGCTCCTATCCCAAAGATCTGGAACCTATGATTGAAAGTGAAGTCATCCAGCTTTCTAGCTTGATGGCATCCTCAATAGAGCTTCAAACTTCAATTTGTGTCAAACAAACTAAGTCAGCAGAGCTGGGAATGTATCAGTTCCTCCATACACACGCCCTCACCAAATCTTTTCTCACATTTGAAATAGCTCTTTGGATATATCTGTCGATGATGGTATCAAATTGCAGTGGTGAGCGATTCTCTTCGAAACTAAAAAGCATCAAGGATGAGGTCAGGAACCGAATGGGACAAGATCGACTTAATAGTCTTTCAATCATGAGCATCAAGAGCAAAGTACTGAGAGGACTTGACTTCTCGAAGATCATTGACGAGTTTAGCCGACAAAAATCTAGAAAGAAACCTATGTAATATTATACTTGCAGTTGCCTCTGTGAAGAAAATGGAATGCAAATGACAAAAAAATTGTGCTGTCTTGTTCTAAATTGTTGTCATTGTCGATTTAGATTCAAAACGTAAGGATTTAAAAAAATTAAAGTGTTGTTTACTGTATATACGGGGTTTCATCAAGGTATCAGTTTGATTATTTGGAAAAATAATAAAATATTAAATAAATGTCATCATAGTATCAATGAGAACATAACCTGAGATGTAGACCTGACCTCAACCTGATGCATACTCAGTATAGTGCCCTGTGACTTAGCTCACTAATGTCATTTACTGCAGGATGTGAATGGGAGTCGGGGCCCCATGGCCGGGGTACCGCCCGGGGCACTCTTAATCCGTCCCTGGCGGGGTTGGCGGTGGGGCGAAGGAGACGATTTAGTGAAAGATTGCCGGATGGAGGAGTGGGGGTGTGCTGGCAAAGACCGAAAGATCGGGAAGGGCCAGAGGAGCAGGGGGTGTGTCAGTGAAGAATGGGGGCCGGAGGAACAAATCGAGGGTTGGAGAAGAAGTGGGGGTGTTTGGAGTATCATCAGAGGGCCATGAGGAGCATGGGGGTGGTGGGGGAACAGGGAAGGAGGCAGATGACATTGGAAGGCTAGAGGAGCAAGTGGGTTGGGGGACGCCTCATGGGGGGGATCAGAGGCCTGAGGGTGACCCCGATCATGGGGGCTGGGTGAGCCAACGATGCTGGTTCCAGGAAGTAAGTGAAAAGACACTTACCTCCATGATCGAGCAATCCACGCCTTACTATAGCTGATGGATTTCACGAGATCTGCAAAACCCGACCAGCTAAAGTTTTCAAAATGGAGGTTAATTCAGATGCTTCCAGCCTCATTATAAAATTTAAATGTTTGACCCGCCTCCTGAGAACAGGTTGGCTGCTTGCCCTCTGTCCCACCTCCATTAAAACCGGCAGTCAGAGGGTGGGAGGCGGGTTCTGGTCGGGATTCAGATTTTTAACACTTTACCTGACCACACGATCCCAACCCATCCATTTTTTAGGTTACAATTACCCCATATGTCTAAATAAGTAGGTTCATTTTCTGTTTCAGTGATTATGGATTTGCTGAAAGTGGAAGTTCCAGAGAGTGGTAAACATTGGGTCATTAGGGGATGCGTCACCCTGTCATTGTGGTCTCCTGGAACTTGGAGAGAGGAGTTTCCCTGAGTGTTTTCTAAATTGACCTAAGGCTTAAAATCCATTTTTTTGCCTCTCCCAGGAGACTGTGAGGCTGGTGTGTGGGAGGCAGTGTGGGGGTGTGGGGGGCGGTGGGGGTAGATAGGGCCGATGGTGTGCAGAAGTTACCACATGCTTGTATGGGACAGGCTTGATAGGTCAGCTGGTTTTTACCTGTCTCATTGTTTGGTTTGTTCGTACAAGTCTTCAGCCTTAAGTTTACACCGTGGGATATTCACATATGAAGACGCAATGCAATTCCTCTCTCTGCTATTTGAGCTGAGGCATTCACCTGTTTATAATAAATGGGTTAATGTCTTCATTAAAATAATGGAAAAATGAATTTAAGCCAAACAAGTGTAAACATTCATATGCTGTCATTTCAAAGCCTCTATTTTTTAACCTGTACCCTTTAAATTCCAGAATCAGTGGGGGTAATTTTAAATTTGGGTGATGTTGTAAAATTGGTGATATTGACCTGGCTAATCTTTATACTTCACTGGAAAGGGAAATCAGGTGGGCTGCATAATAAGTGGCTAATTCAGTATTGCCCGTTTTACACCATCCACCAAACTTAAAATTACCCTCATCACCTCCGATTTTAACTGGTCCCTGATCTCCAGCCAGAAGGAATAGCTTGAGAAAAACAGTGCTAACCAGGAGCTGGGAGAAGGGCCCCAACTTCACTATTCGCTACTTCGTCTGTGCTCTCGCATTAAATGATCTGCAAGGTTGTCTTCTCAAAGTCACTCAAGGCCCAAAAGGTTCAAAGTTATTTTAGTACTATGATCATGACTGGACCTTGTCAGAGAGATGAGAGATGAAACATCCCACTGTCTAGTTCCCAAATAGGAAGTCTCTTTTACCCTGGGACAAGAAAATGCTTAGTGTGATCAAGCATTGGCTTCCTGATGTCCTGTGATGGCTTCACTCCGAATATCTTAGTAACTTGGACTATCTGAGCATTAGAATAGGAAATAATAAATGGATCTTTGCCTTCATCAAAAAACATCAGGGTTCAATCTGCTGCCAAAATGCCAAAAAACACAAAACTGGCCAATAACCCAATAACTTGGATCAATTGGGTTCACAGCTGTAGTCCCACTCAGTGACAAAGTGAGTGTGGCCATATGTAACAACTCTTATAGCAGCCAACTAATAAATTAAATGAAGTCTTCCAAGCTCGCTCCTTCACTCTGAAAATTCAATTCTTTGTTTGGATGACTGTAATGTATGCACCTGTGAGTATGCTCACAGCTTTGTGGACCTGTTGGTTAAGGTTAACTGGTCTTTGACGGCGCCCCTTCGCTTTGGGAGAGGGGTGCGCCAGGGATGCCCCATGTCCGGCCAGTTATACACTATCTGCGTGGAGCCTTTCCTGCGCCTCCTGCGGACGAGGTTGACGGGACTGGCTCTGCAAGGGCCGGGCGTGGAGGTCGTAATCTCGGCTTACGCCGATGACGTGCTCCTCACGGTAGAGGATCCCGTTGACCTGCGGAGGATGCGTGAGTGCCAGGAGATTTACTCGGCCGCATCCTCCGCCAGGATCAACTGGGAGAAATGTTCCGGACTCCTGGTGGGTCAGTGGTGGTTGGACTCCCTGCCGGAGGAGCTCAGGCCTTTTGCCTGGAGCACGACCCATCTCCTCTATCTGGGAGTCTACCTTAGCCCCAATGAGGGAGCCTGGACGGCGAACTGGCAAGAGCTGGAGGCCAAGGTCGCCGCTCGCCTAGGGGGGTTGACAGGACTGCTCCGAGTGCTGTCCTACAGGGGTCGAGCGCTAGTCATAAACCAGCTGGTGGCCGCCATGTTGTGGTACCGGCTGGTCACTTTGACCCCTCCCCCTGCGTTTGACGCCAAGATACAGAAGAAGCTGGTGGACTTCTTCTGGAACAACAGGAAGCACTGGGTCTCTGCGGCGGTCTCGAGTCTCCCGCTTAGGAAGGGCGGTCAGGCGTTGGTGTGCGTCAGCACCCAGCTCGCGACTTTCCGTTTTCAGACCCTGCAGAGATACCTTTACGTCGAGCCCCCTCCTCGGTGGCGTGCGCTGGCGACGTATTTCTTCCGCCAGCAGTACAGCCTCAATTATGACACGCAGCTCCTGTTTGTGAGCTTGGGGGGCGTCAGGACCGCCGTGCAGGGGCTGCCTGTCTTTTACAAGGAACTCATCAGGGTCTAAAACAAAGTCTCCACCAAGCGCAGCTCTCCATCGGCTGGAGTGGCGGCTGTCCTGCAGGAGCCGCTGCTCGGGAATCCGTACCTCCATGACCGAGGTTTTAGGTGGCAGTCGGACGCGAGGGCTGTGGCTGTTGAGGTGACCAGGGTCAGGGACCTGCTCGATGACGGAATTCCTCATCGGCACCAAACCCCGGAACCTCCCTCGGGAGCCGGCGCCTCACAACTTGAGTCGCCTCGATGAAATCCCCTCCGTGCCTTTCAGTTCTGCGCGGAGGGGTATCCTGTACGGGCTGCTCCTGCACACTCTCAATCTTGCCATCCTCGTCTGCCGTCCGGACACGCCATGGCGTACCATCTTGCCATCCGGAGGAGGCGGGGGTCCCCGATGGAGTGCATTCTACGCGGGAGCCCTCCCATTATTTATCGGGGACTTGGCCTGGAGGGTGGTGCATGGAGCAGTCCCGTGCTATAAATTTTTAGGTCGGTTCACGGGCTCCCAGGCCGCCTGCAATTTCTGCGGTCTGGAGGAGTCCGTGTTCCATGTTTTTATTGAATGCACCAGGTTGCAGCCCCTGTTCCAATATTTAAAGGGGCTGCTCCTCAAATTCTGGATGCACTTCAGTCCCACACTCCTGATCTTTGGGCACCCTGTGCGGAGGGGAGCGGGTAGGTCCGAGGGCCTCCTCGTAGGACTGCTCCTGGGCACGGCCAAGGGTGCCATGAGCCGGTCCAGGCAGCGGGCGGTCGAGGGGGTCGTTCAACCTGACTGCCTGCCTCTCTTCCGTGCTTACATCCGAGCCAGGGTGTCCTTAGAGATGGAGCACGCGGTGTCCACCGGTACGCACGCGGCCTTCCACGAGAGGTGGGCGCCGGAGGGACTAGAGTGCATCATCACACCCGGCAACCAAATATTAATTTGATTTTATGTTTTAAAGTTTAATTTGTTTTAATTGCCGGGGTTTTTAGTGTCCCCTTCCACTTTTATAGGGGGCACTTGTAAAATATACGATTTTAATGCCCAAAAAACCCCCCAAAAAAACTACAAAAATACAAAAAAACCAAAAAAAACCCAAAAAAGGGCATTGGAAAATGTTTGGAGGGGCCCCCCAGATTGGAGGGTACTTGATTTAAGTGTTTTATTTTGTCTCCCCTAAAAGAGTTGTGGACCTGTTGGTTAAGGTTGACTGGACTTTGACGGCGCCCCTTCGCTTTGGGAGAGGGGTGCGCCAGGGATGCCCCATGTCCAGCCAGTTATACGCCATCTGCGTGGAGCCTTTCCTGCGCCTCCTGCGGACGAGGTTGACGGGACTGGCTCTGCAAGGGCCGGGTGTGGAGGTCGTAATCTCGGCTTACGCCGATGACGTGCTCCTCACGGTAGAGGATCCCGTTGACAAGCGGAGGATGCGTGAGTGCCAGGAGATTTACTCGGCCGCATCCTCCGCCAGGATCAACTGGGAGAAATGTTCCAGACTCCTGGTGGGCCAGTGGTGGGTGGACTCCCTGCCGGAGGAGCTCAGGTCTTTTGCCTGGAGCACGACCCATCTCCTCTATCTGGAAGTCTACCTTAGCCCCAATGAGGGAGCCTTGCCGGCGAACTGGCAAGAGCTGGAGGCCAAGGTCGCCGCTCGCCTAGGGGGGTTGACAGGACTGCTCCGGTGCTGTCCTACAGAGGTCGAGCGCTAGTCATAAACCAGCTGGTGGCCGCTATGCTGTGGTACCGGCTGGTCACTTTGACCCCTCCCCCTGCGTTTGTCGCCAAGATACAGAAGAAGCTGGTGGACTTCTTCTGGAACAACAGGAAGCACTGGGTCTCTGCGGCGGTGTCGAGTCTCCCGCTTAGAGAGGGCGGTTAGGCGTTGGTGTGCGTCAGCGCCCAGCTAGCGACTTTCCATCTTCAGACCCTGCAGAGATACCTTTACGTCGAGCCCCCTCCTCGGTGGCGTGCGCTGGCGACGTATTTCTTCCGCCAGCAGTACAGCCTCAATTACGACATGCAGCTCCTGTTTGTGAGCTTGGGGGGCGTCAGGACCGCCGTGCAGGGGCTGCCTGTCTTTTACAAGGAACTCATCAGGGTCTAAAACAAAGTCTCCACCAAGCGCAGCTCTCCACCGGCTGGATTGGCGGCTGTCCTGCAGGAGCTGCTGCTCGGGAATCCGTACCTCCATGACCGAGGTTTTAGGTGGCAGGCGAATGAGAGGGCTGTGGCTGGTGAGGTGACCAGGGTCAGGGCTCTGCTCGATGGCGGAGGAGCGGGCTGGATAGTGCCAGACATGCTGGCACGCGCCTAAATTGGGCTGATGTCCGCCGCGCGGCTGATGCCATCGAGTCGCTATAAACAGCTCTGGGCCCTGACACCGTTAGGTGTGTCGAGGAGGCTCAAGCACGTGGGGAGATTCCGTCCGTATTGACCCGCGTCCGGACGGAATTACTCATCGGCACCAAGCCCCGAAACCTCCCTCGGGAGCCGGCGCCTCTCAACTTGAGCCGCCTCGGGGAAATCCCCTCCATGCCTTTCAGTTCTGCGCGGAGGGGTTTCCTGTTCGGGCTGCTCCTGCACACCCTCAACTTTGCCATCCTCGCCGGCCGTCCGGACACGCCATGGCGTACCATCTTGCCGTCCGGAGGAGGTGGGAGTCCCCGATGGAGTGCACTCTACGCGGGAGTCCTCCCAATGTCTATCGGGGACTTGGCCTGGAGAGTGGTGCACGGAGCAGTCCCGTGCAATAAATTTTTAAGCCGGTTCACGGGTTCCCTGGCCGCCTGCAATTTCTGCGGTCTAGAAGAGTCCGTGTTCCATGTTTTTATTGAATGTGCGAGGTTGCAGCATCTGTTCCATTATTTAAAGGGGCTGCTCCTCAAATTCTGGTTGCACTTCAGTCCCACACTCCTGATCTTTCGGCACCCTGTGCGGAGGGGAGCGGGTCGGTCCGAGGGCCTCCTCATAGGACTGCTCCTGGGCACGGCCAAGGGTGCCATCAGCCAGTCCAGGCAGCTGGCGGTCGAGGGGGTCGTTCAGCCTGACTGCCTGCCTCTCTTCCGCGCCTACATCCGAGCCAGGGTGTCCCTAGAGATGGAGCACGCGGTGTCCACCGGTACGCACGCGGCCTTCCACGAGAGGTGGGCACCGGAGGGACTAGAGTGCATCATCACACCCGGCAACCAAATTTTAATTTGATTTTATGTTTTAAAGTTTAATTTGTTTTAATTGCCGGGGTTTTTAGTGTCCCCTTCCCCTTTTATAGGGGGCACTTGTAAAATATACGATTTTAATGCCCAAAAAACCCCCCCAAAAAACTACAAAAATACAAAAAAACCAAAAAAAAACCAAAAAAGGGCATTGGAAAATGTTTGGAGGGGCCCCCCAGATTGGAGGGTACTTGATTTAAGTGTTTTATTTTGTCTCCCCTAAAAGAGTTGTGGACCTGTTGGTTAAGGTTGACTGGTCTTTGACGGCGCCCCTTCGCTTTGGGAGAGGGGTGCGCCAGGGATGCCCCATGTCCAGCCAGTTATACGCCATCTGCGTGGAGCCTTTCCTGCGCCTCTTGCGGACGAGGTTGACGGGACTGGCTCTGCAAGGGCCGGGTGTGGAAGTCGTAATCTCGGCTTACGCCGATGACGTGCTCCTCACGGTAGAGGATCCCGTTGACAAGCGGAGGATGCGTGAGTGCCAGGAGATTTACTCGGCCGCATCCTCCGCCAGGATCAACTGGGAGGAATGTTCCGGACTCCTGGTGGGCCAGTGGTGGGTGGACTCCCTGCCGGAGGAGCTCAGGCCTTTTGCCTGGAGCACGACCCATCTCCTCTATCTGGGAGTCTACCTTCGCCCCAATGAGGGAGCCTTGCCGGCGAACTGGCAAGAGCTGGAGGCCAAGGTCGCCGCTCGCCTAGGGAGGTTGACAGGACTGCTCCGAGTGCTGTCCTACAGGGGTCGAGCGCTAGTCATAAACCAGCTGGTGGCCGCTATGCTGTGGTACCGGCTGGTCACTTTGACCCCTCCCCCTGCGTTTGTCGCCAAGATACAGAAGAAGCTGGTGGACTTCTTCTGGAACAACAGGAAGCACTGGGTCTCTGCGGCGGTGTCGAGTCTCCCGCTTAGAGAGGACGGTTAGGCGTTGGTGTGCGTCAGCACCCAGCTAGCGACTTTCCATCTTCAGACCCTGCAGAGATACCTTTACGTCGAGCCCCCTCCTCGGTGGCGTGCGCTGGCGACGTATTTCTTCCGCCAGCAGTACAGCCTCAATTACGACATGCAGCTCCTGTTTGTGAGCTTGGGGGGCATCAGGACTGCCGTGCAGGGGCTGCCTGTCTTTTACAAGAAACTCATCAGGGTCTAAAACAAAGTCTCCACCAAGCGCAGCTCTCCACCGGCTGGATTGGCGGCTGTCCTGCAGGAGCTGCTGCTCGGGAATCCGCACCTCCATGACCGAGGTTTTAGGTGGCAGGCGAATGAGAGGGCTGTGGCTGGTGAGGTGACCAGGGTCAGGGCTCTGCTCGATGGCGGAGGAGCGGGCTGGATAGTGCCAGACATGCTGGCACGGCGCCTAAATTGGGCTGATGTCCGCCGCGCGGCTGACGCCATCGAGTCGCTATAAACAGCTCTGGGCCCTGACTCCGTTAGGTGTGTCGAGGAGGCTCAAGCACGTGGGGAGATTCCGTCCGTATTGACCCCCGTCCGGATGGAATTACTCATCGGCACCAAGCCCCGAAACCTCCCTCGGGAGCCGGCGCCTCTCAACTTGAGCCGCCTCGGGGAAATCCCCTCCATGCCTTTCAGTTCTGCGCGGAGGGGTTTCCTGTATGGGCTGCTCCTGCACACTCTCAACCTTGCCATCCTCATCTGCCGTCCGGACACACCATGGCGTACCATCTTGCCGTCCGGAGGAGGTGGGGGTCCCCGATGGAGTGCACTCTACGCGGGAGTCCTCCCAATGTCTATCGGGGACTTGGCCTGGAGAGTGGTGCACGGAGCAGTCCCGTGCAATAAATTTTTAAGCCGGTTCACGGGCTCCCAGGCCGCCTGCAATTTCTGCGGTCTGGAGGAGTCCGTGTTCCATGTTTTTATTGAATGTACGAGGTTGCAGCATCTGTTCCATTATTTAAAGGGGCTGCTCCTCAAATTCTGGCTGCACTTCAGTCCCACACTCCTGATCTTTCGGCACCCTGTGCGGAGGGGAGCGGGTCGGTCCGAGGGCCTCCTCATAGGACTGCTCCTGGGCACGGCCAAGGGTGCCATCAGCCAGTCCAGGCAGCGGGCGGTCGAGGGGGTCGTTCAGCCTGACTGCCTGCCTCTCTTCCGCGCCTACATCCGGGCCAGGGTGTCCTTAGAGATGGAGCACGCGGTGTCCACTGGTACGCTCGCGGCCTTCCGCGAGAGGTGGGCGCCGGAGGGACTGGAGTGCATCATCACACCCGGCAACCAAATTTTAATTTGATTTTATATGTTTTAAAGTTTCATTTGTTTTTATTGCCGGGTTTTAGTGTCCCCCTCCCCTTTTATCGGGGGCACTTGTAAATTTTATGATTTTACTGTCCAAAAAAACCCCCAAAAAACCCCCACAAAAATCAGCAAAAAAACCCCCCAAAAAACCCACAAAAAAAGGGCACGTGAAAAGTGTTTGGAGTGTCCCCCAGATCGGGGGGCACTTGATTTAACTGCTTAATATTGTCTTCCAAAAGAGTTGTGGACCTGTTGGAGGTGTGGCCTATTCACTTGGAGCTATGAGCAGTGAGGGGAGGAGCTCTCTGCATCTGCTCCTGCTGCTGGCCTGGAAACCTGTGTGTACCCAGGAAGAGGAGGAAGGGGCTACTGAATTCAAACACTTTGAGGGAGAGGAGGAGAAAACTACTTCAACACCACTGCTACAGAGAGTGGGAGAGAGGGGGAGAAAAGAACAACAAATGACAACTTGAAATAACATCATCCATTGAGGAAGGAGGGAGAGCCACGATTCTACATCATCGACAGGTGGGTGTATTGGTGCACTCCCCAAAAAGACTTTGTTTTATCGGTGGGGAGAGGAAGGAAGAGTAATTCGAAGGCCTGTCACCGGCGAGCGCGGGATCTCTCCGAGCCCGTACCCGAGCCCTTGACCACTACCGCGGAGAGCTTAACAGCCGCGGCCAGGCTCCGGCACGGGCAAGACAATTCAAAGGGGGGAGCGAAGCCAGAGGCCTCGGCAGACATGGAGGTCTCCCTGCCTCCGCAGCCCCCCAGTCAAAAAAGGAGGCACCGCTCCAATGAAGTGGAGGAGGAACAACCTACGTCCGTGGAGGAGTTGGTGCCCACCGTGCGTCACGCGTCCCGAACCAGCGCTCCCAAACCATGCCGAAGGCGGGGTGAGTCCGTCCCCGGGGAGGGTGAGACAGCCGAGGTTGCCCAGTCTCTGCCCCCCGGTGATAGGGAAGAAGATCTGGCTGTTGTGGAGGGCGTGGGGCTGCCAAAAGAATGTGTCGCCGCCGGGTCGAGTGTCCCGGGGACTGAGGCGGGCAAGGCAGAAAAGGCCGAACCTGAGCCCGTCCAGCCCATAACCAACACCCCCGGAACTTGCTCGACCTGGCAGATAAACCAAAAGAAAAAAATGAACAACATAATGAATTTCATGAACATCCACCAGCTGGGCCGGGGGGGTGGTGGCGGGGAGGGTGAGGAATCCCAACTTCGCCCCTAACTTTGGACCCGGGGGTCTTGGATGAACTGGAGCTGTATTTCGGCCTGGTTTCTCCGTGTTCCCCGGTGCCTGGGGTGGAGGGGGATCCCTTTCTGCTGCCGCTTCCTGACCCAGCATCCCAACCAAAAGAGCCCAGGGGTGACTCCTCTGTCGATGATCCTGGGGATGGGATCGGGGTGAAGGGAGACCCCGTGCGGTCGATGGAACGGCTGCTTGTGGCGATCTCTCAGAGGGGGACGGGGACTCGATGGAGGGCGCGGGAGAAGATCTGGAGTCCATCGCCAGTGAGGCGGTGGATCTCCTCGTGCCCGCCGCTGAGTTCCTCTCATTCCTGCAAAGGAACTCCGGGACTTTTTGGCCCAGTGCCAGGGTCGCCGCAACCGAGCCCATCTGGCCCTGGACAAATGGTCCAAGCCGGCGCTCCTCATCAGATCCGTCCGCGCCGCCGCTAAAACCATGGCCGCGGGCGGGCCCTTATCAAAGGCGCAAAGCCTTGAGCTGCGCCAGCTCAGAACATTCCTCGCTGGGTTGCTGAAGGAGTGGAGGTCATCAAACGACTCCACTCCCCCCCCCCCACAATAGGTTAAATAGAGGTTGCACTATGCTTTTGCCATGAAAATAACCATCGCAGCTTCAACATCAATGGCGGCAGAGAGGCACGACGTAGATGTAACAATTTTTCGCTCCTGCGGGAGGGGAAATATGCGGTGTGCTTCCTGCAAGAAACCCACACCGTTCCGGGAGATGAGGCCACGTGGCTCCTGGAATGGCAAGGAGAGGTCCGCATGAGCCAACTCACTGCCACTTCTTGTGGGGTGGCCATCTTGCTGACCCCACATTTTCAGCCGGAGATCTTGGGGGTTGAGGAGCCCGTGCCAGGCCGCTTGCTGCACATCATAGTTCGCCTGGGGGACATGCCGCTCCATCTCGTGAACGTGTACGCCCCTCAGCCCGGCCCACAGCAAACGCGCCTCTTCGAAGAAGTGTCCGCTCTTCTTGGCTCCGTCGACATCGACGACTGCATTGTCCTCGGGGGGGGATTTTAGCTGCACCCTCGAGGCGAGGGATTGCTCCGGTGCCCCGCAGAGCATGACGGCGATAGAGAAGTTGAGGGACCTGGTTGGGTCCTTCGACTTGGTGGACGTCTGGCGAAATCTCCACCCCGACTCCAGCGCCTTTACTTGGGTGAGGCCTGGAGTTGGATGGTCTAGAGTCGACCGCCTTTACGTGTCTCGGGCGTACATCTCCTGCGTTCTGGCGGCCTCCATTCGGCCGGTGCCGTGTTCGGACCACCACCTGGTGTGGGCGGAGCTCGCTTCGCTCCGCGCGGGGACGGGGTCTACGTACTGGCACTTTAACAACCGGCTGCTGGAGGACGTGCGGTTCCAGGACTCGTTCCGTTGTTTCTGGTCCGACTGGAGAAGGAAGCAGGGGGGCTTCCCCTCCTTGAGGCTATGGTGGGACATGGGCAAGGCTCACGTCCGCGTCTTCTGTCAAGAGTATGTGAGGGGGTCGACCAAGAGGCGGGCGGCCAGAGTCGGGCGCCTAGAAAAAGAGGTGCTCTACCTGGAATCCCGTCTCGGTCAAGTCGTCGAGGACCCGGCCCTGCGGACGGTGTACGAAGCGAAGAAGGTCGTGCTGAAGGACCTGCAGCTCGTCGGGTCCCGAGGCGTGTTCGTGAGGTCGCGGGTCCGGTTCCTGCGGGATCTGGACCGCGGCTCCCCCTTCTTCTACTCGCTGGAAAAAAGGCAGAGTGTCCGTAAGCAGCTCTTGACGCTGCTGGCCGACGATGGCTCTCTCGTCTCGAATCCGGAGGGCATCAGCAACAGGGCCCGAGACTACGATAGGGCTCTGTTCTCTCCTGATATGTCCAACGAGGAAGCGCGTAGAGTTTTGTGGGAGGAGCTACTGAAGGTCGGCCCGGAGCGTGCCGAAAATCTGGAAGCTCCGCTAAGACTGGCGGAGCTGACCGGCGCCCTCGACCGGCTCTCGAGGGGAAAAGCCCTGGGATTGGAGGGGCTGACCATGGAATTCCACAGGGCATTCTGGGACGTCCTGGGGGGCGACTACGCGCGGGTCCTGGGGGAGATGCCCTTCTCTTGGCGCAGGGCAGTCATCGTCCTGCTGCCTAAGAAGGCCGATATCCGCCTACTTAAGAACTGGCGCCCAGCCTCCCTCCTCAGCATGGATTATAAAATCTTCACCAGGGTGATGTCTGCTCGCCTTGGCGCCCTGCTGGACCACATGATCCACCCCGACCAGTCCTACACGGTCCCGGGCCGGACAATCCACGATAACATCCATCTGGTCCGGGACCTCATCCATCACTCACAGGAGGCTGGTCTGTCGGTCGCCTGCCTATCTCTAGACCAAGAGAAGCCATTCGACAGGGTGGATCACGACTATCTGTTCGGAACTCTGCGCGCTTTCGGGTTCGGGACGCATTTCGTCGCCCGGATCCGACTTTTGTATGCCGCCGCGGAGTGTCTGATTAAGGTTAACGGGCCTTTGACAGCGCCCCTTCCCTTTGGGAGAGGGGTGCGCCAGGGATGCCCCATGTCCGGCCAGTTATACGCCATGGAACCTTTCCTGCGCCTTCTGCGGACGAGGTTGATGGGACTGGCTCTGCAAGGGCTGGGCGTGGAGGTCGTCCTCCGGCTTACACCAATGGCTTGCTCCTCACGGTCGAGGATCCCATTGACCTGCGGAGAATGCGTGAGTGCCAGGAGATTTACTTGGCCGCATCCTCCGCCAGGATCAACTGGGAGAAATGTTCCGGACTCCTGGTGGGTCAGTGGCGGGTGGACTCCCTGTTGCAGGAGCTCAGGCCTTTTGCCTGGAGCACGACCCATCTCCTCTATCTGGGAGTCTACCTTAGCCCCGACGAGGAAGCCTGGCCGGCGAACTGGCAAGAGCTGGAGGCCAAGGTCGCCGCTCACCTAGGGCGCTGGACAGGACTGCTCCGAGTGCTGTCCTACAGGGGTCGAGCGCTAGTCATAAACCAGCTGGTGGCCGCTATGCTGTGGTACCGGCTGGTCATTTTGACCCCTCCCCCTGCGTTTGTCGCCAAGATACAGAAGAAGCTGGTGGACTTCTTCTGGAACAACAGGAAACACTGGGTCTCTGCGGCGGTCTCGAGTCTCCCGCTTAGGGAGGGCGGTCAGGCGTTGGTGTGCTTCAGCACCCAGCTAGCGACTTTCCGTCTTCAGACCCTGCAGAGATACCTTTATGTCGAGCCCCCTCCCAGGTGGTGTGCGCTGGCGACGTATTTCTTCCGCCAGCAGCACGGCCTCAATTACGACACGCAGCTCCTGTTTGTGAGCTTGGGGGGCATCAGGACTGCCGTGCAGGGGCTGCCTGTCTTTTACCAGGAACTCATCAGGGTCTGGAACAAAATCTCCACCAAGCGCAGCTCTCCACCGGCTGGAGTGGCGGCTGTCCTGCAGGAGCCGCTGCTCAGGAATCCGTACCTCCAGGACCGAGGTTTTAGGTGGCAGGCAAATGAGAGGGCTGTGGCTGGCGAGGTGACCAGGGTCAGGGACCTGCTCGATGGCGAAGGAGCGGGCTGGATGGCGCCAGACATGCTGGCACGGTGCGTAAACTGGGCCAACGTCCGCCGCGCGGCCGATGCCATCGAGTCGCTATAAACAGCTCTGGGCCCTGACTCCGTTAGGTGCGTCGAGGAGGCTCAAGCACGTGGGGAGATTCCGTCCGTACTGACCCCAGTCCGGATGGAATTACTCATCGGCGGCAAGCCCCGAAACCTCCCTCGGGCGCCGGCGCCTCACAACTTGAGCCGCCTCGGGGAAATCCCCTCCGTGCCTTTCAGTTCTGCGCGGAGGGGTTTCCTGTATGGGCTGCTCCTGCACACTCTCAACCTTGCCATCCTCGTCTGCCATCCGGACACGCCATGGCGTACCATCTTGCCGTCCGGAGGAGGCGGGGGTCCCCGATGGAGTGCACTCTACGCGGGAGTCCTCCCACTATTTATCGGGGACTTGGCCTGGAGGGTGGTGCACGGAGCAGTCCCATGCAATAAATGTTTAAGTCGGTTCATGGGCTCCCAGGCCGCCTGTAATTTCTGCGGTCTGGAAGAGTGTGTGTTCCATGTTTTTATAGAATGTGCAAGATTGCAGCCCCGTTCCATTATTTAAAGGGGCTGCTCCTCAAATTCTGGTTGCACTTCAGTCCCACACTCCTGATCTTTGGGCACCCTGTGCGGAGGGGAGCGGGTAGGTCCGAAGGCCTCCTCGTAGGACTGCTCCTGGGCACGGCCAAGGGTGCCATCAGCCGGTCCAGGCAGCGGGCGGTCGAGGAGGTCGATCAGCCTGACTGCCTGCCTCTCTTCCGCGTGTACATCCGGGCCAGGGTGCGCTCGCAGCCTTCCGTGAGTGGTGGGCGCCGGAGGGACTGGAGTGCATCATCACCCCTGGCAACCAAATTTTAATTTGATTTTATATGTTTTAAAGTTTAATTTGTTTTTATTGCCAGGTTTTAGTGCCCCTCTCCCCTTTTATAGGGGGCACTTGTATAATGTATGGTTTTAGTGCCCCAAAAAAAAAGCACAAATAAAAGAAAAAAAACACAAAAAAGGGCCTTGACAAGTGTTTGGAGTGTCCCCCAGATTCGGGGGCACTTGAGTTAACTGTTCATTTTGTTTCTACAAAAGAGTTGTAATAGCTAGGTGGCTGCAGAAGCGGATCATGTCAGGCTTCATTCCCTGATCTAACCTTTTGTGCATCCCTCTCTCTCTTCGCCCCAGCATTGGCGGCCGTGGCTTCAACTGTCTCGGCCCTCAGCTCTGGAATTCCCTCCCCACCTCCCCACCTCTCCACCTCTCCACATCCCCACCTCCCCACCTCTCCACCTCTCCACATCCCCACCTCTCCACCTCCCCACCTCTCCAACTCTCCAACTCTCTCTCTTCATTTAAGATATTCCTTAAAACCTGCCTCTTTGACCAAGTTTTTAGTTACCCCATCTAATGTCTCCTTCTTTGGTCAGTGTAAATATTTGTCTGATCACTCCCCTGTGAAGCACTTTAGGATGTTTTCCTATGTTAAAGGGACTATCTATTTTCGCCAGGAATGTGCACTGTTTATTTAGCGTCCAAATGTTTTTGGGTGTGAAATCCTCCATTTTCAACTTTTGCCAAAGTTTGTACGCCGGCGGGATCATGTGTGCCAGTTTAAAATTTTTTGACGCAGACACGAGTGAAAATGTGCTCGGGTGCCGTTTTTGTGCAGTTAGGCGATTTTGGCCGTCCATGATTTTTTTCAGCATGGCGACACTGCCAAAAAGCCCCCCAAAAAAACCTTCTGTGAACTTAAGGAAATCGGTGCAATGCCACAAAAGGTCATTGGGGCCAGGCAAAAGAGGACAAAATAAAGTACAAATGCATGGATTTTTTTTAATAGAGTACTCTGAAAATAACTCGGAAAGTAATTTCCTAGTTTTTGGAGCGCGACAAAGTAAAAAACACATGTATAATTTTTTCGGAGAGAACTGAAATAACTTGGCTGGGTTCTTTTTCACCCAAATCGCGACTGTCCGCCCCAACACAATCATTGCTGGCCGGGCTCCAGGCATGGGTTGAAGGAGTTCCGGCCGGGCAGGGTCACGGGCTCGGCCAGACACAAGCACCAGAGCCCGGGCGTCGAGTTGTTGTGCTTGTGTCCGGCCGAGCTTGCGATCCTGCCCGGCTGGCACTTCCTCGACCCATGCCTTGAGCTCGGTCAGCATCCAAAATGGGACATTTTGTGCACAGGCTCAGCAGCAAGCTAGAAATGACCATTTTTCACAGGTAACCCAAGAGAATCTTTGTACAAACAAACAAACAAACACAGGCGCAGATCAGGGTGTGGTCCGATCTAGGGAGTCACCCAGCCTTGTGGAGCAAATCGGAAAGGAAAGGTGTCAGTGATTTAAGTATTTATCTGCATAAAAACAACAATAATGGGTGCAATTTTTAGCATGCCTGAAGTGATAAAGGCATTGGTCATACATGGCATGTAGAGGTGACGAATAATTTGACACCGATAGCGGGGAGACAGATTGATGGGGAGGAGGCCTTACCCTCAGTGAGTCTATAGGGAGAGGCACTACTACCTGTAACTGAGTGAGGCAGTCTGCATTTGCAGGCTGCGATTCAGAAAGGAGGTCATCACTGAGATGTGCCAACTAATCAGGGCAGACATACGGCCAAGAAGAGGAAGGAGGACTGCCCTACCTGTAGAAGTAAAGGTAACAGTGGCACTTGCCTTCTATGCTACGGGATAATTTCAAGCTTCAACTGGGGACGTATGCTTGATCTCGCAGCACGCCACCCATTGCTGCTGCACTGTATCCCAAAAGGGACCAGTTCATCACTTTCCCTAAGACCACGCAGGCAATGAGAGACAAGACTGTGGGTTCTCCAGAAATGCTGGCTTCCCCAGGGTACAGGGTGCCATTGATTGTACCCACATCACCTTGAGAACACCCTTGCAAGATTCCGAAGTTTACCGCAACAGAAAAGGGTTCCACCCCCTAAATGTACAGCTGGTGTGCAACGATCTGCAGCGGATCATGGCAGTGAATGCCAAATATCCCGGTAGCATCCATGATGCTTTCATCCTACTTGAGAGCATGATATCTGTAATGTTTCAGGAGATGCCAGAGGGGCAGAGCTGGTTGCTCGGAGACAAAGGTTATGGGCTCGCCACCTGGCTTATGACTCCCCCTACGCAATCCTCGCACTGAGCCAGAGCGTCGGTACAACATGTCGCACATAACAACACGGAGCATCATAGAGCAGACAATTGGCATTTTATAGCAGCGTTTCTGATGCTTGGACCACTCTGGAGGCTACCTGCAATACTCCCCTCACCACGTCGCTCAGTTCACTGTCGTGTGCTGCATGCTGCACAACTTGGCCATCATGAGGGGACAAATACTGGACATTGAAGACCCTCCTGAGGGGAGAAGGAGTGATGAGGATTTGGAGGAGGCTGATGAGGAGGAGGGGCGACCAAGGGGACCTCGAGCCATTGCTAGAGACTTGCGTCAGTGGCTAATCCGTGAACGTTTTTCTGCCTGAAGGCTAAACGGTGGCACGGTTGATTATAGTGTCTCACCATGTTGACTGTTTACACCTGGTTGCACTTTTAATAATGTTGTGTTGGTTTATGTTTGTTAAATTCACAAAATAATGCACTGATTCTGTTTAAAATAAAGAATAGGTTTATTAAACATTTGCACATTTGTACTTTAATAAAACATTTTTTTATCAAACTTTTAACTTTTCAATGAAGAAATATCAAACTTTAAAATTTTCAATTATCATGTATCATACTTTAAACTTTTTGCAAACTTTAATGTTTTCAATTAACAAAACTTTATTGTACCAAACTTTTCTATTAACAAAACAAGTAACAGCAAGATACAAATATCTCTCCTCCTCCTTATTCAACGACCACTAGCGCGTAGTGCCCCTCTTGCCCGCCCTGGTGCCTCTACCCTTAGCCCTGTCTGTTGGCGCTGTAGACTTCCTTGGCCCCCCCGGTGAGCCCAAGGTTATATTTTTTTATTTTTTGTTGGTGGGGTTAGACAGGGGCATATCTATCCAGACATCTTTCTGGAAGGCCCGGGTTCGTCTTCATCTTCTTTCTCAAGCTGTGGATCACCCTGTGGCACAGTCCCTGAGGCTGGTCTGGGGATGATTTGAGTGGCAGCAGTTGATGCCGCCAATTGCTGTTGTTGAATGACAGCTTCCTGCAAATTTCCGTCACATATATCAGACAATTTCTCCATCAGCTGTCTCGACAGTGCATCAAGTGCATTCACCGTTCCCTCCCTAATCTGCCCCACCAATGGTGGTCCTATTTCTACAGACAGTGTTGCTACTTCTCTTGACAGTCCCGCAATTTCTACCCTCACCTCACCCATTGTGTCTAGGAGTGACCTGGTTAGCTGCATACTCTCCCAACTCATTCTAATGAGCTGTACCATGTTTACCTGTGCTTATGGTTCATCTGTGCCTTGTTCCTCGACCCTATTGGGCATCCCTCTCTCAGGTGTGCGTTGCTGGACCACACTGGGACACATATCCTGATCCATGGGTTCCACCGGCTGCAGGTCCAATATGACCATCTGATCAGTGGGGGATCTTCATGCTGCCCTTCATCCAGACCATCCTGTTCAAAATCAGGAAACAATTCTGAACACTCTTCTGTCCTTCAGGTGCTACTCCTGCTGGTACTTTTACTTGTCCTTCTGCTTGTCCTTCTGGATCATGTTCTGCCTCTTCCTGACGCGCAGCTCTGTAAAACGTATCGAAAACATCAATTAAAGCCTAGCTAGCTCACACAGTCTTTAGCCAACCCACAGTGCAAATTGCAGGGCTTACCCCGTCTCTTTGACCTGGGCCCAGTGTCCACATTGATGGTGGATCTTCTCCGGTGAGCTTTAATCAGATCAGAGATCCTCTATTCCAGCTGGCTCAATTACAGCCTACTTGGTGGTCCTCCACCAGTACGATTCCTGTGGTTCATGATCTTTGCATTCTTCATCTGCAAAGATGAAAATAGAACATTTTAAGAGAGGGTCCTTTTGTGTGGTGGCCACACACACACACAAACACACACACACGCACATTTACAAATGTAATTGCAGTGCATACTTACTTTAACTAATTGTCCAAGGTCCTGCCACTTCTTTTTCAGCTGCCTGCCGATTCTCCGGGTGATGGTTACTGCATTGTACTTTACAGCAACATCATCCCAACGTTGAGCCATTATAGCAGGTGTTACTTTTTTTCGCTTTGCCCCCTGAGTTGCCAGCAGATCCCATTTCCTCGCAATGATAGCTACCAGGGATACCACTTCATGTGGGAGAAATTAAACGGCCCTTCCTTCTCCTTGTCCTTCGAATTCCTCTTCCACTTCATTCTCAGCCACGTTTTGCAGGTTTTAATGCTGAAAATTGCATAAAGATCCAGCCAGCACGATCTGATCACAAAAGGAAAAACAATCCGATCACAAAAGGCTCTTTAAATATGTCTGATCCAGACCAGGAAGTTTCTTTTTTCGTGCATGCAGAGAGTTTTTAGCACAGACTTGAAGCTCCGTCCCCCCAGACAACTTTGGAGAGAGTGGCGCCAAATTCAAATATTAGTTTGGTGAAAGTCCCGATTTGTTTTTCTGCCGCGAATCTACACAAAAAAATTGTACGTTAACATGCGCGAGCGCCAAAAATGCAGCAAATGGAAAATAGGAGCCTATATAATTGCAAATTGTTATTTTTTTTATCCCACTGTCAATCCCAGCTCCTGTCTGGTGCAAGATTTTAGCCTTTGATGCTGTGGCCGGGGCACAGGAAGGGGGCTGGAGTTGATGTAACATTGGCTCATTTAGTGACTTATTCAATGTTTCCTGGCTGTTTGAGGCTGTGGATTTGCTATGGATGCAGACTTTGTGTCGCACGCTCCAAGTAGGAATTCTTGATCTTGCAATAGTTTCTGCAAGATCAGGATTTCTTGTAAAAGTTTACTCCTGAAGTAAAGCAGTGGTACATGGGGAGGGGGATAGCACTTCTCTGTTTGTGGATGCAACTCTGTCAGAAGGTCAAGAATGAAGCTGTGAAAGCTGAGCACTCTATTCAATTGCACTGCCCCAGGATTTCCCCAGTTTCTGGGAAAGAGACCCTTTTATTTTATTTGAGAAAATATTAAAACAAGGAATCTAAAATTAATCAGAGTGTACCATTTTAATGTAAAATGTTAAATCTTTGGAAGAACATTCTCCAAATTGCCATGGAAATTTGTGCCAGTAGTACATGAGTGATGGGACAGCATTTAGAAGAGGAATTGGATTTTACTCCTTCTGCCCTTGGAGGGGCTGGACTTCCACTCACTGACCCTGCCCAGCCATGACCCTGGCTGAGTTTATACATCAAGCAATGTAGATGGGAGCTGAAAATTGCAAAGAGACATTGATAGATTAAGTGACTGGACAAAAGTGTCAGATGGAATTCAGTTTATGCAAGTTTGGACTAAAGAAAGATAGATCAAAGTATTTTCTAAATGCTGAGTGTTATGTATAACTCGATAGACTGAATACTGTAAACTAACACGGGTACAAACCTGCCTCTGCTTTATTAGGGCCCAAAGTGATTACATTATAAGATGGCTTGCCTTTTATACCTGGGCTGCACACCCGTGCATATAGCCCAATGACCTCTGACAGTGGCGCCACCTGGTGGCTAGTAACCCCAAGCATACGTACATGACAATATCCCCCTTTAAGATATTAGTACCAGTCTTTTTACAAATTGAGACGGTCCGGGGTTTTCCGCTCCCGAGTTGATCGTCTCAGTTCAACTCCAGCCTTGAGCGAGCGTTGTGAGTCTGTTATGACTGGGACAGGGTAGCTGATCTGATGGAAGTGGCAATGACCATGTCAGGGATTGAAAGTCCAGATTCATTGATGACAGAGGAGTCCTCTGATGACCGAGGGTAGGTTGGTTGGTCACTGATTGTGTCTTCCTCAGACTGTTCCGGTTCATCCGTGTGCCGCAGCTTTATCTGATCAACATGTTTCCTGCGTATTTGCCCATTCTTGAGTTTGATGATAAACACTCTGTTACCCTCCTTGGGGTAACAGTACCGGCGATCCACTTGGGACCTTGGCCATAATTTAGTACATACACAGGATCATTGATAGAAATGTCGCATGACACAGCAACATGATCATGATACCATTGCTGACTTTGACTTCTGTATTCAAATCAGGGAGGACAAGAGAGAGCTTGGTCTTGAGACCTCTCTTCATCAATAGTTCAGCAGGGGGGACCCCGGTAAGTGTGTGGGATCTTGTCCTGTAACTAAGCAATATGCGTGACAAGCAAGTCTGCAGTGAACCTTGAGTTACACATTTCATACTCTGCTTGATGGTTTGGACAGCATGCTCTGCTTGACCATTAGATGCGGGTTTGAATGGTGCTGACCTCACATGTTTGATACCATTGAGTTTCATGAACTCTTGAAACTCCAGACTAGTGAAACAAGGTTCGTTGTCACTTACAACGATGTCGGGCAGACCATGAGTGGCAAACATGACACGAAAGCTCTCAATGGTAGCTGTGGATGTACTGGATGACATGATTATACACTCTATCCACTTGGAATATGCATTCACCACAATTAAAAACATCTTTCCCAGGAAGGGACCTGCAAAATCAATGTGGATCCTGGACCATGGTTTAGATGGCCACGACCACAAACTCAGCGGCGATTCCGCTGGTGCTTTACTTAGCTGCATGCAAGTGTTGCATAGATGCACACATGATTCCAGATCCGAGTCAATTCCAGGCCACCATACATGAGACCTGGCAATGGCTTTCATCATGACAATACTGGGGATGAGTGCTATGTAGATCATTCCCTCTACCTTTCTTAGGCATAACAACACGATTACCCCACAGTAAACAATCTGACTGAATGGATAGTTCGTTTTTGCGACGGTTGTAAGGTTTGGTCTCATCACCCATTTGCTTGGGTATGGCAGATCAATCACCACTAAGGACACAATGTTTCACAACCGATAACATCAGGTCCTGGCTGGTCCAGGTCTTAACTTGTTGAGCCGTGACAGGGGTTCCTTCACTTTCAAAAGCATCCATGACTAACAGTAGGTCTGCCGATTGTGGCGTCTCCACCTCCAGTGTGGGCAAAGGCAGACGGCTCAGTGCATCGGCACAATTCTCAGTGCCAGGTCTATGGCGAATGACATAATCATAGGCAGATAATATCAGCGCCCACCTCTGGATGCGGGACAATGCATTGGTATTGATACCTTTGTGTTCTGAAAACAATGAAATGAGTGGCTTGTGATCTGTGTCCAGTTCAAACAGAAGACCAAACAGGTACTGATGCATCTTTTTAACAGCATACACACAGGCTAATGCTTCTTTTTCTACCATTTTGTAGGCTCTTTCCACCTTTGACAAACTTTTAGAAGCATACGCAACAGGTTGTAGTTTACCCGACTCATTAGCTTGTTGGAGCACGCAACCAACTCCATATGATGAAGCATTACAGGCCAATACTAGATGCTTACATGGATCATAATGTACCAGCAGCTTGTTAGAGCAAAGCAGATTAGTAGCTTTCTCAAAAGCTCTATCTTAAGATGCACCCCAAACCCAGTTGTTGCCTTTTCTTAGCAACATGTGCAGTGGCTCTAATTAAGTGCTCAATCTAGGTAGGAAATTACCGAAGTAGTCGAATAGACCAAGGAACGAATGCAGCTCTGTCACATTCTGAGGCTTGGGTGCATTTTTGATGGCCTTGGTTTTCGAGTCCGTAGGTCTGATACTGTCAGCAGCAATTTTCCTCCCCAGGAATTCGACTTCCGGTGTCATAAAAATGCACTTCGAACATTTCAGTCTGAGTCCCACTTTGTCCAGATGATGTAGAACCTCTTCCAGGTTGTTCAGATGTTCAGCGGTGTCACGACCCGTGATAAGGATGTCACCTTGGAACAGGACGGCTCTAGGGACGGACTTCAGTAGACTCTCCATGTTCCTCTGAAATATGGCTGCAGCCGAGCGAATTCCGAAAGGACACCTGTTGTAGATAAACAGTCCTTTATGAATGTTGATGCATGTAAGTTTCTTCGACGTGTCGACCAGCTCCTGTGGCTGATGTCAGATCCAGTTTAGTGAACGACTTCCCCCCGGCTAGCGTTGCAAACAAGTAATCAGCCTTCGGTAATGGGTATTGATCCTGTTTCGAAACTCAGTTGATCGTAACCTTGTAGTCTCCACAAATCCTGACAGTGCCATCCCTCTTCAACACAGGAACAATGGGGCTGGCCCATTCGTTAAATTCGACCGGTGATATGACCCCTTCACGCTGGAATCTGTCCAGTTTGATTTCGACCTTCTCCCTCATCATGTACAGAACCGCCCGAGCTTTATGAAGGATGGGTCTTGCATCCGAGTCCACATGGATCTGTACCTTGGCTCCTGTGAAATTGTCGATGCCTGGTTCAAACACCGAGGGGAACTTGCTCAGCACTTGAGCACATGGAGTATCATCCTCTGGCGACAAAGCTTTGATACCATTCCAATTCCATTTGATTTTTTCAAGCCAATTCCTGCTGAACAGCATTGGACCATTGCCTGAAACAATCCATAATGGTAAATCATGAACCGCGCCATCATACGACACCTTGATTACTGCACTGCCAATCACCGTTCTGAGTTCTTTAGTGTACGTACGCAACTTGGCATTGACTGGACTCAGGTTAGGCCTCACAGCCTTAGAATCCAACAGTTGTTGAATGTCCGCTGGCTCATTATTGATTGACTTGCACCCGTGTCCAATTCCAACGGTACCGGCACACCGTTAAGTTTCACATTAGTCATTATTGGTTGGCTCTTTGTTTGGAATGAATATAGTCCATACACTTCCTCCTCTAGTGTCTTGGATTGTATATCCGGATTCACGCTATACTGGTCATCATCCTCAACGTGGTGTGTCACAGCACGCTTGCTCAGTTGTGGATACATGCGCTGGAGATGCCCCAGTCTCGAACAGCCTTTACAAATGTACTGTTTAAACTGACACTGATGAGGCCGATGATTGACCCCACAACACCAACACGGTGAAATCGGATTCATTCCTGTTGGCAGACTTTGGGCAGCCACAGGTTTCGCATATGCAATTGAGTAGGCCCTGCCATATGCAGTTCTGCTAAACGATGATCCAATCTTGTTTACAGTACTTGCCGAGTTTCGATTTTTCGATGATATCTGCTTTAAATTTTTGTCCGTCATCATGCACGCCTGGGCAATTGTGATGACCTTGCTCAAATCCAGCGTCTCCGCTGCCAGTAGCTTACGTAGGATCACTTCGTGGTTGATGCCGATTACAAAGAAGTCCCGCAGCATGTCTCCCAACATGTTTTTGAACTTACACGGTCCAGCTAGACGTCTTAGGTTGGCAACGAATTCATACACATCCTGGCCCTCAGAACGAACGGGCGTGTAGAATCGATATCGTGAGATGATGATGCCTTCTTCTGGTTTGAGATGGTCACGTACCAGAGCACACAATTCCTCATAGTTCTTGTCCGTTGGACTTACAGGCGAGAGAAGATTCTTTATGAGTCTATAGATTTTCGGACTGCAAACCGTGAAGAAGACCGCCCTGCGCCTAACTACGTCAGTGGGTTCCTCCATTTTGTTGGCCACGAAGTACTGGTCCAGGCGAGCTACAAAATCTGCCCAGTCCTCTCCCTTCACGAATCTCTCCAGAATTCCAATTGTGCTCATTTTTGCATGCAAAGCTTCTTAAGTTACCTTGTCGCCAAATGTTTTGTATGCAATAACTCAATAGACTAATACTGTAAACTAACACAGGTACAAACCTGTCTCTGCTTTATTAGGGCCCAAAGTGATTACATTGCATGACGGCTTGCCTTTTATACCTGGGCCGCATACCCATGCATACAGCCCAATGACCTCCGACAGTGGCGCCACCTGGTGACTAGTAATCCCAAGCATACATACATGATAGTGAGAAGTTAGGAACTATGGACGAGCACAGAGATTTCAGGGTCCATGTACAGAAATCAGTAAAAGGTAGTGGACAGGTACAAAAAATAATTAAAAAGGCTAATGTAATTATAGCCTTTATCTCGAGGGGTTGGAATACAAAGGGGTTGAAGTTATGGTACAGCTGTATGGAGCTCTGGTTAGATCGCATCTCGAGTAATGCATTCAGTCTGGGGACTGCACTCAGGAAGGATATATTTGGTCTTGGAGGGGATGCAGCGTAGATTCATCAGAATGAAAACAGGGCTAAAAGGGTTAAATTATGAAGACTGGTTACACAGTCTAGGCTTGTATTCCCTTAAATATAGAAGATTAAGGGGTAACCTAGCTGAGGTGTTTAAGATAATTAAGGGATTTATTAGGTAAATGGAGAGAAACTATTTCCTCTGGTGGTGGGGGTGGGAGAAGGGTGGGCGGGAACCTAGAATAAGGGGGAATAACCTACAAATTTGAACTAGGCTGTTCCGGGATGATATCAGGAAGCACCTCTTCACATAAAAGTAACTGGAAATCTGCAACTCTCTCCTCCAAAAAGCTGTTGAGGCTAGGTCAATTGAAAATTTCAAAAGTGAGATTGATAGTTTTATTCCTTCCTATGCCAACCCAAACTTTGGGGGCAAAATTGAGGTAATTTGCGCCTACCATTCGAGCCCCCTAGGGGGTGCTAATGGGGAGTAAATTAAATTTTGCCTGGGCGCCACGAGAATAGCTCCTCCCGCTAAATTGGGCAGGGGGTTTTGCGGTGGCGCTCGCATGTAGCATCTCGTTTAGCTGTGCCCGGCGATGATGATGCCACCGCCATGCACAGGGCCCTGTTATCACCCTGGAAGGTAAATTTGCTCTCTCCCCCTGTGTTCCTGCCTGCCGCTGACAACGACAGTTTCAGCCATCGTGTTTCAGTCAGGAGACGGTTGGAGGAGCGCTATATAAAGGCGACAGTTTTGAGTAAATTTTTAGTCGGCCAATTATGGTTGGTGTTTACTTCCATGTAGGCAGACAGGTGATTTGACAGATTTCAATGATTTGCAGTTGAAGGAGTATCCTGGCTGTTAAACATTTGTGACTTTCATTGAGGGCAGATTTGAATGTCCAACATTTATATTATTTCATGAAGGCTGTGTTGGCACTCAACCTCCTGCTCCGACATCACCATTGGAGGCAACTTAGGCAGAGAGAAAGACAGCAAAATTTGGCTAGAAGGAGGAGACCCAACAGGGCACTCAACAGGAGACCTTACCCTCCCAGCATGTTCCGGCAGCAGTTCTCCAACATCAATTTCACTGAGGAACCGTGTGTTCGAAGGCTGCACTTCAGCAAGGACGTGGTCACAGAGCTCTGCCACCAGCAAACAGACCTCGAGCCTCAGACCAGTGTGAGGACAGCACTCTCAGTGGCCGTCAAGGTCACCATCGAGCTCAATTTCTACACTTTCAGTGTGCAACAGGAGACATCTGCAATATCTCCCAGTTTGCCATCCATTGCTCCACCCATGAGGTCACAGATGTTCTATACAGAAGGAGAAGGGAATACATTTCCTTCCCCATGACCAGCTGGAGCGTGCATGTGGCTTTGTCAGGAGAGTGGGCTTCCTCATGGTGCAGGGCACCATTGACTGCACCCACATTGCTTTCAGGGCACCGCATAACAATCCTGAGGTATTCCGTAACCGCAAAGGCTACTATTCACTGAATGTGCAGTTAATGTGCAACCACACACGCCAAATCCTCATTGTCAATTCCAGTTATCCTGGCAGCAAAAATGATGCATTTATCACGCGCCAGCCTGGTGTGCCAACTCTCTTCCAGCCACCACATCAAGCTCACGGCTGGATGGTTGGAGACAAGGACTATCCGTTTTCCACCTTGATCATGACTCCCTTCCACAATCCCAACTCAGTTCTCATATAATGAGAGTCATGCTGCCACCAGGAACATTATTGAACAGACCATCAGAATGCTCAAGCAATGGTTCCACTGCCTTGATCGCTCGGGAGGAGTCCTCCAGTACACAGCGGAGCAGGTGCCCCTTTTCGTCGTCGTCTGCTGCATGCTGCACAACTTGGCCATCATGTGGGCGCAGCCATTGCCGCCAGGCATAGCTCCACCACCTCAGGAGGAGGATGAGGAGGAGGACGAGGAGGAGGAGGAGGAGCGACGGAGGAGGCAGCCACACAATCGCCATTCTGCAAGGGCCATCCACTTCTGCCTTATAAGACTTCGGTTGCAATGAATCCCAGCCCACTTCCCAGTTGCCCTGCACATCCCCATCAGCACATCAATTTTGCCTTCCATACCACAGTCCTGAAACTGAAATGAGAGACAGCACCAAATATGCAACATTCCAATAAATGTTTATCTCATAACATTTAACACTATTATAAATAACAATTATATTTAAGAATCACCCTTGTGCAATACCTTATATCCCCTCTTAACATTGGCTTTACCTATTCCAGAGTTCCTTCACAGTGTGTCCTCTGTGGCTGCAGCACGGCTAGTCGAAGTCTGCTAAGTGTCAAGACAGGGACTACAGATGGCCTTGCAGGACGCCCCGACCAGTTCTGGGCCTGCAAGGCCTGGCTGTAGATGGCATCACCTCAGGCTGGGCGGCAGCAGTCTGGGCTGGGTGGATGATGGACAGCGACAAGTGCAATGGAGTGGCAGTGGTGGGCTCAGGAATGCTGTCACCCTGAGAGATGACAGAAGTTCCTGTTCCACTGACCCACTCCCACTTCCCCGGTGCAGCACCTCAGCATCCCCATTAATCTGTTGGAGCACAGATTGCTGGCCTGCGATGACACTTTGAGATCCCCGGTGAACTTTGGTGGACCCTGCGGCAATGGCAGCAGGCTGAGCTTCCATGTCACCAACCATTGTCTGCATTACAGCACCATGTTGTTGTGTTGCTTCTGCCTGTGCTGCAATGGAAGTTGCCACATCGCCTTTGACACGTGTCATGAGGTCTGGGTTCACACGATCTCTCTGGGAGTCCACTATCGCCTGCAGAGTGTAAATGATGGGCTCCATTCTGTGCGCAGAACTCTGTGCAATTGTGGAGGCGGACTCCCCCATGCTCCTTACCATTGCTGAGCGGCTCTTGGGCATCCTTGCCATTGCACCTATCATGTCAGAGTGCATGGCCATCGCCTTTCTTGTGAACACCTCCCCATCGACATCCTCATCTGAGTCCTGTGCAACAGAACTCGCGTGCGAACTCGCCCGCGAACTCACCCTCCAGTGACCTGGCTCCCGAGTTACCCTTTCCCCTTGACCTTGCTGCAGCCCGCTTATCCCCGGTGCATCACCCAGTGCAGACCCCTCTGTTAAGCTAACCGCTAAGGACTACGTAGTGCCAGTCTCTGAGCTGGTGCCTGTGGGTGAGAGATGCAATGACGCGGTGCTTGGGTTCTCCTCCTCTTCTCCATCATCACTATCATGGTGGCCTCAGGTACAGGCTCATCATCTGCTTGCTGATTATCTGAAAGCATAAATGGCACAAGACTCGCGTTAAGGTGAGGGCAGGGGGACAGGAATGGCGCAAGGACTGCAGACATTATCAGGAGTTGGAAAGTAATAAAGCCTTCTGGTATGAAGGGGAAGCGGGATGAGAAAAGCAGGGTCGATGTCGCTGACAGCCATGGTGCCCACTACCTGCGGACCAATGAGCCGCAGCACTCACTCCTGCAGGTTGGATAACTCCAGCAGCTGAGATTTACCCCACCAATCCTCTGTTGCTCCCACCCGATTATGTGCCATTTTGGCCTCCAAAAGAAAGGAATTTGTGTGAGTAAGAGTCCAGATATGTGTGTGGATGATATGCCTGCTGTCATTGAATAGCTATGAATGTAGGCAAGGCGGGAGATGGGGATGTGAGTTTCAGTAGCTGCACATGTTTGGTGGGGGAGTGGTGCTTTGCTCAGTGTGCACAGACAGAGGTTCAGAGGCTGGTATGTAGGAGGTGTGGAAGCATGTACTCACCTTTGACCACCCAACTGAGATCGTTGAACTTCTTCCGGCACTGTGTGAGAGTTTGTTGCACTACAGTGCTGGCCGACCCACCTCCGTGGCCACTTCCTTTCACACGGCCCTGACAACCTGTGGCATTGACCTCCTCCAGTTGCCGGGAAGAGCGCCTCCCCCCTTCTCTCAACTGCCCCCACCAATGCCTCCAATGCTACAACATTAAAATGCCGTGCCCTCTCCCTTCCAGCTGGATTTGCAGCAACCATATCAGAAACATCTTCCACTTGCTCTCAGCTCTCCCGCAAATGTAGCACTGGTGAAAATGAGCAGCTGCGGCTTGATATAACCTCCCCTTTAAGAGCTGGAATGAGCCAGTCTGAAGGATTGAAAGATGATTGCTGAATGCAAGTCACCTGAAATTGCGTAGCACTCAGCTGTTAGTGCCCCTGCTGCACTCCACTAAGGTGATTTAGTGTCCCCCTTCCTTCCTGGGGCGCTAAAGCCCAAATTAGCAGAAGTCAGGATTCGTTTGCGCCTGGCACTAACTTTTCAAAATTTGAAAGTTAGCACAAACGGGGCGCGACTGAATTTCTCCCCCTTTGAGTTATACCCAGTTAGTACTCCACACATTCTTCATGTAGACAGAGGAATGAGAGAAAATCAATGCTAAATTAAAGTGAGCCAGAGATCATGAGACAAGAAATTAAACCAAAATGAATAAAAGGTTCACTGATCTCATTCTTCCAGTTGGGAGCTGCACTGGAAGAGTGTGCAGGGCAGAGAATCAGCACCACGGTGTTGTAGACCAATCTCTGACCCAGGCTCATTTCGAATGTGCCTCCTCACTGTAAGATCAATGAATTTACCATATAGAAAATACTGATCCAAGTAAAACTAGGCCAAGAAATAACAGAGTCTTTAGGGAGCCGATTCCTGTAGTTTAGCTATCACATTCTCCTTTTTCAAATCCAGACAAGCCAACTTCGTAAATAGTAATACTTAGCACCATATTAATTCTGCATTGTCCTCCCTACTAACTATCGTTGTCTCTAATCTTCTCATCTTCGGTCATTGTCGTTGACAAAAAACAATTACAAGCTGAATTCAGTGATCGTGCACTCCACTGAAGGAGAGATTTGAGGCGACAGTGTTATAGCTCAATTTCTCACCAACCCTATCTTCCAGGTGCTTTACTGATGGGAGCAAGGGAATACTGAATTCACCATAATATAATGTTGAAATATATTTACTAGCAATTAAAAAGCTCAGTACTGGACAAGAGTCAAGAAAATTGTACTCAACTTGGTTATCCCATAAATGTAAGAATAAATTGACCAAACCAAGCCTAATATGACCTGACCAGATTTCTGTCTGGTGTTAACCTGGATGTGAAAATGATGAACCTGTGTATGTGGAAACAAAAATGACAGGCAGAAAGAGACTAGTTGGTCCATCAAGCATGCCCCAAACATATGGGGGAAGAACTTTGGTCGCACCTCTGTAGCGGCGTTAATCCAGGCGGAGCGGTACCTTTAGCGCCTTGAAAAGGTTTGCGCTTCCCACCCAGAAATTCGTCAGATCAGTCGAAGAGCTGACAGGGGCGATAAATCAGCTGTTGCACACCAGAGCTGGGGTTGGGTCAATAACGAAAGTTTGGCCGGTACATTTCGTGGACCCATTGCGCATGCACGGAACTCCGAATCAGATCCCGGGAAAAGCTGACTCTATAAGGCGTGGCAAATCAAGTATGTGCATGCGCGGCTCAAGATTCTCACTGACCTGAGAGCAGGAGGAAGGATGCGCAGGCAAGCAGACAATGAGCACATTGCTTCTCGGCCGCGGCCCCTGAGACGCTGTTGGAGGCCGTGGTACGGCGCCAAAATGCCCTGCTGCCTGGAGGGGGATGAAGGCCATCCCCCAGAGTGTTTAGAAGACTGTGGAGGGAGGTTGCACAGCACATTTCTGCTCGCGACAGGGTGCAGAAGACCATGACTCAATGTCGGAAGAAATTCAATGACCTCACTTGGATCGTCAGGGTGAGTACCCGTTACATTATCCTTTTAATGCCTTCATGTGAGCTTCACTGCTTCACACTGTCCACATCTTCTCCATGTGTGCTAGGTCATGCTCCTCATTGCTGTACACACCCTCAAAACTCTATATACCCTCCCCAGACATGCCCCACCTATCCAAATGTCTCTCACCTTCTAGCTCCCGACTCAGCCTGAGGACATCAACAACAGCTTTTAACTCTCCATATGCAGTCACAGGCCTTCAGCATCATACTTCCACTACCTCCTTGTGCCCAGACCCCATTTTTTACACATCCACTGTGAGCTGCCACGCAGTCTGAGATGCAGACATTCACACGTTGCGACATCTGTAATGACTCGCTAACTACAGACACATGTTGCACACTAGTAGGTATAGACCCACTGACAACTTCTTGTTTTGCTCATTGCAGGCCTAGCTTGCCCACAACAGGCGAGAGCAGGAGCAGATAGGAGGAGGGGAGACGGACCTCCAGGATCACACCGCCATTGAGGAGCGAGTGTCTGTCCCCGTGAGCCCAACAGTCAGAGCCCCTGCAGGATACTGACGGTTCATCAATGAGATGCCCATTTTCTGTGCCCATTTTCCTTGATACCACATGCCCACAACATGTATCTGCAAAATAACGATGCCCCCCCCCCTCCTTCTTGCCATCCTGCCCTTCCCTAACTGCTACCCACACTTGTGTTGCTTTGTGCTTACAGATGATGAACTAAATGAGCCACACCTGCTCATCAGCCAGTGTCCTCACACGAGGGGGAGGTTGAAGATGATGTCGAGACGGCTGTGACAACCAACCGGGACCCGACCCCAGTGCCCACGAGTGGGGACACCAGCTCGGTGGAGGACACCATCAGCTTTCCAGGCTTCACGGATGCTGACGATCCTGGATGCGGTGGCCTGCAGCAACATGTTGTGTGAGGGGAAGCTCGGGGGTGGAGGAGTGGGGGGCAGCTCTCCAAAGGGTAAGTCAGCCCAGGAGTCCTGCTCACAATCCGACAGATGAGGGTCTGGATTGAGAGGCTCTGTCCAGGGAGTCATCGCAGATGCACCATAGAATTATGGGTGCATTGGGGACAGTGCTGCAGAGCGTGGCTGCACTTTCTGTGAGTTTGGCGGAGGCCACCTACAGCATGGCCCATGCCTCTCAGCAGTCCACTGTGACCAGCCTTGCCTGTCCAAACCGGCAGCGGCCTCAGTGAGCAACAGTGGGGTCCCAGAGGTGCTAGCGCGTGCCATGCAGCAGCCATGACATCACAGGCTGAAGCCACGCAAGGTCTCCGTGATGTCATGAAGACACTGGTTGCTGGCGTGCACGCTCAGACTGTAGCGGTTCAAACGCAGACTGCATCGTTTCAGGTGCACACTGCATTTATGCATTCTCAGAGTACTGCCATGCAAGCAGTGTCTGCCACTATCCTCTCTGTCTTCCCCACAGTCGGACGGGGAACAGACAGTGCCATGGCAGGTGAGCAATCTGTGGGGGCACATATTGCTCCTAATGCTCCGGCACCGCCCTGGAGGAATGTCAGTGTGCCGCAGGATATGGAAGGTGCTGCCCTTCCTCACGATGACAGCATTCTGGCTCCCAGCACTGCCTTTCCGCCTTCGCACCTGACATGGCCTGCACCACAGCCATCCCACACACGATGCTGCCGCCCATCCTGAGGAGGTGCAGTCAGCAGTCAGGCCTTCCAGAGCTTCCTCTTAGGCCATCTGGCCTGTGCTCCCCTGACACACAGCAGCCCTCAAGTGGTCTTTCTGCAGGCACTGAAGAACCATTGAGGAGGAGCAGTAGACGAGGCAGGAGGGTGAGGCAGAGGGGTGGGAAGTGCCAACAGAAAACCCACTGATGAAAGGTGTCCCCATGGGTCCCATGTACATAATGGTCTGAATGTTATTCCTTTGTTGTATAATTTGAAGGGGCAGGTGCTCCATTTTGTATTATTTGAGAATGTGAGGTTTTAATGAAATAGTCCAAAGTCTGATGTTTTTTTTCTTTGAAGGGCGGGTGCTCTATGTTGATTTATTTCAGAGTGTGAGGTTTTTGAGGATGTTACAGCTGTGCATTTAATAAAGTGTTACTTTGACCTTCTCCTTCAGCCTCTGGTGTATGACTGTGAACTTGAAACAGAGATGTGGCATTAACGTGGCACAATGCATGGTCATTATTAGCTGCATCGCTCAACTCACTCCATTTAAGCGAAGCCCTCCCTTATTAGCTGCCTCCAAATAGCCCTGCCGTCGCCAACATTGGCATGTTGCCTCCTCCATGGCTGCTCCTAGTCCTCGTTGTCTTGTTGGACATTCAGGGCATCGGCACATTCCTGTTCCCCCTCCTCCTCCCCCTCCTGAAGTGGACCTGCGATTCCCACTGGCAAGGCCTGGGCCCTCATGATGGCCGAGTCACACCACAATGAATAGTGAGACCCATTGAGGGGAGTATTGAAGGCTGCCTCCAGAGCAGACCAAGCATCGAAATCGCTGCTTCAGCATCCCTATTGTCTGCTTCATGATATTGTGGGTGGCGGCATGGCTCTCATTGTAGCGTTCCTCCGGCTCTGTGGTGGGGTTGCGGAGGGAGGTCATTAGCCAGGTGGCCAGGCCGTATCCCTTGTCCCCGAGCAGCCAGCCTTGGCCTTCTCGTGGTGGCACAGTGCTCTCCTGGAGAATAAACGCATCATGTGCACTTCCAGGATACTGAGCATTGACCGCAAGGATGCACTGCATGTGGTTCGCACACCAGCTGTATATTTAGGGAGCGGTATCCCTTTCTGTTTCTGAATACCTCTGCTTTCTGGAATGGTGCTCGCAAGGCCACGTGCATGCAGTCAATTTCTCCTTACATGCTAGGGAAGCTGGCTATCCTGGTAAACCCACGTGTGCTCATGCTGTTTCTCCATGGTCATAGGGAAGGTAATGAAGTTCATACTACATGTGTAGAGAGCCCATGTGACATCGCAGATGCAGTGATGTGCTGTGAATTGAGACGCTGAATATGTATCCTGATGCAGCCTGGAAGGAGCCGGAGGCATAGAAGGTGAGTGCCACCGTGACCTTCACTGTGACGGGCAGTGCAGTCCTGGTGCCGATGTGAGGCTGCAGGTCTGCCTGCAGGAGATGGCATTTCTCTGTATTGACCTCCTTTCGGAAGCGCAGCCTTCTGACACACTGCTCCTCTGACAGGTCCAGGTATGAGCATTGCCGCCGGTAAAGCCGTGGGGGGATGGCCTCTTGCCCCGATATCTAGGGGCTCTCTTCCTTCGGCTGCCAACTTGGCCAACAGCCCTTATCTCTTCACGACGCCTTGCTAGAGCATGCAGAATGCGATGCTGATGAACTAGTAACGTTCCCATTAAAGTTTTTGACTTTTTCGCAAGCTGAACTGTTATGTCTGTCTGCAAGAGAGTCTTGGAGTTTCGCGCCGTGCTCTGTGAAAACGTTGCACTGACTGTGACCTCCGAGGGAAGCGCTTCCTCATCTCTTTAAGCAGCCACTAGTTAACGACTCTGCAAACCTGTACTGACTGTTTTTCCAGACGTTGTTATTGGCAGGCACTCAATGAGGCGCACGCACCGAATTTACCGACCAGGTGATCATCAGCAGCCAGGCGCTAATATTTTGCACCCCTGGTGAGCCTCTGGCTGCTAACTGAGGCTATAAAGAACTGAAAATCTAGCCCATGGTGCCTGGTGCATCACAACTAGACACTTCCTACCCTCCAGCAGCCAATTAATTTCCTGTGAGAGGAAATAAAACGGGGGGAGAAATTCGGGGTGTTTGCGTCTCTCGTTAGGGGGCGCTAACTGGGCTCAAACAACTTGTTGCCCAGGAGGGGCGCCTCTAACGACTCCAGCGAAACCTTATTACGGTGACACCGTTATCACCGTGCGCAGCGACCTGTTTTCGCCCTGGAGCGCAAATTCGGGAGTGCCCTCGAAGCTGCGCCAGGCAATGCCAGCAACAGTTTCAGGGGACGCGTACCGGGCTGTGGGCCACTCACGGGGAAAAATTTTAAGAGGAGGTGGCACTTAAAATAAAAATCGCCCTACTTACCGGTCGTGGCCTGCTGCCTGGTCGATCGTGGGGTCCGTGCTCCGATCTTGCAACCCAGTATCCGCTTGAGTGCTGGGCTGATGGCACGGCACCCCAGTCACTGGTGATCCAGGGAGGGATCTGCAAAGTTGGCTGCTTGGCCCTCCCCTTTAATGAAGGGGAGGACTCTTTCTATGCGGCAGCCTCTCTCAGCATCCTTCCGCCTTGCTCACACCCCACAGAGCAAGTGGAGCGGGTTATTTTGTGCTCCACTTGCTCTCGGGCGGTAACCTGAATTTAGGTTGCGGGGCGGAACGCAATTTCTCCCCTCAGTGCCTAAAAGGGAAAATAATCTGGAAATTTAGAGTAAAATTAAACTACCGTTAAGGCAAAAATCATTGAAACATGAAGTAATTACTTAATTACTTTTACTTTAAGAAAAATTGGGAAATGAGTTCTGATGTTTATCTAACTCAGGATTTATTATAATGACAAAATAATTTACACTTGACTTGAATTACTTTCCCAAGGGTTTATTTTCTTAATTGGAAGTTAGTTTGAATTATTTATGCACGGGCTCTATGTGATGAAATAAATAATGAGCGATACCAGTAACCTCAACCACACCTCCCCATTCATCAACAGTCCCACACTACTTTCCTTTCCTCTATCACTGACCATCACATCATCCTCTTTCCAACAGCACAAAAATAAAAAAACAACAGAAAATGCACATTTCAATCCAAATTCATAAATTCAGCCTCTGAGCTGGTGGCTGTGGCTGTACGATCGAGTGACAGTTTCTCTTCAGCTTCATTGTCTTCTTCCTCTTCCTCCACTGACTGGGAAGGCTCCAATTTTTGAGTATCTGAAATGAAAAAGGGCAAGAGTTGAGTTGTGGTGAGGGGAGTGGAGAATATAAGAAGTGCATGCTTACATCGTCTGCAGCTTCTAAGTCCGAAGAGATTGAGGGATGAGGGAGAATTGCGATGAGAAAAGGAGGGTTATGTAGGTACCCTCATCATTGATTGCTTCAGCCCTGCCAGAGGCGTCGACTTCAGCGATGCCCCTTCCCATGATGACTAGCACTGTCTGCTCTATCGAGGTTAAAACATGCAGGCACCACTTTCTCCTGCAAGAAAGAGGGAAGTGTGTCAGTGAGTGTCCTGCAATCTGTTTGAATGGTGTGGCTATCATGGTTGAATAGTTGCCTGTATGTGCAAGCTCTGAGTTTTGGGTGTGAGGCTTGCAACAGTGCCAAGTGTGTGAGGCTAAGATAGAGCATATCAACTGAAGATTTGTGTTCTGATTGATGGAGATTGTTGATAGATGGGTGATGGGGTATGATGAATGAGCAGTGGAGGAGGCTAGTGGTGCTCTCGGAGGGATATGCCATTTGAAGATGAACTTACTCACCGTGACAACGCGTGTGAGACTTCTTCCTGCATTGCATCCATGTTCTCAGCTGTGATCAGTTTGGTAGCACCCTTGTCTGAAGGCCAAGGGTTCAAATCCCACTCCAGAGACCTGAGCACAAAAATCTAGGCTCACTCTAGTGCAATACACGGTAGGTGCTGAGTCGTTAAAATGTAGGCCCCATCTACTCTGTTTGCTGGACATAAAAGATCCCATAGTGCTATTTTGAAGAAGGGCCGGGGAGTTCTCCATGGTCAATATTTATTCCTCAATCAACACCGCTAAAACAGATGATCACGTTGCTGTTTGTAGAATTTGCCGTGCGCACATTGGTCGCCACGTTTTCTACATTACAACAATTGAGGGTACAGTAGCATAGTGGTTCTGTTACTCGACTAGTAATCCAGAGGCCTTGACTAATGATCCAGAGATGTGAGGTCAAATCCCACAGCAGCAGCTTGGGATTTAAATTCAGTTAGTTAAATAAATTTGGAATAAAAAGCTAGTATCAGTAATGCTAACCATGAAACTGCTGGAATGTTGTGAAAACACATCTGGTTTACTAATGTAGGAAAGGAAATTTGCTGCCCTTAGCTGGTCTGGCCTATATGTGACTACAGATCCACAGCAATGTGGTTGACTCTTAACTGCCCTCTGAAATGGCCGAGTAAGCCAATAAGTTGTACGAAAAAATAAGAATAAGAATAAAATTGGACAGATTAGGCATTGAACTAGGCACAAGCTTTGGGCATGACAACGGCACACCCAGCTCAGTCAACGCTGCAAAGTCATCCTTAAATGTGGGAGAGCTGATCCACAGACGAATCAAGCAAGAGCCTGATATAGTCATACTCACAGAACCATACCTTGCAGCCAATGTGCCAGACTCCTCCTCCACCATCTCTGGATACGTCCTGTCCCCTTGCAGGACAGATCTGCCAGGGGTGGCGACACAGTGGTATATAGTTGAGAGGGAGTGGCCCTGGGAGTTCTCAACTTTGACTACGGACCCCATGAAATCTCATGGCTTCAGGCCAAGCATGGGCAAGGAAACCGCCTCTGATTACCACCTAATGCCTTTCCTCAGCTGATGAATCAGCACTCCTCCATGTTTAACATTACTTGGAAGATGCACTGAGGATAGCAAGGGCACAGAATGTACTCTGGGTGGGGGACTTCAATGTCCATCACCAAGAGTGGCTTGGTAGCACCAATACTGACCGAGCTAGCCGAGTCCTGAAGGATATAGCTGCCAAACTGGGTCTGCATCAGGTGCGGAGAGAATCAACACAAGGAAAAAAACCTTCTTGACTTTGTCCTCACCAATCTACCTGTCACAGATGCATCTGTCCATGACAGCATTGGTAGGAGCGCCCAACGCACAGTCCTCTGTTTTCACACTGAGGATACCCTCCATTGTGTTGTGTGGCACTACCACCATGCTAAATGGGCTAGATTGAGAACAGATCTAGAAGCTCAAAACTGGGCATCCTCCTTAGGTCCCCAACATCACAGAAGCCAGTCTTCAGCCCATTTGATTCATTCCATGTTGTAGCAAGAAGTGGCTGCACGCTTTGGATACAGCAAAGACTATGGGCCTCAAACATCCCGACTGAAACCGTGTGCTCCTGAACTAACCGTGCTTCTAGCCAAGTTGTTCCAGTACAGCTGCAATACTGGCATCTATCCAACAAGGTGGAAAACGGCTCAGGTGTGTCCTGTCCACAAAAAGCAGGACAAATCCAGTCAAGTACTGCCCCATCAGTCTATTCTCAATCATCAGAAAGTGCTGGAAGACGTTATCGACAGTGCTATCAAGTGGCACTTACTCACCAATAACCTGCTCAGCGATACTCAGTTTGGGTTTTGTCAGGACCACTCGACTCCAGACCTCATTACAGCCTTGGTCCAAACATGGACAAAAAAATTAAATTCCAGAGGTGAGGTGAGATTGACTGCCCTTGAGATCAAGGCAGTGTCTGAGCAAAAGTCCATATTACCCAAATATCTCACTCTCTGTGCAGTTTGTGAGATCAACACATGCTGGGTTAAAAGTTCAAGCAGCTTTCTGATGAGCATGGGTTGTAAATTGGGTATGAGATCAAAGCAGAGGATGTCTCCACAGAGATGCTAGAAGGTGTGAGAGTCATTCAGCCATATATCGAGTGTGTCAATTTGGTTACCCGTGTGTTATAGTAATAAAATTCATGGCAAGAGTTGATTGCGGCAATAAAGCAATTTCAAGAGTTTGAGTGGCTGGTTGTTTAGTTTATATTGTCATTTTGTTAGTATTTGTATGTACCTTTGATGTACCATGATTTATTGATAGTATGCATGGAATATAGGGATCAAAGGCAAAAATTAGTATAAGAGATGAATAGGAACGTGTGTGTCTCAAGAGCAGAAGAGCATGGACTCGAAGTGCATGTCTCAGTAACTTTCAGATTGTTTTTTGTGTAGTATGAAGTTTAAGTTTAAATAAAGACCTGATCCTGCCATTACTACAACTGAGTGTGTGTGTAATCCGACGTTTAAAGCAACAAAACAAAAAAGAGAAAAAAAGCAGTCTTGGTGACTTCGACATGATTTTTCCAAATTTCAAAGGGTGAACATTCTCTTAGTTGTCGTGACTTAAAGGGATCTCCAGTTAACAATGGGAGGATCAGGGAATATTCCAGATGAGATTCTGTAATTTCTTAATAAATGGATTGAGTCTAAAGGAGGACCCTACGGGATAGGCAGAAAACAATGACAGGAGGATGGAGAGAGACACGGCAGTCCTTAGTGGAGAGTGTCCAGTTAAAAAAGATTAAAGTTTTAGGATTACAAAGTGATAGAAAAAGAAAAGCGTTAATCTTACAGTGTCTAATGCTGGGATTCAAAAGTAACGAGAACAGGCTGAGGCTAGAGATAGAGCAGTCTCAGAACATAAGAACATAAGAACATAAGAAAAAGGAGCAGGAGTAGGTCATTCGGCCCTTCGAGCCTGCTCCGTCATTTAATATGACCATGGCTGATCTGATCATGGACTCAGGTCCACTTCCCTGCCCGCTCCCCAATAAGAACATAAGAACTTACAGAGCAGCTTGCAGTAGCTCAAAAAGAAGTAGAAAACAGGCGAGTTCAGGTGCTCAGAGCAGCCAGGACTGTTCAGATGCTGGATCAGCATCTTGCTGATGAACAGATCTAGATCTAGATCAAGATCTAGAGAAAGGAATATCTAAGCTGCAGCAGGTGTCGGTATTAGCTTGCCCAGCTGAGACAGCAATTGATGAAGGCTGGTGGTATTCGGAGGATTCCCCAGGTCCGAGAGTTGAAAAGAGGATTAGGGGACAGGGAGCGTGCCCATTGTTCCCTTTCGCACCTCCTTTGTCTTCACCGACTTCGGAGCCTTGAACCGTGTGGTTCACATGGCAAAATTAGGTATGGAGGTGGTTCCTCAGACGCTTTACACCCTGCAACATTACATACGACCTTCTGGTAATGTGGAGAGTGGGAAAGCATGTTCGGGTGGACAAAGCATGATGGAATACAATGTCGGAAAATGTGAGGTCATCCACCTTGGAAAAAAAAAACAGTAAAAGGGAATATTATTTGAATGGGGAGAAATTACAACATGCTGCGGTGCAGAGGGACCTGGGGGTCCTTGTGCATGAAATCCTAAAAAGTTAGTTTGCAGGTGCAGCAGGTAATCAGGAAGGCAAATGGAATGTTGGCCTTCATTGCGAGAGGGATGGAGTACAAAAGCAAGGAGGTCCTGCTGCAACTGTACAGGGTATTGGTGAGGCCGCACATAGAGTACTGCGTGCAGTTGTGGTCACCTTACTTAAGGAAGGATATACTAGCTTTGGAGGGGGTACAGAGACGATTCACTAGGCTGATTCCGGAGATGAGGGGGTTACCTTATGATGATAGATTGAGTAGATTGGGTCTTTACTCGTTGGAGTTCAGAAGGATGAGGGGTGATCTTATAGAAACATTTAAAATATTGAAAGGGATAGACAAGATAGAGGCAGAGAGGTTGTTTCCACTGGTCGGGGAGACTAGAACTAGGGGGCACAGCCTCAAAATACGGGGGAGCCAATTTAAAACCGAGTTGAGAAGGAATTTCTTCTCCCAGAGGGTTGTGAATCTGTGGAATTCTCTGCTCAAGGAAGCAGTTGAGGCTAGCTCATTGAATGTATTCAAATCACAGATAGATTTTTAACCAATAAGGGAATTAAGGGTTACGGGGAGTGGGCGGGTAAGTGGAGCTGAGTCCACGGCCAGATCAGCCATGATCTTGTTGAATGGCGGAGCAGGCTCGAGGGCCTAGATGGCCTGTTCCTAATTCTTAGGTTCTTATGTTCTTATGAATCTTCTCCCTATAGAGATCGTGAAGGGAACACTACCTTTAGTGGTTTTGGGGATTCCTGGTATGAGCGAGGAGGGGTAAAGTTACAGGACATGAGAGCTATCCTTGGCGAAGTGGGACTTGCACCTCTTCAGGATCCGAATGAGTTTGCCCAATGGTGGTGTAATATTCTGGGATGATGTCAGTCAGGGGACAAATCGGAGAAACAGAGTGTTCACACGATTCTGCGAGCTTTAGGGAATCACCGGGGAAAGGTAATAGGTTTAGAAACAAATTCCAGGTCCTTGCTTGGTAGAATAATAGTTGCGATCTTTGGTGCTCACTTAGTTGATAAAGCGGTTTGCATTATTACCAGGGGAAGGACCCAGGGAAGTGGGGGAACGTATATTCCAATTGTATAAAAGTTTGGGAACTAATTGATATCAGTCATTATAAAGATTAGAAAGGTTATTTTGACTCTTCTACCTCCTTCAGTAGTTCTGGAAGTAGATGCCTGGGGCGGGGACGAGAGTTTTGTTGAACGGTTGGCAGGGTAGAAAGCTTGTATCAGAGAGCTGCGGTTATCCCAGTCATTGAAGTGAGACTGGGGTTACAGCAATGGAAGGCAGAAGCACCTGAGTCGATTAATCCCGGGAGGAGTCGCATGAAAGGAGCAGGACCAGGTGGTGCCTGGATCCCGACCCATCAGTTGATAGATGACAGGGATAGACTGGCTAAATAATTAGTAAAGTTAAAAGAAAAGTTGAAGAACCAGGAAATGGGAGCAAGAATCACAGATGGGAATGATACCTCGATTCAGTTGGTGAGGTTGGGGGTAGATTCTGCAAGTGAGGGAGAATTTCTATAGGGATGCTGTGCTTCAACCACACATGTTCCTTTAGGACCCTTACTTCAGGATAGGGGTGGCCATCCCCTTATCTAGGCATGTGTAGAGGTCAGCGGGAAATATCTTTGATTGACGCAGGGTCTGCCAGACAAATGAAGGTTGAGATGATCCTGGAGAAAGGGGGAATTCCCCTCCTCAGAGACAGTACCCCATCACCCCAGATATGTGAGGAGCAATTACTGAACAGTTCGAGATGAACGCAGTGGGAGAAGCTTGCTCAAAAACACTTAAAGTTTCTGTAGGAATGGGCTGTCTCAGAACTGATGAGATGTTCAGTGAAAAGCTAAAATGTGGGAGTTATAAGCATGATCTAAAGTGATGCAAAATGGAAGTTAGAATGTTGAAAACGTTGAGAGAAGCAGTTACAGCAGTTCCAAAGGGTGAACTGAGAGAAGGATTGGGACTCTCAACTGAATATTCAACATTTTCGTCACCCTTTACTCTCTGCCGTTACGCACCTCCCATTTACCAGAGGAAAGTGTTAAAAATGTGCAGAAGGCAACAGACTTAGTTGCAAACATGGACCAAGGGCTAGAACCTCCACTTTTTTTGCCTGTTTAACGCTCACTTAACGCCCATTTTACCGTTGAAATGACATAATACGCCCATTTTGGCACAAAATGGAAACTGGTGGGCATTTTTCGGAAACTTTTCGCCGAGCGTTACTTTCCCCATGTGCTTAATGCCGAGAAAAAATATTGCCACCCGCCCACTTTATTGGGGCGGAATCAGCAGGATGGGTGACTTCAACGCCCATAAGATTGCCCAGCGTTACTTTCCGCACGGAATTAACGCCAAGCTTCAACATTAACGCCCGGCGACTGTTTTTTGTCATAAAGAGCATAGTTACCCAAACTAGCGGCCATGGAGATCGCCCAACGTCAATTTCACCACCTCGCACACATTTCACCCACAATATCGCTCGCTCAAAAAAACGGCCACAAAAAGTAGAACTAACCAGGACGAATCACAGCGTTATGGACGTCATGTTGTAGATCACATGTCGCATCCTATAAAAGGCTGCCGTGCTTCAACCTCGGCGGAGTTCGGATGTACTCTAAAGACATCTTGACCACACTGTGACCGATTGGAATTGAAGAGGTGTGTTCATCGGGCCATTCCTTGTTTGTAAGCAATCGGTGGAAAACAGAGAGCTACTGCAATAGGGCCTGTCCTTTCTCACCCTCTTTTGCTGACCACATACATGCAGCAGACTCGACATCGCTGAAGGAATGCTGCACTGCATTATGTGCCCCATGTACGACGTGACAGACAGATGAGGAGGACCAGACATTACACCCCGCGCAAGTACAGGGAGAAGCATTCTTACCTCGACTTGCCTGACACCACCTGCCTTCGGAGACTGCACTTCCACAAAGAGGTTAACACTGAGGTATGCCAGCTGATAAGGGCAGATCTGCAGCCTGCCTGCACTATCAGTACTGCACTGTCCATCGAGGTCAAAGTCACCGCGGCACTGTTGTTCTACGCCTCAGGTTCTTTTCAGACCACAGCTGGCGACATTTGTGGACTTTCTCAGCATGCCACACATCGCTGCATTAGACAGGTCACTGAAGCCCTGTACGCACGCAGGAGGGACTTGATCAGCTTCCCTATGACCAGGGAAGAACAGAGTGAGAGGGTTCTAGGATTCTCCAGATTTGCTAACTTCCCTAAGGTGCAGAGAGCAACAGACTGTACGCACATCGTGATGCGGGCACCTTTTCAGGATGCTGAGGTTTTCAGGAACCGCAAGGGATTCCACTCCCTGACTGTCCAGCTGGTTGTCGACCATCAGCAAATTATACTGACAGTGAATGCTCAATTTCCGGGCAGCATCCATGATGCTCACATCCTGCGTGAGAGCACTGTATCTGACTTGTTTAACAATGAGCCACAAGGTCAATGCTGGATGCTTCGGGGACAAAGATATGGCTTCGCCACCTGGCTGATGAACCCCTGCGTGACACCCACACCGAGGCGATACAACGAGTGTTGCAGTGCGGTGCTACGGGACCACTGGGAGCCCTCTGCCACCAGTGTTCCTGGCTACCAGCTCCAGGGCCTCCTCCATCCCTTCCATTTTATATGTTATTTGTTGGACAAAAACTCGGTGCCAACTATGTTCTTGGTGCTTAGTAGGCTTTTTGCTGCTGGTGAATCTCCGTCGTTCCTCCCACAACAGCCAGACAAGCACACACCACAGCCACACACGCTTTCAGCCCCTCTGAGCTCCCTCTCTCTCTGTCTCCTCTTCTGCGCATGGCTTGATGACCCTTGACCACCTGAATCGCGAGAATCGAGCGTTGCCATGCCGTTGCTAAAGACGACCACACTTTACAGCAGAAGGTCAGAAAAATTTAACGCATTTGATATCGCCCGCGGTAACGCCCATTTTCAAAAATGTAAACTAGGTGTTTTGAGAATGGGTGAGAAGCCGGCGATCTGAAAACCCTTTTTTAATGCCCACACCGGAAATAACGCCCATTTTTGGGCGCTAAGCTCAAAATTGGAGGTTCTAGCCCTATGAGTTTAAGATTTTGAACACTACAGAATGAGATTCAGTAGGAAACATTAGAAATTGAACATTGGCTTAAGGGAAAGGATAAAATAGTTATGATAGAGAAAAGGGACGATTATGTCTCTTTTCTACTGTTCTACAGGTTTCTCTTTGATGTTTCAGTGTGAATATTAAAGTTTTAGAAGCATGTGTTAATATTTCTTTGCTAGTGCGGATTGATTATTTTGTGTGTCCTTCTGCGCATGCGCGCCCTGGACTCTGCCCCCGACGTGCTATACATGCGGATGACCGCCCTGGACTCTGCCCTCCCTCCTACGTCCCACACATGTGCAGATTCCTCGAACCTGAAACTGGAAGCGGGGCCTGTATTGTGAGGAGCCAGGGGCTGCTGTGGTGCTGCCAACCACGTTGCTTTGCTGATTTAGACTTTTGCCTAAATTATCGCTGTGATGTTCTACACATTTTCGCAGCCTTCTGTGGGAGAGAAAAAATCGGAGGTAGTGAGAGAGAGAGACTGGGGGGGAGAGAGAGGGAGACTGGGAGAAGAGAGAGACTGGGGGAGGGAGAGAGGGATTGGGGGCGAGAGAGAGAAACTGGGGGAGAGTGAGAGAGAGAGAGAGAGAGACTGGGGAAAGAGAGGGGATAGGGGAGAGAGGAACAGAGGGGAGAGAGAGAGAGAGGGAACTCAAGGAAGACGGATCATGTTCTTGCAACCTCAGTCCCTTTGCACCTACACCCGATTTCTCGGAAAGCTCATGCGTGTGCAACAAGTGACATAATTGGAGTGGACGAAATCCGGAAGTCACGACACAGTCATTATTCACTTCATACCCAATAAACCTGTTAACAATCCATGACCCATACACAATGCCCCATCTATGGTGTGGCGAAGGTGGGGTGGGGGCAAGGTCAGGAGGATGGGGCAGGTACTTGGGCTGGGGGATCAGGAACTTGGGAAAGGGCATGATTTTGGGCTGGGGGTGGGGGTCAGTTTCTTGGGTTGGAATGGGGAAGGAACTTGGTCTGGGGAATTGGGCAGGAACTTGGGCTGAGGGATGGGGCAGGAACTTGGGTGGGGCTGGAGTGGAGGGGAGGTATTAACTGCTCTCTCCTGGCTGGAGTCAGCAGTCAGAATGGCTCAAATTACACTTTGCTAGGTCGCTGATTACGTTGGTGAGGGGTTCTAATTGAACATTCCAGAGAAACTGCTGGGTGTGTCTTATCCTCCAAGGGGCCCAATCAGCAATCAAGTCATGTGATCAAGGAGACCCAATCAGAGCATTTATCTGTTGCAAATAAACACATCCTTGTTGATATGACTGTGGCTCCTCCCTCTTTTTCAAGTGGCACTGATTAGGTTAAGATATTGATCTGAATTAAATTGGAGTTATTGAGGTTCATTAACCTATTAAAACCAAACTTTTATTTTGATCATGGTGAAATTCTGGTGGGTGTAAATTGTATGAAATCCTCTAGTTCCGGACATGAGGAACTAGACAATTGTTTGTTTAAAATTTCGGACCCATTTCAAGGGGTGGAAATTAGTTTGGAAGCTTCAGATGGCGTTAATGGCGACAGGACGGCAAATTTTGCTTTGGAAAATGGTTTGCGACGGCAGCCAAAAAATTCAGTTGCTACGCCCTGAGAGTGGAGTGAAGTGCTAAAGGAAGCATTCCAGACCTCTCTTGGGATGCTAGGCCAGGTGAGCAACTGAATATCCATTGCTAAAGAGCCAGCCTCGTGGCACCCTAAGAGAGGTCTCGCTGGAAAAACATTCCCGATAAATTATTCCACCCAAATACAGGTGTCTCACAAACATAAATCAGAGAAATATTATTTTAATTTAGATTTTCTAATAATTCCTTCCCTTGGCAACCCGGGACAGCTCTGCACGCAGCTTTCAAATGCGCTACACCACGGGGCGCTATAGGTGCCACTACAATCTAATTTCTAAATGCTGTCGGAACCGGAGGCATTGCACACCTGCTCGCGTTCCTGGCCGATACTGGTCAGTGCCGCTGGCACCTGCACACTGAATGTGCCGAGCGGCGCGAATGCCGGTGCTCGCGGTTCACACCCCTTTCCAGGGGCAATTAACGACCGAATTTCTACCCCTAAGTATGTGTGACCAGGGAAAAAAAAGCAGAATGCTATTGTTGTGTGTGGAGTTGTTTCACAGAATGCTTGTAGTGGTGTTACTAATGATGTCTGATGTTTTTACCTGCTGAATTGAATTGAATAGGATCTTTTCAAATTTTCAAAGCACAAAGGGGGCAAAATTGCCCTTTTTATAGCCCCATTAGTATTTCCAGGGGGAGCTAATGGGGCATAATGAGGTTATCGCCCAGGGGAAGGGGTCGACTGTGACGCCGAGGAAATTGCCCGGAGATTTGTGAAGCATTGTACAATTAGTGCCGTGCCTCGTGATCTGCGCCCCGGGCAGGTGCATGCACAATGATGATGTCATCGCCGTGCGTGCCGACCATGTTACGCCTCACGGGAGAAATTGTCCTGCAGGTGACGAGGATGGCACTGGCTGATTTCATCGCCAGCTACGTGGGGCACCCCTTAAAGCGGAGGCCGTTTGTGCCATGGGCAGCCATATTTTCCTTTTGGCCTATTCTTCTGTTGGCCCAACAATACAGCCCTTGCAATACAGCAAACGGGCTGGCATCCTATAGCCCAGCACACCGTTTTGGTGTCCCTGGAGGCCCAGTGGCGGCTGCTAAAAAGACTGCAGAGCGTGCAGTGGCCCTCCCCTTTAATTGAAGGGGAGGGGCATTCTGGTGCGTCAGCACTACACATAGCATCCACATAGCGCTGATGTTGCCAGTGAAGCACTTTGTGGCGCTGTAGAAAGCGCCGCTCTACCGCCCCGTGAGCGCCCCTCCACGGAAGTGGAGTGTCTTCGTTAGTACTCCGCTTCCGGTGAGGGGTAGAAGGGCTGAATTCCGCATCAGGGCGGAACTTCCGGGCCAGGTGATAAATGTCTCGGCCACGGAAGGTTACCGCCTCCAAATCGGGCGCGGGGCAATTTCGCCCCCAAAGACTTTGCAAAAGTAACAGTTTTCTTTTTGGCAAAAGTTTTTTACGAACTTAAAAGCTGTGATAATTTGTGACAGAAGCTGACACTAATTGATGATGTCTGTATTTGTCTTCTTTTGAAATGCAGCAAAGCCACAGTGGATTTTCAGTTTTTTTCTTTTAAGCAGAGGGCAATATGAGTGTTGATGGTGCAAGATTTAATTTATCTGCAGACAGTGATGGATCTCGAATGTCGCAGTATGGTGACAATATTGGACTTAAGATTTTGTTTTTTTATTAACGCTTGGAATGAACTGTTTAGAGTCATATATCATATATTATCTTCCAAGACAGATTGCTCAAGAGGGTAGATAAATGACTTACATCCAAATGCATTGCAAATACTTTTGTTTTCTTTTGTTAAATCACAATCCTGAACATAATTTATTTGTGAAATTAAAATTGATTAGATGGATTGATGAGTTGCCGTTCAAGCACTTGGGAAAGGAAATTTAGCTGACATTTAAGGGCATAATTTTTATTTTTTTGTAAAGGTCTAGTCTATGTTCTTCTATTTAAACTATGCTAAAAATAAGTTTTTGTAGGGAGACGGTTGTGTTAAAGATAACTAACATCCTTCATCTTGTAGACTGAATTGCTCTCTGGAATTACAATATTTTAGGGAATAGAAGGTCTAATAAGAGGTTATATGGTAATGATCACATTATATTGGATGGTAAAGTTTCTCCATGGCTCCTGAATACGATGGCATGGTAATAAGTGGGAATTTTCTAAAATAATTTCTGTAGATGATTACGAGTGAATTTCAGGAACTCAAATAGGGGTTAGGAAAAGATGTGTGAGTGAATCCCTGAGTAACATAAAACACATGGGCATGATTCATGAAAGGATTTAAAATTTGGTATTGAGGCACATTATATTGAAAGTCAGGAAAGTATAGGTGAGAATCATTAATTGAAAGGTTTCTCTTGGAAATGTTTGTATTTTTGCCTGAACAATGAAGATTGATAGCCTGGCCACTGCCCTAGACATTGGGACCATGCAGGAAGAGATGAGAAGAAGACCTCCGATTTTTTGATGAAAAACTTAAAAGCCCAGGAATGGCTTGTATCTGATGTCAAATGTAGTATGATATTGGGATACCGGTGTGTGTGTGCAAATGTGATATGTTGTGAATGAGGCAACTAGCATGCGGAAATAGTCACCTTCAGCTGCTTCATCAATAACCTTCTCTCCATCATAAGTTCAGAAGTGGGAATATTCACTGATGATTGCACAGTGTTCAGTTCCATTTGCAACTCCTCAGAAAATGAAACAATTCACTTCGAGACCCGGATGACATTTAGGCTTGGGCTGATAAGCGGCAAGTACCATTCGTGCCACATAAGTGTTAGGAAATGACCATCTCCAACAAGTGAGAGTCTAACCGCCTCGCTTTGATTTTCAACAGCATTACCATCACCGAATCCACCACCATCAACATGGGGTCACCATTGACGAGAAACTTAACTGGGCAAGCCACATCAATACTGTGACAACAAGAGCAGGTCAGAGGTTGGGTAGTCTGCGGCAAGTGTCTCACCTCGTGACTCCCCAAAGCCTTGCCACCATCTACAAGGCACAAGTCAGGAGTGTGCTGGAATAATCTCCATTTGCCTGGAAGAGTGTAGCTCCAACAACACTCAAGAAGCTCAACACCAACCAGGACAGATGCGCCTATGGGAATAATAGGGCGCTTGGGTGTATTCGATCACAATCGAATCTTTCGGAACATATGTAAAGTGGCTAAACATATTTTCACTGCAAATAGTATCGTCAAAGACCCCGATGGTGAAAACTGTAACTGGGTGGTTTTAGAAAGAAAACGGGTTATTTTCTTGACTGAAGATTGTTCCTGTCAAGCCGAAGGACATGCCACTGATGGAGAATATAACCAAGTTCGAACAGCACTACAGTCCTGAGCCCGTGGAAATTGCTGAAAGTTATTGTTTCAGAACACAAAATTAATTAAGTGATGAGAGTATCAGTGAGTACATTATAGCTTTAAAAAAGCTATCCATTCACTGTCATTTCAGAAACTTTCAGGACCCAACATTGCGTGACCGCTTTGTTTGTGGGATGAAAAATGAAGCAATCAGAAGAAAGTTGTTGCCAACCCCTAACTTAACTTTTAATTTAGCTTGTCAGACAGCAATGTTGATGGATATGGCTAACCAATACTCCCAAGAATTCGGTGCCATTTCCAGTCATCACACAACCGAGGTGAATCGCCTACAGGTTAGAAATAAAAGGCAGTTGGGCCCCAAGGCCTCAGCAACTGGCCAAAGTAACAGCACTGTAAGCTGTTTTGATCCTAGTCCAATTGCTAGACAGACGGTTCGAATCGACCCAGCCTTACGATAGTTCTAGACCCGGGAATTATTATTCAGAGTGTAAATGAAATGAGTCACGGACAGGAATGCTTCGGTGAAAAATCGTACTTATATTTATTTGGTCTAACATACACTGGCGAAAACATGCACTACTAAACAAAATCACTGTCTCGGTGGAGAATAAAGTCCAGGTTACAAACAGCATACATACAGTACAGAAATGAGACCTAGTAACATGCAGTAATTCCCTGGTGGATTCTAACTCCACCCCTACCACCGAATTGCCCAGTCGAAGCTTCCTCCCCAGAATAGCCCTGAAAAGCTTCACTTCTGAGAAAACCCTGAGCCCTTAGGCTCACCCAACTTAGGACACTTGCGACCATGCTCATCACCACACGCAGCCGGTCTCGATTGCTCTTCTTCTGCGAAACTGCGGCTTCCTCCTTGGTGGTGCGAGAGCGAGAGGGAGAAGCTCTCTCTCCCTTTCTTCTCGTACTTCGATCTTGGTGCAGCGAGAGCGAGAGAGAGCTCTCTCTAGATACAAGTTGCAAGCTGCCAGCTACAAACTTCACTCCATAAGAGCATAAGAATTAGGAACAGGAGTAGGCCATCTAGCCCCTCGAGCCTGCTCCGCCATTCAACAAGATCATGGCTGATCTGGCCGTGGACTCAGCTCCACTTACCCGCCCGCTCCCCCATAACCCTTAATTCCCTTATTGGTTAAAAATCTATCTATCTGTGATTTGAATACATTCAATGAGCTAGCCTCAACTGCTTCCCTGGGCAGAGAATTCCACAGATTCACAACCCTCTGGGAGAAGAAATTCCTTCTCAACTCGGTTTTAAATTGGCTCCCCCATATTTTGAGGCTGTGCCCCCTAGTTCTCGTCTCCCCGACCAGTGGAAACAACCTCTCTGCCTCTATCTTGTCTATCCCTTTCATGATTTTAAATGTTTCTATAAGATCACCCCTCATCCTTCTGAACTCCAACGAGTAAAGACCCAGTCTGCTCAATCTATCATCATAAGGTAACCCCCTCATCTCCGGAATCAGCCTAGTGAATCGTCTCTGTACCCCCTCCAAAGCTAGTATATCCTTCCTTAAGTAAGGTGACCAAAACTGCACGCAGTACTCTATGTGCGGCCTCACCAATACCCTGTACAGTTGCAGCAGGACCTCCCTGTTTTTGTACTCCATCCCTCTCGCAATGAAGGCCAACATTCCATTTGCCTTCCTGATTACCTGCTGCACCTGCAAACTAACTTTTTGGGATTCATGCACAAGGAAGTGTCCCCCTCCCCTTTTATAGGGGGCATTTGGAAAAAAATTGAATTCTGTGCCAAAAAAAAAAAAAAAATGGCATTGTAAATGTTGGTGTTTCCCCCAGATCGGGGGGCACGGTTTAATGTTTTTTTTCTGTTAACTCCCTAAAAGAGTTTCATGCACAAGGACCCCCAGGTCCCTCTGCACTGCAGCATGTTGTAATTTCTCCCCATTCAAATAATATTCCCTTTTACTGTTTTTTTTTCCAAGGTGGATGACCTCACATTTTCCGACATTGTATTCCATCTGCCAAACCTTAGCCCATTCACTTAACCTATCTAAATCTCTTTGCAGCCTCTCTGTGTCTTCTACACAACCCGCTTTCCCACTAATCTTTGTGTCATCTGCAAATTTTGTTACACTACACTCTGTCCCCTCTTCCAGGTCATCTATGTATATTGTAAACAGTTGTGGTCCCAGCACCGATCCCTGTGGCACACCACTAACCACCAATTTCCAACCCAAAAAGGATCCATTTATCACGACTCTCTGCTTTCTGTTAGCCAGCCAATTCTCAATCCATGCTAATACATTTCCTCTGACTCCGCGTACCTTTATCTTCTGCAGTAACCTTTTGTGTGGCACCTTATCGAATGCCTTTTGGAAATCTAAATACACCACATCCATTGGCACATCTCTATCCACCATGCTCGTTATATCCTCAAAGAATTCCAGTAAATTAGTTAAACATGATTTTCCCTTCATGAATCCATGTTGCGTCTGCTTGATTGAACTATTCCTGTCTAGATGTCCTGCTATTTCTTCCTTAATGATAGCTTCAAGCATTTTCCCCACTACAGATGTTAAACTAACCAGCCTATAGTTACCTGCCTTTTGTCTGCCCCCTTTTTTAAACAGAGGCATTACATTAGCTGCTTTCCAATCCGCTGGTACCTCCCCAGAGTCCAGAGAATTTTGGTAGATTATAACGAATGCATCTGCTATAACTTCCGCCATCTCTTTTAATACCCTGGGATGCATTTCATCAGGACCAGGGGACTTGTCTACCTTGAGATCCATTAGCCTGTCTAGCACTACCCCACTAGTGATAGTGATTATCTCAAGGTCCTCCCTTCCCACATTCCCGTGACCAGCAATCTTTGGCATGGTTTTTGTGTCTGCCACTGTGAAGACCGAAACAAAATAATTGTTTAAGGTCTCAGCCATTTCCACATTTCCCATTATTAAATCCACCTTCTCATCTTCTAAGGGACCAACATTTACTTTAGTCACTCTTTTCCGTTTTATATATTGGTAAAAGCGTTTACTATCTGTTTTTATGTTTTGCGCAAGTTTACTTTCGTAATCTATCTTTCCTTTCTTTTCTTTCCAAGCTCGAAGATAAAAATAAAGTGGAAAGACCCTGTCTTTGTGGGAGTCTTGCTACCCCTATCTTTCCCGCCAATCTTTAAAATCCCTTTGTTTCTAGACACGGGTACTTAGTCAGTGATGTGCCATCCAACCCATGTGTATTGGGCTGATGGCCCTTAATCTGGGCATCTCTCTCAGTCTTCAGTGTTGGGAAAGACCCAGCTCCTCTTTGGCTGGCCAGGCCAGTAGGTTCATTGTTCTGCTTTTCTTCTGAGATAGAAGTGAGAAATGCTTTTGCATATTAGAGTGGCTTTATTAATGGCACCCCCTCCTGGCCGACGGCTCTTTTGTCAATGGATGACTGACAGTTCTTTTGTCACAGCTAACTGCCATGCGGTCGCTGGAGTTTTAACAAAACCAACTTTTTCATTTATCTGTGCAGGGTGATCCCATAAAATTCACGAAATATTCTCGACTGAGTCCATTCTTTAAACAGAAACGTTGCAATCTCTTCAGTCCCCCGTTTGATGCTTTTTTTTCCCATAAAGCATCACTCGACGAGAGAGCAAAGGCGAAAGTCTCCCACAAGTGAAGCTGTTCCCCTGATTTTACATTTTAAAACCTCAGAACTGTACCCATTACTGCGTGTCACAGTTCACTTCTACATAGTCAAGACATCAGTAAAAACGGCTTGTTAACACATGGTTAGGTTCCACTCCACGAGATGTTACAAAAAAAACACCGCGCGCATCGCACCGTACAGCATCGACAGGTGGTAACACATTACAAAAATAACAACAGCGCACATCGCGTAATACAGAGTGTGAAACTCTAACCAGAATATACAATACACTTGCATACAGAACTTTGGTACATTACAAGTTTTAGCAGGGAGAAACCATCATCAACATAAATCAATTACACCTCTCCGGGTCGATCTAACATCCCTTGCCACTGCGCTCACAGCATCTGGTTCCGTCGCCTGCAGCTGGTATAAAACGAGTAACCTACAAGCAACGATTGTATGATAACTAATGCATGGGAACTGACGCAGATCCAGGGAGGAATCTCTGCACTCAGACCGATGTCCCACCACTGTGGCAAGACAATCCCCTTGATCTCCTCCCACAGTTCTACTGTCTTTTGCTCTAAAGTGTAAAAATGTTTCTGAGAGAGCTCGATGGCCTTTATTAACTCAGTGAAGTATTCCGGCAGAAAAGGGATCGGGTACCCGAAATGTTTGACATAGTCCTGGAGATGCGTAAAGGTGTTGTTCACAGTGAGGTGAATGGTCCAGATTTCGGGGATGGGAGTAATTTGCTCTTGTGTCACTTGAACCTCAGCCTTGGGTTTTGAATCAAAAACTGCTGTCGCTCACCAGACACCACATGTCCTGACTGTACTAGTAGCGGAGCGCACTTGTGGTGACACAGTATGTCCCACTCCCCATGTATGCTACCTGTGGAGGTACGTGATCTGGTGCCATCACTTCCATGATGCAATTGATAGGTTCCGCGCCTGCAGAAGCAAACCCACATTCTGATCGAGCAAAAGCAGTCAAGTGTTGGGGACACAGTATTACGTGTGCACCCCGGCTCTGGCATCCGGAGAGGTCAGTGCCCGTCTTAGCATGCTCTCACTTTATGACATATTTTAAAATGAACATGCACTCCTCCACGAATGACCCCGATATTCTCAACCCTGTATACCGGTGCTGGCCGGGATGACCCGCCCATTACCGGCATCCTCACTACATTTCCCATCGCTGTATGGTTGGACCGCCCGCAATCTACAGGGACAGGGTAGGCTTCAGAGGCTAAACGAAGCTGGCATAGGCTCAGCGACTTGCTATACGGGTGCAGCATGGCGAGGTGATTGTTGCTTATCCATGAAGGGACGCGACCTTTCCTCAGGTCCTCGAGGTTGCTGCGGCCCTCGTCCAGCAACCATACTCCATACAGCACACACACCTCATTCCGTGCAGCCTGATCCGAGGCGTTCCTGTCCTCCCGTACCAAATCATTAACAGTTTTAGTGCGCCTCTCCAGCTCCGCAATGACCTCCTTTAAATGAACGGTCATTGCCTGGTCCTCATGAAGCTCTAAACCCACCACTGTGTTCTCTTCCCCTAGAAACTTATGCAGTTGGTTCTTTAACCCAGTGATCTGTATCTGGAGTTGTACATCATCCATACTATTAACAATACCTGTTCCTGTACTGAACGCTGTGGCTACATCGTTCCAAGTCCCTCTTCTCTGCCTCCAGGACTCCACACTATTCTCAACATTCAGTTCATAAAGCAGTTCTTTATCTACATTTCCATAGTCCAGTGCATAAAATTCCTGAAACATCACTTTTAACAGAGCTTGATAAAGCTTCTCCGTCTTCTTCGGGCACCACACAGGCAGGTGGACTTCAGTCAGGTTCGGGATCATGGATGCCACGGAGTAGTGCACATTCTGAAACAAAACTTTGTCAGTGGTGATTAACACCAACCCATTCCCTGGGCCCCTGGCAGTGGTGGGACACCTATCTACAATCATCTGTACCGTCGGGGCTCTGGGCGGTTGCTTCCTGGTGTATGACATGAGTTCCGTGTTGTTGATGGTGTTCAGGGGATTTGGGATCACACAGACATTGGGACTCAAACCCACATAGACAAACAATGTACACTGGGCCTCGAACCCATGCAGACAAGACATTGGGCCTCAAATCCACACAGACGCGACAGACAAGACATGACATAATAGATCCTTTGTTTCTCCTTCCACCACTTTTCCCAACAAAATCTCGTATCTTTGGCTTGATTCGCTCCTATTAAGACAAAAAATGAAAGAAAACTCTTTTGCTCTGTTGGGGCCGCCCCCTCACAGGTCCTTCTCCAGTTATTCACATTTTTTTCATCTTTAAATAAATTTAGCTAAGTCAAATATCCAGCCTTTGTGATCTAAATTACTGGAGTTCACACAGTACTGTCCCATACAGGTTCAAGTTCAGCTACACCTTGAGGTCATTTCCATATAAATTACACCTCTCCGATAATTGCCTGCTTGAAAGAAAAAGAAAAGAACATCCATTGTGGCTTTTCTGTCAGCCCAATGGGTTAATTCATCAAGCTGATTTCCCCTTACTGTTACTGAGGGAAAACATCCACTCAAAATATCACTTAAAATATAACTTCAAAACTTTTCAAATAATAATACATTACTCTTGACAAGTGTTAAGTCCTGACTCTAATGTACTGACTTACACGAGACACATGCTGAAGTCAAGGTTACCCAGGACCTGCACCTTTAATTCCAGCTCTCCAGTGCTGCACTTGCCTGAGACCTCCCTTTATATAACACAGTGGGATAGGTATGGAGTGTCTCCTGCAAGTGCAACCCTGGTGGTAAGGTATGCTTATTGTTACAGGTCATATCTAGTTACAGTCATGTATAGCATGGTAAGATACAGTTATATACAGTAATGTGAGATACATGACAACAAGGTGTTGCTTTCTGCTTGTACAGAGTGTTACCTTTTTTTAAAAGTTCGACAAACACACGTACCAATAGCTTACACATTCCAATGGTTCTCTCTTTCATACATAAAAGTAGCACACAGCCTTTTCTCCATTGGTCACATTCTTGAATTGGTCAGAACATTTTTATTTTAAAAATACCAAATATATGTGATTGCCTCATGTCCAGAACTAGAGGTTTTTCCACACAATTTAAACCAACCAAAATTCCACATTGGTCATAATGAATGTTTGGTTTTCCCAAGTTAATAACCTCAATAATTCCAAATTAATTCAAACCAATTTCAAACTACCCCGTGCCAGTTGAGAAAAACTATACAGACACACACACACTTAAAGACAAGTCACAAACCATCCACATGCTTTTAACTTTACCATTCACACTGAAACGTCAGAGGTTTTTAGTCCAACTTTCCTCCACCCATGCCCACAACCTGCTGTAATGCGACAACTAAAATTTGTACTGGGTCGTCGGCTGCCTTCCTGTGGCTCTGTTTTGCCTCAGCACCCTCATAACCTGACTTCCCTCCTTTCGGGAGCCTACAATTCCCGCTCCAGTGTCCCAAATTCCCACAGTTATAACACTCTTGGGATTGACCCGCATTACCTCCCTCTTGTCTCCGTTCTTTCTTTTGCCTAACCTTACCTTTAACTTTGTGCACTCTGCTCCTTACTACAGCCTCTGCATCTGACTGTGCCTCAGACTTCCTGAGCTCTGCCTCTAACTTACCAACCTGCTCATCTAGCAGTTGGACTTGTCTTTTTAGACAGATGAGCCATATCGCCTTTTCATTGCTGCGCCTATGCTCCTTGCCCTCCGTCCATTCTGCCGCTGCGTCCGCTGGACGCTCAGTACGCAACAAGCCTAGCACCCATTTCTTAGTGATGTTAACCTTCTTAAATACATATGAAGAAATCCCTTCCTCCATTTGAGATCCTTCGCCAGAAGCGCTGACCATGACTGATTTACACTCCTTTTACCCGGGTCCTGCAGCGGTTTTGATCCTTGCCCAATTGCAAGACAGACAGTTCGAATCGACCCCGCCTTACGAAAGTTCTAGACCCGGGAATTATTATTCAGAGTGTAAATGAAATGAGTCACGGACAGGAAGGCTCCGGTGAAAAATCCTACTTATATTTATTTGGTCTAACATACACTGGCTAAAACATGCACTACTAAACAAAATCACTGTCTCGGTGGAGAATAAAGTCCAGGTTACAAACAGCATACATACAGTACAGAACTGAGACCTAGTAACATGCAGTAATTCCCTGGTGGATTCTAACTCCACCTCTACCAACGAATTGCCCAGTCGAAGCTTCCTCCCCAGAATAGCCCTGAAAAGCTTCACTTCTGAGAAAACCCTGAGCCCTTTGTCTCACCCAGCTTGGGACACTCGTGACCATGCTCATCACCACACGCAGCCGGTCTCGATCGCTCTTCTCCTACGGAGCAGCGGCTTCCTCCTTGGTGGCGCGAGAGCGCGAGGGAGAAGCTCTCTCTCTCTTCTTTCCTTTCTTCCTTTCTTCTCGTACATCGATCTTGGTGGAGCGAGAGCGAGAGAGAACTCTCTCTTGATATATAGAAACATAGAAACATAGAAAATAGATGCAGGAGTAGGCCATTCGGCCCTTCGAGCCTGCACCACCATTCAATAAGATCGTGGCTGATCATTCCCTCAGTACCCCTTTCCTGCTTTTTCTCTTTCGCCGTAAGGGCCATATCTAACTCCCTCTTGAATATATCCAATGAACTGGCATCAACAACTCTCTGCGGCAGGGAATTCCACAGGTTACCAACTCTCTGAGTGAAGAAGTTTCTCCTCATCTCAATCCTAAATGGCCTACCCCTTATCCTAAGACTATGTTCCCTGTTTCTGGACTACAAGCTGCAAGCTGCTCGCTACAAGCTTCATTCCAAGCTCCAAGCTAAAAATAAAGTGGAAAGACCCTGTCTTTATGGGAACCTTGCTACCCCTATCTTTCCCGCCAATCTTTAAAATCCCTTTGTTTCTAAGCACAGGTACTAATTCAGTGATGGGCCATCCAACCCATGTGTATTGGGCTGATGGCCCTTAATCTGGGCATCTCTCTGAGTATTTGTGTTGGGAAACACCTGGCTCCTCGTTGGCTGGCCAGGCTAGTGGCTTCATTGTTCTACTCTTCTTCTGAGGTGGAGGTGAGAGGTGCTTTTGCATATTAGAGTGGCTTTGTCAGTGGCCCCCCTCCTGGCCAACAGCTCTTTTGTCACAGCTGACTGCCATGCGGTCTCTGGAGTTTTAACAAAAACAACTTTTTCATATATCTGTGCAGGGTGACCCCATAAAATCCACGAAATATTCTCGACTGAGTCCATTCTTTAAACAGAAACTTTGCGATCTCTTCAGCACATTGAAGTTGTGCTATTGGTGTCTTGGCTAACACATTGCTCAAAGTTGTCCATATGTGAAGGCAGATTGTTTCTGCTGCAAGAAAACAGGGCAGCTTGCGAAGGCATGCTGTCTGAATAATAAAGCCATGTTCAATGTTAGAAGTAGAAATTGCCAGAGATTACATAGCATTGAAGGGATGCAACAGGACGAGAAGGTTCTGGATATATACGTCATCAGGAGAATGAGGGTATCTAACAATAATTCGTGATGTATCATCCAAGTAGATGTTGCAGGAACCAGGATACCCATGGAAATCGACACTGGTGCATCCGTGAGTAGTACCGGAAACGCTATATCTTGACGAGTTATGTGATTTTCCACTGAAAAGCTGTCTTGTTACAGCTGTACAGAGTATTGGTGAGGCCACACCTGGAATACTGCGTGCAGTGTTGATTTCCATATTTACAAAAGGGTACACTTGTTTTGGAGGCAGTTTAGAGAAGGTTCACTAGGTTGATCCCGGTGAAGAGAAGGTTGACTTATGAGGAAAGGTTGAGGAGGTTGGACCTCTACTCATTGGAATTCAGAAGAATGAGAGGTGATCTTATAGAAATGTATAAGATTATGAAGGAGCTTGACAAGGTGGATGCAGAGAGGATGTTTCCACTGGTGAGGGAGACTAGATTTAGAGGGCATGATCTTAGAATAAGGGGCCGCCTATTTAGAACTGAGATGAGGAGAAATTTCTTCTCTCAGAGGGTTGTGAATCTGTGGAATTCACTGTCTCAGAGAGCTGTGGAAGCTGGACATTAAATAAATTTAACACTGAAATAGACAGTTTCTTGAGCGATGGGGGGATGAGGGGTTATGGAAAGCAGGCAGGGAAGTGGAGCTGAATCCATGATCAAATCAGCCATGACTTATTGAATGGCGGAGCAGGTTCAAGGGGCCTTATGGCATACTCCTGTTCCTATTTCCTATTTCTTATGTTCTTATGTTCTTATAGAGCTGCGAGGCTACTTAGGAGAGCAAATCTCTGTTGTAGGATGTATCACCGTACCGTTGAAATACAAGGATCAGTTTCAGAACTTGCCTCTCTTAGTCGTGGCAGGAGACAAGTCTACCTTGATAGGTAGAAATTGGTTGGGATCACTGAAGCTGGATTGGAATGAGATTTTTTGCGTGAAAACAAAATTTGCATCAAAAGATGACACCATAAAGCAATCTCTGAAGGTGTTCCATGAAATAGACAGTCCGATCCAAAGCTTCAAGGCACGTGACAGAGCGCAGAAGGACGCAAGACCAGTTTACTGCAAGCCAAGTCCCGTACCATACGCACTCAAGGTGAAAGTTGAGCAAGAACTCTAAAGACTAGAAACTGAGAACATTATCTCTAAAATAGATCTAAGTAATTGGGCTCCACCCAATATTGTTGCACCTAAGTCAGATGATAACACAAGGTGTGTGGTAATTATAAAGTAACCGTAAATGAGATTCTAGAGGGTAATCTACCCAATACATTGCCAAGTGTAGAAGATTTGGTCACAATGCTGACAGGTAACCAGATCTTCTCAACGTTAGATCTCACAAATGCCAACTTATAACTTGAGCTAGATGAGGATTCCAAGTCATGCTTGACTATAAATATTCATCTAGGCCTATATCAATTTAATAGACTACCATTTGAAGTATCTTCTGCCCCCGCCATATTCCAAGGGGTGATGACCCAGATTTTTCAAGGCATTGAAGGGGTAGTGTGTTATTTAGATGACATACAAATTTCAGCACCAAACAGGAAAATGCATAATAATGTGTTGAATGAAGTCCTCAAACAGCTAGAGAAGTACAGAGTACGAGTGACTGCTCACAAGTGTGAGTTATTTCAAAATTCAGTGGAGTACTTAGGGCACAGATAGACAAAGATGGTTTGTATCCAACCAAGGAAAAGCTGGATGCAATCAGAAATGCACCCACTCCCAAGAATGTGACGGAACTTGCATCATTTTTGGTTCTGTTGAATTATTATGGGAAGTTCCTACCAAATTTGGCTTTAGTGTTACATCCACTGAATGAACTATGGAAGTGGTCAGAAGAATGCGACACAGCGTTCAAAGAGTATAAAAAACAGTTGGTAGAGAGTACCATGTTAGTTCACTATGACGTATCTAAGGAGATCAAGCTAGCATGTGATGTCTCTCTGTATGGAATTGGGGCAGTGATCTCTCATGTACTACATAGTGGGGAGGAGAGATCAATTGCTTTTGCTTCATGCACTCTCAGTGCCAGTGAGAGTAATTATGCGCAGATTGAAAGAGAAGCTTTGGCATTAATTTTTGGGGTCAAGAAGTTCCATAAATACTTGTATGGTCATAAATTTACCATCGTTACGGACCATAAGCCCCTGAAGCAATACTCCATTCAAAGTCCACAGTTCCAACATTAGCTACAGCCCGAATGCAGAGATGGGCTTTGATTTTGTCATCATATACGTATGACATTGAATACAGATGATCAGCTGATCACAGTAATGCTGATGCTATGTTCAGGTTGCCATCCCCATCGCAAGTTACACCCAATAGGGAAGAAGTGTTCTATTTTTCATACATTGTTGAGCTGCCAGTTACAGGTAGAGCAACCAAACGTGACCCAGTTATGTCAAAGCTGTATCATCATCATCATAGGCAGTCCCTCGAAATCGAGGAAGACTTGCTTCCACTCCAAAAAGGAATTCTCAGGTGACTGTACAGTCCAATACGGGAATTACAGTCTCTGTCACAGTGGGACAAACAGTCGTTGAAGGAAAGGGTGGGTGGGGAGTCTGGTTTGCCGCATGCTCCTTCCGCTGCCTGCGCTTGTTCTCTGCCTGCTCTCAGCGATGAGACTCGAGGTGTTCAGCGCCCTCCCGGATGCTCTTCCTCCACTTAGGGCAATCTTGGGCCAGGGATTCCCAGGTGCTGGTGGGGATGTTGCACTTTATCAAGGAGGCTTTGAGGTTTCCTCTGCCCACCTGGGGCTCGCCTGCCGTGTAGGAGTTCCGAGTAGAGCGCTTGCTTTTGGCGTCTCGTGGCGGGCATGTGGACGATGTGACCCGCCCAACGGAGCTGGTCAAGTGTGGTCAGATCTTCGATGCTGGGAATGTTGGCCTGATCGAGAACATTGACGTTGCTGCGTCCATCCTCCAAATGGATTTGCAGGATCTTGCGGAGGCAGCATTGGTGGTATTTCTCCAGCGCTTTGCGGTGTCTACTGTATATGGTCCACGTCTCTGAGCCATATAGCAGGGCGGGTATCATTACAGCCCTGTAGACCATAAGCTTGGTGCCAGATTTGAGGTCCTGGTCTTCGAACATTCTCTTCCTCAAGCAACCGAAGGCTGCGCTGGCGCACTGGAGGCAGTGTTGGATCTCGTCGTTGATGTATGCCCTTGCTGATAGTAGGCTCCTGAGGCATGGAAAATGGTCCACGTTGTCCAAGGTCGCGCAGTGGACCGAGGGGCAGTGCTGTGTGGCGGGGTGAGGTTGGTGGAGGGCCTTTGTCTTACGGATGTTTAGTGTAAGGCCCAGGCTATCATATGCCTCGGTGAAGATGTTGATAATGGCTTGGAATTCAGCCTCTGAATGTACACAGATGCAAGCGTCGTCTACATACTGTAGTTCGAAGACAGAGGATGGGACGACTTTGGATCTAGCCTGGAGGCGACGAAGGTTGAACAGGTTCTCACTGGTTCTATGGTTTAGTTCCACTTCAGCAGGGAGCTTGTTGAGTGTGAGATGGAGCATTGCAATGAGGAAGATCGAGAAGAGCGTTGGCGTGATGATACGGCCCTGCTTGACCCCGGTCCAGACGTAGATTAGGTCTATGTTGGATCCGTTGGTCAGGATCACGGCTTGCATGTTGTTGTGGAGCAGGCGGAGGATGGTGACAAACTTCTGGGGGAAGCCGAAATGGAGGAGGATGCTCCATAGTCCCTCGGGGTTGACAGTGTCAAAGGCTTTTGTGAGGTCAAAGAAGGCCATGTACAAGGGTTGGTGCTGTGCCCTGCATTTCTCTTGCAGTTGGCGCACGGTGAAAATCATATCCGCTGTACCCCTTAGTGGATGAAATCCATGTTGTGATTCTGGGAGGGGCTCTTCAGCCACAGAGAGAAGATAGTTGAGGAAGATTCTTACGATGACTTTCCCAGTGGCCGACAGGAGGTACATTCCTCTGCAGTTGCCGCAGTCGGACTTGTCTCCCTTTACAGCCAATGAAGTACTTTTTGAGTGTAGTCACTGTTGTAATGTAGGAAACAAGACAGCCAATTTGTGCACAGCAAGCTCCCACAAACCGCAATATGATATCGACCAGATAATCTGTTTTTGTGATGCTGATTGAGGGATAAATATTGGCCAGGACACCAGGGATAATTCCCCTGCTCTTCATCAAAATAGTGCCATGGGATATTTTTTGTCCACTTGAGAGTTTGGTTTAACATCTCATCTGAAAAACAACACCTCCGACAACGCAACACGCCCTCAGTACTGCACTGGAATATCAGCCTAGATTTTTGTGCTCAAGTCCCTGGAATGGGACTTGAACCCACAACCTTCTGACTCGGAGGCAAGAGTGCTACCCACTGAGCCACAGCATGCGCAAATTATGTTAACCACTCATCCCTGACAAAAACAGGGCATGTGTGGAAGGGGGTTAAAATCAAGGTAGCGTGCTGCTCACCGTCTTTACACTGCATTCATCATTTTAACATGCACATTTTGGACAGTGCCGGAGGCCCTCGCACAGGGCACTGAGATGCAAAAGTCATGGGTCTGCTGACGCCATTCAGACCCCAACTTTATTTCACAACCCATGCACAATGCTGATCGTGCCAGGGAAATTGGCACGGGATGGCTCCGGGGCTGGAAGAAGCCCCTCATTCCCTCCACATCACTAACCTTATGCTGGGGACTGTTTACTTGGCCTTCTGCTGTGCAATTTTGATCTCCCGACCAGTGGCCTCCACACCATTATTGCCAGGTTCTGCTGGGAGTTGGGTCTGGACTATGTTAATGAGGCCCAGGAGTTAAAATGGCCCAGGCCTCAAGTTGGCAAGTCAGAGCGAACTTGCTCTGATAATACCATGCTGACCTCTTATTCTAAGTTAAAATGGAAGCTGTTGTTTGTTCCCCTATTTTTAGCGTCACACTTTCCATACTTCTGGTCAGCATGTTTGGATTACCCGATTATCTGTTACAGCATTTGAAAAGCTTATTTCTTGTTTTCTGAGGTATAACAGAAGAATAGCATGTCTCTCTACAGAGTCTTAAAGCATATAATGAAGTACATTGAAGTACGCTGACAATTCTTACATAGGGAACTATGGCAGTCATTCTACACATAGCTAGACCCCACAAACACCAAAGACAGGAAGGGTGATGGGACTATTAGCTGGGGCACTGGAAGAACTCCTCCCTTTTCTTTGGATAGTACTAATGTGATCTTACAACGTCCATTTGAATCATCAGATAGGGCAGCTGGAACCTTGGTTTAAAGTCTCATCTAAAGGACAGAGCCTCTGACAGTGCAGCGTTCCTTTAGGACTGCATTGGAGTGTCAGCTTAGATTCTCCTCTCTGTTGATACGGCTTTGGCAATATCATTGCGTGGGGCAGAAAACTGATTGACACATTGTGCCCATTCCCTACCCATTATTTTGCATATTGCCTTTTTGCTGCTGAAAGCTCCAGCCCAAATACAGGTGTTGTATGCAAATTACCTGGTAATGATAGAAGACAGAGTGATGTCAAATTTCATGGTGCTTGTCATTACTGCCCTAACAACATTGCCCATGTCATCATGTTACTGGTGTGAGCCTTGGATCAGTGGAGGCACACTTTACCTCTGGCTGTTGTGTTTCCTACAACAGTGACTACACTTCAAAAATTACTTTATTGGCTGTAAAGCGCTTTGAGTTGTCCTTAGGTAGTGAAAGTTGCTATATAAATGCAAGTACTTTCTATCTCTTACTTGTGTGCAGTCACAAGCATTGGCTGAGGGCCTTTAAAATTTAAAGATAAATCGGCATGGTAATTGAATGAGTCCAAAGCCCCACTACCTTTATGCCAAATTGCCCAGCAAGGGAGCAAATCCCACCCCACTGTGCTCGAGTCATAGAGTGGGAATTGAACCTACAGCCTTCAGATTTAGAGGGGTGAGAGTGCCTGTGTGATAATCATAACCAGGCTCTGGTTACTTGTTTTTTTTTTGCTGGGTGGTTTTTATTCTGCTGTTGAGAAACCACTACATCCCTGTGTACTTGGAAAATGTGCAACCCGCAGAAAAACTCACTGTGTTGAGAGCTTTAATGCTGTCACTGGCCCCGTGTGGTTCAGAGACATGGTCACATGCTCTACCTTCTAAAGTGAAGTTACCTCCTGCTATTTTGGTAATAGCACCACTTTCAGTGTCACTGCTGTCGGTTCCTTATTCCCAGTGTTGAATTGAATCCAGCCATTATGGATTCCTTTAAAATGTTAAAAACATCAATAAATCCACTAATTACTAGGTGGCTCCAGGAGTTGACTAAAATAAACCGAGTTATGGTGTTTCACATGCATATTAGAAATCACATTCAGAGAGGGAATTAATACCTCCAGTATGCTGTTTACACCGATGGTCTTAAATCTTTAACAAATTTTCCACTAAAAAGGAACATGAAAAGACCTGTCAGACAGAATCCCAGTGCAGAACAGCAGTTTTCTTTTTTTATCTCCACTGAATATCTATGTGCAGTTAATGCATAGTTACTATTTTAAAAGTGTAGCTCTGACAATTGGCACATAAAAATTCAGATAAAGGACTAATATTTTCAATATATCTTCTAGTACTGCAATAATGATTGTGCATGGCACAGTTCTGCTGATTCAAAATGCTGGGAGAGTCTGAACATAAGAGCAAGGCTCAATATCTGGGTTGTAGTTTTTAGTTTCATGTTAGGCATCAGTTTATTACCTCAAAAAAGTCTTTGGGCTGGATTTTCGTTTTTTGAGATTTTGGGGCAGTAATGACGGGGGAAGGTCCTAATGCCACCTGGAAAAAGTTTACGCACTCATCTGCAAAATTCGGCAAAAAATGATGTTTCATGATCAGGGGCGCAAAATCATACGTTACACAAGGAAGTTTTTGTGCCCCAGCCGAAAATCGCGGTGTTAATTAAGTCAAAATAATGTGCAGGTTTGTGCAGATTTTTGTTGATTATGCTTGTAAATAATTTATTTGATTTGATGCACTTCATTGTTGTTCAGAGCCCTGCAACATAACGTTGTCTATTGAATGGGTTTTTTTTGTGGGGGGAGTTTACGTTACGTTGTTGCAGTAAAATGTCTGTTCGATCCTTTGCCATTGGTGTCTTGTGTATCATTACAATGTTCACTGGAGCTGTGCCTTTATGGGGCTGCATAGCCTGTCCAGTATTAACTCCATCCCTCAGTTTCCTCCATTTAGGACTGGCGACGTGCGACTCTTGGTCAGGCAGTATCTCCACGCGGCCTCCCCCCGTGGATGGTGTGTCTGTCCAATGGGGGCGTCACCAGATTCCTCTTCATCGTTCCCCTCCTCCTGAGGTGGCCTGCAGTGCCCACTGGCAATGCCTGGCCCCTCATGAGGACCAAGCTGTGCAACATGCAGCACACCACAATGAATTCGGAAACCTGTTGATGGAAGTATTGAAGGCTGCCTCCAGAGCTGCCCAGGCATCGGTCTGCCTGTAGGAAATGGCATATCTCTGTCAGTCTTTCAGAAGTGCAGTCTTCTCATACACTGCTCCTCAGAGCGTTGGTGCCTGTAAACCCATGGTGGGGTAAGCCCTCCTCCCCGGATGTCTTCGGCCTCTCCTCATCCGTGGCCCGACATGACCAAGAGCCCTTGTTGTATCCTGACGCCACCTGGCAATAGCATGGAGGATGATACACTGGCGAACTAGTAATTTCCCCATTAAATTCTTTCGGTGAGGATGTAAGGACCCTGTAATGGCAGATAAAAGTAAAGTTTTCAAGTCAGAGTTTCACGCAGCATGCTGCATGCAAACATTGAAGTCAATTTGGCCTGCGATGTAGGAACCTCCTCCCTCAAATTACATATGGCACAAATATCGCCTACTGGACTGTGGAAACGCCTGGTTTTTCAGACATATCCTGGGGCGGGCATATAATGGGACGTTAGGGCTTCATTTAGCATCCAGGGCACTAGCAGAGCATTGCACGTGATTGACATCATGATCTCACAGAAACTAGAGGGCTGGGCGATAAGTTTTTACGCCGCCGCATACCCTGAGCCGAATTTGGTGACCGGGTGGTAAAAGCTGAACGCCCGCCATTACGCCTAAAAACACCCTTTTCTGTCCCTCCGAGGCGCAAGGGAGCCGAGAATCCAGCCCAAAGTCCTTATATTTTCTTGTGTGTTTGTTAGGGATTATCTCACACAAAGCTAAGATTTTAAAATTAAAATGATGCTAATTTTTGGTATTGTAAATTAAAGAATACATTATGCAAAAAGGGGATGTATGACAGATGTCAAATTGAAAATACAAGTGAGAACCAGGCTGAATATAGAAAGTTCAGAGGGGAAGTGAAAAAGAAAATAGGAGGGGCAACGAGTGGGTATGAGAATAGAAGAACTAACATATAAGGGAATCTAAAAGTCTTCTATAGGTATATAAATAATAAGCAGGTAGTAAGAGGGGTGGGGTCGATTCGGGACCAAAAAGGAAACCCATGCATAGAGGCAGAGGGTATGGATGAGGTATTAAATAAATACTTTTCATCTGTCTTTATCAAGAAAGAGGATGCTGCCAAAGTCATAGTGAAAGAGGAGGGGCCCAGACAGAGTAGATAGAGAGAAACTGTTCCCATTGGCGGAAGGGTCGAGAAACAGAGGATAGAGATTTAAGGTGATTGACAGAAGAACCAAAGATGACATGAAAAAAAAACTAATCATGCAGCGAGTGGTGAGGACCTGGAATGCACTGCCTGAGAAGATAGTGGAGGCAGATTCAATCGTGGCTTTTAAAAGGGAATTGGATAAGTACCGGATGGAAAAAAAATTCAGGGCTAAGGGGAAAGAGCGGGTGAGTGGGACTAACTGAAGTGCTCTTACAGAGAGTCAGCACAGGCTCGATGGGCCGAATGGCTTCTTCTGTGCTGTAACATTCTATGGGCTCGACTTTCCACTTTGCTGTCTATTGCCCAAAAAATGGGCGATGGAACAGCGATGTACGATGTCTCAGCCTTACTGATCACTGGGACATAGCCCATTTTTTGGATATTGATTTTCCACTCGCCGATAGGCCAGCGATGTGAAATGGGCGATGCGAAAGGTCGGTGATGTGACGTTTGCCCATGGAATGCCAGCAATGTGGAAGGCCAAAGCTTCCCTAGCAACGGCCCACTGCGCATGCGATTTCTTTTTCTTGACTGGTTTTCCCGCGTTTCGGGAGGTCAGGGGTCATCCATACATGCGCAGAAGGCACAGGGAGGGGCAGAGAGAGAGAGAGAGAGAGGATTGAGAGAGAGCGAAGGAAGGCAGAGGAGAAAGAGAAAGACAGGAGAGATCAACAAAAAAACTTTACAAAAGTTTATAAAAGTTATATAAAATGTTGGAAACCTATCAAGAAGCTGAGGGGGAGAGGAAGAGGGAAAAGCCCTTTAGTGATGAGGCCAATGAGACCCTAGTCAATGAGGTCCATTCCTGGTGGGGCGAACTGCCTCGGGGTGCACACGGGAAACCCCCACTCCAAGTTTATAGAAAAATTTGGGCAGAGATTGCTGCGGTGGTGTCTCATGAGGTGAGGGGGTCGGACCAGTGCTGGAAATGCTGGAACAGCTTGGTAGCTGCAGCAAGAGTAAGTTGTATTTTATATTGTACTAGTGTGGAAGGAGCTTTACGCTGTATGTAACCCCATGCTGCAGCTGCCCTGGGAGTGTTTGATGGGACAGTGTGGAGGGAGCTTTACTCTGTATGTAACCCCATGCTGCAGCTGCCCTAGGAGTGTTTGATGGGACAGTGTGGAGGGAGCTTTATTCTTTAAATAACCCCATGCTGCAGCTGCCCTGGGCATGTGGAGGGAGTTTTACTCTGGCTGCTGCAGTAAAGAGAGATGTATATGTGTCAAGCTGTAGCATATAACGTTTTAAACTGTTGTGACTCCATGATGCTACTTAGTCAACTAGCTTCTGCTCTACTCTTTTCTCGTTTGCAGAAGAAGATATCAATCGGGCTGAGCAGAGGCGTACCGGGGGTGGGGCTCTGCTCAGCTGCAACCACTGACGGACCTCAAGGAGTGTGCAACCGCGCTCGTGGGCCACAAACCTGTTCGGCCACCACCCATAGTCTGACGGAGCCCAGCTATGCGTCTCATGAGTAATGTAATGTCCTGTAATTATAATGCAATATACGAATGATGTCATGTCATGTCATGTCATGCATGCAGCCTTTGTGCATAAGAAGCAGGGGATGCAGGGAATGCTGGAGTAGTGAAATGTATTGATATGTAACGTCTCTTGTTAATGTGCACTGTTATGTTCTAATAAGCTCTGTAATAAGGTCATATTTATTTTTAAGGTCATCCTGAGACGCTGGTCGAGGTGCAACCAGCACCTGCACTAGCACCTGTTGAAGAGGAGGAGGAGGAGGAGGAGGAGCACCAGCAGCAGCAGACAGTTGTGGAGGGGAGGGATGAATCTGCGGTCATCTCACTTGAGATAGAAGAGGCACCGGGACCAAGCGGTGTGCAGCCGACAACGCCAAAGTGCATTATATTGCGCACGCCGACCCCATGGAGGCTAGGTCAGCGAGGTCAGCAATCACCTCCCTCGGACGATCAGTTGGAGGGCTTGATCTCCCTGTGCTCGGAGACGGTCGCGATAGGTCGCGGGCTTCTCCAGGGTTTCACTTAGTTCGTGTCTAACTTTTCCCAAATGTCTGCTATGCAACTGGAGTTAGCACGGCAGACACTAGAAGAGATGCGTGAGCAGACCGCCGCAACCAATGCCCTTTGGCATGTGCTGCTGGCTGAACACGGCGCTGCACCCCAAGGTGTCGTGTTGGGTCTGAGTACCCCGAGCACTCAAGTGAGTACGGAGGATACACTTCCTCTTGACTTGGAAGATGAACAGCCAGCTTCATCTTCCACTCCAACACCTCCACCACAGCAGGAAGTCTTGCCGTTGCCTGCTGCATGCCAGTGTCGTCTCGGTCTGCGGGGACCAAAACGGGCGGGTGGTGCTAAAACATGGGGAGGTAAAGGACCTGGAGGGAAACGTGGCCCCAGGTAGGGAGGGGTTTGTTTTTGCAATGTTCATGTTAAATTTGTTATAGTTCATGTTGATGTTAAATTATTTAGAGTTAATTTGTTGCTGCTAATGTGCATTCATAGTTGTGGACGGGGGTGGGTGGGGGTGTTCAAATTCATTGTTTGAAGTAATTTTTTTACTGAATTTAACAATTGTTGTGCATTCTCTTCTAGTTAAGTTAATAATTTTTAAAGTTTAACAGATGTGCTACAGATGTGCCTTGACAGATCTGGAGAAACTCTTCAGAATGCACAAGCAGAATCGTCATCATCTGCTGCACCCTGAACAACATAGCGCAGCAAGAACATAACTTCATAACAAGAATTAGGAGCAGGAGTAGGCCATTCAGCCCCTTGAGCTTGCTCCGCCATTCAGTGAAATCATGGCTGATCTTCGACCTCAACTCCACTTTCCTGCACTATCCCTATATCCCTCGATTACCTTAATATCCAAAAATCTATCACTCTCTGTCTTGAATATTTTCAAAGACAGCATCCACAGCCCTCTGGGGTAGAGAATTCCTAAGATTCTCCACCATCTGAGGGAAGAAGTTTCTCCTCATTTCAGTCCTAAATGGCTGACCCCTTATTCTGAATCTGTGAGCCCTGGTTCTAGACTCCTCAGCCAGAAGAAACATCCTCCCTACATCTACCCTGTCAACCCCTGTAAGAATTTTGTATGTTTCAATGAGATCATCTCTCATTCTTCTAAACTCTAGAAAATGTAGGCCTTGTCTACGCAATCTCTCCTCATAGGACAATCCCCCATCCCAGGAATCAGTCTGGTGAATCTTCATTGCACTCCCTCAATGGCAGATATATCCTTCCTTAGGTAAGGAGTCCAAAACTGTACACAGTACTCCAGGTATGGTCTCACCAGACCCTATATAATTGAAGTAAGATGTCTTTACTCTTATACTCAAATCCTCTTGTAATAAAGGCCAACATACTATTTTCTTTCTTAATGCTGGAGAGCACCTTGCTGAACAGCAGTGGGGCAACGAGGATTAGAGCTGCCTGAGGAGCAAGGTGCAGAGCGCAAACATCCCCTTCAGAGAAGGAGGAGGACCATCAGCTGTAAGGTGAGGAGGAGGAACAGGAGGAACCTGAGGTCCAGATGGCACCAGCACCCAAGCACATTGCAGCCCGGGAGGCTAGAGCTAGCCTCATCATGGCCAGATTTACTTAACTTCATGCATTGCACCCATATGGCTGCCATATGCTATGCCAAGTTCTCCCCCTGACCACTGTTATGTATGCATGTCAATGATGTACTGTAACACTAGACCTGAATGTACCTTCACCCTGTATATACCATACCTGTGCACCAGAGGGTGCTGCTGCTGGAGACCTAAGGGTCACCTGTACACTGCAGGTAACCAAGTATAAAAGGGGGCTCACCTCTTTGTGTCCGCATGCTAGGAGCTGCAATAAAGGACTACAGTCTGTACAGTTCAAGGGCCATACCTCTGCCTCATGGAGTCATTAACAGAGTGCTTGCATACACAATAACTGGCAACGAGGTTATGAATTTCCATGCACAACATGTCTAATCTAAGCAACTTCCAACAATTCGCTGATGGGAAAGATTGGGATGCTTTTGTAGAAAGGTTAGAATACTCCTTAATCGCGAACGACCTGGCTGGGGACTCACCAATCTCGCTGGCGAACAAGCGCAGGGCCACCCTGCTCAGCAATTGTGGGCCCACTATCCATGGCCACATCAGGGACCTGCTAGCCCCAGCAAAGATGACAACCAAGAGCTATATGGAGCTCGTAACTCTAATACAAGAGCAATTTAAATCCAAAGAAAGCATCCTCACAGCCAGGCACCGGTTTTACACTCACCGGCGGCCCGAAGGCCAAGAAATTGCTAAATATGCTGCAGATCTAAGAAGATTGGCTGCACCGTGTGATTTTGGCGTCCATCTCACCGAAGCACTAAGGGACATCTTCGTTATTGGAATTGGCCACGAGGGCCTCCTCCATAAACTGCTTTCTGCGGATACTATGTTCACCCTGCAGAAGGCAATCAAAGTGAGCCAGGCATTCATGATTTCGGTCTGCGACCCCAAACAAATGATGACCCATACTCAGGACTCTAAACTGACGAGTACAGTGAACAGAATGGTGACTTTCAGAGACAAGAATGCTGCCCCGAGTCCCGCAACCCTGAGTCTGCCACATGGGGCCAACCGGCTAGCCCCGTGCTGGTGCTGTGGAGGAAATCGCAGGGCCCACCAGTGCCAATACAAAGACTATATCTGCAAAGGCTGCAACACTAAAGGTCACCTTCAGTGAATGTGCAGAAAAAGTTTTACTCACCGAGTCGCTGAAGAGTTGGCCAATCACCTGGGCTCCAGCGCTGATGAAGACGAAACTGCTCAGACCCTGGAAGAGAGCTCCTCGTGGAAAATTGAAGTGGAAATCAACGGGGTTCCAGTTTCATGGAGATCGACACAGTGGCGACCCAGTTATTGATGAGTCAGATGGCCTTTGAGAAACTCTGGAACAATCCCGCCGAACGACCAAAACTGTCCCCAATCCAGGCAAAGCTGCTCACCTACACAAAAGGCACCATCCCAGTCGTTGGCAGCGTGGAGGTCTAGGTGTCCCAAGGCGGCGCGATGTACAAGCTCCCCTTGTGGATCGTTGCCTGCGATGGCCCAACGCTGCTGGGAAGAAGTTGGATGAAGCAAGTCCAAATCGGTCAGAGCGACGATGGCCTCCGGGCCCCAGCGATCGACATTCTACGCGGCCCCAAACTTGGATCCATCGCAGCACCTAGAAATCCTACCGTCCAGCTTGACTGCGTGGCGACGACACAGACTGCACAACACCGTGGCGAGATAATCCAACCCGAACGACCAGATCTCATCTTTCGGGCCATGGCAGGACTCCGAGAGAAGAAGATCGGTGTAGAAGATAGATTCCCGGCATCCGTGGCAGAACCTGGGGAGTAAAGGATCACCGCAGCCTACCTCGAGGAGAGTGAGAAGATGGCGGCCGCACCACGAGGCGAAGCACCTGGAATCAAAATGGCCACGACCAGACCACGAGGGGCAGCGTTGGAGGAGCAACACGTGGTACCAAGCGGCAAACTGGATTGGGGTAAAGATTGCAAGGCCCTCTTAAAGGAGACCGGCAACCCAAGACAATTAAAGGGACAGTTCCACTCTAGGCACAGCGATGCCAGTGATATTAAAATTAAAAGTGTAGTAAATGAATGCAGGTATACTAATGTAATGTTAAATGATGATGCCGGAAAAGCTAATGGGAAAAATGTAATAAATGCTTCTAAAAGTGATGTAAGTAACAAGTTTGTACCGTTGAATGGTGATGCCAGAAATGCTAACGTGTTAAATGTAACCCTGTATAGAGATACTGATACACAAGGAAGTGTTGTAAGTGCAAAATGTGAAAATGTGAAGAGAGATAACAATATCGAGTCGACTAGTTGCGATCGGAGCCAATGTGTCCTGCATGTAAAAGGTAGTATGATAAATGACACCGGGTTCTAAAGGTATAATGTCAATGCCAGAGGAAACCCTTCGTGGGAGACCCCCAGGTCCAGCGGGCTACCTGACCATGTAGCCTGTGCTTTCGGGACCAATGTGACGTCCCAGGAAGGGCTCACACACATCCAGTGGGAGCAGACCCACTGCAGAGACAGCGGTCAATAGGCAGCACAGCCACCACCACTGGCAACCTTCCCCAGTTCGGCCCTGCACCCCCTGTCCACCAGGACCAGCACCAGGAGCAAGAGGCCAGTACCCTCCAGCTTTCCCAGCAGAACCTGGGATGACCAGACTTCCACCACCAATGGAGGACAAGGAGCCCACACAGCCCTGTGGCCCTGCCCACTACCGAACGCCACCATCTACCCATTCGACAATGTATGTACCTTAGCCATTGCACTGGCTCCACCACTGAGGAATTCTCCAACAGAAACACCCACATGGTCTTAGTGTGAAGGTGGGGAAATGGACGAGTGCAGCCACGAGCACAGGGCTCACACCTGGCACCCACACAACCCTCACCACAACCTCCCACAGCCCACTATTGATCACCTCCCCATGTCATGGCAATAAGGACTTGGGAAAGGCTTAGGAGGGGCGTGTTATTATGTATGCATGTCAATGATGTACTGTAACACTAGACCTGAATGTACCTTCATCCTGAATATACCATACCTGTACACCAGAGGGTGCTGCTGCTGGAGACCTAAGGGTCACCTGTATACTGCAGGTAACCAAGTATAAAAGGGAGCTCACCTCTTGGTGTCCTCACTCTAGGAGCTGCAATAAAGGACTACAGTCTGCACAATTCAAGTGCCATACCACTGCCTCGTGGAGTCATGAGCAGAGTGCTTGTATACACAATAACCCCCACCCCAACAACACCATGAATAAACATAGACACATGGAAACATAGAAATTAGGTGCAGGAGTAGGCCATTTGGCCCGTCGAGCCTGCACCACCATTCAATATGATCATGGCTGATCATGCAACTCTAGTACCCCATTCCTGCTTTCTCTCCATACCCCTTGATCCCTTTAACCGTAAGGGCCACATCTAACTTCCTTTTGAATATATCTAACGAACTGGCCTCAACAACTTTCTGTGGTAAAGAATTCCACAGGTTCACAATTCTCTGAGTGAAGAAATTTCTCCTCATCTCGGTCTTAAATGGCTTACCCCTTATCCTTAGACTGTGACCCCTGGTTCTGGACTTCCCCAACATCAAGAACATTCTTCCTGCATCTAACCTGTCCAATCCCATCAGAATTTTATATGTTTCTGTAAGATGACCCCTCTCATTCTTCTAAATTCCAGTGAATATAAGCCTAGTCGATCTCGTCTTTCTTCATATGTAATTTCTGCCATCCCGGGAATCAGTCTGGTGAACCTTCGCTGCACTCCCTCAATAGCAAAAATGTCCTTCCCCAGATTTGGAGACCAAAACTGTACACAATACTCAAGGTGTGGCCTCACCCAGGCCCTGTACAATTGTCATAAGACTTCCCTGCTCCTATACTCAAATCCTCTAGCTATGAAGGCCAACATACCATTTGCCTTCTTATCGCCTGCTGTACCTGCATGTCAACTTTCAATGACTGACGTACCATGACACCCAGGTCTCGTTGCACCTCCCCTTTTACTAATCTGTCACCATTCAGACAATATTCCGTCTTCCTGTTTTTGCCACCAAAGTGGATAACCTCACATTTATCTACATTATACTGCATCTGCCATGCATTTGCCCACTCACCTAACCTGTCCAAGTCACCCTGCAGCCTCTTAGCATTCTCCTCACAGCTCACACTGTCACCCAGCTTCGTGTCATCTGCAAACGTGGACATATTACATTCAATTCCTTCGTCTAAATCATTAATGTATATTGTAAATAGCTGGGGTCCCAGCACTGAACCCTGCTGTACCCCATTAGTCACTGCCTGCCATTCTGAAAAGGACCTGTTTATTCCTACTCTTTGCTTTCTTACTGCCAACCAGTTCTCTATCCACGTCAATGTTTAACCCCAAAAGACTTTTGAAATTCCAAATACACCACATCCACTGGTTTTCCCTTGTCCACTCTACTAGTTACATCCTCAAAAAATGCGAGAAGATTTGCCAAGCATGATTTCCCTTTCATAAATCCATGCTGACTTGGACCGATCCTGTCACTGCTTTCCAAATGCGCTGCTATTTAACCTTTAGTAATTGATTCCAACATTTTCACCATCACCAATGTCAGACTGACTGGTCTATAATTCCCTGTTTCCTCTCTCCCTCCTTTTTTAAAAAGTGGGGTTACATTAGCTACCCTCCAATCCATAGGAACTGATCCAGAGTCGATAGAATGTTGGAAAATGACCACCAATGCATCCACTGTTTCTCGGGCCACTTCCTTAAGTACTCTGGGATGCAGACTATCAGAAACCTGGGGACTTATCGGCCCTCAATCCCATCAATTACCCCAACACCATTTCCTGACTAATAAGGATTTCCTTCAGTTCCTGCTTCTCACTAGACCCTCGGTCCCATAGTATTTCCGGAAGGTTATTTGTGTCTTCCTTCGTGGAGACAGAACTAAAGTATTTGTTCAATTGGTCTGTCATTTCTTTGTTCCCCATTATAAATTCACCTGATTCTCACTGCAAGGGACCTACATTTGTCTTCACTAATCTTTTTCTCTTCACATATCTATAGAAGCTTTTGCAGTCAGTATTTATGTTCCCTGTAGGCTTACTCTCATACTTTATTTCCCCCTCCTAATTAAATCCTTTGTCCTCCTCTGCTGAATTCTAAATTTCTCCCAGTCCTCAGGTTTGCTGCTTTTTCTGGCCAATTTATATGCCTCTTCCTTAAATTTAACACAATCCCTAATTTCCATTGTTAGCCACCGTTGAGCCACCTTCCCCGTTTTATTTTTTTACTCCAGACAGGGATGTACAATTGTTGAAGTTCACCCATGTGATCTTTAAATGTCTGCCATTGCCTATCCACCTATCCATCCTTTAAGTATCATTCGCCAGTCTATCCTAGCCAATTCCCGTCTCATACCATCGAAGTTATCTTTCCCCAAGTTCAGGACCCTAGTCTCTGAATTAACTGTGTCACTCTCCATTTTAATGAAGAATTCTATCATATTATGGTCACTCTTCCCCAAGGGGCCTCGCACAACAAGATTGCTAATTAATCCTCTCTCATTACACAACACCCAGTCTAGGATGGCCAGCTCTCTAGTTGGTTCCTCGATATATTGTTCTAGAAAACCATCCCTTATATACTCCAGGAAATCCTCCTCCACTGCATTGCTACCAGTTTGGTTAGCCCAATCTATACGTAGATTAAAGTCGCCCATGATAACTGCTGTACCTTTATTGCATGCATCCCTAATTTCTTGTTTGATGCCATCACCAACCTCACTACTACTGTTTGGTAGTCTGCACACAACTCCCACTAGTGTTTTCTGCCTTTTGGTGTTCCGCAGCTCTACCCATACAGATACCACATCATCCAAGCTAATGTCCTTCCTTACTATTGCGTAAATTTCCTCTTTAACCAGCAACGCTACCCCACCTCCTTTTCCTTTTGGTCTATCCTTCCTGAATGTTGAATACCTCTGGATGTTGAGTTCCCAGCCTTGTTCACCCTGGAGCCATGTCTCCGTAATTCCAATTACATCATATCCGTTAACAGCTATCTGCGCAGTTAATTCATCCACCTTATTACGAATGCTCCTCGCATTGAGACACAGAGCCTTCAGGCTTGTCTTTTTAACACTCTGTCCTTTTAGAATTATGTTGTAATGTGGCCCTTTTTGATTTTTCGCTTTGATTTCTCTGCCCTCCACTTTTGAGTACATTGACCAAGCCATTCCTTTCACACTGACTCCAATTTTGGAGGTAACGTTATGCATCACCATTTACTCCAACTCCAAAAGCCACTTCCAAAGTAGCAGACAAAAATGGGCATGACCAAAAAGTGGTGAAAATAAATAGCTTAGTTTGTGTCATACCAGTAACGGAACCTTAACAAAAACACTTCTTTATACACCTAAGTACTTACACTTATGCATCTACTTTTGTGTAATTTTTCTTTTATGCGTGCTTCTACGAGGTGCAACTCCTCTGGCTTCAGCAGAGTTAGAGGCAGGCTGCTCAATTCACTGCTGCGAATGCTTTGACACTTTTGGGTTTTGGAACCTGTGATGGCCCTGCCAAATTCTGCTCTTCCTGCGACGGTACAGGAACAGACGGCCATCGGAATCCAAGGCAGCGTGTGGGGCTCTGACTGAGGGGGGGGGGTGGGGGTGGGGGGAGGTGGTCGGGGCAACGGGGAAGAATTGGAAGTGTTTTGAGAGGAGCCCCTACTTCCGTGTCCCCTCTCACCATCATCCCTCTCATGGACTACCCGCACTTCCTTGCTAGCAAGGAGCTGGAGAGCACCTTGCTGCACAGCAGTGGGGCAATGAGGACCCAGGTCTATGTTTAGATCCCTCATAGAGAGCAGGTCTATGAGCGTTTGCCATCTGTTCTCCATAGCTAGTGAGTGGCGCATTAGTTGCTCCATGCAGATGCCCATCCTTTCCATGGAAGAGCAGATCATCTCCATCGCCTGCGACATAGAGGTGCTCATGTATGAGATGGACTCCTCCATTCTCTGCTCATTTGCAGACATCACGGCTGCAAAATCTGCTAGAGCCTACTGCATTGCTTGCTGCTCCTCCAGGATAACCCTCTGTCTCAGTGGTCCCTGAGACTCAGCATCTGCATGCAGCAGAACAGAGCTTGGTGTTTCCTGCGCCCTCTAGTGAGGAGTCTCCACTGCTGTCCCTGTCAACACGTTACAAAAGAACACTATCTCGCACTGATGTGTGCTTATCTGCACTGCTGCTGGGTGGGCTTGGGTCTGCTGACGGTTCACCCTCAGAGGCTGGAGGCTCCTCTGAGGAGTTGTCTTCCTCCTCCGGCTAGACAGTCGGTGGGGAGGGAGGGGAGGTGGTGGGTGGGGGGGAGGGGGTTGGGGTGGCGGGGAGGCTGTTGATGGATCTGTGGGAGAGTAAAGAGATGATTCACAAATGTTATATTAAGAATGGCTAACTATACCATTATGCACATGATGAACATTCACTGGCTGCTGACATCAGTCCCCATATGAGTGTCTTCTTCTCTTCTTAGGCGGTACCCTGGAGTCGAGGATGACTTGCTTTCACACTAAGATGATTTCTAAAGTGACTGATGAGACCAAAGTGGGATCTACAGTCTCTGTCTCAAGTTGGGCAGACGCTGGTTGGAGGAATGAGTGGATGGGGTGCTTGATTTGTCGATTTTGTACTTGGCTTCCGCATGCTCCTGGCGAAGAGACTCGAAGTGTTTGGCACCTTCTCGGATGCTCCTGCTCCACTTTAAGCATTGTTGGGCCAGGGATGTTGCATTTTTTCCAAGGAGGCTTTGAGTGTGTCCTTGAAATGTTTTCTCTGCCCTCCTAGGGCTCGCCTGCCGTTACATAACTTGGAGTGCAGTGCTTGTTTTGGGAATCTAGCATCGGGCATGTGGACAATGTGGCCCGTCCATCGGAGCTGGTCGAGCGTGGTCAATGCCTCGATGCTGCGGATGTTGGCCTGAGAGAGAACGCTGAAGTTGGCGCGCCTATCCTGCCAATGAATTTGCAGGATTTTGCAGAGGCAGCGTTGGTCGTACTTCTCCAGTGCTTTGAGGTGCCTACTGTTTATAGTCCATGTCTCTGAAGTATATAGGAGGGCAGGTATCAGTGCTGCTCTGTAGACCATGAGCTTGGTGCCGGGTTTGAGATCCTGATCTTTGAACGCTTTTTTCCTCAGGCGGCAGAAGGCTACACTGGCACACTGAAGGCGGAGTTGGACTTCGTCATAGATGTCTGTCTTGTTGATAGTAGGCTTCTAATTCATAATGGGGAACAAAGAAATGGCAGAACAATTGAACAAATACTTTGGTTCTGTCTTCACTCAGGAAGACACAAATAACCTCCCAAAAATACTAGGGGACCAAGGGTCTAGCGAGAAGGAGGAACTGAGGGAACTGAGGAAAATCTTTATTAGTCAGGAAATGGCGTTAGGGAAATTGATGGGATTGAAGGCCGATAAATCCCCAGGGCCTGATAGTCTGCATCCAGAGTACTTAAGGAAGTGGCTCTAGAAATAGTAGATGCAGTGGTGGTCATTTTCCAACATTCCATGGACTTTGGATCAGTTCCTATGGATTGGAGGGTAGCTAATGTAACCCCACTTTCGAAAAAAGGAGGGAGAGAGAAAACAGGGAATTATAGGCCGGTTAGCCTGACATCGGTAGTGGGGAAAATGCTGGAATCAATTATAAAGATGTAATAGCAGCGCATTTGGAAAGCAGCGACAGGATCGGTCCAAGTCAGCATGGATTTATGAAAGGGAAATCATGCTTGAAAAATCTTTTAGAATTTTTTGAGGCTGTAACAAGTGGAGTGGATAAGGGAGAACCAGTGGATATGGTGTATTTGGATTTTCAAAAGGTTTTTGACAAGGTTCCACACAAAAGATTAGTGTGCAAAATTAAGGTACATGGGATTAGGGGTAATGTATTGACGTAGATAGAGAACTGGTTGGCAGACAGGAAGCAAAGAGTGGGAATAAATGGGTCCTTTTCAGAATGGCAGTGACTAGTGGGGTACTGCAGGGTTCAGTGCTGGGACCCCAGCTATTTACAATATATATTAATGATTTCGACGAAGGAATTGAATGTAATATCTCCAAGTTTGCAGATGACATGAAGCTGGGTGGCAGTGTGAGCTGTGAGGAGGATGCAAAGAGGCTGCAGGGTGACTTGGACAGGTTAGGTGAGTGGGCAAATGCATGGCAGATACAGTATAATGTGGATAAATGTGAGGTTATCCACTTTGGTGGCAAAAACAGGAAGGCAGATTATTATCTGAATGGTGACAGATTAGTAAAAGGGGAGGTGCAATGAGACCTGGGTGTCATGGTACATTAGTCATTGAAAGTAGGCATGCAGGTACAGCAGGCAGTTAAGAAAGCAAACGGCATGTTGCCGTTCATAGCGAGAGGATTTGAGTATAGGAGCTCGGAGGTCTTGTGCCATTGTACAGGGCCTTGGTGAGACCACACCTTGAGTATTGTGTGCAGTTTTGGTCTCCTAATCTGAGGAAGGACATTCTTACTATTGAGGGAGTGCAGCGAAGGTTCAGCAGACTGATTCCTGGGATGGCAGGGCTGACATATGAAGAAAGACTGGATTGACTAGGCTTATATTCACTGGAATTTAGAAAAGTGAAAGGGGATCTCATAGAAGCATATAAAATTCTGACGGGATTGGACAGGTTAGATGCAGGAAGAATGTTTCCGATGTTGGGGAAGTCCAGAGCCAGGGGTCACAGTCAAAGGATAAGGGGTAAGCCATAAAGTCCCGATATGAGGAGAAACTTTTTCACCCAGAGAATTGTGAACCTACCACAGAAAGTTGTTGAGTCCAGTTCGTTAGATATATTCAAAAGGGAGTTAGATGTGGCCCTTACTGCTAAAGGGATCAGGGGGTATGGAGAGAAGGCAGGAATGGGGTACTGAAGTTGCATGATCAGCCATGATCATATTGAATGGTGTTGCAGGCTCGAAGGGCCGAATGGCCTGCTCCTGCACCTATTTTCTATGTTTCTATATTTTCCAAGGTATGGGAAATGGTCCACATTGTCCAATGCCTCATCATGGATCTTGATAACTGGGGAGCAGTACTGTGTGATGGGGTAGGTTGGCAGAGGACCTTTGTCTTACTGATGTTTAATGTGAGGCCCAGACTCTCGTACGCTTCAGTGAAAGTGTCAACGATGGTTTGGAGTTCAGACTCCGAGTGTGCATAAATGCAAGCGTCATCTGCATATTGTAATTCAATGACAGAGGTTGGAGCAACCTTGGATCTGGACTGGAGGCGACGGAGTTTGAACAATTTCCTGCTTGTTCTGTAGATAACTCTACTGCAGTGGGGAGCTTGAGTTCTGGTCACCACATTATAGGAAAGATGAGATTGCACTGGAAAGGGTGCAAAGGAGATTTACAAGAATGTTGCCTGGACTGAAGAATTCTGGCTATGAGGAAAGATTGGAGATGCTGGGTCTGTTTTCTTGGGAACAGAGGAGGCTGAGGGGAGACCTTATTGAGGTGTATAAAATTATGAGGGGTCTGGATAGAGTGGATAGAAAGGACCTGTTTCCCTTGGCAGAGGAGTCAACAACCAGGGGGCATAGATTTAAAGTAATTGGTAGAAGGTTTAGAGGGTATTTGAGGGGAAATTTCTTCACCCAGAGGGTAGTGGGGGTCTGGAACTCACTGCCTGAAAGGGTGGTAGAAGCAGAAAACCTCATCACATTAAAAAAATGTTTGGATGTGCGCTTAAAGTGCTACAGGGCTACAGACCAAGAGCTGGAAAGTGGGATTAGGCTTGACAGCTCTTGATCGGCCGGTGCGGACACGATGGGCCAAAATGGCCTCCTTCCGTGCTGTAAATTTCTATGATTCTATTCTATGTATGCCGTGTGGCTGTATGAGATGTAATTCTGTTACCAGGTTGCTGGGATGTACCCCTCTCTCTGTCTCCCACCGCCAGCAGCTCTGTAACTCTTGAAACCTCCTGGGCCACCTCCTTTGCTGCAGTTAAGGTACTGAAGGATGGAGGGCCTCTTCCAATTCTCTCCCTTTCCTTGTTGTTGTGGGCTTTCTTCTGAAGCAGGGGAAAAAGAGAAGTTTGAGTGAGAGTGATGGAATGCATATAAGGAATGTGTGGGTTACATCTGTAGAGGGTGATTATGAGGGATTATGGTGCCAATGACAAATAGCCTCTTTCTGTGATGTTACTACGTCATCATCCGAGCGAGGGATCGCAAAGACGTGCGCATCACCTGCACCATGACAGGAGCTGACGACTGCTGGATGGACCACCGCCTAATTCACTCTGTCATCACCATCAATGTAGCCCCAAAACAGCGACGACAACAGAAACAGTGCCACAGGAAAATCAATGCCGGAGCACTCAAAGTTTCTGCTAAGAAAGCCTTATTCAGCCAGCGCCTCTCTACTAACCTGACAACTCTCAGAGACCCAGAGTGTCCACAGTACGTGATCAACCCTCAAGGCTTCCATAATCAGCACCTGCGAAGAGACGCTTGGCCAATCGACCAGGAAACACCAAGACTGGTTCGACGAGAATGATCAGGAGATCCAGGAGCTAATGTGCCACAAACATTCTTGGACTGGAAGCAGCAACACAACTCGAGGGCAAGAAAGCAGCTCTACAGATGTCTGAAGGCCGAGGTTCAACCCGCGAACTAAAGAACAAATGGTGGGTGGAGAAAGCTCAAGAAATCCAGCAGCTAGCCGACAATCACAATGTGCGAGGATTCTTCAGCGCAGTCAAGATGACCTACGGCCCAAGCACCCAAGGCCCTACCCCACTACTGGCCAAGAGGGAAGAGGTACTCATCAAGGACAGAGAGGCAGTCAGTGCCCGCTGGAAGGAACACTTCGAGGATCTCCTCAACCCAGACACTGTCTTCGATATGAGTGTCCTCGACTTCATCCCACAGCATGCTACCTGCCACCATCTCAGCACAACTTCAGTGGGCACGAGGTTGAAAAGGCCATCCGACAACTGAAGAACAACAAGTCATCAGGAGCAGATGGAATCCCCGCCAAAGCACTAAAACATGGCGTAGAAGCACTACTGGCGCGGATCCACAACTTCATCTCTCTTATCTGGAAGGAGGAGATCATGCCAGGAGATCTCAGAGATTCTGTAATCGTGACCACCTTCAAGAAAGGTGACAAGTCTGACTGCGGTAACTATAGAGGAATCTCCCTGCTGTCAACCACCGGGGAAGTCATCACAAGAATCCTTCTGAATCGCCTTCTTCCTGTGGCTGAAGAACTCCTCCCAGAGTCATAATGCGGATTCCTCCCAATAAGGGGCACAATGGACATGATCTTTTGCCATGCGGCGAATACAAAAGAAATGCAGGGAAAAGCACCTACCCCTGTACATGGCCTTCTTCGACATCACAAAAGCCTTCGACACAGTCAACCGTGAGGGATTCTGGAGTGTCCTCCTTAGATTCGGCCGCCCTCAAAAGTTTGTCACCATTCTCCGCCTGCTCCACGATGACATGCAAGCCGTGATCCTGATCAACGGATCCACCACAGACCCTGTTACATATGCAGACTCTAGTTATACTCACTGTGCAGTCACTGTATAGTTGCATAAGATGGAGACTTGTTACCTGATGTACTATCAATAAGGCTTACACTGTGTATATACTATGCTGGCACCACTAGAGGGTGCAACTGGTGGAGACTGGGTTTCCTGCCCCTGTGGCAGAGGCTGTCCACCAGAGGGCACTGTGGTGGGAGACCTGAGGGTCACCTGCATAGGTGTGCAGGGCCCAGTATAAAAGGCTGCTCACCATGCTTGTGCCTCACTCTGGAGTTATGAATAAAGGACCAAGGTCACTACAGTTTGAGTACAACACATTGCCTCATGGAGTCATTCATAAGTACATTACAGACATAACAGACCCATTCCATGTTTGGACCAGGGCCAAGCAAGGCTGTGTCATCGCACCAACGCGCTTCTCGATCTTCCTTGCTGCAATGCTCCATCTCACCCTCGGCAAGCTCCCCACTGGAGTGGAGCTAAATTACAGGACAAACGGGAATCTGTTCAACCTCCATCACCTCTCGGCCAGATCCAAGGTTGTCCCATCCTCCGTCATCGAACTATAGTACTCAGACAACATCTGCGTCTGCGCACACTCGTAGGCCAAACTCCAAGCCATCGTCAACACTTTCACCGAGGCGTACAAGAGCATGGGCCTTGCACAAAACATCCGTAAGATAAAGGTCCTCTACCAATCTGCCCCTGCCACACAGCACTGCCCCCCCCCCGGTTATGAAAATCCACGACGAGGCCTTGGACAACGTGGACCATTTTCCATATCTCGGAGCCTACTGTCAAAAAGGGCAGACATCGACGACGATGTCCAATACCGCTTCCAGTGTGCCAGTGCAGCCTTCGGTCACCTGAGGAAGAGAGTATTTGAAGACCAGGACCTCAAACCCGGCACCAAGCTCATGGTCTACAGGGTAGTGGAGATACCCACCCTCCTATATGGCTCAGAGACATGGATCATGTACAGCAGGAACCTCAAAACACTGGAGAAGCACCACCAGTGCTGCCTCTGCAAGACCCTGTAAATCCATTGGCAGGATAGGCGCACCAATGTCAGTGTCCTCACTCAGACCAATATCCCCAGCATCGAAGCACTGACCACGCTCAATCATGACCATGAGCTTGGTGCCGGGTTTGAGGTCCTGGTCTTCAAATACTCTCTTCCTCAGGTGACCGAAGGCTGCACTGGCACACTGGAAGCGGTATTGGACATCGTCATCGATGTCTGCCCTTTTTGACAGTAGGCTCCGAGATATGGAAAATGGTCCACGTTGTCCAAGGCCTCGTCGTGGATTTTCATAACCGGGGGGGGCAGTGCTGTGTGGCAGGGGCAGATTGGTAGAGGACCTTTATCTCCGCAGGATGGGCCACATCACCCACATGCCTGACACGAGACTCCCAAAACAAGCTCTCTACTCGGTGCTCCGACATGGCAAGTGAGCCCTAAGTGGGCAGAAGAAATGCTTCAAGATCACCCTCAAAGCATCCTTGAAAAAATGTAACATCCCCACTGACACCTGGGAATCCCTGGCCCATGACTGCCCAAAGTGGAGCAAAAGCATCCAGGAAGGCCGTGAACACCAAGAGCAAGCTGAAGCCAAGCGCACGTCAATAGCGGAAGGAGCACGTAGCAACCCAAGCACCCCACCCACCTCTTCCTTCAACCACCATTTGTCCCACCTGTGACAGAGACTGTAATCCCACATTGGACTTTTCAGTCATCTGAGAACTCATTTCTAGTGTGGAAGCAAGTCATCCTCGACTCCGAGGGACTGCCTATGATGATGATCACTTGGTATGATTACATTAGGAAGAGGATGAGTATGAGGGATGGTTCGTCAAATGATGATGTAAGTATGTCCATAGAGGGAGAGGGATGGATGGACCTGGAATGTATGTTGGTATAGGGAATGATGTGTAGGAGTAAACTTGGGAAGGCAGAGCGATGGGGATGTGGTGATAGGCACATCAGGATGAAGATGAGTGTGGCTTTGCACTCACCTTTCCTGATCTCATCAGATCATTGAAACATTTCCTGCACTGCATCAAGGCCCTCCTTATGACATCCCTGCTGTTGACCTCTTCAGGAATTTGAAGCCAGGCTCTTTTGGTCTCTTGGGGAGGTCTCTTCTCCCCATCTGCAGGGAAGAGGACCTCCCTGCATGCTCCGACTTCCTCCACGAGAATATGTGGCGATTCATCGGAAAAGTGGGGTACAGCCCTCTGTTTTTGTGAAGTAATTTTTCTATTTCTCCGCAACAAGGCACTCCACCTCAAATCCTCCCTCCGACATGAACCTTCAACTGAGATGTGGCCAAGGTGTGGTTTTAAATATCCCTGCTGGAAATGAGTCATCGATGACGGCATTAGACCTGCACCATTTAACAGGGCTGGGAAAGCACATGTCTGCTTTAATAGGGGCCATTACTCTAAAGTCGCTCTGAAGAGTGGGCTGATCAATGCATTGCAGTCCGCTACGCAGCCCGCACGCACATGAATCGAATCAGTAGGGAAAATTCCAGCCAATATTTCAGGTTGATGACATTTTGGCAGAATTCCTTTAAATCTACCTATGTATTTAAATCCTGAGAGCTGTAAAACTTAACTATTTGATAATTAATGGGGCTGAAATTCCGATCGGAGACTTCCCGCGGGGCAATTGCCTCCGACCGGAGAATTTTTATGAATTTACCTGGTGGTCCGGGAGGAGCCTACAATTCTGGTGGGAAGGCCTTCTCTTCCTGCGCTGCGAAGCGCGCTCCCGTCCGCCAGGTTCCCACACAGAAGGTGCAGTCACGTGTGACTGCTCAGCCAATCAGGTACAGTATTCTCAATTAATAGCAATGGGAACGCCATATCTACGCGTTCTCATTGCTATTAATTGAGAAATATACCCAAACACAACAACACCAAATAAAAAATGAAAAACACACCACACATAATTAAAATTAATTGAAATTCTTAGAGAAAAATTTTTTTCTGAGTTTTTAAAAAGTTTTTTTTATTATGGTTTAAAATAAATTTAATGTAGTGGTCAGGGTTTTTAAAAATAAAATGTGTATTTTTAATTTATTTTTTATGTTTTAAGTGCGTTTTAATACTCTTACGCCTGTAGGCTAAGTGCCTGATTTTATCAGGCGCAAGTTTTGAGGACATTTGCTGGGCAAGATGTGGATAAATACTGCAATTTTGCTCTTGCAAATGTCCTCGCTCCTGAGATATTGACTTTTGCGATGCCTTCCCAATCCATAGACACTCCGTTCGGACCTGGGGAGGCCGGAATTTGTGGGCCATTGAGTCTTTGATGCAGTCCATTAAAGCCCCCCCCTCTACAGACTTGTGCATGAGCAGAGCTGGAGAGTGGTGTGTGCCTATTAATTCAGCACTGTGCCGAAGAGCCTTGCTATTTAGGAGAAAAGTTACCTGATTAACAAGTGGAGCAAAAGCACCAAGTCACATTCCAAAAGTTATGTTTCTTTCACCAGCTGTAGCCTTGAAATCAAACTGTGTTGCATTGAGCAGTTAAAACTCTTTGATATATTTTTCATAAGGAAAGTCATTCTATTTGTATTTTTTGCGTTCGAGTGCTGAAGAATGTTTTTTTCTCATATTGCTCTGATACAGACATTAGTGAACAAGGGACTCTGTCATTCTAAACCAAAGCTTTCCACAAAGCATCTCTAGTGTACTTTCCATTACCATTAAATTAAATCAGTGAAGTGGAACCGCAGCAGATATCTCTGTCACTTTTACATGGTTGTGTTAGAATGGACTCAAATACTATTTACTGGAACTTCTGATTGTAGACACAGAGTGAACTTCGTGTAACCTATTGATTTCAAATTAAATCCCATGCATATCTTGTGCTGAAATGAGAATTAGGTCCTCTTACAATTATGGAAACATTGGGGGAGACTTTCACCTTCATGTTCAGCGGTTTTCTCAGCGGTACAGCTGTTTTTGGGAGAGAAACTGCCCAGCGAAAGTTTCCCCCTTACTTTTTGAATGGTACCGCCCACATCTCAAAACGCCCGCCGAGAGCAAACCGCCGAGAAAATCGCCAAGGCGTAAGTTTAGCCTCAACAGAAGCCCGAAGCCCGTCCAGACTGCCGAGGGAACTGCCCTGTGAAAGCAGCTGAAACAGGGCGGTGGGTGAGTACTCTGCAAAGAAAGGTAACTTAAAGGTTCTTTTTTTTAAATTGTAAAATGGCAGTTAACTGTAAAACTATCTTGGGAATGTTTTTTAACAGTTTTCCCCCCTCCTAGGCCTAACCCGTTTCACCAAGTTTCGCCTTTAACCATTGAGAAACCGACGAGAATACTGGTGCAAGGTCCATTTCCTCGCCGGGCAATTATTTTTACCTTAATTATGGAAATTCTTGCCCGCGTTAGCTGCAAAACATTGGCGTTTTTTTGGGGCGGGCAATCGGGCATTGAGGGGCTCTCGGGAAAGTCTAGCCCAGTATTGAATGCTGTCAAATACCTCATGGAGATGTCTATCAGTGTAATATCTGTTCTGTCTAGTTCTGTTCATATACTGACTTTCTGTAGGTCTTCTCTTTTGCTGATTAACTTTACCAAGATATCACCAAGATATTGGCAGTTTGAGGCGATGTCGCTGATTTTACCGTCAGGTGCAGGCTCAAACGGACAAATTCAGTTTTTATACCCAAAGATGAGATGGCAGCGCTAAAAAGTGCTGTTGCACACTCATCCTTGGACAGGAGCTCAGGAGGCCTACTGAATTTCGCATCGGGAGGCTGCCACCATGCTAGCTGGAAAACAGGAAGAAAAGGGAAGAAAGAAAAAAAAACTCAAACTTCTCCGACCCACACAAACTTCCCCACTGTTACAACTAATGAAAAAAAAAGTTACCTCGCTCTCTAGCCGATTACGCCTGAGTTCCGCTGTCTACTCACCACTTTTTCCAGGCTGTAAGAACGCCTGCCTGGAAGGACGACTTCAAACTAAATATCGCGATAGAGGCGCCAAGAAAGCATTGCACTCTGGATGATGTCATCATGCGGGTGGCGTTAGCTGGCACAGTGTTAGCTCTTGGCACCTCTGCCAAAGAGGTGACTGAATTTTTGCACAGGCGTGGACACTGCTTAATGTTGAAGGTAGGCATTTGACGCCCGTTAGCCGCCTCCTGCGTGTGGTAACGGGTAACGGTAGAAACAGAATTTTGACCCCGCAGTATTGCCATTGCTGTATACTTCCAATTGCAAGCCTCACAGCACTGAAGCAAACAAAACAATTCATAAAACCAAAATAAATAATTACTGTAATTAGTTGGTTGACTGCTAAAGAACTGCATTACCTCTTATTGCTAGATAGAAAGAAGAAAAGTAAAAGTGGAGGACAGAGAAACCCAAGGCAAAAAACAAAAAGGGCCACATTACAGCAAAATTCTAAATGGGCAAAGTGTGTTAAAAAGACAAGCCTGAAGGCTCTGTGCTTCAATGCGAGGAGTATTCGTAATAAGGTGGACGAATTAACTGCACAGGCAGCAATTAATGAATATGATATAATTGGCATCACGGAGACATGGCTCCAGGGTGACCAAGGCTGGGAACGCAACACCCAGAGCTATTCAACATTTAGGAAGGATAGACAGAAAGGAAAAGAAGGTGGGGTAGCGTTGCTGGTTAAAGAGGAAATTAATGCAATAGTAAGAAGGACATTAGCTCGGATGATGTGGAATCTGTATGGGTGGAGCTGCGGAATACCAAAGGGCAGAAAACACTAGTGAGAATTGTGTACAGACCACCAGACAGTAGTAGTGAGGTTGGGGACAGCATCAAACAGAAAATTAGCGATGCGTGCAATAAATGTACAGCAGTTATCATGGGCGACTTTAATCTATATATAGATTGGGCTAACCAAACTGGTAGCAATACGTTGGAGGAGGATTTCCTGGAGTGTATTAGGGATGGTTTTCTAGACCAATATGTCGAGGAACCAAGTAGAGAGCTGGCCATCCTAGACTGGGTGATGAGTAATGAGAAAGGACTAATTAGCAATCTTGTTGTGCGAGGCCCCTTGGGGAAGAGTGACCATAATATGGTAGAATTCTTTATTAAGATGGAGAGTGACACAGCTAATTCAGAGACTAGGGTCCTGAACTTGGGGAAAGGTAACTTCGATGGTATGAGACGTGAATTGGCTAGAATAGACTGGCGAGTGATACTTAAAGGGTTGACAGTGGATAGGCAATGGCAAACATTTAATGATCACATGGATGAACTTCAACAATTGTACATCCCTGTCTGGAGTAAACAAATAAAACGGGGAAGCTGGCTCAACCGTGGCTAACAAGGGAAATTAAGGATAGTGTTAAATCCAAGGAAGAGGCATATAAATTGGCCAGAAAAAGCAGCAAACATGAGGACTGGGATAAATTTAGAATTTGGCAGAGGAGAACAAAGGATTTAATTAGGAGAGGGAAAATAGATTATGAGAGGAAGCTTGCCGGGAACATAAAAACTGACTGCAAAAGCTTCTATAGATATGTGAAGAGAAAAAGATTAGCGAAGAAACATAGGTCCCTTGCAGTCAGATTCAGGTGAATTTATAATGGGGAACAAAGAAATGGCAGACCAGTTGAACAAATTCTTTGGTTCTGTCTTGAGGAAAGAAATCACAAATAACCTTCCAGAAATACTAGGGGACCGAGGGTCTAGTGAGAAGGAGGAACTGAAGGAAATCCTTATTAAGCAGGAAATTGTGTTAGGGAAATTGATGGGACTGAAGGCTGATAAATCCCCGGGGCCTGATAATCTGCACCCCAGAGTACTTAAGGAAGTGGCCTTAGAAATAATGGATGCATTGGTGATCATTTTCCAACAGTCTATCGACTCTGGATCAGTTCCTATGGACTGGAGGGTAGCGAATGTGACACCACTTTTTAAAAAAGGAGGGAGAGAGAAAAAGGATAATTATAGACTGGTTAGCCTGACATCAGTAGTGGGGAAAATGTTGGAATCAATTATTAAAGATGAAATAGCAGCGCGTTTGGAAAGCAGTGACAGGATCGGTCCAAGTCAGCATGAATTTACGAAAGGGAAATCACGCTTGACAAATCTTCTAGAATTTTTTGAGGATGTAACTAATAGAGTGGACAGGGGAGAACCAGTGGATGTGGTGTATTTGGACTTTCAAAAAGCTTTTGACAAGGTCCCACACAAGAGATTGGTGTGCAAAATTAAAGCACATGGTATTGGGGGTAATGTATTGACATGGATAGAGAACTGGTTGGCAGACAGGAAGCAGAGAGTCAGGATAAACGGGTCCTTTGCAGAATGGCAGGCAGTGACAAGTGGGGTGCCACAGGGCTCAGTGCTGGGACCCTAACTATTTACCATATACATCAATGATTTAGATGAAGGAATTGGGAGTAATATCTCCAAGTTTGCAGGTGACACTAAGCTGGGTGGCGGTGTGAGCTGTGAGGAGGACGCTAAGAGGCTGCAGGGTGAATTGGGCTGGTTAGGTGAGTGGGCAAATGCATGGCAGATGCAGTATAATGTGGATAAATGTGAGGTTATCCACTTTGGGGGCAAAAACACGAAGGCAGAATATTATCTGAATGGCAGCAGATTAGGAAAAGGGGAGGTGCAACGAGACCTGGGTGTCATGGTACATCAGTCATTGAAAGTTGGCATGCAGGTACAGCAGGTGGTGAAGAAGGCAAATGGTATGTTGGCCTTCATAGCTAGGGTATTTGAGTATAGGAGCAGGGAAGTCTTACTGCAGTTGTACAGGGCCTTGGTGAGGCCTCACCTGGAATATTGTGTTCAGTTTTGGTGTCCTAATCTGAGGAAGGACGTTCTTGTTATTGAGGGAGTGCAGCGAAGGTTCACCAGACTGATTCCCAGGATGGCAGGACTGACATTTGAGGAGCGACTGAATCGACTGGGCCTGCATTCACTGGCGTTTAGAAGGATGAGAGAGGACCTCATAGAAACATATAAAATTCTGACGGGACTGGACAGGTTAGATGCAGGAAGAATGTTCGCAATGTTGGGGATGTCCAGAACCAGGGGACATAGTCTAAGGATAAGGGGTAAGCCATTTAGGACTGAGATGAGGAGAAACTTCTTCACTCAGAGAGTTGTTAACCGATGGAATTCCCTACCGCAGAGAGTTGTTGATGCCAGTTCATTGGATATATTCAAAAGGGAGTTAGATGTGGCCCTTACGACTAAAGGGATCAAGGGGTATGGAGAGGAAGCAGGAAAGGGGTACTGAGGTGAATGATCAGCCATGATCTTATTGAATGGTGGTGCAGGCTCGAAGGGCCTAATGGCCTACTCTTGCACCTATTTTCTATGTTTCTATGTTGCTGGTTAAGGCTGTTTCTGTGATTGAGGGAGGAGCAGAATTAGAAAAATACACTTTGCACATCATTTACCCCATTTTGATTTTGTTGAAAGGATTTTGAATTGTGATCTGTTCATGTTTTATAGATATGGTATTTGAGTCAATGAAGCATAAGTATGACATAAAGATTTCTCCTGCTCTATACTATTGGGCAGTTGGTCACCCTTTGTTAATGCATAATGAATATTGAACGTTTTAGGTATTCTATATCTCAGGTTTGTACGTTTTCCATTGAGCTTCTGAATCAGATCTGAGGTTTAATTGATGCAAAAATTATATATTTGTGTATTTAGTCATATGGAACTATAAACAAGTAGACAAGGCTGGAGCTTAAAGGATATGAAATAGTTAAAAATAATAATGAGTGTTAGCAGCTGCTGCAGCAATGCAGTAGTGAACTGAAATAGCAAGAAGACGCTTTAAAGAACAGGATTTCGATTCTTTCGTAGTGAGAGAGGAACAAAGCCACATTTTTCAACAGGCATTCAGTGTTTTGGAGCTAGTGTGCCAGCACAGTCTTGGACAGAGATAGTCACACACATGAATACTTGATTTGCAGTGAAAAGGAAGTTGAAGGAGAAAAAAATTGCATGACATGAAGTGGAGAGATGTGAAGTTTTCCAAAAGGGGAGAAGGGGGTCGAAAAGGAACATCTAATGCATCCCTGAAGTACTGCGCCCTCGCTGCCTGAGGAAATTGGTGTAGGGGTCTCATGCACTTATGGAGCCGGGAAGAAAAGGGCTAGCACATCTCCATTTCACTTTTCTGCTTCCAGCTCAGACATGACTGAACTGACCAGAGTAGGAATACTGGAACCTCAGTTACAACACCTGCACAAGCGATCACTCCAATTGCATAGCTTGAAAGTTAGTAAATAATTCATGCATTCTCACATTTAGTTTTTAATAAAGGCAGGAGCTGTTAGAAGTTGAATGTCTTTACTGTTTGTATTGTACCGCACAGTTGAATGGCTTAAGAGCTGTTGGCTGGGATTGCACTGTCACTTGATGTTAAGGCTCTTTATGTGGCAACTGCATGGTAATTACAGAGTTGTCATCCAATCATTACTGTACGACAGTATTGCCACTTTTTGACATGGCAGTTTAGTGCCGATGGTAAGAGAAGTCAAATAACAAAATACAGGCTGGGAAATTGCATAGTGTCCAGTTTGGGGGTGGTAACATCCGTGACGTGGGAGTTCCTGTGCCAGGCGCGGAAGTCCCGCCCCACTCACAAATTTGGGGTTACTGCCCCCGAGAGGAAGTGGAGCACAAAAAAACATGCTCCACTTCCTCTCTGGGGCACTAAGGGGGCAGAAACAGAGGGAGTGGGGCACAGCGCCACGTACTGGGGAGCACAGTGCTGCCCATTAGAAGGAGCGCTCCTTTTCATTAAAAGGAAGGGCCAAGCTGCAGACTCTGCGGGCCCTACCTGGACCACCAGGGAGCGGGGTGCCGTGCCATCAGCCGGGCACTCAAACCGAGTGCTGGGCTGCCAGATCGCGGCACGCACCCCACATTCAATGAGGCAGTGGGCCGCGACAGGTATGTAGGCCAATATTTTATTATTTCCACGCACACCACCTCCTCTTTAACCATCACCACACGAGCGGCCGGCCACCGTGTATGCGCTCCCTGAAGCTGTCACTGGCAATGCCTGGCATAACTTCAGGGGGCGATTCTGAATTTTTGCTCTGGGGCGAAAACGGGTCGCTGCGCACAGTGATGACATTATCATTGCTTGTAGAGCAGAGTACTACCGGTTACCTGCGGAATTTAGCAGGAGCTGTTAGCGGCGGCGCAACGGGGCACAAAGTCATATGTGCCCCATTTGCGCTGGCACTAACGGGAGGTGCAAACAACCCCAATTTCTCCCCCACAGAGTCTTTGTGTAAACAGTTTAGAAACTAGAAATGAATTATTTCAGTTTGTTAATGAACATTGCTCAGTATCTGCATACCATATTGATGTGCAGGCCCTGTTCCAGGAAACAGAAACTTCAGTGAAAATAAAACAAAAAATTGGCTCATAATGGGGGCCCTTCATCTGCTCCAACCATACTAATTTACTGGGGGTGAATTTCCATAGGGGTTCCCCTACTCATCTACCATAACATTTGCAGATTAGATGCGGATAAATAGTGGACATTCACTCCCATTATATACAAGGACAATGTTGGATAACAGCTGGAAGAACAAAGATACCAGCAGTGAAGTAATGACACAATGTGGCACGCATACAGTGAGAGCATATTACGGCAAGACAATCATGATGGGCTGCACATATGTGCTGTTATGCTGAACATTTGTCCCCTCCGAAAATGATGGATTGGGTCCCAGCAGGGCAAAGGTCATGCCGATCAAAGCTGACATGCTAAGACAGTCACTGAAAATAACCAAATTGAACAGTGACAATGGATAAGCAGCTGCAAGACCTGGCAGAGGGGTAAATGAGCCATTCCTCACCGAACCTCCTTTGCTTTTTTTCAGCGTTCGCCCCAGCATTGGCGGTTATGCTTTCAGCAGTCTAGGCCTCAAGCTCCGAAATTCCTTTGCTAAACCTTTCTGCCTCTCCACCTCTTAGAATCACAGAATGATACAGCACAGAAGGAGGCAATTCAGCCCATCGTGCCCTGCCAGCATTTTGGTAGGGCTATCCAATTAATCCCACTGCCCTGCTCTTTCTGCTTTGCCCTGTAATTTTTTTTCCATTTGACGCATTTATCCAATTCTCTTTTGAATTACAACATTACAACAGTGACTACACTTCAAAAGTACTTTATTGGCTGTCAAGCGCTTTGAGATGTCTGGTGGTCATGGAAGGCGCTATAGAAATGCAAGTCTTTCTTTCCTTCTTTATTAAATCTTTTCCCAGAAGTGCATTCCAGATCACAATAATTTGCTGTGTAAAAAAATGTTTCCTCATGTCACCTCTGGTTCATTTGCTAATCATTTTAAATCTGTGTCCTCTAGTTACTAACTCTTCTGCAACTGGGAACAGTTTCTCCTTGTTCACTCTATCAAAACCATTCATGATTTTAAACACCTCTATTAAATCTCCTCTTTACTTTCTCTGCTCTAAGGAGAACAATCCCAGCTTCTCCAGTCTCTCATCCCTGTCATCATTCTAATAAATCACTTCTGCACTCTCTGCAAGGCACTGACATCCTTCTTAGAATTGAACTGAACACAACACACCAATTAAGGCTTAACCATTGTCTTATAAAGGTTTAGCATAACTTCCTTGTTTTGTACTCTATTCATCTATTAATAAAGCCAAGGATCCATATGCATTTTTAACAGCCTTCGCAACTTGTCCTGCCACCTTCAAAGATTTGTTTACATATAGCACTAGGGTGGAGAAATTGGGCTGGTTTGCGCCTCCCATTAGCACCCACAGTGAGTGGTAACGGGGCACTAAGGGGTTAGCGACTGAGGGCGGCAAAATCACCAATGCCAGCAAACTTCCCTGGTGGTTTTGCGCTGGCGCTAACACTTACTGCCTCATTCTCTTGCACCCCAGAGATCATGACACCTTCGGGTGCGCAACTCCCCGTTCGTGCCCCGGATGCAATATTCGCTCCCGCTCCCTGCAGTATCACCGGGCATCAACAACGGCAGCTGCAGGAGGCGATGTATCTTCAGTCAGCTGCTTGGGGAGTGCTAATTAAAAGCAGTGGTGGTCAGGTGGGGCAAAATCTATTTAGCTCCCCATTCTGGTGCCTCCTGATTTCCTTAGGGCTAGACTTTCGGCACATCATCGTCCATTTATCACCTATTTGGCGCCCATATAAGTGTTGAGATTCAGGCTATTGCCCATATTTGATGAAAAGTGGAAACCAGCGCCCCATTATAGCCCATTTATCGCCGGCCCAACTTTCGGCACACATGAATGAGCTGCATTGCCCAGACTATTTAAAAAAAATATATGATGTCATCCTCGTGCAAGGCCGAGAATAGTGCTTTTAATGGAAACGCGCCCGATTATGGCCCAGATTATCGGCGACCGCTACTTTCGGCATTTCGCCCAAATGATCGCTGGCCGAAAAAGATGCTGAAGAAAAGCTGCAGTCACGTGACCTTAAGTCGGCACTACTCGGCACTACGGACGCCATTTTTTAACTCGGAGGATCTGTATTAAAAGGCTGCTTCAAGTGCTTGTGAGGAGAATCAATTTGTGAGTGATTTTAGGGGCCTTTTTGATTCTTGCCAATCATCTAATCACGTTTGTATTTGTTGAGGACAAATTAAGGACATTTATAGTGATAGGGCCTGTAATTTCTCAACCAGTATTGATCACTAATCACATGCTGCAGAATAGAGATGGGAGAAGGTATATTGAAGAGCATTATGGACCCAATCAAAGAGATGGCAGACTGCTGCATTTACAGGGATAAGCGATCATACCTGGACTTGTCCAATAACACGTGCGTTAGGAGGCTGCGCTTCCAAAAGGAGGTCAGCAGTGAGCTATGTCAGCTAAGTAAGGAAGATCTGCAGCCTATCAGCACCATCAGGACCGCACTGCCCGTTGAGGTTAAGATTACTGCAGCACTTTCCTTCTACCCATCTGGCTCTTTTCAGGCCTCAGCTGGCGACATTTGCCAACAGTCAACAACATTTGTAACACAACAATAATATAACACCCTTCCACCAGCCCCAACAGTGAACATTCAACAAAAAATTATTTTTAACAACAACAACAACAATATACACAGCACCTCCCCTCCACCCCCATCTGCGGCTCGCTTCCCTCCTGCACCTTGAACCCCCCTTGTATTACCCCCTCGTTTCCCAGTAACTCCCCGAGTAATGGGACCAAGATGTCTTGCATCAGGGCACCTCAAGGCCTGCAGCTGTGGTCGGCGGAGGGGGTGACGTCGGCAGAATCACCTCATTGGCTGGAGGAGAAGACATTTCTAAAGAAACATCTTTTGAGTCAGAAGGAAGTTGTTCCTCCTGTCTCGCATCTGTCGCAGTGCTTAGTGAGATGGCACCTTGGGGTGCAGTGCCATCTCCCAAAACTATTGCAAGCCGCAAGGCATCGACAGAGTCAGTCGTTCGCCCCATTGCCACATCTAGATTAATAAAATAGATTAAAATGTAGGACGGTTGATGAACACTGGTGTACATTTAAGGAGATATTTCACAACTCCCAAGAAAAAAATATTCCAGTGAGGAGGTAAGAGAAAAGATAGCCATCCGTGGCTAACTAAAGAAATAAATATCCAGTTAAAAACAAGGGCATACAGAGTGGCCAAAACTAGTGAGAGGACAGAAGATCGGGAAGCTTTTAAAAGCCAGCAAAGAATGACTAAAAAAATGATTAAGAAAGGGAAGATAGACTATGAAAGTAGACTAGCACAAAATATAAAAATAGATAGCAAGAGTTTCTATAGGTATATAAAAAGGAAAAGAGTGGCTAAAGTAAATGTTGGTCCCTTAGAGGACGAGACCAGGGAATTAGTAATGGGGAACATGGAGATGGCAGAAACTCTGAACAAATATTTTGTATCAGTCTTTACGGTAGAGGACGCTAACAATATTCCAATAGTGGATAGTCAAGGGGCAATAGGGAGAGAGGAACTTAACACAATCACAATCACTAAGGAGGTGGTACTCAGTAAGATAATGGGACTAAAGGCAGATAAATCCCTTGGACCTGATGGCTTGCATCCTAGAATCTTAAGAGAAATAACGGCAGGGATTGTGGATGCAGTGGTTGTAATTTACCAAAATTCCCTGGATTCTGGGGAGGTCCCAGCAGATTGGCAAACTGTAAATGTAACGCCACTATTTAAAAAAGGAGGCAGACAAAAAGCAGGAAACTATAGACCAGTTAGCCTAACATCTGTGGTTGGGAAAATGTTGGAGTCCATTATTAAAGCAGCAGTAGCAGGATATTTGGAAAAGCAAAATTCGGTCAGGCAGAGTCAGCATGGATTTTTGAAGGGGAAGTCATGTTTGACAAATTTGCTGGAATTCTTTGAGGATGTAACGAACAAGGTGGATAAAGGGAAACCAGTGGATGCGGTGTACTTGGACTTCCAGAAGGCATTTGACAAGGTACCACATAAAGGTTATTGCACAAGATAAAAGTTCATGGGGTTGGGGTAATATATTAGCATGGATAGAGGATTGGCTAACTAATGGAAAAGAGAGAGTCGGGATAAATGGCTCATTCTCTGGTTGGCAATCAGTAACTAGTGGGGTGCCGCAAGGATCAGTGCTGGGACCCCAACTATATACAATCTATATTAACGACTTAGAAGAAAGGACTGAGTGTAATGTAGCCAAGTTTGCTGACAATACAAAGATGGGAGGGAAAGCAATGTGTGAGGAGGACACAAAACATCTGCAAAAGGACATAGACAGGCTAGGTGAATGGGCAAAAATTTGGTAGGTGGAGTATAATGTTGGAAAGTGTGAGATCATGCACTTTGGCAGACAAAATCAAACAGCAAGTTATTATTTAAATGGAGAAAGATTGCAAAGTGCTGCAGTAGAACGGGACCTTGGGGTACTTGTGCATGAAACACAAAAGGATAGTATGCAGGTACAGCAAGTGATCAGGAAGGCCAATGGAATCTTGGCCTTTATTGCAAAGGGGATGGAGTATAAAAGCAGGGAAGTCTTGCTACAACTATACAGGATATTGGTGAGGCCACACCTGGAATACTGCATGCAGTTTTGGTTTCCATATTTACGAAAGGATATACTTGCTTTGGAGGCAATTCAGAGAAGGTTGACTAGGTTGATTCCAGAGATGAGGGGGTTGAGTTATGAGGAAAGGCTGAGTAGATTGGGCCTCTACTCATTGGAATTCAGAAGAATGAGAGGTGATCTTATTGAAATGTATAAGATTATGAGGGGGATTGACAAGGTGGATGCAGAGAGGATGTTTCCACTGATGGGGGAGACTAGAACTAGAGGGCATAATCTTAGAATAAGGGGCCGCCCATTTAAAACTGAGACGAGGAGAAATTTCTTCTCTCATTGGGTTGTAAATCAGTGGAATTTGCTGCCTCAGAGAGCTGTGGAAGCTGGGACATTGAATAAATTTAAGACAGAAATAGACAGTTTCTTAAACAATAAGGTGATAAGGGGTTATGGGGAGCAGGCAGGGAAGTGGAGCTGAGTCCATGATCAGATCAGCCATGAAGTTATTGAATGGGGAGCAGGCTCGAGGGGCTGTATGGCCTACTCCTGCTCCTATTTCTTATCTATCCGCTCCATGCCCTCCGTTATTCATGCGGACATTGTGGCAATGTTTCCAATCAACCCACCATGCACCTGGAGGAGCTCTCAACCTATGTCGATGCTAGCCCTTGACAGTGAGAACATGTCCTCATTTGGATCTGCCCGTCGCAACATGTGCCTACCTCATCGACTCAACCTTCGCGGGGTCAGCATGGGCACTGGATGCCTTGGAGTGACCTGCTGCAAGCCGCTTGGACTCGCTACTTCATCTGTCGATGAAGACGTGGCCTCAGGTACCACAGATGAAAGCTGGTCACCTTCCTCCTCCTCGGTTTCTTCTTCTGCACCCGTGGTGATGACCATCTGCAGCGGTAAAGGGGTTGTTGCAGGGGACTCCCTTTGTGTCTTGGGGGTCTGTATAGCTGCAAAATATAATTGAGGTTATTAGAAGAGAGGTGTAGACATGAGAATGCTTCCGCTATGCTGGCATATGTACGAGGAGCAACACTACTGCAATAAATGTGAAGGAGGGACGTTACATAACCTGAGAATACAGAAGCTGCTTGCATAACATTATATCATTCATATATTCTAACAAAATGCCATTAAATTACTTTAAATTACTACTGGTTTACCACTGCTTTACACATTACTCATGTGGCGCAACAACGGGATCTGCACCACCACGGGTGGCAGAACGGTTGTGGGTGCCCATTAGTGCTGTAGCACGTTCCTCCAAATCAGTGAGCGGGTGCAGCTCAGCAGGCCCTCCTCCGGTGCACCTCTGCTCCACCCGATTCTTAGATACCTTCCTCTGCAAACGTGACAAGAGCATGGCATAAGCTCATTGACTAGGTACTAATACGGAAACGCAACAGATATTTAAATCCACAATTAGTCACCCCACATTCTATTCATCCATAACTTTAACATTATATGTTAATATGGTTTGTATCCACAATGGATGCATGGTTATAACATCCACATTCAGGGAAAATATTTTATAAGATTGTGTTTAGGAACGAATGCTTCACACCAAACATCTCGCGTATAATCTCCAGGAAAGGCCCCATCCACAGCTGTGCCATTCGGTGCCTGAGGGGAGGTAGGCAGTTTATTTGAATCGATGGAGCTTCCCGGAGGGTGCGGGGGTGCGGGGGGGAGGGAAATCAGGACCACGAGTGAGCTCGTCAATGACAGGACTGTAATGGGAGGAGACACTGTGTCCATGGGCTGTGCTTGGAGACCTCCGTGTGGCAGGAGCTAATGTCCCAATGTTTCCCAGAACAGACAGTGAGCCAGGGCAGCTCTCCCCCAGTCCAGGCTGGGTCACTGTGTGTCTGACAGCAGCTGGAGAGACTCACACAGTCTGGGCAAAGCTGACCGGACCACTCAGTGCTCAGTCGTGCCCATCCACCAACGTAACCAAAAAGGAGACGGTGCCCAAATTAAAGACTTGCTCACAGCACACAAAAATTCTCCTGCTAAACTAAAGTGGTACAAATGCCGAATGTTTGCGGTCTGTCTGTTTCCAGATATTCCTTGAAATAATAATAATTAATACTGTTGATTAAATGTAAGGCATCTGAGCAAAATTAGACTTAAAGGGCGCAGGTTCCGACCCCAGTCCAAATCTCAACAGGGAAGCTACCCAAGATTACCCAGCTTAATTACAAACTGGCAGATTTACATTCTAATTAATTCAGTGGATCATTATAATTTAAAATGCAATAATTTAATACTTACTCTTACCGAAGCAACTAGGCTGTTCCACCTCTTGCGGCACTGGTCTGCCTCATGCCTATCGTGGGCCACTGAAGATACAATGGCGGCGATATAACCCCATATTTTTTGATAGGTGTGGGGGGGGAGGTTTCCCACACCCACCCCGGGTTAATTGTTCCCACCAACTTTCAACCTCATTAACGAGAGCCTCATTCGCTTCGTCCAAAAAAAATCTCACCTATTTTGAACAGGAGTGTAATATTTGCAATCCTCGATACATCCCATCCGAATCAGGTGACTTTTCTATTTTGAGGACTGCCAATCTTTAATGTACCTCCTCTCTCTTCTTTAAGATCCCCTCTATACCCACCTCTTTGGCTGAGCTTTCAGTCACACATCCTAATTAGTTCAGTTTCAATTTTTTACTCATTATGGCCCTTTGAAGCACCTTGGGACATTTTCCTATGTTAAAGGCACCACAGAAATGCAGTTTAATGTTATTGTTGTTGTTGCTTACAGTGAAATAGTATAATGATAATGGCAAGCATTTTCCCCCCTCAAATGTTAATGAAATTTGAAGCTATGTACCCATCACTCTTATTTGGTGCAATGCACCATGTGGTGATACCATGGAATACCAATGTGCTGTGCCAAGAAAATGTAGATTTGGTGCCTAGCTTTGCTCAACTTCCAATATGAGTCATGCTGAAAGTAAAGGGACCAAACAAGCTGTCGGAGTGTAAAGTCAGAGAGACAGAACATAGATTCCAGGAAGATAGTTTTCAGCATCACTATCAAAACCATTGTCTTGACTGTGACACCACTTCTGGCCATGACCATTAAACCCATATCAGCTGCAAAAATAAGAGGTAAAATATGAACCTTCAAATCGTCATGCCTCTGGAATTAGTATGTTGATGGTGAAACAAACTTATCCAATGATGTACATTCAACAATCAGGTTGCATAAACTGGATTTGTATTCTCTTGAGTTTACCAGGTTTTTAAAATGATTGGGTAGATACAGAGAAGCAATTTCCTCTGTATCAGCCATGGCTCAGTGATAGCACTTTCACCTCGAGTCAGAAGGTTGTGAGTTCATGGTCCCACTCCAAAGACTTGAGTACAAAATCTAGGCTGACACTCCAGTGCAGTACTGAGGGAGTATTGCACTGTTGGGGGTGCTGTCCTTTGGAGAGACATTAAACTAAGGTATTGACTCAGAAGAACGTAAACGATGCCATGGCACTATTTCGAAGCATAGAAGTTTCTAAAACAGATTATCTGGTCATTAATCTCATCACCTTCATTACAACAGTGAGCATACTTCAAAAATACTTCATTGATTGTAAAGTGCAAAGGGAGGTCCTGAGGTCATGAAAGAAGCTGTATGCAAGTATTTCTTTCCTTCTTCTTTCTGGTGGAAAAATCTAGAACCAAAGGGCATAATCTTAAAATTAGAGCTAGGCCATTTGGGAGTGAAATCAGGAATAAACTTTTTCGAACAAATGTAGTGTTATGTGTTATGTATGTAACTATGTAATACTTGCCACCAGAGGGCGCGACTGTTGGAGTCCTAATGGTCATCTGCACAGATGTGCAGGGTCAGTATAAAATGTTGGCTGCCATGTTGTTTAGGCACTCTGGAGTTGTAATAAAGAAGACTAAGATCACACTAAGTTTAACTCACAGTACTCAGCCTCGTGGAGTGCTTCTATACACAACAATTGGCGACGAGTAACAGAATACGAACCTTTGCGCAATCATGGCTGCCGTTGGAATATTAGAGAGATTTTCATAGAGGGTGATGATTGGGAAGCCTTCGCCGAGTGTCTCGACCAGTACTTCGTGGCCAACGAGCTGGAAAGAAACATTAACGCGGTCAAGCGCAGGGCGGTTCTCTTCACCGTCTGTGGGCCTAAAATATACGGCCTCATCAAGAATCTGCTCGCACCAACAAAACCAACGGAGAAGGAATATACAGAGTTGTGCACGCTGGTTCAGGACCACCTCAAGCCGAAGGAGAGTATCCTCATGACCAGATATTGGTTTTACACGCACATCGCTCCGGGGGCCAGGCCATGGCGGATAATGTCGCCGACCTGAGACGCCTCACGGGACCTTGCGATTTTGGAGCTGCGTTGAGGCAAATGCTGTGAGACTTTTTCATGCTGGGCATCAGCCACGAGGTCATTCTTCGAAAGTTGCTGGCTGCCGAAACCCTAGACTTGACCTGGGCGATCGCCCAGGCGTGCATGGCCACGGACGATAACACCAAACAGATATCTTCTCAACATCGAAGCTCACCGGCAAATATTGTGCATAAAATGACGTCACTAGCAGGCCGAACTGCATATGGCAGGGCCTATACGTCTGCAGTTGCAAGACCTGTAATGACTCAGAGTCCGCCATCGGGGGTGAATGTGAATCCATTAGCACTGTGTTTGTGCTGCGGGGGTAATCATCGGGCCCATCAATCACCACATGTGCAAAGGCTGTGCAACGATGGGGCACCTCCAGCGCATGTGCAAACCTGCTGCGACAAACCACGTGGCAGAGGATGATCGATCCGGCGCGGATCACGCAGCACAGGCAACTCAACCCGACGAAGAAGTGTATGGGGTGCATACCTTCACCACCAAGCGCCCTCCTATAATGCTGAAGGTCAAATTAAATGGAGTTCCAATATCCATGGAGTTGGACACGGGTGCGAGTCAGTCAATAATGAGCCAGAAGGCTTTCGAGAAACTGTGGGGCAATAAAGCAAAAAGACCCAAACTGAACCCGATTAATGCAAAGCTGCGTACCTGCACCAAAGAGCTCCTACCAGTCATTGGAAGTGCGGCAGTGAAGGTATCGTATGATGGAGCTGTGCATGACCTATCATTGTGGATTGTTCCAGGCAATGGCCCAACACTGATCGGCAGAAGCTGGCTAGAAAAGATTAGATGGAATTGGAATGACACCAAAGCACTATCTTCAGTGGGTGACGCCTCGTGTGTTCAAGTGCTGAGCAAGTTTCCCTCACTATTCGAACCAGCAACTTCACAGGCACCAAGGTACAGATCCATCTAAGCCCCAATGCACGGTTCGTCCATCTCGGTTGGGCGGTTCCATACATGATGAGGGAGAAAGTTGAGATCGAACTGGACAGACTCCAACACGAAGGAATCATATCGCCAGTCGAGTTCAACGAGTCGGCCAGTCCAATTGTTCCGGTGTTGAAAAACAATGGCACGGTCAGAATCTGTGGCAACTACAAGGTAACGATTAACCGAGTCTCACTACAGGACCAGTACCCGCTGCCCAAGGCAGATGATCTGTTCACAATGTTAGCAGGGGCGAAGTCGTTCACCAAGTTGGACCTAATCTCCGCCTACATGACACAGGAGCTGGCTGAATCTTCGAAAAGACTGACGTGCATCAAGATACACAAAGGGCTGTTTATATACTATAGGTGCCCTTTCGGGATTCGTTCGGCTGCAGCCATTTTCCACAGAAACATGGAGAGTTTGCTGAAATCTGTTCCGCGCACCGTTGTGTTTCAAGACAACATCCTGATCACTGGTCGTGACACCATCGGACATCTACACAACCTGGAAGTGGTTCTAAGTCGCCTAGACAGCGTGGGACTCAAACTGAAATGCTCCAAGTGTGTTTTCCTGGTGCCAGAAGTCAAATTTTTGGAGAGAAAGATTGTAGCAGACGGCATCAGGCCCACGGACTCAAAGACAGAGGCCATCAAGAATGCACCCAGACCACAGAATGTGATGGAGCTGCATTCGTTCCTGGGACTCCTCAACTATTTCGGTAACTTTCTACCCGGGTTGAGCACATTGTTAGAGCCTTTGCACATGTTGCTACATAAGGGTGATGACTGGATTTGGGGCAAATCTCAAGACACAGCCTTTGAGAAGGCCAGGAACCTGCTATGTTCAAATAAGTTACTTGTACACTATGACTCTTGTAAACGTTTAGTGCTAGCTTGTGGCGCCTCATTGTACGGGGTCGGCTGTGTGTTACAGCAAGCCAATGTATCGGGAAACCTCCAACCGGTTGCATGTGCATCTAGAAGTCTGTCTAAGGCTGAGAGAGCCTATAGTATGGTCGAGAAAGAGGCGTTAGCATGTATATATGGGGTTAAGAAAATGCACCAAGACCTATTTGGACCGGTTTGAGCTTGAAACTGACCACAAGCTGCTTATTTTGCTGTTTTCTGAGAGCAAAGGTATAAATACCAATGCTTCATACCACATCCAAAGATGGGCACTAACATTATCCGCTTATGATTATGTTATCCGCCACAGACCAGGCACTGAAAACTGTGCTGATGCTCTCAGCCGGCTACCATTACCCACCACTGAGGTTGAAATGGCGCAACCCGCAGACTTGCTACTGGTCATGGATGCTTTTTAGAGTGAGGGGTCACCTGTCACAGCTCGCCAGATCAGGACCTGGACCAGCCAAGATCTTGTGCTATCATTAGTAAAGAGTTGCGTCCTAAATGGGAACTGGTCGGCCGTTCTCGGGGAAATGCAAGATGAAATTAAGCCGTTTCACTGACGCAAAGATGAAATGTCCATCCAGTTGGATTATCTCTTATGGGGTAATCTCATGGTTTTGCCAAAAAAAGGCAGGGAAAGGTTTATACGCGACCTACACAGTACCCATTGTCATGGTGAAAGCAATTGCCACGTCGCATGTTTGGTGGCCCAGCATTGACTCGGACTTGGAGTCATGCCTGTATCAGTGCAACACTTGCTCGCAACTGAGCAATGCACCAAGGGAGGCTCGATTGAGTCTGTGGTCATGGCACTCCAAAGCGTGGTCCAGGATCCACGTAGATTTTGCTGGCCTCTTTCTTGGAAAGATGTTCTTAGTAGTTGTGGACGCTTTCTCCAAATGAATGAATAAATGAATAAATGCGTAATCATGTCATCCAGAATGTCCACAGCCACCATTGAAAGCCTCCGGGTCATGTCCACCACCCATGGCTTGTCCGACGTCCTTGTCTGTGACAATGGACTGTGTTCCACCAGCTTGGGATTCAACGAGTTTATGATGCGCAATGGTATCAAGCATGTCAGGTGTGCTCCGTTTAAGCCTGTGTCTAACAGTCAAGCGGAGCGGGCAGTCCAAACAATCAAGCAGGGCATGAAACGCGTGATGGACGGCTCCCTGCAGACCCGCTTGTCTCGCATTCTGCTCAGTTACCGGATGTGACCCATCTCGCTCACCGGGTTCCCCCGGCAGAATTGTTAATGAAGAGAGCTCTCAAAACCAGGCTCTCCCAAGTCCACCCGGATCTTAATGATCACGTAGAAACCCGGCGACACCGGCAGAACATGGACCACGATCGCGCGGCTGTTTCACGTGACATTGATGTTAACGACCCTGTGTTTGTCCTGAATTAGGGTCATGGTCCCAAGTGGGTTGCTCGCACTGTTTTGGCCAAGGAAGGGAATAGAGTGTTAGTAATCAAACTGTTAAATGACCAAATGTGCAGAAAGAATTTAGATCAGACCAAATTGCGATTTACTGACAAACAGGAACAACTTGAAGAGGACATCACCAGCGACGATCCACCAACACACACCCAACCAGCAATCGACCTCACTGTCAATCACGAGGATGAAACCACCGTTCCTGACAGTCCGGTCAGACCAGCCGCAGTGCAGTACAGGAATGATCCGGCCAACTTACACACGCCAGGGTTTGAACTTAGACGATCAACCAGGGAGCGAAGGACTCTGGATCGTCTCAACAATTGTACATCCCGGTCTGGAGTAAAAATAAAATGGGGAAGGTGGCTCAACCATAGCTAACAAAGGAAATTAAGGATAATGTTAAATCCAAGGAAGAGGCATATAAATTGGCCAGAAAAAGCAGCAAACCTGAGGACTGGGAGAAATTTAGAATTCTGCAGAGGAGGACAAATGGTTTAATTAGGAGGGGGAAAATAGAGTATAAGAGGAAGCTTGCTGGGAACATAAAAACTGATTGCAAAAGCTTCTATAGATATGTGAAGAAAAAATGATTAGTGAAGATAAACGCAGGTCCCTTGTGGTCAGAATCAGATGAATTTATAATGGGGAACAAAGAAATGGCAGACCAATTGAACAAATACTTTGATTCTGTCTTCACGAAGGAAGACACAAATAACCTTCCAGAAATACTAGGGGACCAAGGGTCTAGTGAGAAGGAGGAACTGAAGGAAATCCTTATTAGGCAGGAAATTGTGTAAGGGGAAATTGATGGGATTGAAGGCCGATAAATCCCCAGGGCCTGATAGTCTGCATCCCAGAGTACTTAAGGAAATGACCCTAGAAATAGTGGATGCATTGGTAATCATTTTCCAGCAGTCTATGGACTCTGGATCGGTTCCTATGGACTGGAGGGTAGCTGATGTAACACCACTTTTTAAGAAAGGATGGAGAGAGAAAGTGGGGAATTATAGACCAGTTAGCCTGACATCAGTAGTGGGAAAAATGTTGGAGTCAATTATTAAAGTTGAAATAGCAGCACATTTGGAAAGCAGTGACAGGATCGGTCCAAGTCAGCATGAATTTACGAAAGGGAAATCACGCTTGACAAATCTTCTAGAATTTTTTGAGGATGTAACTAATAGAGTGGACAGGGGAGAACCAGTGGATGTGGTGTATTTGGACTTTCAAAAAGCTTTTGACAAGGTCCCACACAAGAGATTGGTGTGCAAAATTAAAGCACATGGTATTGGGGGTAATGTATTGACATGGATAGAGAACTGGTTGGCAGACAGGAAGCAGAGAGTCAGGATAAACGGGTCCTTTGCAGAATGGCAGGCAGTGACTAGTGGGGTGCCACAGGGCTCAGTGCTGGGACCCCAGCTATTTATAATATACATCAATGATTTAGATGAAGGAACTGAGTATAATATCTCCAAGTTTGCAGATGACACTAAGCTGGGTGGCGGTGTGAGCTGTGAGGAGGATGCTAAGAGGCTGCAGGGTGACTTGGACAGGTTAGGTGAGTGGGAAAATGCATGGCAGATGCAGTATAATGTGGATCAATGTGAAGTTATCCACTTTGGTGGCAAAAACACAAAGGCAGAATATTATCTGAATGGCGGCAGATTAGGAAAAAAGGAGGTGCAACGAGACCTGGGTGTCATGGTACATCAGTCATTGAAAGTTGGCATACAGGTACAGCAGGCGGTGAAGAAGGCAAATGGTATGTTGGCCTTCATAGCTAGGGGATTTGAGTATAGGAGCAGGGAGATCTTAATGCAGTTATACAGGGCTTTGGTGAGGTCTCATCTGGAATATTGTTCAGTTTTGGTCTCCTAATCTGAGGAAGGATGTTCTTGCTATTGAGGGAGTGCAGCGAAGGTTCACCAGACTGATTCCTGGGTTGGCAGGACTGACATATGAGGAGAGACTGGATCGACTGGACCTGTATTCACTGGAATTTAGAAGGATCAGAAGGGCTCTCATAGAAACATATAAAATTCTGACGGGACTGGACAGGTTAGATGCAGCAAGAATGTTCCCGATGTTGGGAAAGTCCAGAACCAGGGGACATAGTCTAAGGATAAGGGATAAGCCATTTACGACCTAGACGAGGAGAAACTTCTTCACTCAGAGAGTCGTTAACCTGTGGAATTCTCTACCGCAGAGAGTTGTTGATGCCAGTTTGTTGGATATATTCAAGAGGGAGTTAGATATGACCCTTAAGGCTAAAGGGATCAAGGGGTATGGAGAGAAAGCAGGAAAGGGGTACTGAGGTGATGATCAGCCATGATCTTATTGAATGGTAGTGCAGGCTCGAAGGGCCGAATGGCCTACTCCTGCACCTATTTTCTATGTTTCTATGTTTCGAACTTGTAAATAACTCATACCGAAGACTTTGGAGGGGGGGCGGGGGTGTGATGTTATGTATGTAACTATATAACTATGTAATACTTGCCACCAGAGGGCGCGACTGTTGTAGTCCTAATGGTCACCTGCAGAGTGCAGGTGGAGCTGAGGTAGGGCTAGTATAAAAAGTTGGCTGCCATGTTGTTTAGGCACTCTGGAGTTGTAGTAAAGAAGACTAAGGTCACACTAAGTTTAGCTCACAGTGCTCAGCCTCGTGGCGTTCTTCTATACACAACATTGTGGATGCTTGGTCAATTGAAATCTGCAAGATTGAGATCGACAGATTTTATTTGGTAAGGGTATCAAAGAATATGGATTGTCGGTGGGCCAATGGAGTTGAGATACAGATCAGCCATGATTTAATTCAATGACTGGCTAAACAGGCTCAAGCGGCTGTTTGGCCTACTCGTGTCCCTATGTTCCTAGTGAAGTGGTAGGTTCGTGAATGTTAGAATAATTTTATTGCCTGGAAAATTGGGAATACTATTGACCCTTGCCCAAATTCACATTCATAAGAACATAAGAAATAGGAGCAGGCATAGGCCATTCGGCCCCTCGAGCCTGCTCCCCCATTCATATGGCTGATCTTTTACCTTAGCTCCTCCTACCCACACTATCCCCTTATCGCTTGATTCCCTTATTATCCAAACATCTATAAATCTCTCAATGTACTCAATGACTGAGGATTCGCAGTCCTAGGGTAGAAAATTCCAAAGATTCACAACCCTTTGAGTGAAGAAATTTATTCTCATCTCAGTCCTAAATGGCTGACCCCTTATTCTGAGACTGTGACCCCTAGTTCTAGACTCACCAGCCAGGGGAAACATCCTACCATCATCTACTCTGTCAGGCCCTGTAAGCATTTTACATGTTTCAATTAGATCACCTCTCATTCTTTGAAATTTTAGGAAATATAGGGCCAGACTTTCCCTAAAGGCCCGCTGAAAAGCACCACTAACGTTCGGCGAAAAAAGCTGGCGAGAATTTCCATTTTAAAAGGTAAAAGTAATTAAAACTAATTGCCCGGCGAGAAAGTGGGCACTGCACACTCATTCTCTGTGGTTTCTCAACGGGTAAGTGCAAAGTTAGCCAAATGGGCAGTCGATACCGGAATGGACGGTAAGTAGTAAAATTTAGTCCAAGGCTGCGGTTGGGCCTAAGGAGGGGGGGGGGGGAAATTTAAAAACAAAAATTCAAAAAAAATAAACACGTACAAAGCATTCCCAAGACAGTTTTAACCCTAATCGTCGTTTTAAAATTTTACAAAAATAATTACTTTCTTTGCAGGTTCCCCCCTTATTGCCCTGTAATGCCCTGTAAAAGCAACTTTTACAGGGCTGGTCTCTCGGCGATCTGGACATCGGCGGTCGAGGCCAAACTTACAACCTGGCGGTTGTTCTTGGCGTTGCACGTGGGCGGTTTGGTCCCAGCAGGCGACTTCAGATGTGGCCGATGATGTTCAAAAACTTACGTGGAAACTCTTGCCGGGCGGAAAACAAGCTGTAACGCCGAGAAAACCGCCGACAACGAAGCCGAAAATCTGGCCCATAGACCTAATCTCCTCAATCCCTCCTCTCTTCATCCCAGGAATCAGTCTGGTATACCATCAGTGCACTCCTCTAAGGCAAGTATTTCCTTCCTTAGGTAAGGAGACCAAAACTGTACACAAAACTCCAGGTCTCGCCAAGGCTCTATATAATTCTTGTTGCGTGAGGAGCTGTGCCAAAAGCAACGCACTGCGAACATTTGACCTATAATTTGTATCTGAAGTGGTTAAATATTTGGTACAGATATTTTACTTCTCGTTTTTACAGCTGTTTTGGGTACGATGACATGTGATATGAGCAATTCTGTGGGCAATCTGCTAACATCTTTGAGGACATGATAGTTTGATAATTTAAGAGACAGAACCCAGTTACTTTCTACTTATCTTGCATCACTTCAGGCACCAAAAAAGATCATATATTTTTGCTAAGGTGAGCTTTCATTCTCCTTGTAGTCTGAAAAGATTTGGAAGACTGCCCCTTTATGTTTTTTTTAAACTGTTTTTTTCCCTGCAATTTTCAGCCTTAGTCATGGCTATTTACAGCTTTATGTAGCTAAATTACATTCATTATAACAATTTGCAACTCATTTAAATGTTGCACACAGCTGGTGAGAGTAGAGCACTAAAGATAGATGGAGGGTTAAATGCAAAATGTATTAAAAAAAATGTGATCTGTGGACATTTGCATCAATGCAACAAAAATCATTGCGATGAGCACAGGCTGTACAGCACATTGCAGATCAACAGAGAAAGACCAGCTGTTTTCTTTCAGACAATGAAATCAATCTTATTTTGACTCCCACTTTAATATTTAATAAATTGTCGGAGAAACAGTATTTACATAAAGGGAATGACACAGTGTTGAATAAAGCACTGCAGCACAGATTTTGTGTAATGAAACATATTCTGAACGAAATCAACCTGCACATAAATGACATGGATTAGCGTAAAGGTTAAACAAAGCTCTGCTTTGGAACACACTAATCAGGTTTAGGCTGAATACAAAAGCTTGATGTAGCTTTTAGATTATGCTAGCGAGTTTTGTCCTGTTAGAAACCCATACTATTTATTTTGGACCGTACAAGAACTTCATATGCCTGTACTTGTTATTTGTTCCCTTTTAGCCTTCCAGTTTGAGATTTTGAGTAGACAAAATGATCCAAAAAAATAAATATCACAATTTATCTAACGATGAAAAAAAAAATTATTGAGAGCTGCCTTTTGGCATACGACGGCACTTACAACTCATTCAATTCTTCAATCTGAAAGGAATAAATCGAGTTCAGATCAGCTTTCTTATAACATAATATGTAATTAAAATTTAATGAAGGCTTATAAATCCGAGAACACAAGCCCATGTTTTCAGTCTGCTTCCTTTTCATTGCATGGAAACAAGTTGATGTATTCCATAATATCTTCAGGCACAACGTATAGGGCTCAATTTTCCCCGGTCATTTGTGCCGTTTTTTTTGGCACATTTATTTTTTTCAAAGTTTTCCCCTGCGATCTGCGCCGGCATAACTGACTTAGTTACGATTTTTCTCGGTCAGTTTTTTTTTACATCACGTTCCCTCATGTCTGCGCCGGTTTTTTCAATTATTCGCAGTTTGGCCAAAACGTTTTTTCTCTTGGGTCGGCATATCTGGCCACTCCCGAAAAACCTTCTGGCTAGTTAAGAAAACCAGCGCACATTCACAAATCTGCACTGAAAGACGCCATTGTTTTTAAATGGAAGATTTTGGAGGGAGTCAAGAACACTGTCAAAATCAATGATAAAGTTCAACTTTTTTTTAACCTGTCAATGCAGAAGTGTAAATTTGTTGGATTTCAGAAGTTCTCATTTTTTAACTCACTCACAAGCCACCAGCAAATACCTTGAAGCAGGGCTGGAGGGTCATAGGATTGGCCGGCAGAATCGGCCCCCCGCCCGGACACAGCGGCTCGGGGCTCGGCTACAAAACAAGCCGTGGGAGTGGGGGGAGGGGGGAGGAGAAAGAGAGAGTGAGGTGCCGATCGGAAGGCTTGGAGCGCAGGGAGGGGGAGGGTGAGTGAGGTCACAAGCCTCCAATTAGTAAAGGGGGAGGGGGGGAAAGAGAGGAGAAGTCACAAGACCTTTGGTCCACCCATACAGACCTGGTGAGATACAACTGTGAACCTGTGCTGTCTGCTTTCCTGCTGTTTAGAGCTTCTTTCAAAGGTTAAATTTAAGTATGGGGGCAATATGGACAATGCCATACCTTGTGCGAGTCTTCTGCATCACGGTGCTACGTAGGAGACAATTGATTGGACTTCATCGCATCAGGAACATCAGAGCCCATAGAGTGCTGGGCAAGAGGCCTTACCCACCTCGGGTATATCGAGACGGGCGTTCGTACCTCCACCTGAGTGATGCAGACTGTTTCCACAAAGAAGTTGTAAGCGAGATCTGTGAGTTGATCAAAGCAGACCTGCAACCTAGAAGCATTAGGAGGACTGCTTTGTCAGCTGAAATGAAGGTTACAGTTGCACTTTCATTCTATGCATCCGGATCATTTCAAGCTACAACTGGGGATGTGTGCGCCATCTCTCAACATGCAACACATGTCTCCATTCGCCAGGTCATGGCTGCACTGTATGCACTGTAGGAATGACTTCATAAAGTTCCCCATGATCGCCCAAGCAATCCATGACAGGGCTGTGGGCTTCTCCAGGATTTCTGGCTTCCCAAAGGTTCAGGGCTGCATTGATTGTACCCACATCGCCTTGCGAGCACCTTTGGAGGATTCCGAGATGTACAGGAACAGAAAAGGCTTCCACTCCATTAATGTGCAGCTCGTGTGTGACGACATGCATCATATGATGTCAGTCGATGCAAGATAACCTGGCAGCACCCATGAATCGTTCATCCTATGCGACAGCGTTATATCTGCCATGTTTCAGAAGCAGCAGCCAGAAGGGCAGAGCTGGTTACTGGGAGACAAAGGGTACGGCCTTGCCACCTGGCTCATGGCTCCCCTACGCGTAACCCGGACGGAAGCTGACCGTCAATACAACATGTCACCCATTGCGACGTGCAGCATCATTGAGAGGACCATTGGCATATTGAAACAGCGTTACCGATGCCCAGACCATTCCGGAGGCTACTTTCTGTACTCTCCTGAGATTGTCAGTCAGTTCACTGTTGTGTGCTGCACGCTGCATAACTTAGCCATCATGAGGCAGCAGCACCTGGTAGTGGAAGACCCACCTGCGGTGAGAGTGGCTGATGATAATGATGTGGAAGTTGCAGGTGACGAGCAGGAGGAGAAGGAGGAGGGTGATGATGAGGGTGAGGAAGCCGTGCAAGTGCCTGAGGCCGGAGCACGATGGTGGAGGAGGGCGGGCCATCGTGCTTCTTTAACGATTGCACGAGCCTTGCGCCAGCAGTTCATCTGTGAACGCTTTACTGATGCCTGAGGGCTCAGTGACAACTATTCCACATGGACATGTTTACTGTTTGGAGCTGTTCCATAATGTTGTGTTGTGTTAATGGAACATGATTCAGTTTTAATGTAAAATATATCTTATTCAAAAGGTTACAATGTACTTAACTTTAATAAAATTATTCTTGTATCAAACTTTACTTTAATATCACTCTTTAAGATCACTTAAAAACTTTAAGATCAGTTATAAACTTGTAAATTTACATAACTTACAAAAAGCTTTTAATTTAAGAACAGTTACAACAGTAACAATAATCATCATCATCATCATCATCATCATCATAGGCAGTCCCTCAGAATTGAGGAAGACTTGCTTCCACTCCTGAAGTGAATTCTTTGGTGGCTGAACAGTACAATACGAGAGCCACAGATCATGTCACAGGTGGTACAGACATTCGCCGAGGGTTTGTCACACGCTCCTTCCACTGCCTGCGCTTGACCTCTTCACGCTCTCGGCGTTGAGATTCGAAGAGCTCAACACCCTCCCGGCTGCACTTTCTCCACCTAGGGTGGTCTTCGGCCAGGGACTCCCAGGTGTCAGTGGTGATGTCGCACTTTGCCAGGGAGACTTTGAGAGTGTCCTTGTAACGTTTCTGCTGCCCACCTTTGGCTTGTTTGCCGTGAACGAGCTCAGCATAAAGCATTTGATTAGGGAGTCTCGTGTCTGGCATGCGAACCATGTGGCCTGCCCAGCGAAGCTGATATAGTGTGGTCAGTGCTTCAGTGCTGGGGATGTTAGCCTGGACGAGGACACTGATGTTGGTGCGCTTGTCCTCCCAGGGGATTTGCAGGATCTTGCGGAGACATCGTTGGTGATATATTTCCAGCGACTTGAGTTGTCTTCTGTACATCGTCCATGCCTCTGATCCATCCAGGAGGGCGGGTATTACTACAACCCTATAGGCCATGAGCTTGGTGGTAGATTTGAGGGCCTGGTCTTCGAACACTCTTTTCCTCAGGCGGCTGAAGGCTGCACTGGCACACTGGAGGTGGTGTTGAATCCCTGCATCAATGTCTGCCTTTGTTGACAAGAGGTTCCCGAGGTATGGGAAATGGTCTACGTTGTCGAGGGCTGCGCCATGAATCTTGATGACTGCGTGGGTAGTGCTGTGCGGCGAGGACAAGCTGGTGGAGGACCTTTGTCTTACGGATGTTAAACATAAGGCCCATGCTTTCATATGCCTCGGTGAATACATCAACTATATCCTAGACTTCAGCCTCAGAATGTGTGCAGATGCAGGTGTCGGCCGCGTACTGTACCTCAACGACAGAGGTTGGGGTGATCTTGGACCTGGCCTGGAGGCGGCGTAGGTTAAACAGCTTCCCACTGGTTCTGTAGTTTAGTTCCACTCCAGCAGGGAGCTTGTTGATTGTGAGGTGGAGCATGGCGGCCAGGAAGATTGAGAAGAGGGTTGGAGCGATGGCGCAACCCTGTTTGACCCTGGTCCGGACGTGGATTGGGTCTGTAATGGATCCGTTGATAAGGATCACAGCAGGCGAAGGATGTTGACAAACTTTTGAGGGCATCCAAAATGGAGGAGACGCTCCATAGACCCTCACGGTCGACAGTGACAAAGGCCTTTGTAAGATCGAAAAAGGCCATGTATAAGGGTCGTGCTGCTCCCTGCATTTTTCCTGCAACTGTCGCGCTGCAAAGATCATGTCCGTTTTGCCCCGTAGGGGACAAAATGCGCATTGTGATTCCGGGAGGAGCTCCTTGAACACAGAGAGAAGACAGTTGAGGAGAACTCTAGCAACAACTTTCCCAGTAGCTGATAGCAGGGAGATTCCCCTGTAGTTGCCGCAGTCGGATTTGTCCCCTTTTTAAAAAATTGGTCATGATCACTGCATCTTAGATCTCCCGGCATGCTCTCCTCCCTCCAGATGAGAGAGAGATGAGGTCATGTATCCGCGCCAACAATGCCTCTCCGCCACACTTCAGTGCCTCAGCAGGGATTCCATCTACACCAGTAGCCTTGTTATTCTTGAGCTGTTTTATGGCTTTGCCTACCTCGTGCAACATTGGTGGTGGCGGGTCACATGCTGTGGGATGGAGCCGAAGGCAGAGTCTCAATTGAGGAGATCTTCAAAGTGCTCCTTCCAGTACCTGACAGCCTCGGTGTCCTTGAAGAGTGTTTCCCCGTTCTTGGCCAGGAGTGGGGTGGGGCCTTGGGAGTTTGGAGCATAGGTGGAGGTTACACCTTGTTCCGGCCTGTTGCTATTGGAGTTGTCCATAAGGGTCCTGATGTTCCAGGTCCCGAGCTTCATATTAACGAAGTGGAAGATGTCTGTGCGTGAGTTCTTTTAACGTGGGGTGACCACTGCACACCGGCAACCACATGGGCTTAGTTGAGCAAGGTCTTGGTCCAGTGGCAAGGGGTCCAAGATAACTGGAGACCAGGCACTGCTGCATAAGCCTAAATCCCTACGGCGAGGTGTTGGCCGCAGGCTCGGCATCGAGTAGCGCCATTGATGGTAGGTGGCCCGAGGCTTGGTTAGGGGGCAGGGATTAGGAAGGTCAGCTGTCCGCCAGAGTTCCGAGGGATGTAATTTGAGAACAGTTACAGTAATAACCCACCTATCTCTCATTCCCCTTATTCTAACACCGCCCGCTGCGCTTGGTCTTGGACACGCCACCACCCCTGCCCACAGGTGGAGGCGCAGTGTTTCTGGGCTTGATACCAAGCTTATTCTTTCTAACATCTCAGGTACTGCGCACTGCTTGAGGGTGGGGGGAGTCGGCATCAGGCGGCAAATTGGAGGGCCCGGCTTTGGGCTCTTCAGAGGCTGGTGTGGGGATTGCAGTGGGAGTGACAGTTGATTCTGTCAATGGACACAGGGTCTGGGCGTGTTCCCTTATTGCAGCAGCTAACTCCAACATTCCGTCCCTCATGCGCCCTGACAGTGTCTCAACGACCTGCAACATTCCCTCCCTCATGGTCAGTGATGTAGTTTGCACTACCTCTGACATTCCCTCCCTCGTGGCCACTTTTCCCTCACTGATGGTCCCGGATATCGTTCCCATTTCTTGTGTCATTGCTGTTACTTCTCCCGACAGTCCCTCTACCTCATCACTCTGGCCCACCCTCCAACCCCCCAATGGTGTCCAGGAGTGATCGGGTAAGGTCAATGCTCTTCGCACTCAATGACATCATCTGAACCACATCAGGAGAGTGTGGTTGAGCTCTCCTTCCCCTCCTCACCACAGGTGTGGCTGCACCCCAACACTGGGACCCGCAGCACCACACCACTGGGATCCGCAACCTTGGAAGGTGTGAAACTATGGAATGTCCCACCAACACTCAAACCACTGGTCACGGAAGGGGCTGTCACCTCCATGAGCGGCACCTCCTCCAAAGTCAGTGCAACAGTGGGAGCTTCATCCAGCTCCATCCCCTCCTCCTCCCCTCACTCCCATGTTCTTGGTCTGGAGGGTTGGATTGGAAGATGTTCTCCTCTTCAGGCTCATCCTCGCCTGAATCTTCTTCTGCATTGTCAGGGTTGGCTTCAAGTTCTGCAAAAGATAACAGAACAATCAAATGGTCAGCAGCAGAGGAGGGGGCAGGGTGGGTGGCATGAGTCGGCTCACACATCACAGGCCAGGCAGCAGGCTGATTTAAAGGACCATGATGAATTTGCAGGACTTGCTCTCTCCCTCGAGTGTGGGCCCAGCTTTGCAGTGGTGGTTGCTTTTTTTCCAGGCAGGACCCATCAAAGCAGTGACCCTCTCTTCCAAGGGTGTCAGTGGGTGCAGATTTGCCGGGCCTCCTCCTGTTCGAGTTCTTTCCTTTTTATTATGTGCCACCTTCCTCTGCAAAGATGAAAATGCAACTTTTTAGTGAGGGTGTCTTTCTGCTGAGTGGGACATATACAGCTGGTCACATTTACAATAGCAATTCCATTGAATAAATGAAAATATTACTTACACTAACTACTTGACCAAGGTCCTGACATTTCTTTTTACAGATCTCCAGATCTCGTGGTGGTCACCATTGCACAGTAATCTTCTGCGTTTCTTAATTTCTTTTGGTGGAACGTTTATGTGACTTCTGCTGGTGTCCAGCTCCTGCCATCTGTTCTCAATCACAGTAACTAGTGTCTCCACTTCTTCCTGTAAGAAATTCTTGGTCCTTGCACTGCGTTGCATCTTGTATTGTTCCAGCTGCGATTTTCCCAATGCTCTCACACAGCACTCCTTCTCTCACAAACAACTGGCTCTTTAAAAATGACCGATTGCCAAATCCGAGCTGTACTGAGTGTGCGCGTCCATTGGAACATCAAAAACGTAACCCCCCCGCCCCCCACCCCGAGGTAACTGGACACGTTGCGTGGCACCAAATTCAAATTATATATCGGGAAAACTTTGGCAAAATATTTTTGCCACATTTCTGGCCTAGAAAAATGGGTGTAACTCTGGCAATACGCCAGAAAACGGGCTTGGGGAAAATTGAGCCCATTAGTAGCAATGCATTTCCAGAGAAATTTAGATGGGGTGCCACTTGCTCTTTCCTGGAGATTCATTGAAAATTTTACAAATATCCTATCATTGTCCTACATACATACAAAATAACTGGCAGGAAAAGACCAGCTGGTCCATTGAGCCTGCCCAGCACTCATGATAGCTGGAGCATCATGACTGGACTTTTTCTCTTGTTATTTTATAACCATCTATTACATCACCTCCAAGTCTATGCGACTCTAAAGAAATAGACACAAGGAGAAAAGTTTGTGCATGGCAACAGAAATGCAGGTGTCACTATCAACTCGAGTTAATGGCCAGTGGAAATGGCTGCAGCACTAACATTGAAAAATTGGCTCGGGAGGTTGGCGATGCGAAGCACAGCACCAACTTACCGAGCAACACTCTCCTGGTGGTGTTAATGGAAGCCTCCGACCCGAAGTTCCCATCCACAATCGGCGTTGTTGCTTCTTACAGCCTCTGGGTGCGAGGCTGTGGAGTTTGCAAGGCACTGTGGGCTATTAAAGGGGCTATGAATTAAAGGGGCAATGCATTCAGAACTAATAACAATTAAAATCAGGTCAAAGAAAACATTTTCAGCCTTTCAAAATAAACATAAACATTTTCTGCCTTTCAAAATAAACATTAACATTAAAAATAATTTAAAAATGTCAGTCCTCAGCTCTTAAAGCCAGCAGTGTCACCCCCACCATCTGGCTCCCGTGCCTAAGGCAGCTTCATGATCTCAGACCACTGGTCAAGAACGGTGAATGCATCTTCAAAAGCCGTCTTCTACAAACTAAATCACTAGCCTCACACACTGCTCAATGCATGACCCCCATGCCCCAATCATTCACTTACCAACAATCTGTGCCAATCACGAGGTAAATCTCTCATTCCTAGCCTCACCTCACCCACTAGGAGGAGACGGTGGAAGCCATTCTTGGCAGGGGCATGGCTGAGCCCTTGGCCAGTAATGGGGCTGAAAGGATACAAGATGCTGGTATCGAATGTATCCTTCCGATTGACGTCACCACACGTCATTTTGTTTCTTCAGGGTGCTAAGAGTTACCAGCAGCACAAAGGGAGGGTTGAAAACGGCAGCCACCGTGGGTCATCACCAGCTGGCAAAAGAGTGGCGGCTGGAATTTTAGCGACATTTTATGGCGCGAACATTTGGCGCTGAAGAGACGAATTTCTATCCCACAGTTCCTTAAGATTTTCTGAGTAACTGAGATTCCTTAAGCTAGGAATCATTTTTATGGCTCTATTCTGATCGCTTTTCAAGGTCTTTATATCATCCACTATGTGAGGGGATCAGAATTGAACACAATACTTCAGATGCGGACTAACCAGCGACCTGTAAAATGGCATAATGGTGTCCTTTGATTTGTACTTAACAGTTCTGTTAATGCAACCCAATGCCCTGTTAGCTTTAGATACAGCTTTTCTGCATTGGCTGTGACTATTCCGTGATTAGTGCACAATCTATCCTGAATGTGAGAGTGGTTGAAACCACATGAATTTTCCCCTCTCTATTATTACAACCTCCTCCAGCCATACAACTCTCCGCAATCTCTGAGTTCCTCCAATTTTGGCTTCTTGTGCATCCCCCACTTCTTTTGCCCCACCATTGGCAGCTGTACCTACAGCAGTCGAGGGCTCAAGCTCTGGAACTCCCTCCCTAAATCTTTCTGCCTCTCCACCTCTCTCTCCTCCTTTAAGATGCTCTTAAAAATCTACCTCTTTGACCAAACATTTGTTCACCTCCTCTATTGTCTCCTTTTTTGGCTTGGTGTCATATATTTTTTGTCTGATTACGCTCCTGCGAAACGCCTTGGAATGCTTTACCATGTTAAAGGAGCTATATAAATGCAAGTCATTGTTGTTATTGTAGACACCTTGGGCTGAATCTTAATTCCAAACAACGTTTGGGTTGGGATTGTGTCCAATGTTGCCAAATGGCTGCCCTGCTATCTGAAGTCCCGCGCAGGCTTCTTGCTGGCTTTGCAATGGAAAAACCGTGCATGTGCTGAGATTTGAGTGGGTCGCGCAGCCCAAAACAAAATTAGAGGGAACAATGGTTGTGCCAGAGGTTAAAATGCAAAATATCTGGAACAGGAGCCGAACCTGCCTTGGATTCCCCCCATTTCCAGTTTTAACGGAGGTGGGACGAGGGGTCGGTGGCCAATCTGTTCACAGAATCTGCTTGGTCATTTAAATGTTATAATGAGGCTGACTGCCTTCATTTTAATAGTCATACTATTGCTAACCACAGGCAGTCAGGTTTCCCAGGCCTCAGGCTGGGTTTCTCACACCTCGGGAAATTTGGCAGCTGAAATCAGGTGAGAAGAGCTGAATCTATAAGGTAAGTGCCTTTGCAGGGCTGCTTTTGGGCCAGGAGGAGTAGGTGTGTTTCCTGCCGGCCCAACAAGCTCCCCTGTAAACCCCTTCCCACAATCTGCCTGCTCCTCCCATCCACCATTGGACAACCCCCCAACCACAATATGCTCCCCCCAATCACTAGTTGACAGCCCTACCAACCAATGAAAGGTCATCGACCTGAAACGTTTCTCTCTACACAGATGCTGCCTGACCTGCTGAATATTTCCAGCATTTTCTGTTTTTATTCCAACAACCACCATCTGCCCCCCAGACCACCATCAGACACTACCCCCACAGTCGGGGCCCCCCAGAGCACCCTCGGACCCATCCCCCGTTATCAAAACCACCAGACCATCATCGGACCCATCCCCCACGATCGAGACCACCATCGGACCCATCACCCGCAATCGAGGCCACCAGACCACCATTGGACTCATCCCCCATGATTGAGACCACCCAAACCACCCTCGGACCCATCCCTCGCGATCGAGACCACCAGACCACCATTAGATCCCCTGCCAAACGCAATCTCTCTCACTCCCCCAATATATCTAGCTGCTAGGATTTAGCTTCCTGCCTGAATGGTCTCCAGCCTGTCAATCGGGCTGCCACTTCTGGATTTCCTGACCTCACAACAGCAGCCCTCTGCCCCGCCCCCACCACAGAGAACTCACTTCCAGGCTAAAATCCAGGCCCTTGAGTGGAATTGTCCTGTGTGCAATAGTATTTTTGCGCTATTAATGTTCATAGGAATATTGTTTTTCAGGTATAAATTGTGTTATTACTGTATTTCTCTCTATACATTTATTGCAGGAATTAAGCATCATCACGAGAGTAGAAAATCAGAAATTAAACCAATAGCTGAATGAGCTGATAAATAGATTAATTCAAAATTATTGTGTGCTTAAGTGCTAAATATCTGCATATAATTATGGCCCATTTCAACCACAATTTAATGACTTCCTTCTGCAAGTAATGTTTAATCATCCTCGGGTGACTGTTTAGGATACTGAGGCTGGCTGTGTTCTCTAGAAGTTGGCGGTTATCCCTGTGTCACATCAATTATAGCAATTATAATGGTATCAAATGAATAATGATCATTCTCCATGTTGTCCGGGTATGGGATATTTCATTATTAGGACTGTTAAACAGTTTTAATCATAATAGGTTAATTTTTGGAATGTGCTGTGACATTCTCACTTGTTTTTTTATATCTAATTAACCTTCAGTAACTTCAAAAAGGAAAGTATATTAAAATCATGAATGACCTGAAAGAAATGTTTTTCACAAAATGTTTCTGGCATTTGTTAGCAATGTATGATTTTTACAAAGTACCTACAATGATTAAAGTGTATTGTGCAATATAGTTAAACTGTAATCTATGATCTATCTACATGTATGAAAGTATTACGTGCTTATGTAATCTACACATTGTGCACAAAATAACCTCCAGTCAGCAGGGGGCCCAAGTTCGTGTGAGACGAGCGTCAATTAAAGCTACCCGGCACTTCTTAAAGCCAGCCTGCAGCTCTTAAAGGGGAAGTGGAATTTGACGAGAGTGGGTGGTGAAAGTCATTCCAGAAGTGAGTTAGACCTGGCAAAGAAACAGGAATGGGTCAACATGCCAGAGAAAGGGCTCCAAGGTGCTCCGCAGCACTGGAAGCCTTAGTACAGGAGGTGGACTGGAGGAGAGAGGTCCTGTATCTGCAGTGTGCAAAGAGGCCCTCCAGACAGATACAACAAAGGCAGTGGAAGCAGATAGCCGTGGAGATAAATGCCCGCAAAAGTTCAATGACCTCACACGAGTGGTCAAGGTCAGTGAATGTACCTTCAGTTACCATATCCCACCAACTTCATCACTAGCGTGACATACTGCTCAATTCTCCACACCTACCAACAATCTCTATTAATCACGACTCATACCTCACATTCATATGCTCCACCTCACCCTTACACACTTGTCACGGCTGCAAGCCTCACACCCACATCTCACATACACTGCCAGCCATTCAACCAAACACATTGCACCACCAATCACACTGACACACTTCCCTTTCTCTTGCAAGGCAAGGTGGCGCATAACAAGAGACAGCAGAAACTTAACTTAACATAAATACTGTGGCTACAAGAGCGGGTCAGAGGCTAGGTATTGTGCGGCGAGTGTCTCACCTCTTGACTCCCCAAAGCCTTTCCACCATCTATAAAGGCACAAGTCAGGAGTGTGATGGAATAGTCTCCACTTACCTGGATGAGTGAAGCTCTAGCAACACTCAAGAAGCTTGACATCATTCAGGACAAAGCAGCCCACTTGATGGGCACTTCATCCACCACCTTCAACATTTACTCCCTCCACTGGCACACCGTGGCTGCGGTGTGTACCATCTATAAGGTGCACTGCGGAAGCTGGCCACTGCTTCTTCGGCAGCACCTCTCAAACCCGCAACCCCTACCACCCTATACCATGGGGGAAGCCTGTTGCCCTGGTGAAGCCACGTGTTCACTCCGCCTGCTTCTCTCTGGCAAGAGAGAATTAAATGTGTTAGAACCCCTGCACTCTTTACTGCGTAAAGGAGATGAATGGGTATGGGGTAAAAGCCAAGAAAATGCCTTTGAGAAAGCTAGGAAACTGTTATGCTCAAACAAATTGCTTGTGTTGTATGATCCATGTAAGCGTTTGGTACTAGCATGTGATGCGTCGGGTGTGTATTGCAACAAGCTAATGAATCTGAGAAATTGCAACTGGTTGCTTATGCATCCAGGAGTCTGTCTAAGGCTGAGAGGGCCTACAGCATGATCGAAAAAGAAGCGTTAGCGTGTGTTTATGGGGTAAAGAAAATGCATCAATATATGTTTGGGCTCAAATTTGAATTGGAAACCGACGCATAAGCCACTTAGATCCCTCTTTTCTGAAAGTAAGGGGATAAATACGAATGCATCGGCCCGCATCCAGAGATGGGCGCTCACACTATCCACATACAACTACGCCATCCGCCAAAGGCCAGGCACAGAAAACTGTGCCGATGCTCTCAGTAGGCTGCATTGCCCACCACAGGGTTGGAGATGGCCAGCCCGCAGATTTAGTTATGGTAATGGACGCATTTGAGAGTGAGCAATCACCTGTTACCGCCCGACAGATTAGAACCTGGATGAGCCAGGACCCCTTACTGTCCTTAGTAAAAAACTGAGTGCTCCACGGGAGTTGGTCTAGTGTCCCATTAGAGATGCAGGATGAAATAAAGCCGTACCAGAGGCACAAAGATGAAATGTCCATACAGACAGACTGCCTCCTATGGGGTAATCAGGTAGTGGTGCCAAAAAAAGGGCAGGGACACTTTCATTAGTGACCTCCACAGTACCCACCCAGGCATTGTAATGATGAAAGCGATAGCCAGATCCCACGTGTGGTGGCCTAGTATTGATGCGGACTTAGAGTCCCACGTGCACAAACGTAACACATGTTCACTGTTAAGCAATGCACCCAGGGAGGCGCCACTAAGTTTATGGTCCTGGCCCTCCAAACCGTGGTCCAGGGTCCATGTCGACTATGCAGGCCCATTCTTGGGAAAAATGTTCCTTGTGGTTGTAGATGCATACTCCAAATGGATTGAATGTGAGATAATGTCGGCAAGCACATTGAAAGCCTGCGGGCCATGTTTGCCACACACGGCCTGCCTGATGTCCTTGTGAGTGACAATGGGCCGTGCTTCACCAGTGCCGAGTTCAAAGAGCTCATGACCCGTAATGGGATCAAACATGTCACATCTGCCCCGTTTAAACCAACCTCCAACGGTCAAGCAGAGCGAGCCGTGCAAACAATCAAGCAGAGCTTGAAGAGGGTAACTAAAGGTTCACTGCACACTCGCCTATCCCGAGTCCTGCTAAGTTACCGCACAAGACCCCACTTGCTCACTGGAGTTCCCCCCGCTGAACAGCTCATAAAAAGGGCACTTAAGACAAGACTCTCGTTAGTCCACCTTGATCTACATGAACAGGTAGAGAGCAGGCGGCTTCAACAGAATACATATCATGATCGCGCAAATGTGTCACGCGAAATCGAGATTAATGATCCTGTATTTATGTTGAACTATGGACAAGGTCCCAAGTGGCTTCCCAGGCTATCATGGCCAAAGAGGGGAGTAGGGTGTTTCTGGTCAAACTTTCAAATGGACTCACCTGCAGTAAACACTTGGACCAAACCAAACTCAGCTTCATGGACTATCCAGAACAACCCACAATAGACTCCACCTTTTTCGACCCCCCAACACAGACACAAGTGGCAACCGACCCAGCGGTTGACCACAAAGCAGAACCCACCAACTACAGCAGCCCAGCAGGACTCACCACACCCAGCAGCCCAGCAAGGCCAGCTGCGCAGCAGCCCAGCGAAGGTCCAACAAACGACTCACCAAAACCAGCATTTGCACCAAGACGATCAACCAGGGAAAGGAAGGCCCCAGATCGACTCACATTGTAAATAGTTACACTATAGTCTTTTTTTAGGGGGGGCGGGCAGGGGAGTGTTGTTATATATGTAAACCTGTGAATACCTTGTTTAACCACCAGAGGGCTCAGCCACTGGAGTCCCAAGGGATCCCACAATCCCTTGGGAGCACCTGTACATAAGGAGGCCTCACAGGCTGAAGAGGCACTCTGGAGAAGCTTGCAGGGAACATTAAGACGGATTGCAAAAGTTTCTATAGATATGTAAAGAGTAAAAGGTTAGTAAAGACAAACGTAGGTCCCCTGCAGTCAGAATCAGGGGAAGTCATAACGGGGAACAAAGAAATGGCGGACCAATTGAACAAGTACTTTGGTTCGGTATTCACTGAGGAGGACACAAACAACCTTTCGGATATAAAAGGGGTCGGAGGGTCTAGTAAGGAGGAGGAACTGAGGGAAATCCTTATTAGTCGGGAAATTGAGTTGGGGAAATTGATGGGATTGAAGGCCGATAAATCCCCAGGGCCAGATGGACTGCATCCCAGAGTACTTAAGGAGGTGGCCTTGGAAATAGCAGATGCATTGACAGTCATTTTCCAACATTCCATTGACTCTGGATCAGTTCCTATGGAGTGGAGGGCAGCCAATGTAACCCCACTTTTTAAGAAAGGAGGGAGAGAGAAAACAGGGAATTACAGACCGGTCAGCCTGACATCGGTAGTGGGTAAAATGATGGAATCAATTATTAAGGATGTCATCGCAGTGCATTTGGAAAGAGGTAATATGATAGGTCCAAGTCAGCATGGATTTGTGAAAGGGAAATCATGCTTGACAAATCTTCTGGAATTTTTTGAGGATGTTTCCAGTAGAGTGGACAAGGGAGAACCAGTTGATGTGGTATATTTGGACTTTCAGAAGGCTTTCGACAAGGTCCCACACAAGAGATTAATGTGCAAAGTTAAAGCACATGGGATTGGGGGTAGTGTACTGACATGGATTGAGAACTGGTTGTCAGACAGGAAGCAAAGAGTAGGAGTAAATGGGGACTTTTCAGAATGGCAGGCAGTGACTAGTGGGGTACCACAAGGTTCTGTGCTGGGGCCCCAGCTGTTTACACTGTACATTAATGATTTAGACGAGGGGATTAAATGTAGTATCTCCAAATTTGCGGATGACACTAAGTTGGGTGGCAGTGTGAGCTGCAAGGAGGATTCTATGAGGCTACAGAGCGACTTGGATAGGTTAGGTGAGTGGGCAAATGCATGGCAGATGAAGTATAATGTGGATAAATGTGAGGTTATCCACTTTGGTGGTAAAAACAGAGAGACAGACTATTATCTGAATGGTGACAGATTAGGAAAAGGGCAGGTGCAAAGAGACCTGGGTGTCATGGTACATCAGTCATTGAAGGTTGGCATGCAGGTACAGCAGGCGGTTAAGAAAGCAAATGGTATGTTGGCCTTCATAGCGAGGGGATTTGAGTACAAGGGCAGGGAGGTGTTGCTACAATTGTACAGGGCCTTGGTGAGGCCACACCTGGAGTATTGTGTACAGTTTTGGTCTCCTAACCTGAGGAAGGACATTCTTGCTATTGAGGGAGTGCAGCGAAGGTTCACCAGACTGATTCCCGGGATGGCGGGACTGACCTATCAAGAAAGACTGGATCAACTGGGCTTGTATTCACTGGAGTTCAGAAGAATGAGAGGGGACCTCATAGAAACGTTTAAAATTCTGACGGGGTTAGACAGGTTAGATGCAGGAAGAATGTTCCCAATGTTGGGGAAGTCCAGAACCAGGGGACACAGTCTAAGGATAAGGGGGAAGCCATTTAGGACTGAGATGAGGAGGAATTTCTTCACCCAGAGAGTGGTGAACCTGTGGAATTCTCTACCACAGAAAGTTGTTGAGGCCAATTCACTAAATATATTCAAAAAGGAGTTAGATGAAGTCCTTACTACTAGGGGAATCAAGGGGTATGGTGAGAAAGCAGGAATGGGGTACTGAAGTTGCATGTTCAGCCATGAACTCATTGAATGGCGGTGCAGGCTAGAAGGGCCGAATGGCCTACTCCTGCACCTATTTTCTATGTTTCTATGTTTCTATGGAGACCTGTAAAGAGAGACTATGGTGACACATTACTTTAAGCTTACAGTATCTGGTCAGATTCTTTATTCAAGACGCACGCTCCCTGCGCTGACGCAAAATGGCCTCCAGTCCGGCCCATATCAGAAGTGTGCGCATCTGACATGGACATCATTTTCAACACAAAACCGTATCCATAGCATTGAAAAGATTGTGCACTCTGGAGCCAAATTTCTAGGCCAAAAAATGATGATGGTATTTGGGTAGTGGTGGAATCGGTGGTCTTTTTATTGAATTTCTTGGGGAAGAGGTTGAAAGGATTGACATGGAAGGTACATCAAGTGGCAACAGTGCTCTGGATGGTCTGATGGTGGAGCATGTCTCTCAAAAGCGGTCTTCAATTAGATGGTGCCGAGTGTCCCTCCCAGGTGCAGACTGTCTACCTGGAAGCCTTCGGAGTTCCCCCTGCTTCCCTTCCTCTTCTTCCACTGTTTCCACCTCCACCTCCTTCTCCTCCTCGTCCACCTCCTCAGCTTGACCCTCTGGCACAATTGCTGGTGGTAAGGGCTGATCTCTCATGATTGCAATGTGGAGCATGCAGCAAATCACCACCAATCTGGGCACTTTCTCAACCGCGAACTGATGGGCACTTCCTGATCAGTCAAGGCATCTAAGCCTCTGTTTCAGGATCCCAATGGCCTGCTCAATTTGTGGTGGCTGAGTGGCTCTCACTGTATGAGTGCTCATCTGGTGTCTGGGGGTTTCTCAGGGGAATCATGAGCCATGGTATCAGAAGGTATCACTTGTCGTCTAGTAGCCAGCCATGCACATTGCATTAGGGCTCAAAGATCTATGGGACAGATGACTGTCTCATTTTAAATGTATCGTGGCAGCTCCCTGGATAGCAGGCATTCACCAGCATGATGCGCGGTCGGTGGTCACAGACAAGCTGCACATTGAGGGAATGAAATCCCTTCCTGTTCTGGAACACCTCAGAGTTTAAATGAGGAGCTCGCATGGCCACATGTGGGACCATGGGGAAATCCCACAAACTTGTTGAATCCTAGAGCTCTCTGCGTCTGATCTTCTCTGGTAATATTGAATGATATATAGTCAATCCTCAGAGGGTATAGAGCTGCAGAGACCTCCCTTATGCAGAAGTGCACAGAGGATTGTGAGATGTGACTTATATCACCTGTGGCAGCCTGGAAGTTTCCAGTAGCATAAAAATGAGTGCGACTGTGACCTTAACTATCACAGGCAATGCAGCCCTGGCTGTGCTGTGACGTCGGAGTTTTCCTTCCACAAGGCCACAGATCTCTGTGATGGCCTTCTTGGTAAAGTGCAGCCTCCTTTTGCACTGGTTTTGGGTCCTCTGAATGCAGGAGTAGTGCTCTCTGGATACCCTGGGTGGGTAGTGCCTCCAGCTGAGAGTCCCCCTCGTCTAGAAACATAGAAAATAGGTGCAGGAGTAGGCCATTCGGCCATTCGGCCCTTCGAGCCTGCACCACCATTCAATAAGATCATGGCTGATCATTCGCCTCAGTACCCCTTTACTGCTTTCTCTCCATACCCCTTGATCGCTTTAGCCATAAGGGCCATATCTAACTTCCTCTTGAATATATCTAACGAACTGGCATGAAAGACTCTCTGCGGTAGAGAATGGCGCAGGTTCACAACTCTGAGTGAAGAAGTTTTTCCTCAACTCGGTCCTAAATGGCTTACCTCTTATCCTTCGACTGTGACCCCTGGTTCTGGACTTCCCCAACATCGGGAACATTCTTCCTGCATCTAACCTGTCCAGTCGCATCAAAATTGTATATGTTTCGATGAGAATCCCTCTCATTCTTCTAAACTCCAGTGAATACAGGCTCAGTCAATCCAGTCATATGCCAGTCCAGCCATCCCGGGAATCAGTATGGTGAACCTTCGCTGCACTCCCTCAATAGCAAGAACATCCTTCCTCAGATTAGGAGATCAAAACTGAACACAATATTCCAGGTGAGGCCTCACCAAGGCCCTATACAACTGCACTCAGACCTCCCTGCTCCTATACTCAAATCCCCGAGCTATGGAGGCCAACATGCCATTTGCCTTCTTCACCGCCTGCTGTACTTGCATGCCAACTTTCAATGACTGATGTACCATGACACCCAGGTCTCATTGCACCTCTCCTTTTCCTAATCTGCCGCCATTCAGATAATATTCTGCCTTCGTGTTTTTGCCACCAAAGTGGATAACCTCACATTTATCTACATTATACTGCATCTGCCATGCATTTACCCACTCACCTAACCTGTCCAAGTCACCCTGCAACCTATTAGCATCCTCCTCACAGCTCACACCGCCAACCAGCTTAGTGTCATCTGCACACTTGGAGATATGACACTCAATTCCTTTATTTAATCATTGATGTATATTGTAAATAGCTGGGGTCCCAGCACTGAGCCCTGCGGCACCCCACTAGTCACTGCCTGCCATTCTGAAAAGGACCCGTTTATCCTGACTCTCTGCTTCCTGTCTGCCAACCAGTTCTCTATTTACGTCAATACATTACCCCCAATACCATGTGCTTTAATTTTGCACAAACAATCTCTTGTGTGGGACCTTGTCAAAAGCTTTTTGAAAGTCCAAATGCACCACATCCACTGGTTCTCCCTTGTACATGCTACTAGTTACATCCTCAAAAAATTCAAGAAGATTTGCCAAGCATGATTTCCCTTTCATAAATCCATGCTGACTTGGACCGATCCTGTCACTACTTTCCAAATACGCTGCTATTTCAACTTTAATAATTGATTCCAACATTTTCCCCACTACTGATGTCAGACTAACCGGTCTATAATTCCCTATTTTTTCTCTCCCTCCTTTTTTAAAAAGTGGTGTTACATTAGCTACCCTCCAGTCCATAGGAACTGATCCAGAGTTGATAGACTGTTGGAAAATGATCACCAATGCATCCACTATTTCTAGGACCACTTCCTTAATACCCTGGGATGCAGACTATCAGGCTCTGGGGATTTATCAGCCTTCAATCCCATTAATTTCCCTAACACAATTTCCTGACTAATAAAGATTTCCTTCTGTTCCTCCTTCTCGCTAGATCCTCTGTCCCCTAGTATTTCCGGAAGGCTATTTGTGTCTTTCTTCGTGAAGACAGAACCAAAGTATTTGTTCAATTGGTCTGCCATTTCTCTGTTCTCTACCTGTCCTTCGCTCCTGCAGCAGCTGGTGCTGCTCTGCCAGGCCTAATCTCCTCCTCCAATTTGTTATGGAAAGCAAGGGGATGCCCATGACCAAGCACTCCCTTTCTCCTGTTGACTCCTATAAGGTGTCCAATAAGGTAGAGTTGCACAGAGCTTGCTATTCTTAGGTGAAGTTCTGAGAGAATTTCTGGGAAAAATGTTGAAAGAGTGTTGGTGAAGTCTTGACAAAGTGCCCCAGAAAGTCTCCCAAAATGTCTGAAAAGTCCTCTTCAAACAATGCAGTCGGTCGATCTCAATCTGCAAGTGAACAGTGTAAGCTGTTTACTCCTGTTTAGCTGGTCGTTTTTATGTGAGTTCGTTAAGTGATGCGTTACCCACCAAAATGGTGTGCAGCCTCTTTAATGATGCTGGCGGGAAATTTAATTATTAATCAGTCACTTAACGATCCTCCGGGCAGCTGTTCCTAGTGCACGCTTCAACTTCTTTACCAAGCTGGCGTCTTCTGTTAACTGCTGGCCAAACTGACGTTGAAGCACAAGACCTCACCTTGGTAAGCTGGGAGGCTCTTTAGCACCTAAAGTATCTGGGGGAAACTATCCCCTTTATTTCAGGCCAACACACAAATGTTGGCTACATTCAATTTTGGTTGTCTATTAGTTTTACATTTTATATTTTGGGAATCAACCCACGGGAACATGTATGTAACTAAGAGAACATAAGAAATAGGAGTAGGCCATTTGGCCCCTCGAGCCTGATCCACCATTCAATAAGATCATGGCTGATCTGACCATGGACTCAGCTCACCTTCCCTGCCCGCTCCCCATAACCCTTTACTCCCTTATCGCTCAAAAATCTGTCCATCTCCGCCCAGCCTCCACAGCTCTCTGGGGCAAAGAATTCCATGGGCTAGACTTTCCACTTCACATCGCCCATATAATCGCCCAAAACGGCCTTTCATCGCCCTGTTGAAAAAAAGTGGAAATTCAGGCTGGATCATCGCTGAAAAATGATCCCCCTGACTTTCGGCTCACATTGCCAAACTGATTGCCCGCACATCACCCAGGCTAACTTTCGGCACATCGCCGGGCTCGCCGACAACAGTGCCGGGAAATAGTTGCTTTTCCCGGGCTTTACTCACAGAACTCTGCACTACGGATGCTATTTTGAATATCTGAGGAAAGGAGGGAGGCTGCAAAAACAAGAGTGCTCTAATAATTTGTGAGTTATAAGTGTATTTGATAGATATATCCAGTCAAATTTAAACTTAAATTATTTATTATAATTTATTTTCGTAGAAAGGTCAGTTTAGTAGTAGAAAAGGCATTTATATAAACAGTGAAAGAATGGAGGCTGCATCTTTCTCTGCCATTACTTGTGTGCAGAACTGCTGGCATCTGAGCTTGAGTTAAGTGAAGGGTTAAGTGAAGGGGTCAATCGTAGAAGTCGCAGAGTAATGCATGGACGTATGAGGAGACCTTACAGCCGAAGAACTTACAAGGAAAGGCAATCTTACCTGAACTTGTCTGATAACGCGTGCCTTCGGAGGTTGCGCTTCCGAAAGGAGGTCATCGATGAGATTTGTCAGCTCATCAAAGGGGATCTGCAGCCTGCCAGCACCATCAGGACAACATTGCCCGTTGAGGTAAAGGTTTCTGCGGCGCTATCATTCTATGCAACGGGCTCCTTTCAGGCTTCAGCTGGCGACATCTGCCATATCTCTCAGCACGCCACACACTGCTCCATTCGACAAGTGACTCAAGCCCTTTACGCTCGCAGGATGGATTTTATAAACTTCCCCATGACCAGGGAGGCACAAACCGGGAGGGCTTTAAGAATAGCAAATTTCCCCAAGGTGCAGGGAGTAATAGACTGCACGCACATTGCCCTGAAATTACCTTTACAGAATGCAGAGGTGTTTCGTAACCGAAAGAAATTTCACTTGCTAAATGTGCAGCTCGTTGTCGACCACAACCAGATTATCATGGCAGTTAATGCTAATTTTCCACTCAGCATCCATGATGCGCACATCCTGCGAGAGAGTGCCAATCAGCCACGAGGTCATGGTTTGATGCTGGGGGATAAAGGATATGGCCTTGCCAGCTGGTTTATGACCCCCCTGTGTAACCCCGTTACTGAGGCCGAGAAGCGTTACAGTGAAAGCCACATTGCTACAGGTAACATTGTCGAAAAGACAATTGGAGTCCTAAAGCAACGTTTCAGATGCCTGGACCACTCAGGAGGCAGCCTACAGTACCATCCTGACCAGGTTGCTGAGTTTATTGTGGTGTGCTGCATGTTACATAACCTGGCTGTAAGGAGAGGACATTTTGCCAGATGGGGCTGCCGACCCACCTCAGGAAGGATTGGCGACGGAAGAGTTGGATGATGAGGAGCAGCAGGAGGAGGAGGAGGAGCAGGAGGAGGCCGATGAGCATCTCGGGGAGGACATTAAACCTGGCGATGAACCCATGCCCACGCCTACCCGCAAGAGTGGAAAAACCATGTGGGAGTGACGCGGTTGCAAGTGTGTTGCGTGAGCAGCTCATAACTGAACACTTTGAATGAATTTTCATTGTGGACAGTCAGAGTTCCAGTTACATTTATCGCAAAGCAACGGTTGTGTTTGCGATGGCATTGAGCTTGGTCGGCCATTGTTTACATCAATATGTTACATTGTTTACATTAATAAGTTAGCATGTTATTATAAGAAAATGCACAACAATTGTAAATTGTAAAAAGTAATAAAAAAATGTTACTCAAACAAAATTTAAATTTCAACTGCAACAGGAGCAACCCAAACAACCCAAAAACCCATCCACCCACCCAACCTCCCCAAGCAACACCCCAACAGTAAACAGTAAATCATTAACAGAGAGAACTAGAAACAATATTCTCATCACCTGCGGCCATGTTTCCCTCCCCGTACTCTAGCCCCACCCGCTCAATTTGGTCCCCGGGTGGCGCCGAGACGTCGCAGGTGTGCAACTGCCAATGGCAAGACTTCCTGCCGTGGTGGAGAAACTGCTGGTGCGATCGCCTGTTGGGGGCAGGGGGGAAGGCGAAGCGTGGGGATCGCCTTCCGAGTCAGAAGCAATTGCTTCCTCCCGACCCGCTTGTGTGCTGGCATTTGTGGTCTGTGGCATCACGTCACGTTCAGGTGCAGCGCCGTGTCCCGCCAACAATGCATGCCGCAAGGCATTGGTGGCGACGGTCTGCTGAACCATCTGCTTGAGCGTCTGTTGTGACACCTGGAAGAAGGTCTCCGTGAAGTGGGAGAAGGTCTCTGTGAATTCCAGAAAAGCCTGGAGATGGTCGCGACTTATCGTGAAGGTCTCCTTGCACATTTGAGCCAAGTCATCCAAGCGATCGGCCAGGGAAGGCGTGTGCTCTACTTGCTGACTCAGCCTCCGCGGGATCTGCGAGGGCACTAATGCTCACCTTGGCGTCGAAAGTTGCGCGCCGCTGCTTCTTCTGTCGAAGATGCCGACATAATGGCCACAGGTCCCATAGGTGATTCCACTGCATGATGAGGGAAGCTAGGGGCATCTTTCTCCAAATCCACTTCCTCCTCCTCCTCTTCCTCTTCCTCCTCCTCCTCAGGCTCTGTGGTATCTTCCTCCTCCTCCTCCTCCCCACCTGTGATGAGAACCAACTGTAATGGAACCGCGCATTTGTGCTGTTGGTGTTGTGGGCCCTGCAAAACACAAGTGAGCTTATTGAATTTATTAAAGCAGAGGGGTACACATTGCAGAGGAGCATCAATACTACAATAAATGAGACTAGGAGACATTACATAACAATGCATCATATGTTAGTACATATGGTAGTACATCGATGCGGAATTGAGTAACAGAGTTGTAGAGGCAAGATTAGTCTGAGATTGATTAAGAGGACCGCACATTCGTATCTTGTCATGAAACGACATTACATTACTTTAACACTGCTAGACACATAGAAACGTAGAAACGTGACACATCAGAGGGCTCGGCAGATCCACGGGAGAAGGCCGCTCGACTGTGGGTCCCCACCAGAGCCGCAGCACGCTCCTCAATGTCAGTCAGCAGCTGTAACGCAGCTGCGCTCACTCCTGTGCACCTCTGTTGGGTTCGGTTGTTCGATGTCTTCCTCTGCAAAACTGGCAAAGTGCATGGCATAATCTGTATGGTATGTGTACTATCATGGAAAGACATTTTAACAGTTATAACACATATCGGGGATATGAGGTGATGATTGACACAAACATATCTCTCTCCAATACAATCTCCATACAAAATGTAAAATCTGTTCTTACTCTTGCTGACAACTCTCTGGGGCAGAGAATTCCATAGATTTACAACGCTCTGAGAGAAGAAATTTCTCCTCATCAGTTTTAAATGGGTGGCCACTTATTCTGAGACTATGTGCCCTAGTTTTAGTTTCCCCTATGAGTGGAAATATCCTCTCTGCATCCACCTTGTCCAGCCTCCTCAGTATCTTATAGGTTTCAATAAGATCATCGCTCATTCTTGTGAACTCCAATGTGTATAGGCCCAACCTACTCAACCTTTCCTCATTACTCAACTCCCTCATCTCCGGAATCAACCGAGTGAACCTTCTCTGAACAGTCTCCAATGGAAGTATATCCCTCCTTAAATAAGAAGACCAAAACTGTACGCAGTACTCCAGATGTGATCTCACCAATACCCTGTACAGTTGTAGCAGAACTTGTCGGCTTTTATACTCTATCCCCTTTGCAATAAAGGCCAACATTCCATTTGCCTTCCTGATTACTTGGTGTACCTGCACACTAACTTTTTGTGTTTCATGCACAAGTGCCCACAGGTCTCTCTGTACTGCAGTACTTTGTATTTTTCTCCATTTCAATTATAATTTGCTTTTCGATTATTTTTTCTGCCAGAGTGGATAACCTCACATTTTCTTACATTATACGCCATTTGCCAAATTTTTGCCCACTCACTTAACCTGTCTATGTGCTAGAACCTCCACTTTTATTGCATGCTTAATGCCCACTTAATGCCCATTTTTCCACTGAAGTGATGTATAATGCTCATATATTTCCCATTTTGGTACAAAATGGAAATTGGTGGGCATTTTTCGGAAACTTATCGGCGAGCATTACTTTCCCTATGTGCTTAACGCCGGGAAAAAATATTACTGTCCATCCACTTTTCTTGGGCGGAATCAGCAGAATGGGCAAATTCAACACCCATAATATCGCCCAGCATAACTTTCCACACGGATTTAATGCCGAGATTCAATATTAACGCCCGCCCATTTTTTTTTGTCGTAAAGAGCATATTTACCGAAACTAGGGGCTATGAGATCGCCCAGCGTCACTTTCACCACCTCGTACACATATCGTCCACAATATCGCTAGCTCAAAAAACCACCCAAAAAATGTGGAACTAACCGGAATGAGTCACAGCGTTATGGACGCCATGTTCTACATCACATGTCACGTCCTTTAAAAGGCTGCTGTGCTTCAACCTCGGCGGAGTTCGGATGTACTCTGCAGGTCGTTGGAGTTGATGTGAACATCTGTAAAAACATCTTGACCACACTGTGACCAATTGGAATTGAAGAGGTGTGTTCGTCGGGGCATTCCTTGTTTGTGACCAATCGGTGGAAAACAGAGAGCTACTGCAATGGGGCCTGTCCTTTCTCACCCTCTCTTGGTGACCAATTACATGCAGCAGACTCGACATAGTTGAAGGAATGCGCCACTGCATTATGTGCCCAATGTAAGACGGGACAGACAGATCAGGAGGAACAGACGTTACACCCCCCCACAAGTACACGGAGAAGCATTTTTACCTCGACTTGCCCGACACCACCTGCTTTTGGAGACTGCGCTTCCACAAAGAGGTTATCACTGAGGTATGCCAGCTGCTAAGGGCAGATCTGCAGCCTACCAGCACCATCAGTACTGCACTGTCGTTCTATGCCTCAGGTTCCTTTCAGGCACAGCTAGAGATATTTGCTGACTTTCTCAGCATGCCACACATCGTTGCATTAGACAAGTCACTGAAGCCCTGTACGCACGCAGGAGGAACTTGATCAGCTTCCCTTTGACTAGGGAGGCACAGAGTGAGAGGGCTCTAGGATTCTCCAGAATTGCAAACTTCCCCAAGGTGGAGGGAGCAATAGACTGTAGGCACATCGCGATGTGGGCACCTTTTCAGGATGATGAGGTTTTCAGGAACCACAAGGGATTCCACTCCCTGAATGTCCAGCTGGTTGTCGACCACAAGCAAATTATACTGACAATGAATGCTCACATCCTGTGTGAGAGCACTTGTTTAACAATGAGCCACAAGGTCAATGCTGGATGCTTGGTGACAAAGGATATGGCCTCGCCACCTGGGTGATGACCCCCCCCCCTGCGTGACACCCACACCGAAGCCAAGAGGCGATACAACGAGAGCCATAGAGCAACTCGCAATATCGTGGAGAAAACCATTGGGGTGTTGAAGCAGCACTTTAGATGCCTGGACCACTCAGGAGGCGAGCTCCAATACCACCCTGAGCAGGTAGCTAAATTTGTGATGGTGTGCTGCACAACTTGGCTATCAGGAGGGGACAATAATTGCCTGATGAGTCTGACAGTCGACTTCACCAGAGAGAGGAAGAGGAGGATGAGGAGGTGGACGCTGACATCGGCCCAGACAACCAGGCTGACACTGAAGCTATGACCCCGCTGCCCCGTAGACCGCATGGAAGGGCCCAAGGTGGCATGATAGCTGCAAGAGACTTATGTCAGGAGCTCATCAATGATCGCTTTGCCTGAAAGAACATTGGTGTTATTTACAAAGCTGACACATTGCTGGGTGTGCAGGTCATACATCAATGGTGGGCATCACCTTGGTGGCAGTTAAAGTTTAAGTTGATTGAAGTTAAGTGTGATTATACCCTTTGATGTAAAGGATTCACCAGCATGTAATGGTGCAGCTACCTGAGTCAATGTGCTACAATGTTTTGTTAAAACCGAACATTAGTTTGAAATCATCAGTATTTCTGTACAAACCAACTCTTTCCTCCCCGCCCCCCCCCACCAGTTTCTGCTCCCCCACCTCTACCCTTCCCCCTTCCCCTCCTGACTCCAAGCTGCCTGGCCGAAGAGGTCCTCAGGTGGTGTTTCGTGGGGGGGAGGGGGGGTGATGGCCGAAGCGCTGCTTGGACAGATACGGGAGAGGACGGTCCCGAGGTGGGAACGTGCTCCGAGCTCGAAGCAAGATGTTGCTGCTGGCTCTCATGTATGGTTAGCAATGGGGGTGTGGCACCTTGGGGTGCAGTGCAGTGCTCCGGGACCACTGGGAGCCCTCTGCTACCTGGCTACCAGTTCCAGGGCCTTCTCCATGCCTTCCATGTTATATCTTATTTGTTGGACAAAAGCTCGGTGCCAACTATGTTCTTGGTGCTTAGTAGGCTTTTTGCTGCTGGTGAATCTCCGTCGTTTCCCCCCACAACAGCCAGACAAGCACACACCAGAGCCACACACTCTTTCAGTGTCTCTGAGCTCCCTCTCTCTCTGTCTCCTCTTCTGCGCATGTCATGATGACCCTTGACCTCCTGAATCGCAGGAATTGAGCGTTGCCATGCCGTTGCTAAGGATGGCCACACTTTACGGCAGAAGGTCAAAAGAAATTTACGCTACCGCCCATTTCATATCGCTTGCGGTAACACCCATTTTCAAAAATGGAAACTAAGTGTTTTGAGAATGGGCGAGAGGCCAGCGATCTGAAAATCCTTTTTTACCGCCCATTCCGGAAATAACACCCATTTTTGGGCAATAAACACAAAAGTGGAGGTTCTAGCCCTTTATCCCTTTGCAGATTTTTTGTGTCCTCCTCACAATTTGCTTTCCCAACCATCTTTGTATCATCAGGAAACATGGCTACATTACACTCGGTCCCTTCATCCAAGTCATTAATATAGAAGCCTCTCATTGGTTCAAAAACCATGGACTGGTCTGGCTTTCATCAGTTACAAAATAGTCCCTGAGTCTTTCTCTCCCAGTTGAGCTGCAGCAGTGTCTTTCTGATGCCCAATATCAACCCCATCCCTGCTCTGTTTTGAAGTTCTCCTTTGCCCTTCTCTTGCCTATTGTGTCTCCCTATTTCTCTCCTCACTATCATTACTTCCTCCTTGCTTTCCCAATCATAGACTCAAAGAATATGAGCCACATCCTAACTTCCTGCCTTCCCCAGGGACTGAAAACCTTTCCAAAGCACACACATCTCAGATTTATAGTTGTAAACATTACTTTGATTGCAATAAAGCACTGGAGGCTGCATAATTAACAACACACTGATTGACAGCAGTCAAGAGAAAACTACATAGCTCTGTGTGATTTCCCTCCCCACCACAACTTTAGCTATTTTCTTTAACTGTATTACACAGTGAACAATATGTTCCATACCAGCTATCAGCAAAAACTGGAATATTGTACTTCTGTACTACTCCACATATCCATTTTTTCAGTACTGGGATATCTTCTTATCAGAAAAAGGGCTAATTCATTACTGGACCTCAATTTCCATCACTGGAGCTTGATTCTGAAGTACTGAAGATCATCATTTTCAGCTTTCGACAATTTTCACTCCCTTCCATGATGGAGACAAAGCATTTTAAAATCCCTAAATAATGGAGCCCAGTTTGATATGTTGCCATGTGTCTAGTGTTCTCTGAAGCAGTATAGCTTTCTTCAGAAGGCCTTTAGATGTCCATGTTTGGAATTGTCCATTAAATAACAGTTGTGATAATTGCTTTGCAAAGCATCCTGAAATGGTTTGTCTATAACTATGACTTACAATTGGCCAAATCAATGTTGCATTGATGAATGAACCAGTTAGCGGCTAACATTCTATGACTGCAGAAAACACCTATCATTAAGTAGAACACACTACATGGCAAGACATCTGGTCCTCAATTTGACACAGTTGATATCCAGTCCTGCATTAAATTCTCTGTGAGGCGGCCTTTTATCTAGAACCGTATGTGCATGCAAGGTGGAATTTCATCCTTGGGTAAAGTCTTTTATTTCAGTCTCACAAATGGTGATTACTTCCTGCCATCTGGCATGGCTGCCTGTGTGTGAATCGTCGGTTTTACATTGCTAGTTACTACAAAAGGAGAAGCACCCTTTTCATTCACTGTGGCATTGTCAGCCTCTATTAAAACACCTTTGTCTTATCGCCCATGTGGCCTAAGGGATAATGTGGCATTATGATGTAGTGCTGGTTCTCTACCAGCTTCATCTGTAGTGGTGTGATAAGTGCTTGTGTCATAAGGCAAAATCTATATGCCTCATGTAATGTCACACCTATCCTCAGCTGGTTTTAAACTTATATTCAGGGATATTTTTGTTCTATGCAGACTGTTTGCCTTGATTGTACATTTTCTTGTGTTTCTTGCAGTCGGTGTTTCGCCTCATGTTCAGTTCCTGGCTGAGTCCCATGTTTGCACTTTCAAAACCTTTCCCTTGTGGAGTTGTCAGCCAGCTTACATTTCAGATTCCTCCAATGATACACATTTTTCTCATGCAGGAGATGTTCATGAGCATCAGTTCAATATCTTTTATTTTCAGAAAAAAGTTCCAACTTGCAAGTTGTAGCTTACATTGTGCAATTGTCACTTCAGCTTACCAGTATTATCAGTCCCATTGCCTGTTACAATACATAGCCGCAATGCTGTCCCACTGTTTTACCTCTAAAATCTCCAGTCTCATAGATCATGACCCGGATTGCAGTCAGCGACAAAGAGTTGATGCTTGCCACTGACCTCGAAGAAAGCTGCCCACAAAGATCGTGATCTCGGTGGCATGGATTTCACCTTTCCCACATTAATTTGATTCTGGCGCTAAGCCTCGGAGATCTCCAGCATCAAGCAACAGTGATGTCATCAAGCTGGCTAAGCAACCAATCACTTACTCACAGACAATAAACCAAGAAGTAAAATGCACTGATTGTCCTTCATTTTTTTAATCATTTTACAGAGAGCGAAATAAAGATTGGGACATAGACATGGGATTAAGGTAGAAGCTGAAATGTCATAAACAAACTTTACAAAAATATATATTACATGAAAAACCATTAAATTTTTATCATAATGGAAAAAATGACATTCCACAAATATAAAGTTAGTTTTTCAGGGCCAGAACGGTTGTTCAGCAGTAGTTGTGACTCAGTACACCGTTAAAAACCTAGTTACACCTCATTGAACAAGGCTTAAGTTTTTATTTAACAGCCATGTTACAACATAAAAGGATAAGTTCTCGCCAGTTCAGTGATTTCAATTGATTGTCGGCTGCGGGAATTTCAACAGTGCGTCTTGTGAATAGAAGAACTGCACGAGGTTGAGTACTGTGAGTTAAACTTAGTGTGACCTTAGTCTTCGTTATTACAACTCCAGAGTGCCTAAACAACATGGCAGCCAACCTTTTATACTGGCCCTGCACATCTGTGCAGGTGACCATTAGGACTCCAACAGTCGCACCCTCTGGTGGCAAGTGTTACATAGTTACATACATAACATCGTGTCCTGTGGAGGAGCAGAATTGACTGAGAGCAATTTCTGGATTTCCATGTTTAACTGAGCATGTGCCGGATGCCAGAAGTTGTTGCCAGTTTCACAGTTGTAATGACGGCAAACGCTGACAGTTTCATCATCATTACAACTGCAAATTCCGAGCCCATGTGTTGGCATGATTACATAGTTGTAGTATGGTAAATCAGAGGGCCCATTGAAGAAAATTGAAACTTATGTGCCCACTAATAGTTTTCATTCAAAACTCAATGATTCTTTTCATTTAAAAAATGTGACCTATATGCATGTCAATATGGTATGTAAGACAGATTGTGTAGCTGTGAGAGGTTGTGAAACATATTGGATGGCATGGGTAACAAAGGGGATTAAATAAAATGTGGCTTGAGATAGAAAGATGTGTAAGAGATCACCAGAGGAATAAGAGTCCGAGGAGAGGAGGAGATGTCTTCTCAGCATCCAACTGAAACAGGCGAGAGCTCCATTGAAGGAGAATAAATTCTAAACTAATCCTCAGAAACAATGGGAGAAATTTTAACAGTGAAGGGCACATGAGTTTTGTAATATATGTGGACTTGTATTTACTCTGTACAGCCACCAGAGGGCTCATCCCTGGAGTTCCAAGGGATCCCATAATCCCTTCGAAGCATAGGTATTTAAGGAGGCTTCACAGGTTGGAGAGGCACTCTGTAGACCTGCAATAAAAGACTAAGGTCACATTTTACTTTGAGCTCTCAGTGTTCAGTCTGACTCTTTCTCCTTACACAACAACTGGCGATGAGATACAAAGAGCGAACCCAAAGATGCAGAGAACAGTGGGCATCCTGGAGAAATTTTCGGAGGGAAATGATTGTGAAACTTTTGTGGAGCGACTCGACCAATACTTCGTGGCCAACAAGCTAGGTGGGGAAGAGAGTGCTGTCAAATGAAAGGCGATCCTCCTCACCGTCTGTGGGGCACCAACGTATGGCCTCATGAAGAATCTGCTCACTCCAGCAACACTCACGGAGAAATCGTACGACGATTTGTGCACACTGGTCTGAGAGCATTTGAAACCGAAGGAAAGCATTCTGATGGCGAGATATCGGTTCTACACCAACAAAATGTCTGAAGGCCAGGAAGTGATGAGTTCTGTCGCCAAGCTAAGACGCCTTGCAGGACATTGCGAATTTGAAGGACAGTTGGACCACATGCTCAGAGACTTTTTTGTATTTGGCATTGGCCACGAAACCATACTTTTGGCTGTAGAGACCCCAACCTTGAGTAAGGCCAAAGCGATAGCCCAGGCATTCATTGCCACGAGTGACAATACGAAGCAAATCTCTCAGCACACAAGTGCTGCTACAAATACTGTGAACAAAGTGATGTTGTTTTCGAATTGTAATCTACAGGGCAGGTCACACATACCTGCAGCTGCACGTCAGCAGATGACTCAGAGTCCACCATCAAGGGTGATGAATGCAAGGCCATTAACACCTTGTTGGCGCTGCGGGGGTGATCATCGTTTCCATTCATGCCGATTCAAAGAATACGTTTGCAAGGGCTGTGGAACAATGGGACACCTTCAACGAGTGTGCAGGCAAGCTGCTAAGCCTGTTAAACCTGCAAACCACCATGTTGCAGAGGAGGACAAATCCACGGATGATCACGACGAACCAGAGCCTCAGATAGAGGAGGCAGAGGTACATGGGGTGCACACATTCACCACGAATTGTCCCCCGATAATGCTGAGTGTTGAACTAAATGGACTCTCGGTGTCAATGGAGCTGGACACGAGCACGAGCCAGTCCATCATGGGCAAAAAGACTTTCGAAAGGTTGTGGTGCAACAAGGCCTCAAGGCCAGTCTTAACTCCAGTTCACACGGAACTAAGAACTTACACGAAAGAACTGATTCCTGTAATCGGCAGTGCTACCATAAAGGTCACCTATGATGGAGCGGTGCATAAGCTACACTATGGGTGATACCGGGCAATGGTCCCACGCTGCTCGGCAAGAGCTGGCTGGGAAAGATACGCTGAAACTGGGGCGACGTCCGAGTGCTATCGCCCGCTGACGACACTTAGTGTGCCCAGTTCTTAAACAAATTTCCTTCGCTGTTCGAACCAGGCATCGGGGAATTCCAAGGAGCAAAACTACAGATCCACCTAATTTCGGGGGCATAACCCATCCATCACAAAGTGAGAGCAGTACCATACATGATGAGAGAAAGGGTAGAGATCGAGCTAGACCGGCTGCAATGAGAGGGCTTCATTTCACCGATTGAGTTCAACGAGTGGGCCAGTCCTATTGTCCCAGTCCTCAAGAGACACGGCACCATCAGAATCTGTGGCGATTACAAAGTAACTATCAATCGTTTCTCCCTGCAGGACCAATACCCACTACCAAAGGCCGACAACTGCTTTGCAACGCTAGCGGGAGGAAAGATGATCACGAAGCTGGATCTGACTTCGATCTACATGACGCAGGAACTGGAGGAATCATTGAAGGCCCTCACCTGCATCAACGTGCACAAAGGGCTTTTTGTTTATAATAGATGCCCGTTTGGAATCCGATCAGCAGCGGCAATATTCCAGAGAAGCATGGAAAGTTTATTGAAGTTGGTCCCGCACACTGTGGTCTTCCAGGACGACATCTTGGTCATGGGTCGGAACACAGTCGAGCACCTGCAGAACCTGGAGGAGGTTTTTAGTCGACTCAACCGCGTGGGGCTCAGTTTAAAATGCTCGAAGTGTGTTTTTCTGGCGCCTGAAGTGGAGTTCTTGTGAAGGAGGGTTGCGGCGGACGGCATCAGGCCCACCAACGCGAAGACGGAGGCAATCGAGAACGCACCGAGGACACAGAACATGATGGAGCTGCGGTCGTTTCTGGGACTCTTGAACTACTTTGCTAACTTCTTACCGGGTCTCAGCACACTGCTAGAACCACTGCATGTCTTACTATGAAAAGACGGCGAATGGGTTTGGGGCAAAAGCCAAGAAAATGCCTTTGTAAAAACGTGAAAATTGTTATGCTCAAACAAATTGCTTCTGTTGTATGATCCATGTAAGCATTTGGTACTAGCATGTGATACGTCGTCATATGACGTCGGGTGTGTATTGCAACAAACTAATGATTTCGGGAAACTGTAACCGGTTGCTTACGCATCCAGGAGTCTGTCTAAGACTGAGAGAGCCTGCAGCATGATTGAAAAAGAAGCGTTAGCGTGTGTCTATGGGGTAAAGAAAATGCATCAATACCTGTTTGGGCTAAAATTCGAATTGGAAACTAACCATAAGCCATTTATATCCCTGTTTTCCGAGAGTAAAGGGATAAATACCAACACATCGGCCCGCATGTAGAGATGGGCGCTCACGTTGTCCGCCACAGACCAGGCACAGAAAACTGTGCTCTCAGTAGGCTGCCATTGCCCACCACGGGGGTGGAAATGGCGTAGGCCGCAGATCTAGCCATGGTTATGGAAGCATTTGAGAGTGAGCAATCACCCGTCATTGCCCGGCAGATCAAAACCTGTACAAGCCAGGACCTCTTATTATCTCTAGTCAAAAACTGTGTGATTCACGGGAGTTGGTCCAGTTTCCCAGTGGAAATGCAGGAAGAGATAAAGCCTTTCTAGCGGCGCAAAGATGAAATGTCTATACAGGCAGACTGCCTTCTGTGTGACAATCGGGTAGTGGTCCCCAAGAAGGGCAGAGACACCTTCATCAATGACCTCCACAGTACCCACCCAGGCATTGTAATGATGAAAGCGATAGCCAGATCCCACGTGTGGTGGCCCGGTATTGATGCGGACTTAGTGTCCTGTGTTCACAGATGTAATACATGCTCGCAGTTAAACAATGTACCCAGGGAGGGGCCGCTAAGTTTATGGTCTTGGTCCTCCAAACCGTGGTCTAGGGTACACATCGACTATGCAGGCCCGTTCTTGGGTAAAATGTTCCTTGTGGTTGTAGACGGGTACTCCAAGTGGATTGAATGTGAAATAATGTCGGCTAGCACATCCGCTGCCACTACTGAAAACCTGCGGGCTATGTTTGCCACTCACGGCTTACCCGATGTCCTGGTGAGCGACAGCGGGCCATGTTTTACCAGTGCGGAGTTCAAAGAATTCATGATCCGTAACGGGATCAAACATGTCACATCTGCCCCGTTTAAACCAGCGTCCAGGTCAGGCAGAGAGAACAGTGCAAACCATCAAGCAAGTTTTGAAGAGGATAACTGAAGGCTCACTGCAGACTTGCCTATCCTGAGTCCTGCTTAGCTACAGCACGAGACCCCACTCACTCACTGGGATCCCATCTGCTGAACTGCTCATGAAAAGAGCACTTAAGACAAGGCTCTCGTTAGTTCACCCTGATCTACATGAACAGGTAGAGAGCAGGCGGCTTCAACAAAGTGCATACCATGATAGCGCAAATGTATCACGCAAGATTGAAATCAATGATCCTGTATATGTATTAAATTATGGACAAGGTCCCAAGTGGCCTCCCGGCACTGTCATGGCCAAAGAGGGGAGCAGGGTGTTTCGGGTCAAACTTTCAAATGGACTCATTCACTGGAAACACTTGGACCAAATCAAACTCAGATTCACAGACTATCCTGAGCAACCCACCTTGGACCCTACCTTTTTTGATCCCCCAACATACACACCAGTAGCAACCGGCACCACGGTTGACCACGAAGCAGAACCCATCATCCACAGCAGCCCTACAGGGCCCAACACACCAGGCAGCCCAGCAAGACCAGTTGTACAGCAGCCCAGCGAGGGCCCAACAAATGATTCAACAATACCAGCTTTCACACCGAGATGATCAACCAGTGCAAGAAGGGCCCCAGATCGACTCACATTGTAAATAGTTACACTATTGACTTTGCGTGGGGGATGGTTGTTATATATGTGGACTTGTATTTATTCTGTACAGCCACCAGAGGGCTCATCCCCTGGAGTCCCAAGTGATCCCATAATCCCTTGGGAGCAGAGGTATTTAAGGAGGCTTCACAGGTTGGAGAGGCACTCTGGAGACCTGCAATAAAAGACTAAGGTCACACTTTACGTTGAGCTCACAGTGTTCAGTCTAACTCTTTCTCCTTACACAACAAGTTTAAGTGTGGGTGGGGGCCTAAGATGGCAAAATCCCGATTTCCGTGTTTAACCCAGACACAATAGGCTAACCCCTTCCAGAAAGGCAGGTTGCCAATTTAAATTTGCAAATCAATTCATTGCAGTAACATTTCAACACCTTTTGAAATTTAATGGTTTCCCGGAATTCCTCAAACTCGCCATTGCAACCAAGGCCAGAACAGAAAGCAAATTCAAGGGCTTATTAAAAATCAGGCAAATACTGCAATAAATAGTCAGTGCTGACAGCTGCTTTCTTACCTGGGAATGGGTTTGTTCACACTACGTGTAGTGAGAGGTTAGTTTCTAAAGTTTGAACATTTTGAAACTCAGATCAGGGTGGTTGGTGCCTTTGCTTCCTTAGATTGGAGCTCGGATCAGGGTGACCATCACCGGCAGCCTGCTGTCGAGAGACCTGCAGGTGGTGAGCAGAGAATAGAGCAGCAGAGAGGTCGAGCTCACAGGAGGCACTACACATGTAACAGGGTAGCAAGGCAGAGGCTTAGCTTCCTTAACCTCATGGAAGAGCAGTGCTTCCGGACGCTCAGTTTGTCACATCAGGTGGTGGCAGACACCCACACCCTACTAGAAGAAGAGCTGCTCCCTGGTAGACCTGATGGCCACACATTAGTAGTGGCTGTGAAAGTGATCATCTCCCTCAACTTGTTTGCTTCCAGATCCTTCCAGGGCTCTACCAGAGACATATTATGTGTCTTCCAGTTGGCTGATGGGTTGTTTGCCAGGTCCGGCATTATGCTAACTTCACCTGTGATGACGCCAGTCAGAATGAGTGGGCGTTCAGTTCTGCCTCTTTGGCTGGCTTCCCACAGATGCAGAGGTTCACTGACTGCACACAGCTGGCAATCCGTGCACCCCCAGATCAACCAGGTGTATTCGTAAACCATAAGAGGTTCTGCCCCATCAATATGCAGCAGGAGTGCACCAGATTCCTGGGGAGCTGCCAAGATGCTTTCATCCTGCAACAGTCCAAGCTCCTTGTCCTCTTTGGAGCTGCAAGCAGACGTAAGGGGTGCCTAGTCGGAGACAAAGGATACCCCCTTCAAACTTGGCCTGACACCCATGAGGAACCCAACCAATGAAGCCAAGACCGGTACACCCAAAATAATAAATGTTATGTGATTCTTCGAAAGAAGGGAAACTTAACAACATAACATTTTATCACACACCCCTGTTCATACCCTTGTGCAACTACAATTCTTTACTCTTTCTTTTCCTACTGCTCCTATGTGGTGCAACCCCTGTGGCTTCAGAAGAGGTAGAGGTAGTCTGCTGCGATCACTGCTCTGGCTGCTGAGATGCTCTTAACTAATGACCTCTGGGTTTTGGAGCCTGTGCGGGCTCAGCCATAGATTGCTCTACCTGCAACTGTGCAGGGGCCGACTCGGCCATCGGGAGAGGAGGCAGCATGTCAGATACTGGCTGAGGGGGTGGGGGAGAATACGGGTGAGAAGTTGGACAGCTTTTAGTGGAGTCCCCACTTCCATGTCCCCTTTCGCCATCATCCCTCTTGTGCGCCATCCACGCTTCACTCGTTGCACTCTGCTGGGGAGCAGCTTGGTGCAGATCACTGATGTGCTGCAAGGCCAAGGATAAGGTGTCTGTCATCCTTTAAAGATGGCAGACATGATCTGCATGGATTCATTTGATTGCTGTGATTGATGTTCCACAGAGTTGGCCATACTATCCATGGAAGAAGACATCCTCGCAATGCACTGCAACATCAACTCACTCATGCATGAGCTGGACTCCTGCATTCTCTCTGCAATTATTGACAGTGTATGTTGAAGGCCTGACAGTATGTCGAGATATTCTGTTGCCCCTCAATGATTATCCTTTTCATTGATGGCCCCCGAGCTACAGCATCTGTGTGCTGCTGAGCAGAGCTTGGAGAGGGCTATGCCCTCCGATGCAGACTCACCATAGCTGTCGCTGCCACCACTGTCCGCTCTTGCTCACTTGTGGACTGATCTCCAGCGCTTCCTCTTCAGCAGTTGTCAGCTATGGAGGACCAAATCCAGTTCGCTCCCTTTCCCTTGTGTTTTGCGCTCTCTTATCGGGGGAAAAAACAGACCTATGAGTGAGTGTAATGGCATGTGTTCACTTGAGGGCTGTAGTGCATTTGGTGAAGGTGACTATCAGGGAGAGAGAGGCATGAAACTGAATAGGGATGAGGGCGAGTGGCAGTGGTGGATGGATAGATGGAGATTTGAGGAAATGCACAGAAAGAGAAGATAGGTGTGCTTGCAAGGTAAGTGGGTGTGAGGCGTGATGTGATGGAGTAGGCTTGACAAGACAGAGTGAGGGGATGGGATGATGCACGCAGCAGGATGTAGATGAATGTGTAATTGTACACACCTTTCCTGACCAGGTTCTGTCATTAAAGCCCTTCTTGAATTGAATCCAGGAGTGTGGCACAATGCTCCTACTGCTGACCTCCTTGGCTACCTCCAGCCATGCATTCTTTGTTGCAGCAACAGGTTTCTTCCTCCCATTGTGGGAGAAGAATATCTCTCCCCGGCTCCTCACTGCCCCCAGCAGTACATCAAACAATGCACCATTAAAGCAGGGTGCAGCCTTTTAGTGTCCTGAGTTCATTGCCTACAATTGCTGTCTCTGTGACAAAGCTCTTACTCCTCCACATTCCATCTTTGGATTGTCCCTTTAAATGCTGGAATTGAGAACGCTTGATGCAGGTCCGCGCCATGGCCGCAGTCACTCAGTCGGCGCCAAACCTGAAATGAAAATGATAATGAGGTGGCTGCATTAAAAAGCCACTGACAAACCAGTTGAAATTCCTGCCGGGTTTCCCACCCGTTATCGGACTCCCCCCACACCGAACGTGCTTCCAAGTTAATACTGGGGCCAATATTTCAGTGAGCGAGTGGTCAATCTATGGATTAGACTTTTGGTAGACGGTGGAGGCAGTAGTATTAATTAATTCAAATGCAAATTAGATAGATTTCTTTCAGAAAATAACATTTTGGGATAGTGTATATGAATAATTCGAGACATGACATGTGCTAAGAAGGCCAAGGAAATTCCCGGCACACGTGTCTTCATCAGGACACCTGGGAGAAGACCGCCGCTGTTTTTGGAATAGTGACATGGGATCTTTTACATCCATCTGGGAGGTCAGACGGGGCCTCAGTTTAACATCTCATTGGAAAGGCAGCATCGCTGACAGTGCAGCACTCACTTAGTTCATCACTGGTGTGTCAGCCTAGATTATGTGCTCAAGCCTCTGGAATCAGAAGAACCCATGACCTTCTGCCTCAGAGGTGAGAGTGCTACCACTGATCCATGGCTGACATACTTTTAAGAAAAACTGTCAAAAGGATTATATAGGGTACCCAATACTGTAATCCTAGACTAGATGAAAAACAGGCTGGATTAAAAAAAATCTGTATATCTTCTGAAGATGAAAGTATTAATGAATTCCAGCTGGAAACCCTTCAAGCAAAAGTGTCTTTAACATCTGGGAAAATATTCAATTTCAATGTATCTCCAGTCTGGACTGAGTCGCCCAAAGCCTTTCCTTTGCAGCTATCAGCTGACACAGTATTGGTCATGTGCAAAGTTTGTTAATCAATCTTTTTGCAGCTTTGGTGGAAATTTATTTCACATCAAATGATTGTATTGTCCAGTTCCAGTTGTTGTATCAAATGCTTTAAACAGGTTCTGCCTCTACAGCGCCCATTTTTCAGGCATTAAAGGGTATATGGCGTGAACATGCTCCTTCCATGCTGGGTATTCGCCACATGCAATAGTGGTTAGGGGATTCTTTAGTAGTCCCGATGGTCCCAAGGCCTGTTTCAAGCCTATTCCCAAAAAGGTTAGCGCCTAATCGCAGTGTGAGCGTGCATGCTGCAGTCAGTGTTCTCACTTACACCAGCTTACAGCAGGCAAACCAACCATCTGTAATGGGGCTGCTGGAGGCTGCCACCAAAAAGAGAAGTTTACCTGCATGTGTAGTCAGAAGGAGCAGGAGCATTCCACCCGACCACATTTGATCTGCTACTGCTACCCCTCCCGCCTCTCGATCTCCCCTCCCGTACACCCATCGGCTGATCTCCATCCTCTTCACGACCAGTGCAGTGCCTCTTGGGACACGATTGGCATCACCAGCATGCCAGTCAAGGCCTGATGATGCAAGAGAACCAATTTCATAGGATCCACATACATAATCAGTTTTGTCGCAGTGGTTTGCAATTGCCGCTGGGTTTACTCCTGAATTCGGGACAACCAATTTTTAGGCCATTGTGTCCAGTGTTTCAAATGGTGGAGTGGTGCAGGTGGAGTTAAAACAATTTCACTGATATATATTGCTTTGTATTTTTCATCATCTGGTTGCGCAACAGTCTCAAACCAAGGGAGAAGCCTGGCGTAAAAGCAACTAATGTGATTATTCTAACAGCGATTTCTTAGTGTACCAACTGAGTCAGAATAGTGGGACATGAGCTTCCATCCACAAACCTCCGTATACCAAGTGGGGGTGATGATTTCCTCTGCTTGCAGCATGTTGGCAGCTTTGTAAGCACAGCAAGACTTTTTCTGATCACTAATTCTGGTCACGTCCTCAAGGTCTTTTCTTAGAATGTGTTTACATTATTGCTAGAAGTAAGTAATGTCTCGAGGAAAACTTTCTGCTTTGTTTCTACAATACCATTAGCAGATAGGAACCAGAGGAGATTTCTGATCTCAAACAAGCTATCAGGAAAACCAACACCACAAGCAGGTGGATGGATGAATCAAACAGTAGATCGCCTGGGATCCTGGATGTTTGGGTACAGAGTGCAACTCATTTTCAATGACCGTCAACGACAGAGGTCATCTGCATCCCCCCTTCCCCCCCTCCCCTCTTCCCTTCCCACCATCCACATCCCTGCCCCCATCCCCCTCTCCAGCTTTACCCCAAGGAAAGCCATGTGCCATAAAAGATCTGAAGAGATGTTGCAAAATAAATAAAACCATTCTTTTAGCCATGTCATCCGTGGCTCAGTTGGTAGCATTCTCACCTCTAAGTCAAAAGATTGTAGCTTCATGTCCCACTACAGTGATTTGAGTACAAAATCTAGGCTGATACTGAAGTGAAGTACTGAGGGAGTGCTGCAATGTCGGAGGTGCTATTTTCTGCCCTCCCAGATAGACAAAAAAGATCTCATAGTACTATTTGAAGAAGAGTAGAGGAGTTCCCCTGGTGTTCTGGCCAATATCTATCCCTCAACCAACATCTAAAACAGATAATCTGGTCATTTATTTCATTGCTATTTGAGGGAGCTTGCTGTGCGCAGATTGACTGCCATGTTTCCTACATTACAACAGTGACTACACTTCAAAAGTACATTAGCTGCAAAGTATTTTGCAACGTCCTGAGGTTGTGAAAGGTGCTAAATAAATGCAAGTGTTTTCTTTCTTTCTTCTATAGAATGTTGTCACTGTGTAACATTAGAATACAGGTTTAACACTCTTTTAGAAAGTATAGGGTAACAATTGACAAAACACTTGATGAAGCAATAGTTGATACAAAAGATTTATTTTTAGTTAAACTTTCCCCAGTTTCCCAAATGAGTTGGCAAGTTTCAGGACCAATTTAGATAACAATATTGAAATTCCCTGAGGCATCACAAGCAGATGTTCCTGTCCTCTTTCTCATCAGATTGTTGGTGAGGTTCTGAGCAGCACCACTTTTACAGATACTGTGCGAAGTCACTGATAAGAAGAAACTATTCACACATCTAAATGCCACTTATGCATAGGTAGCATTTTTTTTACAAACCAACCCTTATGTTTACTGTAGCGTTAGAACTAGATAGGTTCTTGTTTTCACATAGGCTGTATGCTTCATTGCATTTCCACTGTAGTAAGCAAATATGTTATGTTCCATAAGTCAACCATAAAATGCAGGTACCACTGTATAAATAATTAGAAACGCATTTTCTTCAAACTTTGTTATGAAGGTCAAGTTATGTAGCTTACTTCAAAATTCTGTAAAATGAGTTGCATTGACCCCAGTGTCCAGGATTAAAAGTAGGATTGAAGTGTCGGCCTTGGCTCAGTGGTAGGCAATCTTGCCTCTGAATCAGAGTGATGTGGGTTAAAGTCCCACTCCAGAGACTTGAGTACAAATCTCAGTTGACACTCTAGTGCAGTACTGAGGGGATGCTGCACTATTGGTAGGTGCCATCCTTCAGATGACATGTTAAACTGAAGACCAGTCTGCCCTCTCAGGTGGACATAAAAGATCCCACAGCACTATTTCAAAGAAGAGCTGAGAACATCTCACAGTGTCCTGGCTAATAGTTACCTCTCAACTAACATCACTAAAACAGATTATCTGGTTATTTATCTTGTTGCTATTTAGGGGACCTTGCTGTGCTTTAAAAAAAATTAGTTCCTGGGATGTGGACAAGGCCAGCATTTATTGCCCATCTCTAATGGCCCTCGAGAAGGTGATGGTGAGCTGCTTTCTTGAACCACTGCAGTCTTTTTGGTGAAGGTACTCCCACAATGCTGCTAGGTAGAGAGTTCCAGGATTTTGACCCAGCGACAATATATTTCCAAGTCAGGAGGGTGTGTAACTTGGAGGGGAACTTGCAGATGAACGTGCTCCCAGGCGCCCGCTGCTCTTGTCTTTCTAGGTGATAGATGTCACAGGTTTGGGAGGTACTGTCAAAGAAGTCTTGGCAAGTTGCTGAAGTGCATCTTATAGATGGTACACACTGCTGCCACGGTGCACCGGTGGTGGAGGGAGTGAATGTTTAAGGTGGTGGATGGGGTGCCAATCAAGTGGGCTGCTTTGTCCTGGATGGTGTCGAGCTTCTTGAGTGTTGCTAGAGCTGCACTCATCCAGGTAAGCGGAGACTATTCCATCACACTCCTGACTTCTGCCTTTCAGATGGTGGAAAAGCTTTGGGGAGTCAGTAGATAAGACACTCGCTGTAGAAAATCCAGCCTCTGACTTGCTCTTGCTGCCACAATATTTATGTGGCTGTCCAGTTAAGTTTCTGGTCAATGGTGACCCCCAGGATGTTGATGGTGGGGATTCGGCAATGGTAATGTTGTTAAATGTCAAGAGGTGGCTGTTATGTATGAATGAAGAGTCTCACTACATACTGTGAGCTCAAGGTAAAGTGTGACCTTAGTCTTTTATTGCAGGTCTCCAGACTGGCTCTCCAGCTTGTGAGGCCTCCTTAAGTACAGGTGCTCCCAAGGGATTGTGGGATCTCTTGGGACTCCAGAGGATGAGCCCTCTGGTGGTTACACAAGGTATTTACAAGCTTACATATAAAACAACACTCTTCCCCCAAAGTCAATTGTGTAACTATTTACAATGTGAGTCAATCTGGGGCCTTTCTTTCCCTGGTTGATCATCTCGGTGCAAATGCTGGTTTTGGGTGAATCGTTTGTTAGGCCCTCGCTGGGCTGCTGTGCAGCTGGCCTTGCTGGGCTGCCTGGTGTGGTGAGTCCTGCTGGGCTGCTGCGGGTGATGGGTTCTGCATCGTGGTCAACCGCGGTGTTGTTTGCCCCTGGTGTGTATGTTGGGGGATCAAAGAAGGTAGGGTCCAATGTGGGTTGCTCAGTATAGTCCATGAATCTGAGTTTGATTTGGTCCAAGTGTTTCCGGTGAATGAGTCCATTTGAAAGTTTGACCCGAAACACCCTACTCCCGTCTTTGGCCACAACAGTGCCGGGAAGCCACTTGGGACCTTGTCCATCGTTCAACACAAATACAAATTCCTTGAATGTGTTGTCGCCTCCCAAATCCCTGCCCATCTTTCTGCAATTCCATGTTTAAATCCCTCAGATCTGGTTTCCACACCAGCCACTGTATCGAAACAGCTCTCATCAAAGTCACAAAAGACATCCTTTGTGACTGTGACAAAGGTAAACTATCCCTTCTTGTCCTTCTTGACTTGTCTGCAGCCTTTGACACAGTTGAGCACTCTAGCCTTCTCCAATGCCTCTCCACCATCGTCCAGCTGGCTGGGACTGCACTTGCTTGGTTCCATTCTTATCGATCCAATCAGAGAATCACCTGCATTGGCTTTTCTTCCCATCCTGCATCATTACCTCTGGTATTCCCCAATGATCTATCTTTGGTCCCCTCCTATTTCTCATCTACATGTTGTCCCTTGGCGACGTCTTCTGAAAACACAGCATCAGTTTCCACATGTTCGCTGTTGACACCCAGCTCTATCTCAATGCCACTTCTCTCGACCCCTCCATGGTCTCTAAATTGTCACACTGCTTGTCCGACATCCAGTTCTGGATGAGCAGAAATTTTCTCTAATTGAATATTGGGAAGCCATTGATTTTGGTCCCCACCACAAACTCCATTCCTCAGCCACTGAGTCCATCCCTCTCCCTAACCTCTATCTGAGGCTGAACCAAATTGTTTGCAACCTTGCTGTCATATGTGACCCTGAAATGAGCTTTCGACCTAATATCTGCAGCATAATTAAGACCGCCTATTTCCACCTCTGTAACATTGCCCATCTCCATCCTTGCCTCAGCTCATTCGCTGCTGAAGCCCTTATCCATGTCTTTGTTACCTCTAGACTTGACTATTCCAACGCACTCCTGGCTGGCCTCCCACATTCTACCCTACGTAAACTGGAGGTGATCCAATACTCGGCTGCACGTGTCCTAACTCTCACCAAGTCCCGCTCACCCATCACCCCTGTGCTCACTGACCGACATTGGCTTCTGGTTAGGCAACGCCTCGATTTCAAAATTTTCATCCTTATTTTCAAATCCACCCCATGGCCTCGCCCCTCTCTATCTCTGTAATCTCCTTCAGCTCCACAACCCCCCGAGATGTCTGCGCTTCTCTAATTCTGCCCTCTTGAGCATCCCTGATTATAATCACTTGATCATGGTGGGCATGCCTTCTGTTGCCTAGGTCTCAAGCTCTGGGACTCCCTGCCTAAATCTCTCCGCTTCCCTTCCTCTCTTTCCCCTCCTTCAAGGTGCTCCTTAAAACATACCTCTTTGACAAAGCTTTTGGTCACCTGCGCTAATTTCTACTTATGCAGCTCGGTGTCAAATTTTTAATCTCATAATAATCCTGTGAAGCGCCTTGGGTCGTTTCACCATGTTAAAGGCACTATATAAATACACGTTGTTGTTGTTGCTGTTTGTGCAACCGTGCTGTGTGCTAATTGGCTGCCGCGTTCCCTACACTTCAAAACTACTTCAAGCGAAACACTTTGGGACGTTCTGAGGTTGTGAAAGCTGTCATTCTTTTGTTGTGCTTCATTTTGACTTTTATGCATTACACTAGAAATTATACTTATGGCATTATATCCTTTGGGTTACTGAAAGAGCAAGGTGCTGCCCAAATGCCCTTTTACTAAATATTTTAAATGATTTTATTGGTTGTTACCCTGCTTAAAGGTTTCTTTTCCAGTTTGCTGTTTGTTCATTGGTAACATTTCAGCCACCAAAATTTCTAGTATGATAAGCAATCTGTTGGTGTGTGTGACGGACACTTTACGCACTCTACCAATGCACACTGGACACAAGATTTTTAATGTTATAGATAAAATCTCTTCGTCAGAATATATGAAGAAACGATGTTTTCATCTGTTATTTTTGAATTAAGTAATGAGCATTGATGCCTGTTGCTTTTGTTTTTCAATGGCACAGTTCTGTGTAACATCTAAAAGGAATGAATTAGTTTACATAGAATAAAATGGAGTAGAAATGGGTGCTTTTAAATACTGTAATACTCCATATAGGATACCAGATGGCTGGCAATGAGTTACAAGATGGTAATTCAATCAAGCTGTTCTGATGAAACCACAAACAACAGCAACAGTTGGTAGTTTATGAATGTCAGCCAACCCTTGTGATTGAATTACTACCTACAGCACTACGAAGGGGTTGTTACTCTTTAAAACATACAAGTTAAACTTTTCTAAAAAATTATAAATATCATAGGTATACAGTACAAACTTAATTGTGTTGTTGTAAAGTAGATGAAAGATTAATAAAATTAAAGTGATATAGTATCTGAAGGTATATAGTACTTTACCTAAACGCACGCAGCATTCAAAACAAAGTAAATGAGTTGACGGCATAAATCATTACAAATGGGTATGATTTGGTGGCCATTACAGAAACGTGGTTGCAGGGTGGCCAAGACTGGGAATTAAACATATAGGGGTATCTGACAATTCGGAAAGATAGACAAGAAGGGAAAGGAGGTGGGGTAGCTCTGTTAATAAAGGATGATATCAGAGCAGTTGTGAGAGACGATATTGGCTCTAATGAACAAAATGTTGAATCATTGTGGGTGGAGATTAGAGATAGTAAGGGGAAAAAGTCACTGGTGCGCATAATTTATAGGTCCCCAAATAATAACTTCACGGTGGAGCGGACAATAATCAAGGGAATAATGGGGGCATGTGAAAAAGGAACGGCAGTAATCATAGGGGATTTTAACCTACATATCGATTGGTCAAATCAAATCGCACGGGGTAGCCTTGAGGAGGAATTCATAGAATGCATATGGGATTGTTTCTTAGAACAGTATGTTACAGAACCTACAAGGGAACAAGCTATCTTAGATCTGATCCTGTGTAATGAGACAGGAATAATAAACAATCTCCTAGTAAAAGATCCTCTCGGAATGAGTGATCACAGTATGGTTGAATTTGTAATACAGATTGAGGGTGAGGAAGTAGTGTCTCAAATGAGCGTACTATGCTTAAACAAAGGGGACTACAGTGGGATGAGGGCAGAGTTGGCTAAAGTAGACTGGGAACACAGACTAAACGGTGGCACAATTGAGGAACAGTGGAGGACTTTTAAGGAGCTCTTTCATAGTGCACAACAAAAATATATTCCAGTGAAAAAGAAGGGCGGTAAGAGAAGGGATAACCAGCCGTGGATAACCAAGGAAATAAAGAAGAGTATCAAATTAAAAACCAATGTGTATAAAGTGGCCAAGGTTAGTGGGAAACTAGAAGATTGGAAAAATTTTAAACGACAGCAAAGACTGACTAAGAAAGCAATAAAGAAAGGAAAGATAGATTACGAAAGTAATCTTGCGCAAAACATAAAAACAGATAGTAAAAGCTTTTACCGATATATAAAACGGAAAAGAGTGACTAAAGTAAATGTTGGTCCCTTAGAAGATGAGAAGGGGGATTAAATAATGGGAAATGTGGAAATGGCTGAGACCTTAAACAATTATTTTGCTTCGGTCTTCACAGTGGAAGACACAAAAACCATGCCAAAAATTGCTGGTCACGGGAATGTGGGAAGGGGGGACCTTGAGACAATCACTATCACTAGGGGGTTGGTGCTGGACAGCAATGGATCTCAAGGTAGACAAGTCCCCTGGTCCTGATGAAATGCATCCCAGGGTAATAAAAGAGATGGCAGATGCATTCGTTACAATCTACCAAAATTCTCTGGACTCTGGGGAGGTACCATCGGATTGGAAAGCAGCTAATGTAACGCCTCTGTTTAAAAAATGGGGCAGACAAAAGGCAGGTAACTATAGGCCGGTTAGTTTAACATCTGTAGTGGGGAAAATGCTTGAAGTTATCATTAAGGAAGAAATAGCGGGACATCGAGATAGGAATAGTTCAATCAAGCAGACACAACATGGATTCATGAAGGGGAAATCATGTTTAACTAATTTACTGGAATTCTTTGAGGATATAACGAGCATGGTGGATAGAGGTGTACCGATGGATGTGGTGTATTTAGATTTCCAAAAGGCATTCGATAAGGTGTCACACAAAAGGTTACTGCAGAAGATAAAGGTACGCGGAGTCAGAGGAAATGTATTAGTATGGATAGAGAATTGGCTGGCGAACAGAAAGCAGAGAGTCGGGATAAATGGGTCCTTTTCGGGTTGGAAATTGGTGGTTAGTGGTGTGCCACAGGGATCGGTGCTGGGACCACAACTGTTTACAATATACATAGATAATCTGGAAGAGGGGGCAGAATGTAGTGTAACAAAATTTGCAGATGACACAAAGATTAGTGGGAAAGCGGGTTGTGTAGAGGACACAGAGAGGCTGCAAAGAGATTTAGATAGGTTAAGCGAATGGGCTAAGGTTTGGCAGATGGAATATAATGTCGGAAAATGTGAGGTCATCCACCTTGGGAAAAAATACAGTAAAAGGGAATATTATTTGAATGGGGAGAAATTACAACATGCTGCGGTGCAGAGGAACCTGGGGGTCCTTGTGCATGAATCCCAAAAAGTTAGCTTGCAGGTGCAGCAGGTAATCAGGAAGGCAAATGGAATGTTGGCCTTCATTGCGAGAGGGATGGAGTACAAAAGCAGGGAGGTCCTGCTGCAACTGTACAGGGTATTGGTGAGGCCGCACCTGGAGTACTGCGTGCAGTTTTGGTCACCTTACTTAAGGAAGGATATACTAGCTTTGGAGGGGGTACAGAGACGATTCACTAGGCTGATTCCAGAGATGAGGGGGGTTACCTTATGATGATAGATTGAGTAGACTGGGTCTTTACTCGTTGGAGTTCAGAAGGATGAGGGGTGATCTTATAGAAACATTTAAAATAATGAAAGGGATAGACAAGATAGAGACAGAGAGGTTGTTTCCACTGGTCGGGGAGACTAGAACTAGGGGGCATAGCCTCAAAATACAGGTGAGCCAATTTAAAACCGAGTTGAGAAGGAATTTCTTCTCCCAGAGGGTTGTGAATCTGTGGAATTCTCTGCCCAAGGAAGCAGTTGAGGCTAGCTCATTGAATGTATTCAAATCACAGATTGATAGATTTTTGACCAAGAAGGGAATTAAGGGTTATGGGGAGCGGGCGGGTAAGTGGAGCTGAGTCCACGGCCAGATCAGCCATGATCTTGTTGAGTGGCGGAGCAGGCTCGAGGGGCTAGATGGCCTACTCCTGTTCCTAATTCTTATGTTCTTATAGCAGTACAACTTTGATTTAGTAGAAAAATGGAAATATTTTGTACTATACAGTATACTTGTTCAGTTTGGTATTATTTTATCACCAACAATGGGATTATGACCAGAATTAAAATAGAGCCTGTCAAAAAAACTAGGCCTGCGTATTATAGTACATTGCGCACGATAGGAAAGCAAAGAGCTTACATTTATATAATGCATTTTATGGCCCCAGAATGACCCAAAGTGCTTTACTGCCAATGAAGTCCACAAGGTCCTGCAAATCCCCTCGGAGGACAGATGCACCAAAGTTAGCGTCCTCGATCAGCCCAATCTCCCCAGCATCGAAGCACTGACTACACTCGACCAGCTCCGTTGGGCGGGTCACATTGTTTGCATGCCTAACACAAAATTCCCAAAGCAAGCGCTCTACTCGGAACCCTACACGACAAGCGAGCCCCAGGTGGGCAGAGGAAACGTTTCATGAATACCCTCAAAGCCTCCTTGATAAAATGCAACATCCCCACTGACACTTGGGAGTCCCTGGCCAAAGACCGCCCTAAGTGGAGGAAGAGCATCTGGGAGGGCGCTGAGCACCTCGAGTCTCGTCGCTGCGAGCATGCAGAAACCAAGCACAGGCAGTGGAAGGAGCGTGCAGCAACCTAGTCCCACCCACCCTTCCCTTCAACGACTGCCAGTCCCACCTGTGACAGAGACTGTAATTTTCATATTGGACTGTTCAGTCACCTAAAAATTCACTTTTAGAGTGGAAGCAAGCCTTCTTCGATTTCGAGGGACTACCTATGATGCCTATGATGACTTTGAAGTGCTGTTACTATTATAATGTAAGGAAACGTGGCAATTTGCAGACAGCAAGCTCCCATAAACAGCAATATGATAATGATCGGATAATCTGTTTTAGTGATGTTGGTTGAGGGATAATTGTTGGCCAGGACATCAGGAGAACTCCCCTGCTCTTCTTCAAAATAGTACGATGGGATGTTTTACATCCAGCCGAGAAAGCGGACGGGGCTTCGGTTAAATATCCATTCTGAAAGATGACAGTGAAGTATTACCTCAGTATTGCACTGAAGTATCAGTCTGGATTATGTGCTCAAATCTCTGGTTTGGAACTTGAATCCATGACCTTTTAACTCAGAGAAGACAATGCTACTATAAAGTTATAAAGTCTTATAAACTCATTTTTTAATGTTAAGATAAAACCTTCCTTAAATTTTCCCCACAATAGGCTATAATGCAAATCGGGTAAATCACACTGTGATTATACCATGGGAACACGTTGCACATTCCTACAAATTTCCTTTATTCTAATGCAGGCTTTAATGGGTTACAGCTCTGTTAAAATAGCAGACATTCATAAAATTGAGTGATGATTTGCACCCCATTTATGACTGCGCATGAATGCTCATCAGAGGGTGAGAGAGGATTGAAGGGGGAGAGGATCGGAGGGGGAGAGGATCGGGGTGGGGGCAGAGGATCGCAGTGGGTTTGAGGATCAGCGGGGGAGGGGAGCAGTCTGGAGATCCAGAGCAGTTAATTAAAGGGGCTGCACACCCAAAAAACATTTAAGGGGAACATTATCCACCAAACACCTTGACTTTGAAATTCTTATCCTCATGTTAAATCCGTCCATGGCCTCACCCCTTCCTATCTGAACTCACAGTGTGCATGCTGTGAGTGCTCCTAACCTGGGATGGTGAGCCTCGCTCGTCTATTCTCTAAAATCAGTAGTGTTAGCACTGTGAGCTCTGCACCCTGGCTGTCGCAATGAAAGGATCAAATTACACATTGCAAAGATCTTGATTACTCAGGCAGGCAGGATCTAATTACACATTCTAGACATGCCTTGTCCTCCAAGAGGACCAATCAGAAACCTGATCTTGTCCTCCAAGGGGACCAATCAGAACTTTGGTGTTCAAAATAACTGCAGCCTTTATAAAAACACAATTTAACATTTGCATGTTAATATTGCACAGTGTGTAGTTTTTTTTCTGTTTTTCACTTTCATCCTAACGTATGATAAAAAAGTTCGATCCCATTTTCCACAGGATATTCGAGGTTTTTACAGAAGTAACTCTTAATGTTATTAAATATATATACTCACACAGCTGATTACACAAAGAGGCAGACCAGATTGTCCTATTCGTGAAAAGATTTAACAGAAACGAAGCAAAAGAATTAAGGGCTGAGAATCATAATTATACCATATTACTACAATAAAGAAGCAATTTCCTTTGAATGTTATCCCACATATGAAGTCTCCAAATTCCTAAGGGATCACGGAGCCTAACTTATCCCTTATCCCTCAGCCAGATCTTTAGTAATGTTTTGAAGAATTTAAATAAAAACATACATAGGACTCTGATTGCCATTTTAGAATAGAACTGGTCGGACCTTGCGTTGTGCAACTAGTTTCACTGGCGAAAAGTTTTACATTGGGATAATAATTGCAGTTTCTGCGGGCACGTACAATGTGCGCACGTACCCATAGAGGTCCCGCAAGTGCCGGTTCTTGGTGTGCGATGCGCATGCGCCGACTTGCAAACTGTCAACATTTCTTTTGACAGTTTCAACGCATCCCTGGGAGAAGGGCCTTCGTGGGTGTAAGGCCTGCTTTTACCAACGTAAGAGTTTTAAAAGATAGAAAATAAAATGTTTTCAATAATTTTTATATTAAAAACCCTGCCCATTAAGGTAAGTTTATTTTTACCCCTATTAAAACAGATTAAAAAAATACATTTTTGGCTAAAACAATTAAATTCAATTTCAATTAATCTAAAATATGTGAAGTGTTTTCCTTATTTATTAAAAATGTTTATGTGTTTTTGGGGATATCCCCATTCATAGAAATGATGACCTCCTAATGGGGATACGTCATTTTCATTGGTTGTTCCGGCCCACGTGATCCCAGGCTGCAAATACGCAGCCTCGTAGCACAAGTGTTAGTTCCTCTGGGACCACCAGGTACATTCGTAAATATTTTTGTGTTCGGAGGCATCCGCTCGCAGGAAGCTTCCGACCGCAATTTTTGGCTCATTATTTTTGTGGGGCCAGGAGGGGCGGGAGTGCTCCTCCAAGCCCCACACAATCAATCTGGGCTGCTCCCACCCCGGGCTTCTTTTGCCCCCTCCCCCTGGCCATCGCAACCATGACACCCCTCACCTCTCCTTCCACGACCCCTGAGGACTTAGCTTGCTGCCAGCTGGGCAATCTCTGAGTGACTCAATGTTGCATTGGCTTCGAGCCAGTGAGCTGCGACGGGACGCTAGTTTAAATGACACCTGGCCTTCAAAATGGCTTGGGCCTCTAAGCAGCTGGAATGGGTAGGCTGGCGGCTGCCCAAAGGTTAAAATCAACCTCTGAGGAATTTAAAGAGTCGTTAACAAGTGTTTACCCAATCCACCTTCAAAGAGGTTGAAGAAGTACATCTGAAAAGGGCACAAGTATTTCATTGAGATCACAAAGGAATGCACAGATATTGGGACAGTAAACTCTCAGACTGCACATGGGAGTGACTAGTATCACTGTACCCAACAGAATGTCTACAGCAAGACCCTACACTTGTAACACACACACGCTTTTCTATGAGGTTACTATCTATGCCATTTGTCTCTTATCACGATAGTAAAAGAACTGTTAGATAGGATATTAACATTCTATAAAAGTGAAGAAAAACTTCATAAAATAGTTCAAGTATTTCCAGAAATATTCACCAAAAAAGGCAACACTAACTTACTATGAATGTTTTTGTTTTACACTCATTTCTTGCAGGATATTGATGTTAATGTGGCAGATTTAACTTATCTGATAAGTTAGAGGGACTTTAGGTTTAAACACACCCTGGCTCAGATGATATGATATCCTAGGATTGTAAAGGAGATGGAGGAGGAAGTTCGTAAGTCAGTGCCTAATGTCATGATGATGTTCTTGAGTTTCTATATGAATGGATAAAAGCCTTTATGAATAAATAATCTGAACTGACATCTCAGAGTGGTACTGAGAGTGCTGCACTGTCAGAGGTGCTGCCCGCCAGTGAGGTGTTAAAGCAAGTTCCTACCTATTTGCCATTTCCTGTGGTTCAGGTGGATGTTAAAGATCCTATTCAAAGAAGGGAGGCCAATGTTCCTCCCTCAGCTAACACCACCAAAGCCACCAGCTGATCATTTATTCCATTACTCTTTGTGGGACCCTGCTATGCACATCACAACAGTGACTTCACTTCAAAAAAGTAGTTCATTGCCATGAAGCACTTTGAGAGATCATGAAAGTAACTATATAAATGCAAGTTCTATCTTTCATAGAAAAGCTATTGGTGTTTACCCAGATAACAATGTTAACTGCATTTCAAAATAATGAATTGTATCTAAATTGCTCTGTGGTATATCTGAGAGAAATGACAAGGTGCTATATAAACGCAATTTTTTTTGCATTTACGCACAATACTGGGGCTGAGAAAAACATTCTTGGAATTCCATTTCCCCAGTGTTAAATTGGGCGCTCACGAAATGTTCACAAGCTGAAACATCCCTTCTTTCTAATGGAGGAGAATATTGTGCATATGCCAGGGAAGGGGAAGGCAAATATGGCAGAGAGAAAATATAAATGTCATTATATGTCATGGCTACAAGAGCAGGTCAGAGGCTGGGTATTCTATGTTGAATAACTCACTTCCTGACTCGCCAAATCCTCTCCACCATCTACAAGGCACAAGTCAGGAGTATGATGGAATACTCTCCACTTGTCTGGATGGATGCAGCTCGAATAACACTCAAGAAGCTCAATATCATCAAAGACAAAGCAGTCCACTTGATCGGCACCCCTTCCACCACCTTAAACATCCATTCCTTCCACTACTGCCTCACCATGTCTACAATGTGCACTATGTACAAGATGCACTGCAACAACTCACCAATGTTTTTTGGACAGCACTTCTCAAACCGGCGACCTCTGCCACCTAGAAGGACAAGGCCAGCATGCATGGGAACTCCATCACCTCCAAGTTCTCTTCCACATTACACACCATCCCCCTGACTTGGAAATATATTGTCGTTCCTTCATTGTGGCTGGGTCAAAATCTTGGAATGCCCTCTCTAACGGCACTGTGGGAGTTCCTTCACCACACAGACTGCAGCTGTTCGAGATGAAGGCGAATCACCACCACCTTCTCAAGGGCAACTAGGGATGAGCAATAAATTCTGGCCTTGCTAGCAACACCCATATCCCAAGAATGAATTTAAAAAGTACAAAAATAAGTCTCATCCTATTAATGGAAAAATAACCCTGAACCATATGGATTAAAAGGACAAAAAGCAGAAAAGTTCAACCTTTTCTTTATATTTCCAATTTCAAAATTTATATTCTTCTCCTAATAAAAATCTCCCCCAACTGTACACTATATATCCACTGAGCAGGTGGGAAACATGTTTACGGTACAATACTAATGATGTTTTAAATTGACTCAATGGGAGTTTCAGAAGCAATATAAGTTGTTCATCCTATACCTACCCTCCGAGCTGACATGGCAACGTTGCCATCAGGAGCTCACAAGATGCGGGAATCATGGCAGATGAACTATGACCCCTGTGCCACCAGAACCCTGAAGATGTTTTTTCTTAATTCAATTAGTACTATTTCTAAAGTTCTTCAGATTGTTTTCATAAATAAATAATGGTCATTATAACCAAATGTAAACCGAAAGATAGCTTTTAAACCTAGTAATTATTTTTGTCGCTGGTCAAACATTGCAGAATTCTAATGTGGATCAGCAATAACTGAGGTGTCAGTAAAGGCTCTTAGAGCAAATCTTTTTCGATAAGGTTCTATTCTGAATACAAAGTTCTTTCAGCACTTCAAAGGGTCAATTTAGAAAATAGAAAATAGGTGCAGGAATAGGCCATTCGGCCCTTCGAGCCTGCACCACCATTCAATAAGATCATGGCTGATCCTTCCCTCAGTCCCCCTTTCCTGCTTTCTCTCCATATCCCTTGATCCCTTTAGCCGTAAGGGCCATATCTAACTCCCTCTTTAATACATCCAATGAACTGGCATCAACAACTCTCTGCGGTAGGGAATTCCACAGGTTAACAACTCTCTGAGTGAAGAAGTTTCTCCTCATCTCAGTCCTAAGTGGCCTGCCCCTTATCCTAAGACTGTGTCCCCTGGTTCTAGACTTCCTCAACATCGGGAACATTCTTCCTGCATCTAACCTGTCCAGTCCCAACAGAATCTTATATGTTTGTTCTCTTTGTTTACCTCACAAGTTCGTTTGTTTGTGATTTTTTGCCATTAATTGTAATATGTTGATATTATTTAGGATACATTTTGAAATAGGCTATTATGTTTTGGGGTTTTACTCACATATTTTCCTTATGCTCCATATCAAAGACCACTCTCATACGAAAACCCTCATCCCCTATAAATCTGATGGTATCTTTCTATGATCAATATAAGAGCTAGAAAGAAAGAAAAAATAAAAGAAAGACTTGCATTTATATAGTATGTTTCACATCTTTAGGACATGCCAAAGGGCTTTACAATCAGTACTTTTGAATTGTAGTTGCTATTGTAATGTAGGAAATGTGGCAGCCAATTTGTACACAGCAAGGTCCCACAAACAGAAATAAGATAGATGACCAGATAATCTGTTTTATTGATGTTGGTTGAGAGATAAATATTGGCCAGAACACTGGGGAGAACTCCCCTCTCTTTTGAAACACTTTATCAGCTCTTGGCTTCGAAGATAAAAAACAAAACAAGTTTATTAAAAATAACAGATTGACGGTACCGATTGTATGATGCAGCAGCTTACAATGGTTCATTGCTTCTTGATTATGGAACATAATAAGTAGTTATGTTCCATAATCAAGGAGCAATGAACCATTCCAAACACATTACAGCCAATGAAGTACTTTTGAAGTGTAGTCACTTTGTAATGTAGGAAATTTAATGCCAATTAAAGACTTGTTAATGGCTTTTAGTGTTGATCGGTTTTTCATTTAGTGCAATAAACTTTCCACTTTGGCTATTACTCCTGCCCAAGGTTGAAAGTTGTTGCATCTCTAGTGCAAGCGTGCACTTTAGCAATACTGCAATCCTTTTGAAACCGAGGACAGAGCAGGATTGCAGGCTTCATAAAACAACCACAACTACCTGTACCAACATACTCCCTGAATCATATACTAGACCAAGAAGCAGTCACCTGACCGCCGATGGAAGATCAGTGGAAAGGCTGAGGCCTTTCAGGGAAGTTGGTAGTGACCTGGCTCCCAGTCTCACAAAATCCAAATTCAAATAAAACCACAATAAAACAGCTCCAATTTCTCAAAATTTCTGAACAGGGAAAGAGCCGAGGAGTGGGACTAATTGGATAGCTCTTTCAAAGAGCAGGCACATGCAAGGTGGATTGAATGGCCTCCTTCTGTGCTGTATGATTCTATGATTTGATTTTATGAAAGGGCAGTGTGTTAAACCCAATGAACTGCTAGTCCAGATAAATTTATGGATGAAATAATAATTTTCTGTCTGCTCATAGATAGTGCAGCACTTTTCACTTTACTGAAACTGTTTAACTGAAGTTCAATCTTCTTAACAACAAAATACTAATGTGTGCTACATACACTACAAAGAAATTCAAAGCCAGCATTACTGAACACCGTACAATAGTGTGCCATACGTCAACTCTTTTTATTTTATTCTTTTTTATCAGTACAACAGAATAACAATAATGTCAGGTGATTCTAAGCAAGATTGGCTTTTAATTACCATACCAGATCATTTAATCAAACCCTTGTTTATTTGGGATAATATATTATATGAATCTGATATCTTTTGGTGTTTACTCTGGGGATTGTGGAGAACACAAAAATGTTTTGAAAATTCCTGTTGTGAGCTTGAGGGACTTTCAGAAGGAACAGAATTACAGGCAATGGAATTGCCTGGGAGACTCTTTCACTGAGAGTAGCAGCAATGTGCAACGTTTCACCGCTGGCATTCTGTGCAGACTTTGGGCCCAAAATAAAAAATGGACTTTTTTTGGCGCAGTTGTAGAGGTACGTCTGATTTTTGTGGCCCAACTGCACCAAAAAAAAAAGATCCAAGTTTCACCGGCATAACCTTTCATTTTGGAGCGGCGCAGATTGTCCTTAAGCTCTGTGGGTGGAGTTTAAGATCTGCACCGAAAAACTGAGGTTGCCAGGGTAACGAGGGATGCTCTGAAGGACTGAAGCATAAATAAAACATTTTCCCTTTGTAAAATAGATCACTAAGTGAAACTTAGGACAACAGATTGAAATCTCAATAAATGAAAGAATTTGAAATTCCTTTATTCCTTTTTAGCGGCTATAGATTTTTTTTCATCTCTACAGTGCTAGTGCCACTGCAATCCCAAGCCGAAAGGACACACCCCCATCTCCCTCCACAACCGCCCGCACTTATCCCGGGCCGAAAGGACCCCGCACCGGCCCACACCTATCCTGGGCTGAAAGGCCCCGCCACCATCCACCACCGGCCCGCACCAACCCAGGACGAAAGGACCCCGCACCGATCCGCTGCCATCCCGGGCCGAAAGGACCCCGCACCGGCCCGCACCTATCCCGGGCCGAAAGGACCCCGCACCGGCCCGCACCTATCCCGGGCCGAAAGGACCCCGCACCGGCCCGCACCTATCCCGGGCCGAAAGGACCCCGCACCGGCCCGCACCTATCCCGGGCCGAAAGGACCCCGCACCGGCCCGCACCTATCCCGGGCCGAAAGGACCACACCCCCCCACCCCCACCATGTCTTCAGCTCCGCTGAAACAATGGCATCTTCTCTGTACCAAATTCTATAAGTGTAGAGAAGGTTTTTGAGAAGGGTGCAGTGCCCCGTTTTAGAAAAAAATCATATTTGACTAAAATCACCCAAATGGCCAACAATGGCGCACCCAGCAAGTTCCATCCCTGTGATGTATTCAATTGTCATTGTAACCCATGTATAAGCTGACCTAAGTTGTACACCTTGAGAACATTGACCAAAGGGGCGAACTTGTGGGAGACACTCCTAACCTGGACTTTCCGGTATAAAAGGGGAAGCTCCACCCACCTTCATCACTTGAGGTCTTGGTAATAAAGGTAACAGAACTTCTCTCGAGTATGGACCTCGTGTGCATTTATACTGTATAGTAAGGACATATCATTGGCGACGAGAAACTGGGATTTAAAGCACTCGAGCTTGGCCACTAGCAGCACAGACGAGAGGTACTGTGTTGGTGATGATTGGGACGATTTTATTGAGAGACTACAGCAAAGTTTCATCACAAAGGAATGGCTGGGACAGGATTCGACCGACAAACACAGGGCTCATCTCCTGATGGTTTGTGGATCCAGGACGTACTCCCTGATGAAGGACCTTCTCCGCCAGAGAAGCCGGTGGACAAGACTTTTGAAGAGCTCAGTAAGTTGATTGGGGAACACTTTAAACCGGCGAGCAACATGCACATGGCGAGACACCGGTTTTACACGGCGGCGAGAAGGGCAAAGTGTTCCAGACTTCGTGGCAGACCTCCGGCGACTGGCGAGCCTATGTAAGTTCCCGGATGCATGCAGAGCTGAGATGATGCGAGACTTTTTTATTGAGGGTATCGGGCAAGCTGGGGTTTTCAGGAAACTGATTGAGACCAAAGACTTGACCTTGGAAGCGGCGGCTCTGATAGCCCAGATATTTGTCTCAGGGGAGGAAGAGACCAGAATGATGTATGACAGAAATCTTGGCTCAAATGCAGCAAACGACCAGGGAGTCAACATTGTTAACGTGGCACACAGTCCTCTAGGCAGACAAGGGCAATCTGACATGCCCCAGCATGTAGTCGAACCCAAAGGGGGAATTCAACAGAGACAATGGCTAGCTGAATGGTGATTCATGCCATCGCAATGGACAATGCGGCCTGAAATGGGGCCATCAACACCTGTTAATGGTGCGCTTAAGGACAGTTAAGAGACAGTCAGAGACGATCGACTGGTAATGGACCTTTTGTTTTCAACAACGGGTCCTCCAGCTCATGCTGGAGGTGTGGAGGCAAACACACAGCCAGAGCTTGCAGGTATCAGCAACATATCTGCAGAAACTGCAATGTCAGCGGTCACTTGGCGCGTATGTGCAGGAAGCCTGCAGCCAGATTGATGTACGAGGAGGACGGGCCCGATGTAAGCCCTACGAGGCCAAATGAATACTGGGGGAAATCGCTGGAAGCTGAAGTTCAGTGAGTTCATGAGGAGCACATATACAGTTCATATACCAGGATGCCACCGATAATGATGAAAGTGCTCCTCAATGGCATCCCAGTATTAATGGAGCTAGACACGGAGGCCAGCCAGTCCCTGATGAGTATCAAACAGTTCGAAAGATTGTGGATGTCCAAGGCCAGGAGGCCAAAATTATTGCCGATTGACGCACAGCTACGGACACATACAAAGGAGATCATTCCGGTGCTAGGCAGCGCCACGGTAGTCGTGACCCACAAAGATTCAGAGAACAGGTTGCAACTCTGGATTGTCCCGGGGGACGGTCCCGCACTACTAGGGAGGAGTTGGCTTGCTGTCATGAACTGGAAATGGGGCGATGTCAATGCAATTTCTTCTGTGGAGCGAGTATCATGCTCACAGGTCCTGGACAAATTTGACTCATTATTTCAACCCAGCATCGACACTTTCATAGGGACCAAGGTAATGATTCACATAAACCATGACGCCAGACCAGTACACCACAAGGCCACAGCGGTGCCGTACGTGATGCGGGAAAAGATAGAATGCGAATTGGACCGCCTGCTGAGGGAAGGCATCATCTCGCCAGGCGAATTCAATGACTGGGCAAGCCCGATCATGTCGGTGCTCAAGGCGGATGGGTCGGTCAGGATATGTGGCGATTACAAGGCCACCATCAATTAGATGTCACTCCAAGACCAGCACTCGTTACCGAGAGCGGAGGACCTCTTTGCGATGCTATCCAGTGGCACACGTTTTTCAAAATTGGACCTGACCTCAGCTTACATGACCCAGGAGCTGGCGAGTGAGTCGAAGAAGCTGACCAACATCACGACACACAAGGGGTTGTTTGAGTAAAACAGATGTCCGTTCGGGATTCGCTCGGCCGCCGCGATCTTTCAGCGAAATATGGAAAGCCTCCTCAAGTCGATTCCAAGGATGGTGGTTTTTCAAGACGACATCCTCATCACGGGTTGCGACACTGAAGAACACCTCCACAACCTGGAGGAGGTGCTACGCAGACTGGACCAGGTAGGGCTGCGACTGAAAAAGGCAAAGTGCATCTTCATAGCTCCAGAGGTAGAATTCCTGGGGATGAAGGTAGCAGCAGACGGGATCAGACCTACTGCGTCCAAAACGGAAGTTATCCAGAGAGCACCCAGACCCCATAACACGACAGAGCTGCATTCGTTCCTGGGGCTCCTGAACTATTTTGGTAACTTTCTTCCCAAATTATGCACGCTGTTAGAGCCGCTACACTTGCTCCTACACAATTGTGTCTGGGGGGGGCAGCCAGGAAAGGGCTTTTGATAGAGCACGCAATTTGTTATGCTCCAACAAACTGTTAACGTTATATGACCCGTGTAAGAAACTTATTTTAACTTGCGATGCGCGTCCTATGGGGTTGGGTGTATGTTGCAGCATGTGAATGCTAATGGTCAGTTACAGCCGGTAGCTTATGCCTCCAGAAGTCTGTCCCAGGCAGAAAGGGGCTACGGGATGGTAGAAAAGGAAGCACTAGCATGTGTATATGCAGTAAAAAAAATGCACCAGTACCTGTTTGGCAGGAAATTTGAGCTGGAGACAGATCACAAACCCCTAACGTCCCTTTTGGCCAACAACAAGGCCATAAATGCGAATGCATCAGCCCGCATACAGAGGTAGGCACTCACGTTAGCCGCCAATGACTACACAATTCGGCACAGACCGGGCACTGAAAACTGTGCCGATGCACTCAGCAGGCTTCCACTAGCTACCACTGAGGGGGCAACTGAGCATGATGCTGAGACGGTCATGACTGTTGAAGATTTCGAAAGCTAAGGCTCACCTGTGACAGCCCGTCAGATTAAAGTCTGGACAAATAAAGACCCGTTACTGTCTTTAGTTAAGAAATATGTCCTGAATGGGGACTGGGCAGCCCCATATGGGGCATGCCCTGAGGAATTTAAACCGTTCCATAGGCGCAAGGATGAATTCTCGATTCAGGCCGATTGCCTAGTGTGGGGAAACCGAGTAGTCATGCCCCAGATGGGAAGAGAGGTGTTTATCAGAGAACTTCACAATGAGCACCCGGGCATTGTCATGATGAAGGCAATTGCCAAGTCACACGTTTGGTGGCCAAGGATAGAACCAGACCTAGAACTTTGTGTTCGCAGGTGCAACACGTGTGCTCAGCTGGGCAACGCACCCAGGGAAGCCCCCCTTAGCCACTGGTCCTGGCCCCCCAAGCCATGGTCACGCATCCATGTGGACGACGCGGGTCCTTTCATGGGAAAAATGTTTTTGGTTGTAGTAGACGCCTACTCCAAATTGATTGAGGGTGCCATTTTAAATTCAAGTACATTCTTTGCCACAGGAGAAAGTCTACGGGAAATGTTCGCTGTCCATGGTCTACCGGTAATCTTGGTCAGCGACAATGGCCCGTGCTTCACAAGCACTGAATTCCAGGACTTCATGGCAGTCAATGGAATCAACCATGTCAGAACAGCACCGTTCAAGCCGGCCTCAAACGGCCAGGCGGAACGAGCAGTGCAGATAATCAAACAGGGGATGCTCAGAATCCAAGGGGGTTCCCTACAAAGCCGCTTATCACGCCTCCTGTTGGCCAATAGATCCCGACCACACTCGCTCACAGGGGTTCCACCCGCAGAGCTGCTAATGAAAAGGATGCTCAAAACCAGGTTATCCCTTATACACCCTACTATGAAAGAAATTGTTGAGAGCAGGCGTCAGTCACAATGTGACTACCATGACAGGAATGCGAGGGCGTGATGTATTGATGTCAATGACCCTGTTTTTGTCCTTAATTACGCTGCAGGGCCAAAATGGCTTGCAGGCACTGTGATTGCCAAAGAGGGGAATAGGGTTTTGGTAGTTAAACTTACCAATGGACAAATCTGCCGCAAACATGTGGGTCAAACCAAAAGGAGGTTCAGCAATCCCATAGAAGAAGCAGAGGAAGAACACGATGTAGAGTTCACTCCACCACAGGTGACCGAACACCGGAACCAAGTGGAGGAGAGCCCAGTCACTGTGGGCAGTCTGGACAGGCCTGAGGCACCGCAAACAGAAGACACTCAGGCCAGTGCCCAACAACCGGAGCCCCAACTCAGGCGCTCTACAAGGGAGCATAAACCACCAGAGAGACTTAATCTGTGATCCCAATAAGACTTTGGCGGGGAGGTGATGTCATGTATTCAACTATCATTGTAACCCATATATAAGCTGACCTAAGTTGTACACCTTGAGAACATTGACCACAAGGGGTGAACTTGTGGGAGACACTCCTAACCTGGACTTTCAGGAATAAAAGGGGACGCTCCACCCACCTTATTCACTTGAGGTCTTGGCAATAAAGGTAACTGGTCACAGAGTGACCTTCTCTCAAGTATGGGCCTCGTGTGCATTTATACTGTATAGTAAGGACATATCAATCCCCAGTGACGTAAAAAATTCGGGAACTAAAAAAATCAGATGTACCTACTTTAGAATGGCACTTACTCCAAAAAAAACAGCGTGGGCCAAAAAAACGGCACAGAATGGTGGTGAAAATTCAGCCCAAAAAGACTGCAGTAGGCACTGTTTAATGTGCAGTCTGGCATAAACAAGTTGTGTTTGAAAGCTGATTTAATGGAGAGCATCAATAAATGGATCACTAAAACAAAATAAATAAATCAAATCCTTAAAATGTAGAATCTTTGAAGTTCTCCAAATAGGCCCAGGAAGAAGCAAGAAGCAAGCATTGCAATTTTAATAAGTTTTTAAAATATCGTCTCTGTTCCAGGCCACCAGAAATATCTATCTAGTTAATTCTGTATCACAAGTCAAAAAAATACGCGTGCATGTTGCATCTGAAATTACTTTAAATTATTGATTGTGCAGACAAACAAGTTATTCCGATCAACAGTTGAGTGATCACATTTCCTGATCCCTTTTATACGTCGATGAAACAAAGACTGATATTACATTACACAGGGTTTAGGAGAGCGGGTTCATTGTCAACACTGTGACCTTTTCAGCTTCAGGTTGTGATCTTAATCGGAAAAAATGATTCTAATTTGAATGGAACCTGTATAATCTATATTGCAACAGTTTGTCCCGATTAAATAGCACTTTCTCTTCTGTGTTGATTGAGTATGACAATTGTTTTCTCTGATGTTGCAACTTGAATTGATACATTCCATTAGTGAGTATTTGCTTAGCTATTTATACTTTTACCTCTTCTAGTTAACTGGCTTTAGGAATGCTGATAATTAAGTGAATGCATCCATTTAAAGAAAAAAGAAGAAAAGAAGAACTTGTATTTCTATTTCACATTTCATAACCTCAGGATGTCCCAAAGCACTTTACAGCCAATGTACAGCCAATGCAGCCAAATTGTACGCAGGCATTCAGGCTTGGGCTGATAAGTGGAAACTAACATTCATGCCACACAAGTGCCAGACAATGACTATCTCCAACAAGCGAGAGTCTAATCACCACTGTTATATATGTAAATCTGTAAATACCTTATGTAGCCACCAGAGGGCTCATCCCCTGGGGTCCCAAGGGATCCCACAATCCCTTGGGAGCACCTGTACTTAAGGAGGCCTCACAGGTTGGAGAGGCATTCTGGAGATCTGCAATAAAAGACTAAAGTCACACTTTACCTTGAGCTCACAGTATCTAGTTAGACTCTTTATTCATACATTACAACTGGCGACAAGATACAGATGATAAACCCAACAATGCAGAGAACAGTGGGCATCCTGGAGAAATTTTCGGAGGGAGATGATTGGAAAACCTTCGTGGAGCGACTCAACCAATACTTCATGGCCAACGAGCTGGAAGGAGAAGCGAACAATGCCAAACGAAGGGAAATTCTCCTCACCGTCTGCGGGGCATCAATGTATGGCCTCATGAAAAATATGCTTGCTCCAGCGAAACCCACAGAGAAATCGTACGATGATTTGTGCACACTGGTCCGGGAGCATCTGAACCCAAAGGAAAGCGTACTGATGACGAGGTACCTACACCTACAAAAGGTCTGAAGGCCAGGAAGTGGCGAGCTATGTTGCCGAGCTGAGACGCCTTGCAGGACATTGCGAATTTGAAGGACATTTGGAGTACATGCTCAGGGACTTCACGGTACTTGGCATTGGCCATGAAGTGATACTTCACAAATTTTTGACTGTAGCGACCCCAACCTTGAGTAAAGCCATAGCGATAGCCCATGCGTTCATTGCCACCAGTGATAATACGAAGCAAATCTCTCAGCACACGAGTGCTGTTACAAGTACTGTGAATAAAGTGATGTTGTTTTCAAATCGCAACGTACAGGGCAGGCCCCACATGCCTGCAGCTGCACGTCCGCAGGTGTCTCAGAGTCCACCATCAAGGGTGATGAATGCAAGGCCATTAACACCTTGTTGGCACTATGGGGGCGATCATCATTTCCATTCATGCTGCTTCAAAGGATACGTTTGCAAGGGCTGTGGAACAATGGGACACCTCCAACGTATGTGCAGGTGAGCTGCAAAACCTGCTAATCCTGCAAACCACCATGTTGCAAAGGAGGACAGATCCATGGCAGATCACGATGAACCAGAGACTCAGACCGAGGAGGCAGAGGTATGTGGGGTGCATACATTTACCACAAAGTGTCCCCCGATAATGCTAAAGGTTGAATTAAGTGGACTCCCGGTGTCAATGGAGCTGGACACGGGTGCGAGCCAGTCCATTATGAGTAAAAAGACTTGATAAATTGTGGTACAGCAAGGCGGCAAGGCCAGTCCTGACTCCCATTCGCACTAAACTGAGAACTTACACAAAGGAACTGATTCCCGTAATCGGCACTGCTACTGTAAAGATCTCCTACAATGGAACAGTGCACAAGCTACCACTCTGGGTGGTACCGGGCAATGGTCCCATGCTGCTCGGCAGGATCTGACTAGGAAAGATACGCTGGAACTGGGACGATGTCCGAGCGCTCTCATCCATTGACGACACTTCGTGTGCCCTGGCCTTAAACAAGTTTCCCTCGCTGTTCGAACCAGGCATCAGGAAGTTCCAAGGAGCAAAAATGCAGATCCACCTAATTCCGGGGGCGCGCCCCATCCATCACAAGGTGAGAGCAGTACCGTACATGATGAGAGAGAGGGTGGAGATCGACTGGACCGGCTGCAATGAGAGGGCATCATTTCGCCGATCGAATTCAACCAGTGGGCCAATCCGATTGTTTCTGTCTTCAAGGAAGATGGCACCGTCAGAATCTGTGGTGATTACAAAGTAACTTTCAGTCATTTCTCCCTGCAGGATCAATACCCACTATCAAAGGCCGATGACCTCTTTGCAACGCTGGCGGGAGAAAGACACTCACGAAGCTGGACTTCACCTCGGCCTACATGACGCAGGAGCTGGAGGAATCATCAAAGGGCCTCACCTGCATCAACACACACAGAGGTCTCTTCATTTACAACATATGCCCGTTTGGGATTCGATCAGCAGCGGCGATATTCCAGAGAAACATGGAAAGCTTACTAAAGTCAGTCCCATGCACGGTGGTCTTCCAGGACGACATTTTGGTTACAGGTCAGGACACAGTCGAGCATCTGCAGAACCTGGAGGAGGTTCTTAGTCGACACAACCGCGCGGGGCTCAGATTAAAACGCTCGAAGTGCATTTTCCTGGCGCCTGAAGTAGAGTTACTGGGGAGGAGGATCGCGGCGGATGGCATCAGGCCCATCGATTCGAAGACGGAGGCAATCGAGAACGCACCGAGGCCACAGAACGTGACGGAGCTGCGGTCGTTTCTAGGACTCCTGAACTAATTTCTTACTGGGTCTCAGCACATTGTTAGAACCACTGCATGCCTTACTGCGTAAAGGAGATGAATGGGTATGGGGTAAAAGCCAAGAAAATGCCTTTGTAAAAGCTAGAAAATTGTTATGCTCAAACAAATTGCTTGTGTTGTATGATCCATGTAAGTGTTTGGTAGAGCATGTGATGTGTCATTGTACGGGGTCGGATGTATATTGCAACAAATTAATGAATCTGGGAAATTGCAACCGGTCGCTTATGCATTCAGAAGTCTGTCTAAGGCTGAGAGAGCCCACAGCATGATTGAAAAAAAAGCGTTAGCGTGTGTTTATGGGGTAAAGAAAATGCATCAATATCTATTTGGGCTCATATTTGAATTGGAAACTGACCGTAAGCCTTTTTTTCCGAAAGTAAGGGGATAAATACTAATGCATCGGCCCGCTTTCAGAGATGGGCGCTCACATTGTCTGCATACAACTACGCCATTCACCACAGGCCAGGCACAGAAAACTGTGCCGATGCTCTCAGTAGGCTGCCATTGGGGGTGGAAATGACACAGCCCGCAGATTTAGACATGGTTATGGAGGCATTTGAGAGTGAGCAATCACCCGTCACAGCCCGACAAATTAGAACCTGGACGAGCCAGGACCCCTTACTGTCCCTAGTAAAAAATTGTGTGCTTCACGGGAGCTGGTCCAGTGTCCCATTGGAAATGCAGGAAGAGATAAAGCCATACCAGCGGCGCTAAGATGAAATGTCTATACAGGCAGGCTACCTTTGAGGGGCCAGATGACCTACTCCTGCTCTTATTTCCTATGTTCTTATGTTCTTATGAGGGTGTGATTGAGCAGATCGGTAGCTGCAGAAATGTCATGGTGAATGGAAGGCCAAAGGCTGGGAAGTTGTAAGAGAGTCGGGAGAGAGTTTTTTCCAGGGGCGGACACAGATGGAGGTAGGTTTGGGAGAGGGGACGATGGAAGGGGAATGTGGGTGGAGAGTGATACGAGGAAGTGGTCAGAGATGGCCTTATCTGCAATTGTAACGATGGGAGTAGCGAAGTCATGCGAGATGGCAAGGTCAACGGATTGGCCTTGAACATGGGTTGGAGAGTTTACATGGAGAGAGAGATTAAGGGAGGATGGGACACTAGTGAACCCAGAGGAGGGAGAGCATGATGAATTGAGATGGAGGTTGGAATCACCAAGGATGAGAAGTCGTTTGATGCAAAGGCAGAGGGAGGAAAGTAGTAAAGTAATATTGTTAATAAAATTTTTATGGTAATTGGGTGTGTTATGTATTTAACCCTTGGCTACCTGTATTACACCACCACCAAAGTGCCTACCTTTTGGAGTCCCAAGGGATCCCAGCATCCCTTGGGAGCACTGTATATAAGCAGGCCACCCACGCGGTACCTGCACTCTGGCGTCTAATTAAAGCAGCTAAGGTCACACTTACTCATGGTACACAGTACTCAGTTTTATCCTTTATTATGAGCGTAATAGGGTGGGTGGTAGAGAATCAGAAATTTAAATGAGGGGTGGAATAGGGTGAGATGCTCAAAGGAGGAGAAAGTGCTGGAGGAGTAGGGGGTCAGACCAAGGTGACATTTGTTGAAGAGAGCTACACTGCCACCATGGTGGTCTGAGAGGGGCAAGTAGTGGAAGGCAGAGAGGCTTCATTTAAGGATAAGGTGTTATTGCCCTTCAACCAGGTTTCAGTCAGGGCCATGATGTTGATGCCATCATCCACGAAATGCTCATGGATGGGAAGGGCCTTGTTTGTAAGCGAATGGATGTTCTGGAGGGAGATGCAGAAAGGGTCAGTGATGGCTGCCCCACTGTCTGCGTCCACAGGGTCAGCGCTGGGGAGTGAGTTGGACGCGGAGGAGATTGGCAAGATTAGCCCCAGTGGGCTTGCTGGGCGGGAAGGTTGGCGAGATAGTAGGATGAGTGCCTCAATGGGCCCTTCGTAAAATGTCAAAGGCACAGAGGGAATCTGTAGGCTTAGCGAGGAGGGAGTCAAGCAATGAAATAGCGACTAGATAGATCATCTTACGAAAGATCATTGACCTGAAACATTAACTCTGTTTCTCTCTCCACAGATGCTGCCTGACCTGCTGAGTATTTCCAGCATTTTCTGTTTTTATTTCAGATTTCCAGCATTCACAGTATTTTGCTTTTGTATGATGAGATAATATTTTTTGGTGATGTTGGTTAAGGGTTAAACATTGGCAAAGGCACCATGGAGCACTCCCCTGCTCTTCTTCAGAATAGTGCCATGGAATTCTTTACATCTACCTGAGAGGGCCTCGGTTTAAAGTCTCATCCAAAAGATGGCACCTCTGACAGTGCAGCACTCCCTCAGTACTGCTCTGAAGTGTCTGCCTGGATTATGTGCTCAAATTTCTGGAGTGGGGCTTAAACCCACGACCTTCTAACTCAGATGTGAGAGTGCTACCACTGAGCAATGACTGACAACAAAATCATTGCATTTAAAGAGAAAGTGGTTCTTGCAGTGGGTTAGATGCTAATCTTTCAACTCTTGGAGCTAGGCTCTTACAGTTGAGAGACATGGGGCGAATGAGTTGGAGGCTTTATGCCACCCGTTACCATCAAAAAAGGGTGAAAGAGTGGCAGCTGCTGCTCCTTCGCCAACTGGTGGCGAGTCCAGTGGCGTCCCTCATTTTGGACCACCAGTAGCATTGCACTCAACTATTATTGTCCTGCAAAAGAAAATTGCGGATTGGTGATGTCAGTCAGCATGCAACATGTGTGAAATGAGGAAGGCACAAGCATACAGTTGTGGTTCGGGGAGGCGACAAAGAGAGAGCTGCATGCGAAAAAGAGGATAACATATGAGGATACCAGTACCTTGTACCCTTTCAGCCCCACCGCTGGCTAAGGGTTCAGCCATGACCGTGCCAGAAATGGCCTGCACCATCTCCTCCAAGGGGGTGAGATGAGGCTAGGAATAGGAGATGTGCCTCATGATAGGCACAGATCATTGGTAGGTGAGTGATTGAGGGTGAGTTGTGCATTGAGAAGCGGATGAGGCTATTGATGCAGTTGTTAGGAGATAGCTTTTGAAGATGCATTCACTGACCTTGACCACTGGTCTGAGGCCATGAAGCTTATTTGAGCACTTGGGCCAGGTGGTGGGGGCAACACTACTGGCTGTGACGGTCTCGGTGATATAGTCCCACATCATTCTTTCTGGAGGGCCTCCTGGGCCCTGTGGGTGGAGGACCTCTCTTGCAGTGTTGATGCCCTGCACAAAGCTGGAGAGCTGCATGCGAGACCCTGGGTGCCCCTTCCCTGATGTGCTGAGCCAATTGTGTTAGTGCTGAAGCACTTTTCCCATTTTATGAGGTTTGGAAGGAAATTCAGCTTTAAATTCTGAAGAATTGCATTTTGGATTTCTTTTTAATGGTAATTTTTTACTGAAAGGCAGTAAGGGCTGAAAACTGCATTTTTTCAATTGATTTTCATTTTTATCAGTTCTGAATGCATTGCCCCTTTAATTCATAGCCCCTTTAATTGCCCACAATGCTTTGCAAACTCCACAGCCTCGCTCCCCTGGTTGTAAGAAGCAGCAATGCCGACTGTGGACGGGAACTTCGGGTTGGAGGCCTCCATTAACACCACCAGGAGGGTGTCGCACGGTAGCATTGCCAACCCCAAGCACTGTGGCCATTTTCAGCAGCTGTTAACTTGAGCAACACCAGCTTGCCCCTTCTCCACAATTTAGGCCTTGAGTTCTGTTAAGTTCCCAGAGCCTTCATTGCTTTTACCGCTGATATGTTGGCTCGACCAGTAGTGCACAACAACTTGGTTTGGTGGCCCCTGGATTTTCAAGCCCAGTGTACCGTAAATTCCCTCCAACCTTTGTAAAAGGTAAAGGAGGATCTAAAGGAAATATATGGCTAACAGAATAAAGAGTTTTTAATGACCAAAAGTTGACAAAGAGATTCGTTAACAATATATATGTTACGAAAAGTGATATGAACATGTCTTTAATAAGACTCATTACTCTTTGTGATGTTTTACAGCTGTTACAAATTACAGACCTGTCCAAAAAAAACTGAAACAGAGCGGACTGTTTTCAAAGTGATGAGCCCTATTTTGTATACAGTACAGTAGTTTTAATGCTACTTACTTTCTGTTTGATTACATGGACAGTTACATTACATTGTTATTGAAGAATGAGTGGCCCTGATATCCCAGCCTCGCCGGGTCTGTACATGACATTTGGAAAAGCATGATTTAATCAAGCAGAGTCAACATAGTTTTATGAAAGAAAAATCATGTTTGACAAATTTGCTGGAGTTCTTTGAGGATGTAACAAGCAGGGTGGATAAGGGGGAACCAGTGGATGTGGATACTTGGATTTCCAGAAGGCATTCGATAAGGTGTCCTGCTCCTATTTCTTATGTTCTTATGTTCTTAAAAGGTTACTGCACAAGATAAAGGTTCACAGGGTTGGGGGTAATTTATTAGCATGGAGAGAGGATTGGCTAATTAACAGAAAACAGAGAGTCGGGATAAATAGGTCATTTTCCGGTTGGCAAAGAGTAACTAGTGTGGTGCCAGAGGGATCGGTGCTGGAACCTCAACTATTTACAATCTATATTAATGATTTGGATGAAGGGACCGAGTGTAATGTAGCCAAGTTTGCTGATGATACAAAAATGGGTGAGGAGGACACAAGAAATCTACAAAGGGATATAGGCAGGCTAAGTGAGTGGGCAAAAATTTGGCAGATGGAGTATAATGTGGGAAAATGTGAGTTTATCCACTTTGGCAGAAAAAATAGAAAAGCAAATAATGATTTAAATTGAGAACAATTGCAAGGTTCTGCAGTACAGAGGGACCTTGGGGTTCCTGTGCATGAAACATAAAATGTTAGTATGCAGGTACAGCAAGTTATCAGAAAGGCAAATGGAATGTTGGCCTTTATTACAAGGGGGATAGAGTATAAAAGCAGAGAAGTCCTGCTATAACTGTACAGTGTATTGGTGAGGCCACATCTGGAGTACTGCGACAGTTTTGGTCTCTGTATTTAAGGAAGGATATACTTGCATGGGAGGCTGTTCAAAGAGGGTCCACGAGGTTGATGCCGGAGATGAGGGGGTTGACTTATGAAGAAAGGTTGAGTAGGTTGGACCTATACTTATTGGAGCTCAGAAGAATGAGAGGTGATCTTATCGAAACATATGATAATGAGGGGGCTCAACAAGGTGGATGCAGAGAGGATATTTCCACATAGGGGAAAATAAAACTCGGGGGCATAGTCTCATAATAAGGGGCCGCCCATTTAAAACTGAGATGATGAGGAATTTCTTCTCTCAGGGGGTTGTAAATCTGTGGAATTCTCTGCCCCAGAGAGCTGTGGAGGCTGGGTCATTTAATATATTTAAGGTGGAGATCGATATATTTTTGAGCGATAAGGGAATAAAGGGTTGTGGGGAGTAGGCAGGGAAGTGGAACTAAGCCCATGATCAGATCTGCCATGATCTTATTGAATGGCGGAGCAGGCTCGACCAGCCAAATGGCCTACTCCTATTTTTTGTGTTCTTATGTAATACGTACGGACCCGGCGAGGCCTCACAAATGCCGGTTTTCGGCGCGCAATGCGCAAGCACCGAATGCCAGCTTTTCCGATCCGTCAAGATATCTTTTGACAGATCGAATGCATCCCTGCAGGAAGGACATTCACGCGGGAGAGTTTGCGCTATCTGTCCATCTCTTTCCCAGCGAATGTCCTTCAACTCTTGCGCCTGGTAAAAGTAGGCGGGTAAGAGTTTTTAGACATATAAAAATAAAATTTAAATACACATTTTTATGTTGAAAGCCCTGTCCACTAAGATAAGTTTATCTTAAACCGTATTAAAACATTTTAAAAAAATCTAAACTTTTTTTCCTAAAACATTTACTTAACTTTAATTTCAATTAATTTTAAATATGTGAGGTGTTTTTTATTTTTTATGTTGTGTTTGGGTGTTTTAGGAGGTATTCTCTTTGATAGTAACAGGAACTCGGAGATACGGAGTTCCCATTACTAACAATGAGAATACTGACCGTGATTGGTTGTCCAGTCCCACGTGACTCCAGCTTCTACGTCCATATCTCCAAGACGTGGATGCGCTGCGACGCGCAGGAAGAGAAGACCTCCAACCAGAATCCAAGGCGCCTCCGGACCACCAGGTACTTTTGCAAAATGTTTTGGGTCGGAGGCATTCGCCCGAAGGAAGTCTCAGACCAGAATTTTAGCCCCATTCTCTCTCGTTCAAGTAGTAACTGGAGTTCTTATTCCCTAAGATGACACATTATCCAGAGTAAGTATTGCACTTATTGTGCAATCTGCAAATCTGATCTGCCCCATTTCTTTTTCCACTTGACATACATTAAATCAAATTGCGTAAAAGTCTTCAGGCAGCCCTCACGCTGTAATTTTTTAGTGTAACCCGTTAACACCCAACATAGCCAAAACAAACTAAAATTATTGAAATATCTTCAAAATTGAAGGGTGTGAAGAGGTAATAGGTTTAATTGCTGCGCCTGACTTATAGGATAACAAATCTATAATGCATTAATACTATTTGATCACATCACTCCCTCTGTACTAAGCAATAGCTTAGCTTCAGAGTGTGAGCAGTTTAGTGCCATTAGCAGCTGCTAATTATCACTGTAAGATGCTATTATTTCTGAATGCTGCAAAATCGGTTTCTGGATTCCTTCATTAACCTATTCAGCAAATAATATTTTTTTTAAATTGCCAGCTGAAAGGATGTTTAGTGTTCTGGTGGGATAGATCTTTTTAAAAATGTGTTCCTTGATGTGGGTGTCGCTGGCAAGTGCGAGGGGCTATGGAGCATCCTCCTGGCTGCCCCCAAAAGTTTGTCATCATCCTCCGCCTGCCCCATGATGACATGCAGGCCATGATCCTGACCAACGGATCCATCACATACCCAATCCACGTCCAGACCGGGGTCAAGCAGGGCTGCATCATTGCACCACCCCTCTTCTCGAACTTCCTCGCTCCACTGCTCCACCTCACACTCAACAAGCTCCCCGCTGGGGTGCAACTAAACTACAGAACCAGTGGGAACCTGTTCAACCTTTGTCATCTCCAGGCCAGATCCAAGACTGTCCCAACCTTTGTCATCGAATTACAATATGCGGACGACGGTTGCATCTGCGCTCATTCAGAGACTGAACTTCAAGTCATAGTCAACATCTTCACTGAGGCGTATGAAAGCATGGGCCTTACACTAAACATCCGTAAGCCAAAGATCCTCCACCAGCCTGACCCCGCTACACAGCACTGCTCCCCAGTTATCAAGATCCATGGCACAGCCCTGGACAACATGGACCACTTTCCATACCTCGGGAGCCTATTATCAGTAAGGGCAGACATTGACAACGAGGTTCAACACCGCCTCCAATGTGCCAGCGCAGCCTTCGGCTGCTTAAGGAAAAGAGTGTTCGAAGATCAGGCCCTCAAATCTGCCACCAAACTCATGGTCTACAGGGCTGTAGTGATACCCGCCCTCCTGTATGGCTCAGAGACGTGGACCATATACAGTAGACACCTCAAATCTCTGGAGAAATACCACCAATGATGTCTCCGCAAGATCCTGCAAATCCCCTGGGAGGACAGACGCACCAACATTAACGTCCTCGATCAGGCCAACATCCCCAGCATCAAAGCACTGACCACACTCAACCAGCTCCGTTGTGCAGGCCACATTGTTCACATGCCTGACATAAGACTCCCAAAGCAAGCGCTCTACTTGGAACTCCTACATGGCAAGCAAGCCCAAGGTGGGCAGAGGAAACATTTCAAGGACACATATTTTTTTTAATTGTTCCTGGGATGTGGGTGTCACTGGCAAGGCTAGCATTTATTGCCCAACCCTAATTGCCCTTGAGAAGATGGTGGTGAGCCACCTTCCAGAACTGCTACAGTCCATATGGTGAAGGTACTCCCACAGTAGTGTTATGGAGGGAGTTCCAAGACTTTGACCCAACGACGATGAAGGATCGGCGATATATTTCCAAATCAGGATGGTGTATAACTTGGATGGGGAACTTGCAGGTGATGATATTCCCATGTGCCTGCTGCCCTTGTCCTTCTAGGTGGTAGAGGTCGCAGGTTTGGAAGGTGCTGTTGAAAAAACCTTGGTGAGTTTTATTCCACTACAAAACTGTAACCTCATGGCCCAGCATTAAAAATATATATCTATCCCACCAGAACACTAAACATCCTTTCAGTTGGAGATTTAAAAATAATATTTGGTGAATGGGTTAATGAAGGAATCCAGAAACCAGTTTTGCAGCATTCAGAAATAATAGCATCTTACAGTGATAATTGCATGTGGGTGCAGGTGCTAATGGCACTAAACTGCTCACATTCTGAAGTTAAGCTATTACTGTAGTAAAGAGTGGGAGTGATGTGATACAAATAGTATTAGTGCATTATAGATTTATTCATCATCAAAGGCACTATTACAATCCCAGTCTCTATTAGTATAGTTGAAGTCCCCCATTATTACTACCCTATAGTTCTTACACCTCTCTGTAATTTATCTGCAAATTTGCTCCTCCATATCCTTCGCACTATTTTGTGGCCTATACAATACACCTAGTAGTGTCATAGCACCTCTATTATTTCTTAACTCTAGCCATATAGAATCTGTCCTTGACCCCTCCAGGACATCCTCCCTCTCCAGCACTGTAACATTCTCCTTAACGAATACTGCCACATCATCTCCTATCATTCCTTCCCTATCTTTCCTGAGCACCTTATAACCAAAAATATTTAATACCCAATCCTGCCCTTTGAGTCAGGTCTCAGTTATTGCTGGCTATTTGTGCCTGCAGCTCACTTACCTTGTTTACTATGCCTCGTGCATTCACATATACATTGTAAACCCATCTTAGAACATTCTGTATTCTCTCTTAGTTGGACCCACCCACAAGTATAGAAGTAGGAGAATAGAGCAGATGAATGCCTTGCTATTTCTTACTTTCATGTTCTCTGCCTTGCTCAATCCCTTGAGGACTTTATTTCCCCTTTCTAATGTTACATCCTGGTGCCCATCCCCCTGCCAAATTAGTTTAAACCCTCCCATCAGAACTAGCAAACCTCCCCACGAGGATATTGGTTCCGGCCCTGTTGAGGTGCAACCCGTCCGGCCTGTACAGGTCCCACCTCCCCCAGAACCGGTCCCAATGCCCCAGGAACCTGAAGCCCTCCCTCCTGCACCATCTCTCCAGCCACAAATTCATCTGCTCTATTCTCCTACTTCTATACTTGCGTGTGGCACCGGGTGTAATCCGGAGATTACTACCTTTGAGGTCCTGCTTTTTAATCTCTTTCCTAGCTCCCTAAAATCTACCTGCAGGACCTCATCTCTCTTTTTACCTATGTCGTTGGTACCAATATGGACCTTGAATTCTGGCTGTTCATGCTCCCCCCTCAGAATGCTCTGCAGCCGCTCAGTGACATCCTTGACCCTGGCACCAGGGGGGCAACATAGCATCCTGGAGTCACGTCTGCAGCCACAGAAACGCCTGTCTGCTCCCCTGACTATCAAATTCCCAACCACTATTGCTCTCTCACTATTCTTACTCCCCCGCTGTACAGCTGAGCCATCTGTGGTGCCGCGAACTTGGCTCTTGCTGTACTCCCCAGAGGAACCACTATGCTACCGTTTCTGGCATTCTTGACTTTGTACGACTGTGTAAATTGGGTGATGGCGAGTCCGCATACCCATTTACAGCTCTTCCAATCTTTATTTCCATTGCAGTCAATGTAAATTGGGAGAGATGTAAAACAGGTTGCCGACTCGCTATTACCTGTTTTACATTATTGCACAAAGTCAAGAGCTACCTCAGTACTTTCAAAGTCACATAAATTTTGTTTATTCCACTGATTTTTGTAATAGCTCTGTATATGTAACTATCCTTTCTTACAGAGCCTTTTGTCATACAATATGTATTACTTTTAAACTAAAAATGCAACATGTATTATATATTTTTCTGGATTTGTACATAAGTAATGCATCACAGTTCATGTTGGAGAACATAGATCCCCCCTCCTCTCCAGCTTATTTTTTTCATGTCAGAAAGTGCAAGGCAAATGGGACCAATTATTAAACCCCCCTTCCCCATTTGCTCTTTGCGAAAATCTCCCCTACCACCAATCCAATCCGTTGGGAGCGATCTCTGGTTAGTCATTCAGCTGGCCTCCTCTACTAACCTAATGTGAACCCATGCAACCCATACCATCTCCAATCTTTTTACAACAATAACCATCTTCCAAATGTTCATGGTGGCGTACATGCCAGATGCCGATTTATTTTGTTTTCAAGTATTTATCCAATTCCCTTTTGAAAGTTACAATTGAATCTGGTTCCAGCAGCCTTTCAGTTAGTGCATTCCAGATAGTAACAACTCGTTGCATAAGAATTCTCACCTCCCCCTGGTTCTATTGTCAATTACCTTAAATCTATGTCCTCTGGTTGCTGGCCCGCCTTCCAGTGGAAAGTTACTCCTATCTAATCTATCAAAATCTTTCATAATTTTGAACACCTCTGTTAAATTGCCCCTTAACCTTATCTGCTCTAAGAAGAACAATCCCAGTTCCTCTACACATAACTGAAGATCCTCATCCCTGGTACCATTCTAATAAATCTCCTCTTCACCTTCTCCAAGACTGACAAAAGGTTGATAACAAATAGATCAAGCATCATTAAGAATTACTGGCTTGGCACATTTGCTAGAGTAATGTCCTCATTAGTAAGGTGGCCAATGACAATGGATAGAACAGCTCACTATCTTACTTTTAGTTTACTTGTCTACTGTAAGGTTGGCCATTATCTTGAGTTTTCATTCCATTTTGTGAAGAGTGTTGTATAAGTGCATGTTGTTATTGTCTTCTAGTCCATTTCAACAGGAATGCTGTCATTCCAAATGGTTAATTTGAGCTGGTTCTGCAGATATAGCAACAAGTAATGAAACAGAGGGGGTGAAATTCATTATTGCCCCATTTAGGGACGGTAATAGTTTGGAGGCGCGAGACATAGCAAGACATAGAGGTGCTGAAGTCTTGCCCCTCTCAACAAATTTGGATTACCGCCCTCGGCAGGAAGTGGAGCACTAAATCAAGGAGTGGCAACAAGAAGATACGTTTTTTTTCTTTTTCTATCGACCCACCTTTAATTTTTATCCCAGTAGCGGCCGGCCACCTGAGACGCGCCACCTGAAGCTGTCGGTGCTTTCACCCGCCGCTGCTGCAGGGGGCAAAAGTAATTTTGGGGCTGGGGCGCTAATGGAATGATGCGCACAGCGATGACATTGTAATCTCCAGGCGCAGGAGATCGGAGCACAAAGCCGAAACGCCGCCACTAAACTCACACCCAATATGGCAAGAGTTGTGCCAGCACCTGCAGGTAAGGCATTTGTGTCCCCCATTAGTGCCCCCGGGGGCACTAATTGGAGGCGCAAATGCACTGAATTTCTTGCCCAAATATTTACAGCATGACATTGCATAGCAGTCCTGAGAAACCATGGTCAACAGGTTAAAAAAAATGTACTGGAAGTGGAATTAAATTGCTCAATTACCAGGCGGCAGTCGGCGAGAGGCGGGAGCAGCGTTGGTGAGGCCTATAAAGGCCCAGCGGGAGGTCGAGAAGCGGCGGCAGTCGGCAAGACCTGGGAGCAGTGTTGGTAAGGCCTATAAAGGCCCATCGGGAGGTCGAGAGGCGGTGGCAGTCGGTGAGAGGCGAGAGCAGCGTTGGTGAGGCCTATAAAGGCCCAGTGGGAGGTCGAGAGGCGGTGGCAGTCGGTGAGAGGCGAGAGCAGCGTTGGTGAGGCCTATAAAGGCCCAGTGGGAGGTCGAGAGGCGGTGGCAGTCGGTGAGAGGCGAGAGCAGCGTTGGTGAGGCCTATAAAGGCCCAGCGGTGCAGCTGCAGCAGGGAGAGAAGGCAAAAAAGTAGAAAGAAATCAAAAGGTGATGTCACAGCCAAGGGGGTAAGTGATTGGCTGGCGATTCGTATGTAGCTTTTCTTTTCCTTTCCTATATCAGTAAGTAACATTTAGCCTTGTTGTTGCCAAATTAAATTTATCTAAGGGTTAAGTCATGGCAGGACAGCTCGGACACGTGTTATGCTCCTCCTGTACTATGTGGGATGTCAGGGACACTTTTGGTGTCCCTGACGACTACGTGTGTGGGAAGTGTATCCGCCTCCAGCTCTTGACGGACCGCATTGCGGAACTGGAGCTGCGGGTGGATTCACTCTGGAGCGTGCATGATGCTGAGAATGATGTGAATAGCACATTTAGCGAGTTGGTCTCACCGCAGGTAAAGGGTACACAGCCAGATAGTAAATGGGTGACCAACAGGAAGAGCAGTGCAAGGAAGGTAGTGCAAGGGTCCCCTGCGGTCATCCCCCTGCAAAACAGATACACTGTTTTGGGTATTGTTGAGGGGGTGGCTCGTCAGGGGGAAGCAGCAGCAGCCAAGTTCATGGCACCATTGGTGGCTCTGCTGCACAGGAGGGCAGGAAAAAGATTGGGAGAGCTATAGTGATAGGGGATTCGATTGTAAGGGGAATAGATAGGCATTTCTGCGGCCGCAACCAAAACTCCAGGATGGTATGTTGCCTTCCTGGTGCAAGTGTCCAGGATGTCTTGGAGCGGGTGCAGGACATTCTGAAAAGGGAGGGTGAACAGCCAGTTGTCATGGTGCATATAGGTACCAACGATATAGGTAAAAAACGGAATGAGGTCCTACGAGACGAATTTAGGGAGCTAGGAGGTAAATTAAAAAGTAGGACCTCAAAAGTAGTAATCTCAGAATTGCTACCAGTGCCACGTACTCGTCATGGTAGGAATCGCAGGATAGCTCAGATGAATACATGGCTTGAGGAGTGGTGCAGAGGGGAGGAATTCAAATTCCTAGGACATTGGAACCGGTTCTGGGGGAGGTGGAACTAGTACAAACCGGACGGTCTGCACCTGGGCAGGACCGGAACCAATGTCCTAGGGGGAGTGTTTGCTAGTGCTGTTGGGGAGGAGTTAAACTAATATGGCAGGGGGATGGGAACCTATACAGGGAGACAGAGGGAAATAAAATGGAGGCAGTAGCAAAATATAGAAAGGAGAATAGCAAAAGTGGAGGGCAGATAAACCCAAGGCAAAAATCAAAAAGGGCCACATTACAGCAAAATTTTAAATGGGCAAAGTGTGTTAAAAAGACAAGCCTGAAGGCTCTGTGCCTCAATGCGAGGAGTATTAGGAATAACTGCGCAGACAGGATATGATGTAATTGGCATCACGGAGACATGGCTCCAGGGTGAACAAAGCTGGGAACTCAACATCCAGGGGTATTCAACATTTAGGAAAGATAGGCAGAGAGGAAAAGGAGGCGGGGTGGTGTTGCTGGTTAAAGAGGAAATTAATGCAATAGTAAGGAGGGACATTAGCTTGGATGATGTGGAATCGGTATGGGTGGAGCTGCGGAATTCCAAAGGGCAGAAAACGTTAGCAGGAGTTGTGTATTGACCACCAAACAGTAGTAGTGAGGTTGGGGACAGCATCAAACAAGAAATAAGGGATGTGTGCAATAAAGGTACAGCAGTTATCATGGGCGACTTTAATCTGCATATTGATTGGGCAAACCAAACTGGTAGCAATGCGGTGGAAGAGGATTTCCTGGAGTGTATTAGGGATGGTTTTCTAGAACAATGTGTTGAGGAACCAACTAGAGGGCAGGCCATCCTCGATTGGGTGATGTGTAATGAGAAGGGACTAATTACCAATCTTGTTGTGCGAGGCCCCTTGGGGAAGAGTGACCATAATATGGTAGAATTCTTTATTAAGATGGAAAGTGAAACAGTTAATTCGGAAACTAGGGTCCTGAACTTAAGGAAAGGTAACTTCGACGGTATGAGGCGTGAATTGGCTAGAATAGACTGGCAAAGGATACTTAAAGGGTTGACGGTGGATAAACAATGGCAAACATTTAAAGATCACATGGATGAACTTCAACAATTGTACATCCCTGTCTGAAGTAAAAATAAAACAGGAAAGGTGGCTCAACCATGGCTAACAAGGGAAATTAAGGATAGTGTTAAAGCCAAGGAAGAGGCATATAAATTGGCTTGTAAAAGCAACAAACCTGAGGACTGGGAGAAATTTAGAATTCACCAGAGGAGGACTAAGGTTTAATTAAGAGCGGGAAAATAAAGTATGAGAGGAAGCTTGCAAGGAACATAAAAATGGACTGCAAAAGCTTCTATAAATATGTGAAGAGAAAAAGATTAGTGAAGATAAAAGTAGGTCCCTTGCAGTCGGAGTCAGGTGAATTTATAATGGCAGACCAATTGAACCAATACTTCGGTTCTGTCTTCACGAAGGAAGACACAAATAACCTTCCGAATGTACTCGGAGACAGTGGGTCTAGTGAGAAGGAGGAACTGAAGGATATCCTTATTAGGCGGGAAATTGTGTTAGGGAAATTGATGGGATTGAAGCCTGATAAATCCCCAGGGCCTGATAGTCTGCATCCCAGAGTACTTAAAAGTGGCCCTAGAAATAGTGGATGCATTGATGATCATTTTCCAACAGTCTATCGACTCTGGATCAGTTCCTATGGACTGGAGGGTAGCTAATATAACACCACTTCTTAAAAAAGGAGGGAGAGAAAACGGTAATTATAGACCTGTTAGCCTGACATCAGTAGTGGGGAAAATGTTGGAATCAATCATTGAGGATGAAATAGCAGCGTATTTGGAAAGCAGTGACAGGATCGGACCAAGTCAGCATGGATTTATGAAAGAGAAATCATGCTTGACGAATCTTCTGCAATTTTTTGAGGATGTAACTAGCAGAATGCTTAAGGGAGAACCAGTGGATGTGGTGTATTTGGATTTTCAAAAGGCTTTTAACAAGGTCCCGCACAAGAGATTGGTGTGCAAAATCAAAGCGCATGGTATTGGGGGTAATGTACTGACGTGGATAGAGAACTGGTTGGCAGACAGGAAGCAGAGTGTTGGGATAAATGGGTCCTTTTCAGAATGGCAGGCAGTGACTAGTGGAGTGCCGCAGGGCTCAGTGCTGGGACCCCAGCTCTTTATAATATACATTAACGATTTAGATGAAGGAATTGAGTGTGATATCTCCAAGTTTGCGGATGACACTAAACTGGGGGGCGGTGTGAGCTGTGAGGAGGATGCTGAGAGGCTGCAGGGTGACTTGGACAGGTTAGGTGATTGGGCAAATGCACGGCAGATGCAGTATAATGTGGATAAATGTGAGGTTATCCATTTTGGGTGCAAAAACACGAAGGCAGAATATTATCTGAATGGCTGCAGATTAGGAAACGGGGAGGTGCAACGGGACCTGGGTGTCATGGTTCATCAGTCACTGAAAGTGGGCATGCAGGTACAGCAGACGGTGAAGAAGACAAATGGTATGTTGGCCTTCATAGCTAGGGGATTTGAGTATCGGAGCAGGGAGGTCTTACTGCAGATGTACAGGGCCTTAGTGAGGCCTCACCTGGAATATTGTGTTCAGTTTTGGTCTCCTAATCTAAGGAAGGGCGTTCTTGCTATTGAGCGAGTGCAGCGACGGTTCACCAGACTGATTCCAGGGATGGCTGGACTGTCATAGGAGGAGAGACTGGATCAACCGGGCCTTTATTCACTGGAGTTTAGAAGGATGAGAGGGGATCTCAGAGAAACGTATAAGATTCTGACGGGACTGGACAGGTTAGATGCGGGAAGAATGTTCCCGATGTTGGGGAAGTCCAGGGGAGATAGTCTTAGGATAAGGGGTAGGCCATTTAGGACTGAGATGAGGAGAAACTTCTTCACTCAGCGAGTTGTTAACCTATGGAATTCTCTGCCGCAGAGAGTTGTTGATGCCAGTTCATTGGATATATTCAAGAGGGAGTTAGATATGGCCCTTATGGCTAAGGGGATCAAGGGTTATGGAGAGAAAGCAGGAAAGGGGTACTGAGGGAATGATCAGCCATGATCTTATTGAATGGCGGTGCAGGCTCAAAGGGCCGAATGGCCTACTCCTGCACCTATTTTCTATGTTTATATGTTTCTATGCCAGAAATTGTGAAGTTTGCAAAAAATCCAGTGAAAGCTACCAAACACTATTTGCTTCATTCAAACTAACACTGACAAAATATGGTGCTTTTTGCTGTGAACTTGATTTCATTAGAGAGTGAGATTTTTGGAAGTAATTTCACTCATGCATTTGTAGAGCTTTGAGTGATTGGTAATTATTGCCAAGAATCTCTGCTGACTGGAAGAAAAACCTGAAATAGTAATCCTGAGTGTACAAACTGAGTCTAATCTCACTACCGTTTAAAGTTAATAGGCACTGAATTGAATATTATATTTTACAAGAAATTGTGACCATGTATGGGGAAGATTTCCTTCTATGTATTATCAACTTCATAAATGTGGTAGGAGAATTTCCAACGCTCACTCTTTCCATCAAGATATTCAATGCATTCTAAAGTAAAGCATTTCAAATGTTAAAAATTGCAGTCAGAGGATATTTCTCTCAATGTTTACAAGATTGCTATCAGAGGGGTCATCTGTTCTGGAAAATAGAAAGCTTTCCACTTCTATGACTAAATATGACTCTATCCTATCTGATGCAGTTATATGACACGACCAGTAGTTGTAGTATGTCTTTAAGACCAGGTTGCACTTGACTACAACTTGCACACTGCATGCTCGGACAGAGCTGTGTGTATCTGCATGTTTACTTGCATGTCCAGAGCTCCACATGCCTCCTGGCTATCGTTTAATGTTAAGAGGGAACTGGCAGGAACCTCTATTTTCTGATAACATTGAAAATGCAATATTCAAGAGACCACCCAAGACTTTTGTTAAAAAGCTGGTGACACACCGAACGAACATTATACTTCACCTGGTGCTAAACTCCAGTGGACTCTCACACCACTTGTCTTTTTGGGAGTTCGATTAGAATCTAGCTACCGCCAAAACAGTTGTCTATCAATGTGGAAGTGCAAGTGTAACTGCAGTTTGATAGTCAAAGTCTTGAGGGAAAGAAAACTTACCCATCTGAGTCATTTACTTTAAATTAATTTCAAAATAGTTTTGGTTAAAGCCAACACTGAGGCTTACATTGGAAATAAGGGGCTACTCAATATATATTTACAGCACATCACATAGACGAGAGGTAATGAATACTAAATGTTGACTGTATAATTGTGCATAATAAAACAAGTAGTAGTGATGGTTTGGCTTTCCATCAACTGCTCGTGTCTAGTTTCCAGCTGTTTTTAAATACCAAACATGTTTTGAAGGCATCTCTTAAACACAAAATTATTTGCTCCTGCATGAGAAATTAGTAGTCCTCTGGATATCTAACTATGAAAAATAACTTTTATTTTAACCTTTTACACATGGAGTTTTTATTTAATCAAAGTCTTACTTTTATCATTTTAAATAAAAATAAATAATATTGTCATTTACAAAGAATCTTCTTATAGCTGCAGTAAGCTTATACAAATAGCTCACAAATTAAGTAATTTACACAAATATTGTTTTTCATAATTTTCTTGTTAAATAATTGCTTACAGTTTAAACTCCATTCCCATATTCCAGCTGGATGAAAGGTGAAACAAGATCAGTTAATCACCTATTTCAGGTTGCTTGAGTTTTTTGTCCAGTATCAGTCTGATCACTCAATTCAGTAAAGCTCATTTGGTATCAGAAAGGATTCTTGAAGGGAAAGAAAAGTGACATTCATAATGTCCAAAACCCAATACAACATTTGGTGATGTTATGTGTTCACTGTTGCTGCTTTATCCGATGTATGTAACTTCATTCAACAGTTTTTGAACTGAAGGTAGCCTGAAATGACAGACAGCAGCTTTATATATTCTTCAAAAGTAAAGCAATGAATTAATGCTTAAAAAAAAACTTGAATACAACAATCCTGGGCGTGTATAGGTCCTTCTTGAGCAGGGTGAGTCCCCCTTAGTTCCCACCAAGATATTGTTTCAACATTTGGCAGAGACAAGAAGCTATCAGGTGCTAAAACTAAACCTAGAAAAACATATTCACAGGATATATTACAGGAATGCCAGTATACAACAGACTTGATATATACCAGCTGATGTTGAACTGTCCTTTCTCGTAGGTTTGTAATCAAATTTGTTTTTCATTTACCAAATATAAACTTGTTGCCCTGACCGTCCTCTCCAAGTTATCTTAATAGCTGTGTGCAATTTCTTTAATATTAATTCAAAAGTCATTGAGGTCTGAAAATTGAAAGTCATCTCATTATTGAAGCCAATGCAACTATTAAACATAATTGTAGTCATACCTTTTTATTTTCTGGTTCCTTGGTCAGCCAAAGAAGCAGTGGTTGTCTTGGATTTTTTCTGTTCTTTAACCCTGGAGTTTCAGGTCCAGCCATTTTGCTTTTATGAAATTAAGTATTGGGATCAATCACTGATCCAGCTGTGCAAATCTACACTTTTTAAACAAAATGACAATGTGCAGTTTTGTAAAGAGAGCACTAGTCTTACTCTACATGGTGTAGTTTCGTTTTGTAAACAATATATTAGTTGATTGTTAATCAGATTGGATCTGAGTAACTTATAAATCCTTTATGCCACATACATTTGAAACACAAATGTTGGTAACTTCAAAGTACTATCCATGTATTGCTTGTAAACGTTGGGTTGATCGTATAATTGATCAGTTGTACCCTACCACTTATAGATCTAAATCATTCACTGATTTATTCTCTAAAGAATATGAAGCTATTCTTTTGTTTAATGGGATCTCAACCTCTGCAACACTGTACTCTTTACTTCTGTGCTTCCTTTTTCTCAGTGAAATGTAGCACACCAAAGCAAATACCAAGGTCAAAAGCCCAAAGCATAAAGCTGATAGTGCTATCAACACAGTCTGACATGGGAATATGTTCAGTTCTGTTTGAAAAGGGTCAGTCCTTGTCTCTGGTAGGTTTTCCTCTATCCTGATGTCAGGATCTTTTCTCAGCAGGTTTTCTATGTAGCTCTCATTGTTTAACGTTTCATTTACAAAAAGGTTGACTATAACTGTGGTATGAAGTGGTTCTGGGTAACCATGATCGCTGACCTTGACTAACAGTCTGTACAATCCATGGTCATTCTTCACCAAAGCCTCATGCAATGTGATGTTACCAGTGCCTGTGTCAATGATGAAGGTCTCTGGACGGGGTCCTCTGTGGCCAATGATGCTATAAGCAATGACAGCATTCATTCCTGTGTCTTTATCAACAGCATATACTTCAGTAATGGAAGAGCCAGGGATTGTGGATGGCAGTACCAGAAGAAAAGAGAGGTTAGACTGAGGGAACAAGACCAAGGGTGGGTTATCGTTGACATCTATTAGAAGCACTGTCACTTTAGCAACAGCAGACAGAGCGGGCTCTCCTCCATCCATAGCTTGAACCCAGAGAATGTAAGAACTCTGCTGTTCCCTGTCTAAGGGGGCATTCGCCATGAGGTTCCCCTTCCCCGTGTCTATGACAAAGTGCTCACTACCATTGAGTATGGACAAGGCCACCCAGCCGTTATTTCCAACATCAGGATCGATAACCCCAATCACACCGATCTCGCTAAAACTCGGGTGGTCTTCGGGAACAAAGAAATTGAAATCTTTGTTGATGAACCTGGGGCTGTTGTCATTGGTGTCAAGGACAGTGAGAAGAACTGTGGTGGTGGATTCTCGGGGTGGAGACCCACCATCTATAGCTCTGATGATGAGTCTGTACTTTTCCTGTTCTTCTCTATCTAAGGATGTTGACACTGTCAAACCCCCACTGAATTTATCTAAAACAAAGATGGGAGGCACATTAGGGCCCAGAGCGAAAGTAATGGTCCCCATTTCTCCGCTGTCATCATCTGTGGCCTTCATTTTAATGAGGAAGCTATTGGGAGGGTTGTTCTCTTCAATGGTCACTTCAACCAAAGAGTTGGTGAAGATGGGAGAATTGTCGTTTTGGTCTATGAGCTGTATCTTGATGTGGGTCCTGAGAGCTAGCCTTTTGGTGTTCTCTGCCACTACAGTCAGTTCGTACTGCTGCTTAACCTCGTAATCCAAAACCTGCGACGTTTCCAGCAGATACTCGTCTTGAAAGGTCCGGTAAGGCGCCAGGCGGAAAGGGCCTCTTCCTTCCAGGTAACAGCGCACTGTCTCCCGCTGGTCGGGGTCGATCACCGTGAAGAAGGCGATGGGGGTCGGGACGGGCTCGGTCTCCTTCAGGTACACCACACCTTCCGACTGGAGAGCGATGTAGCGAGGCGTCACCCGAGGGGGGCTGGAGAGAACTTGGACGATGGAGATTTGCACAGCAGCCGTGACCGGACTGCAGCCTGTCCCGGTGGCCAGCACCGTCAGCCGGTGGATCTGGGCAGTCTTCTCCTGGAGGGGGGAGGCCAGGCGGATGGTCCCTGAGGTCCTGTCCAGGCTGAAGAGCTGGATGGAGGTCTTGGCCACCCTGTCCCCGTAGGAATAGACGATGTGGGCGTTGTAGCCCAGGTCGGGGTCGGTGGCTCGCAGCCGAGCCACTTGGCTGCCAACTGTGGCGTTGGCGTGCAGGGTGAGGTTGAGCCGAGACTCGGTGAACTGCGGGCAGTTGTCGTTGACATCGGTGACCGAGACGGTGAGAGTGGCGGTGCCGGAGCGGCGGGGAGATCCGCCATCCTCCGCTATCAGGCCCATCACATAGAGCTCCCGGGCTTCCCGGTCCAGGGCCATCTCCAGCACCAGCACCGGCCGTCCGCCGCCGTCCGGCTCGCTGCTCAGGGAGAAGCCGGCATGGGCACCGGACAGCCGGTAGCTCACCGCGCCGTTAGCGCCGGGGTCGCAATCCTCGGCGGGAGGCTCCAGTGGGTAACGCGAGCCGGGCTCGGCGTTCTCCGCCACAGATACGCCGATGCTGGCGGCCGGGAATCGCGGCGAGTTGTCATTGATGTCCTCCACCAGGATCCTGAGCTTCAGCAGCCTGAAGAGTCTGGCCGGCAGCAGGATGACATCGAGAAGCAACGAGCACTCCAGCTCCGGCTGCCCGGGGCACAGGCTCTCCCGGTCCAGCACCGAGTCCGAGGTGCGCAGCTCGCCCGTGTCCCGGTTCAGATCCACGAAGCGCCCGTCCCCGGGCTGAGACACCAGGTTGTAGGTGACTCCGGGCTCTGCCAAGCCGTCCAACTTCAGGTCGGTGCCCAGGTTCCCGATGAGTGTCCCGCTCGGTAACTCTTCCTTCACTCGGTACACCAGCTCGGACGCCAGGCTACAGCTTGCAAGGAAAAGTCCCGTGCACAAAATAAACGGGAGCATTCCCTGCTGCAAAAAAAGTAAATTGAAAGGTATTAGTTCAAAAAGTAACTTCAGGTAGCAAAATGAATGATTAAATTTGATTGCAATACTTCTGCCCACTTAATGCAATGATGCAAACACGCAGTTCAGTAGGAAAGTTATTTAAGTTGGGGTGAGACTGAGACTGCAAACTGTCATCCAGTACCTCAAACACTGCTTTCGGGCAGACTAAATGCATGGTCTAGATGAACGATTATTTCGTACCTGGATCTTTGGATGGTTGAGTGTACTCCAGCTCCAGCCCTGATCCATGCTCACTGGGTTCTCAGGGGGTTAGGAGCCCCAGGACTGCGTTGTACTGCACTGGTTGAGTTCACTTGCAGTCTGCTCTCCTCCCCTGCTTCTCAGTCCCATTCCGGATTAGTGAATGGGAAATTGATGCTGTCCGTCATTCGTAGCTACGTACATTCTTATATGCAAATATTTCTCACTTCAGCCCGCGGACTTTTCACTAATTCAGGCAAAGTCTGCAGGAAGGAAGCATGCAGTTTGAAGTACTTGAGACTGTTCCTATGTAGTTTTACTATCAACCGATATAGGGACAGTTAAACTACATAGTTTAGTTTTAGTTTTTTCGCCTGTGTCTATCTGCGTGCGCATTTTGGCTGCGCTTCAGACCCGAGCCTTTAATCTCTTTTTACACTTCCATCTCATGCTTTTTCTCTTTCCCTCAATGGTCAATATCAAAGGCATTGTGAAACTGTTGTGAAGCGCCTTGGGATGTTTTACTACATTAAAGGTGCTATATAAATAAAAGTTAATATTATAGGAACTACATAGGGACTGTAAAACTACACAGGAACTGTCAAACTACATACGGACTGCCAAACTTTATAAGAACTGTCAAACTACTTAAGAACATAAGAACATAAGAAACAGGAGCAGGCCATACAACCCCTCGATCCTGCTCCGCCATTCAATAATATCATGGCCGATCATCGACCTCAACTCCACTTTCCCGCCCGATCTCCATGTCCCTTGATCCCCTAGACTCCAAAAATCTATCGATCTCAGCCTTGAATATATTCAGAGACTCAGCATCCACAGCCCTCTGGGGCAGAGAATTCCAAAAATTCACAACCCTCCAAGTGAAGAAATTCCTTCTCATCTTTGTCTCAAATGTCCGACCCCTTATCCTGAGACAGTGCCCCGAGTTCTAAACACTCCTGTCAAGGGATACAACATCTCAGCATCTAGTCTGTCAATCCCCTTCAGAATCTTGTATGCTTCTATGAGATCACCTCTCATTCTTCTAAACTCCAGAGAGTATAGGCCCATTGTACACAATCTCTCATCATAAGACAGCCCCCACACCCTAGGAATCAATCTAGTGAATCTTCGTTGCACCACCTCCGAGCCAAGTATATCCTCCCTTAGATAAGGTCAAAACTGTGCACAGTACTCCAGGTATGGTCTCACCAAGGCCCTGTACAATTGCAGCAAAACTTCCTTACTCTTATACTTCAACCCCCTTGCAATAAAGGACAACATGCCATTTGCCTTCCTTATTGCTTGCTGTACCTGCATGCGAGCTTTCTGTGTTTATTGCACAAAGATACCCAAATCTCTCAAAACACAAACATTTAAAATTTTTTCACTATTTAAAAATAAACTCTGTTTTTCTATTCTTCCTACCAAAGTGAATAACCTCACATTTCCTTACATTATACTCCATCTGCTACCTTACTGCTGACTCACTTAGTTTATCTATATTCCTTTGCAGACACTTTGGGGCCGAAAGTGGTGGACTACTGACTGCTGCCACCGAGTTTGCTGGGCGGTCTCCCCTGCGAGCGAGTTTAGTGGAGGCTTCCGTCCGCTGGCGTGCAACACGCGTAAGTGTCCTTCTGCCTGCTGAGCTGCCAGTTTGGTCCGGGTGGTCATCCGCTGCAGCAGGGGAAAAGACCGTCGCATGGAGGCAGGTCTAACCTCAATGGTAAGTGTGAAGACCTGAAAAAAAAGGTTAGTTCACTTTTCTTCATTGTTTTTTGCAGCGATTCAGGTAGGTGGGGTCCCCTGAAGGTTTTCTAGTGTTTCTTTTTTATTTTTTGGAAATTTTAAATTTTATCTGTTCCCTCCCCCCCTGGGCCTGACTCAGTCCTCGGTGGTACTTTGCCGAGGATTGCATTTGCTGCCGAGAATGGGAGCTCCCACCTGCTGCCGCCCAGATTCACAGTTTTGGTCTCCTAACTTGAGGAAGGACATTCTTGCTATTGAGGGAGTGCAGCGAAGATTCACCAGACTGATTCCCGGGATGGTGGGACTGACCTATCAAGAAAGACTGGATCAACTGGGCTTGTATTCATTGGAGTTCAGAAGAATGAGAGGGGACCTCATAGAAACGTTTAAAATTCTGACGGGTTTAGACAGGTTAGATGCAGGAAGAATGTTCCCAATGTTGGGGAAGTCCAGAACCAGGGGTCACAGTCTAAGGATAAGGGGTAAGCCATTTAAGACTGAGATGAGGAGAAACTTCTTCACCCAGAGAGTGGTGAACCTGTGGAATTCTCTACCACAGAAAGTAGTTGAGGCCAATTCACTAAATATATTCAAAAGGGAGTTCGATGAAGTCCTTACTACTGGGGGGGATCAAGGGATATGGCGAGAAAGCAGAAAGGGGGTACTGAAGTTGCATGTTCAGCCATGAACTCATTGAATGGCGGTGCAGGCTAGAAGGGCTGAATGGCCTACTCCTGCACCTATTTTCTATGTTTCTATGTTTCTATGTTTAAGTCCCATTTTTGCTGCCGGGCGATCTTTCCAGAACTTTTTCATGAAACTTCTGCCCAAAGTACCGTCAGGATCACAGTGGTCCTTTAGGTGGCACTTGGGCAGAACTTATCTTTCACCAAGTTCAGGCCCTTTGTCTTCTCCTCACAGCTTACTGTCCCACCGAGCTTTGTATCATCAGCAAACATAGGACCTGTCAAACTACATAGGAACTGTCAAACTACATAGGAACTGTCAAACTACCAAGGGACTGTACAAACTACCAAGGGACTGTCAAACTACTAAGGGACTGTACAAACTATGTAGAAACTGTCAAAATACATAGGGACAGTAAAACTACATAGAATCTGTCAAACTAAATAGGAACTGTCAAACTACATTGGTATTGTCAAACTACATAGAGACTGTGAGACAATATAGAAACTGACAAACTACAAAGAAATTGTCAAACTACATAGGGGCAGTAAAACTACGAAGAAAAAGTCAAACTGCATAAAAACTGACCAACTGCATGAGAACTGTCAAACTAAATAGGAACTGTTAAACTACATAGGGACAATCAAACTACATGGGGAGAGTAAAACTTCGTAGAAACTATCAAAATATGTAGAAACGGTCAAATTGCACAGGAACTGTCACACTACATAGGAACTGTCAAATTACATAGGAATTGTCAAACTACATAGGAACTGTCAAACTGTCATAAGAACATAGGCCCCGGTTTTCATGAGCTGCAAGGCCTGCCCATTTGCCGCCCAAAGGACCGCCAATGGCCTCCAAGAGACCGGGCGGTACTTTGCTTGAAAGATTCCTCTAAAAGAGGTGGCAGTACCGCCCAATGGCAAAATAATGGCTTACGCCATCAATCGCAGCGGGCGGGAGCTCTCAATCTCAGTGGAAAATGAGTTTGCCGCCCAAGTGCCGCCGAGGATGGAGTCGGGCCTAGGGAGGGGGGAACTCTGAAAAGTAAGAAACATTACCAAAGAAAAAAAAACACCGGAACACCTTCAAGGGACCCCATCTAGGTAAGTTGCTTAAAAACATTTTTAAAAAAGATTTTCATAACCTTTTCTTGCAGGTATTCATACCTACCGTCGGGGTAACAACAGCCGCCACGCAGTGGTCCTTCCCCCTGCTGGCGCCAACTCCCGCTGACTCCCACTCGCACCAATCTGGTATCTTGGTGGGCGGGAGGCCACTTACGCGACTTGGCCGCCAGATGATGTCGGTGGGTGGTTCCCGGTGGTGCTCCCCTCCTGCCCCCTCCAGCCCAAGTAGAAACTGGGAGCGAAAGGAAAGTGGCAGCAAAACTCAGCAACAGTCGGCAGCAGCAGGCGACAGTGCGCGGCAAGATCACCAATATGGGGGCCATAAGAACATAAGAAATAGGAGCAGGAGTAGGCCATTTGTCAAACTATATCAGAACTGTGAAACTACATAGGAACTGTCCAACTACATAGGAACTGTCAAACTATCATAAGAACATAAGAAATATTAGCAGGAATAGGCTATTTGGCCCCTCTCGAGTCTGCTCTACCATTTAATAAGATCATGGCTGATCTGATCTTGGGCTCAGCTCCACTTTCCTGTCTGCTCCCCATAACCCTTTACTCCCTTATAATTCAAAAATCTGACTATCTCCACCTTAAATATATTCAGTGAACCAGCCTCCAAAGCTGTCTGGGACAGAGAATTCCACAGTTTTACGTCCTTCTGATAGAAGAAATTCATCCTCGTCTCAGTTCTAAATGGGTGACCTTTTATTCTAAAAAGGGCCTGAAAACTACCTAGGAACTTTCAAACTACATCGGAACTGTTATGTATGCATGCTTGTAACTTATGATGTTCTGTAACACTGAATGTACCTTCACCCTGTACACACCTTACCTGTACACCAGAGGGTGCTGCTGCTGGAGACCTAAGGGTTACCTATACACTGCAGGTAACCCAGTATAAAAAGGAGCTCACCTCTTGGTGTCCTCACTCTAGGAGCTGCAAATAAAGGACTACAGTCTTCACAGTTTAAGTACCATACCCCTGCCTCGTGGAGTCACTAACAAAGTGCTTACATACACAATAACTGGCGACAAGGTCACAAACTACACGCGCAACATGTCGAATCTCAGCAACTTTCAACAATTCACGATGGGGAAGATTGGGACGCTTTCGTGGAAAGATTGGAACATTTCTTCATAGCCAGCCACCTGGATGGGGACATACCGGCTACACTACCAAACAAGCGCAGGGCCATCCTGCTTAGTTGTTGTGGGCCCACAATCCGTTGTCTCATCTGGGACTTGCTAGCCCCAGTGAAGACAACAACCAAGAGCTATGGGGAACTTGTAACCTTAATCCAAGAGCAACTAAAACCCAACGAAAGCATCCTCACAGCCAGGCACCGGTTCTATACTCACCGGCGACCCGAAGGCCCAGAAATTGCTAAGTATGCTGCAGATTTAAGAAGATTGGCTGTACTGTGTGATTTTGGCGACCACCTTAACGAAGCACTAAGGGAAATATTTTGTAATCGGAATCGGCCACGAGGGCCTCCGCCACAAATTGCTCTCTGCGGACATCACAGTCACCCTGCGGAAGGCAATTAAAGTGAGCTAGGCCTACATGATTTCAGTCGGCGACTCCAGGCGAATATTGACCAACACCCAGGACTCTAAACCGATGAATGTAGTGCACCGAATGGCTACTTCTAAAGGCATAAATGCTGCCCCGAGTCCCGCAACCCTGAGTCTACCATATGGGGAAAACCGGCTGGCCCCGTGCTAGCGCTGTGGAGGAAACCACAGCGCCCACCAGTGCCACTACAAAGACTATACCTGCAAAGGCTGCAAAGAGAAAGGCACCTTCAGAGAATGTGCAGAAAAAGCTTTACTCACCATGTTGCTGAAGAGTTGGCTGATCACCTGGGCTCCGACACAGATGAAGACGAAGCTGCTCGACTCCTGGAAGAAGAGTATGGAATTTATACCTGCTCCACCGAAAGTTCCCCGTGGAAGACGGAAGTAGATATCGACGGAGTTCCAGTTTCGATGGAGATCGACACAGGGGCGAGCCAGTCTTTGATGACCCAGATGACCTTTGAAACACTTTGGATCAATCCCACCAAATGACCAAAACTGTCTCCTGTCCAAGCGAAGCTGCTCATCTACACCAAAGGTAAAATCCCAGTCATTGGCAGCGTGGACGCCCAGGTCTCCCAGCGTGGCGTGATGAACAAACTCCCCCTGTGGATCGTTGCCAGCAATGGTCCAACGCTGCTGGGAAGAAGTTGGATGAAGCAGGTCCAAGTCGGTCGAAGTGATGACGGCCTCCAGGCTCCAGCAATCCACATCCCACGCAGTCCCGAACTTGGATCCATCGCTGCACCTAGAGATCCCACCGTCCAGCTCGACTGTGCGGCGATGACTTCACAACACCGTGGTGAGATCACCAGAACCAAACGTCCAGACTTTACCTCCGGGCCGTGGCAGGACTCCAAGAGAAGACTATCGTCGAGAAAAGTGAATTCCCGACGTCCATGGCGGAACCTGAGGAGAAAAAGATCACCACAGCCTACCTGCAGGAGAGCGAGAAGATGGCTGCCGCACCATGAGGCAAAGAACCTAAAATCAAAATGGCCGCGACCAGACCACGAGCGGCAGCATTGGAGGAGCAACACATGGCACCGAGCGCCGAACCGGATTGGAAGGCCCCCTTAAAGGAGACTGGTAACCCAAAGAATTTAAAGGGACAGTTTCAATCTAAAGACGACAAGGACTTTAAAGTTAAAAATGCAGTTAGCGAATACAGGTATGATAATGTAACGTAGAATTGTGATGCCCGAGTAACTGATGAGTAAAATGAAATGAATGCTTGTATAAGTAAGGTTAAGAACACGTTAGTAATGCCTAATGATTATGACAGAAAGTTCAAAATGACAAATTAACCATATATAGAGAAACCATGATACAAGAAAGTGATGTAAATGCTATAATTAACAATGTAAAGGTAGTTAATAATATAGACTCGACGATGTATGATCGGAGCCAATGTGTTATGTAGACAGGTAGTAGACTGTTAAAGGACACTGGGTTCTACAGGGACAATGTAAATGCCAGAGGAATCCCCCTGTGGGAGACCCCCAGTCCAGCGGGCTACCTGACCATGTAGCCTGGACCTTTGGGACAAATGTGATGTCCCAGGAAGAGCTCACACACACACAATGGGAGCAGACCCACTGCAGGGACAGCGGTCAATGGGCAGCACAGCCACCACCACTGGCAACCTGCCGCAGATCAGCCCTACACCCGCTGGCCACCAGAGCCAACACCAGGAGCGAGAGGCCAGTACCCTCCAGCTTTCCTGGCGAATCCTGGGATGACCAGACTTTCATCCCAAATGGAGGACAAGGAACACACACAGTCCTGTGACCCTATCCACCACCACACACTTACCCACATTAAAGAGTATGTACCCTACCCACTGCTGCACTGGCTACCCAACTGAGGAATCCCACAACAGTGACACCCACATGGCCTGTGTGTGAAGGGGGGGGAAATGTATGACCCAGCCTCAAGCACAGGGATCACACCTGGCACCCACACAACCCTCACCACAACCTCCCACAGCCCACTACTGGTCATGGCAATAAGGACTTGAAAAATGCTTAGGGGGAGTGTTATGTATGCATGCTTGTATTGTTATGATGTTCTGAAACACTGAATGTACCATCACCCTGTACACACCTGACCTGTACACCAGAGGGAGATCTAAGAGTTGCCTGCACCTGCACACTGCAGGTAACCCAGTATAAAAGGGAGCTCATCTCTTGGTGTCCTCACTCTAGGAGCTGCAAAGAAAAGACTACAGTCTTCACAGTTTAAGTACCATACCCCTGTCTCGTGGAGTCATGAACAGGTGCCTACATACACAATAGGAACTATCAAACAAAATAGGGAAAGTAAAACTACAAAGAAATTGTCAAACTGCAAAGAAACTGTCAAACTGCATAGGGAGAATAAAACTACATAGGAACTGACAATCTACAAAGGAACTGTCAAACTCACCATCATAGGCAGTCCCTCGGAATCGAGGAAAACTTGCTTCCATTCTTAAAATGAGTACTTAGGTGGCTGAACAGTCCAATACAAGAACCACAATCCGTGTCACAGGTGGAACAGATAGTCGTTGAGGGAAAGGGTGGATGGGACTGGTTTGCCGCACGCTCTTTCTGCTGTCTACGCTTGATTTCTGCATGCTCTCGGCGATGAGACTCGAGGTGCTCAACACCCTCCCGGATGCACTTCCTCCACTTAGGGAAGTCTTTGGCCAGGGACTCCCAGGTGTCAGTGGGGATGTTGCATCTTTTTCAGGGAGGCTTTGAGGGTGTCCCTGTAACGTTTCCTCTGCCCACCTTTGGCTCGTTTGCCGTGAAGGAGTTCCGAGAAGAGCGCTTGCTTTGGGAGTCTCGTGTCTGGCATGAGAACAATGTGGCCTGCCCAGCGAAGCTGATCAAGTGTGGTCAGTGCTTCAACGCTGGGGATGTTTGCCTGGTTGAGGATGCTAATGTTGGTGCGTCTGTCCTCCCAGGGGATTTGTAGGATTTTGCGGCGGCATCGTTCGCGGTATATCTCCAGCAACTTGAGGTGTCTATTGTACATGGTCCATGGCTCTGAGTCATACAGGAGGGCGGGTATTACTAATGCCCTGTAGACCATGAGCTTGGTGGCAGTTTTGAGGGCCTGGTCTTCAAACACTCTTTTCCTCAGGCGGCTGAAGGTTGCACTGGTGCACTGGAGGCGGTGATGAATCCTGTCGTCAATGTCTGCTCTTGTTGATAAGAGGCTCCCGAGATATGGGAAATGGTTCACGTTGTCTAGGGCCGTGCAGTGGATCTTGATGACTGCCGGGCAGCGAGGACAGGCAGGTGGAGGACCTTTGTCTTACGGATGTTTAGTGTAATGCCCATGCTTTCGTACACCTCAGTAAATACGTCGACAATGTCCTGGAGTTCAGTCTCTGTATGTGCGCAGAAGCAGGCGTTGTCCACGTACTATAGCTTGACGACAGAGGTTGGGGTGGTCTTGGACCTGGCCTGGAGACGGCGAAGGTTGAACAGGTTCCCACTGGTAGTTCCACTCCAGCAGGGAGCTTGTTGACTGTGAGGTGGAGCATGGCAGCGAAGAAGATTGAGAACAGGGTTGGGGTAATGAAGCAGCCATGTTTGACTCCGGTCCGGATGTATATTGGGTATGTAATGGATCCGTTGGTAAGGATCACAGCCTGCATGTCGTCGAGGAGCAGGTGGAGAATAGTGACGAACTTTTGGGGGCATCCAATACGGAGAAGGACGCTCCATAGACTCTCGCAGTTGACATAGAAACATAGAAAATAGGTGCAGGAGTAGGCCATTCGGCCCTTCGAGCCTGCACCACCATTCAGTAAGATCATGGCTGATCATTCAATACCTCAGTACGCCTTTCCTGCTTTCTCTCCATACCCCTTGATCCCTTTAGACGTAAGGACCATATCTAACTCCCTCTCGAATGTATCCAATGAACTGGCATCAACAACTCTCTGCAGAAGGGAACTCCACAGGTTAACAACTCTCTGAGTGAAGTAGTTTCTCCTCATCTCAGTCCTAAATGGCTTACCCCTTATCCTTAGACTATGTCCCCTGGTTCTGGACTTCCCCAACATCGGGAACATTCTTCCTGCATCTAACCTGTCCAGTCCCGTCAGAATTTTATATGTTTCTATGAGATCCCCTCTCATCCTTCTAAACTCCAGTGAATACAGGCCCAGTCAAGCCAGTCTCTCCTCATATGTCAGTCTCGCCATCCCGAAAATCAGTCTGGTGAACCTTCGCTGCACTCTCTCAATAGCAAGAACGTCCTTCCTCAGATTAGGAGACCAAAACTGAACACAATATTCCAGTTGAGGCCTCACTAAGGCCCTGTACAACTGCAGTAAGACTTCCCTGCTCCTATACTCAAATCCCCTTGCTATGAAGGCCAACATAGCATTTGCCTTCTTCACCGCCTGCTGTACCTGCATGCCAACTTTCAATGACTGATGTGCCATGGCACCCAGGTCTCGTTGCACCTCCCCTTTTCCTAATCTGCCACCATTCAGATAATATTCTGCCTTCATGTTTTTGTCACCAAAGTGGATAACCTCACATTTATCCACATTATACTGCATCTGCCATGCGTTTGCCCACTCACCTAACTGTCCAAGTCACCCTGCAGCCTTTTAGCATCCTCCTCACAGCTCACACCACCACCCAGCTTAGTGTCATCTGCAAACTTGAAGATATTACACTCAATTCCCTCTTCCAAATCATTAATGTACATTGTAAATAGCTGGGGTCCCAGCACTGAGCCCTGTGGCACTCCACTAGTCACTGCCTGCCATTCTGAAAAGGACCCGTTTATCCCGACTCTTTGCTTCCTGTCTGCCAACCAATTCTCTATCCACGTCAGTACATTACCCCCAATACCATGTGCTTTAATTTTGCACACCAATCTCTTGTTTGGGACCGTGTCAAAAGCCTTCTGAAAGTCCACTGATTCTCCCTTGTCCACTCTGCTAGTTACATCCTCAAAAAATTCCAGAAGATTCGTAAAGCATGATTTCCCTTTCATAAATCCATGCTGACTCGGTCCAATCCTGTCACTGCTTTCCAAATGCACTGCTATTTCATCCTTAATAATTGATTCCAACATTTTCCCCACTACTGATGTCAGGCTAACCGGTTTATAATTACCTGTTTTCTCTCTCCCTCCTTTTTTAAAATGTTGTCTTACATTAGCTACCATCCAGTCCATAGGAACTGATCCAGAGTCGATAGTCTGTTGGAAAATGATCACCAATGCATCCACTATTTCTAGGGCCACTTCCTTAAGTACTCTGGGATGCAGACTATCAGGCCCCAGGGATTTATCAGCCTTTAATCCCATTAATTTCCCTAACACAATTTCCTGCCTAATAAGGATATCTTTCAGATCCTCCTTCTCACTAGACCCAATGTCCCCCAGTACATTCGGAAGGTTGTTTGTATCTTCCTTCATGAGACAGAACCTAAGTATTGGTTCAATTGGTCTGCCATTTCTTTGTTCCCCATTATAAATTCAACTGAATCCAACTGCAAGGGACCTATGTTTGTCTTCACTAATCTTTTTCTCTTCACATATTTATAGAAGTTTTTGCAGTCCGTTTTTATGTTCCTTGCAAGCTTCCTCTCGTACTCTATTTTCCCCCTCTTAATTAAACCTTCGTCCTCCTCTGTTGAATTCTAAATTTCTCCCAGTCCTCAGGTTTGTTGCTTTTACTAGCCAATTTATATGCCTCTTCCTTGGCTTTAACACTATCCTTAATTTCCCTTGTTAGCCATGGTTGAGCCACCTTTCCTGTTTTATTTTTACTTCAGACAGGGATGTACAATTACTGAAGTTCATCCATGTGATCTTTAAATGTTTGCCATTGCTTATCCACCGTCAACCCTTTAAGTATCCTTTGCCAGTCTATTCTAACCAATTCACGCCTCATACCGTCGAAGTTACCTTTCCTTAAGTTCAGGACCCTAGTTTCCGAATTAACTGTGTCACTCTCCATCTTAATAAAGAATTCTACCATATTATGGTCACTCTTCCCCAAGGGGCCTCGCACAACAAGATTGCTAATTAGTCCCTTCTCATTACACATCACCCAGTCTAGGATAGCCTGCCCTTTAGTTGGTTCCTCAACACATTGTTCTAGAAAACCATCCCTAATACACTCCAGGAAATCCTCTTCCACCGCATTGCTACCAGTTTGGTTTGACCAAACAATATGTAGATTAAAGTCGCTCATGATAACTGCTGTACCTTTATTGCACACATCCCTTATTTCTTGTTTGATGCTGTCCCCAACCTCATTACTACTGTTTGATGGTCGATACATAACTCCTACTAACGTTTTCTGCCCTTTGGAATTCCGCAGCTCCACCCATACCGATTCCACATCATCCAGGCTAATCTCCCTCCTTACTATTGCATTAATTTCCTCTTTAACCAGCAACACCACCCCACCTCCTTTTCCTTTCTGTCTATCCTTCCTAAATGTTGAATACCCCTGGATGTTGAGTTCCCAGCTTTGGTCACCCTGGAGCCATGTCTCCGTGATGCCAATCACATCGTATCCGTTAATTGCTACCTGCGCAGTTAATTCATCCACCTTATTCCGAATACTCCTCGCATTGAGGCACAGAACCTTCAGGCTTGTCTTTTTAACACACTTTGCCGCTTTAGAATTTTGCTGCAATGTGGCCCTTTTTGCTTTTTGCCTTGGGTTTCTCTGCCCTCCACTTTTATTATTCTCCTTTCTATCTTTTGTTTCTGCCCCCATTCTATTTCCCTCTGTCTCCCTGCACAGGTTCCCATCCCCCTGCCATATTAGTTTAAACCCTCCCCAACAGCACCAGCAAACACACCCCCGAGGACATTGGTTCTGGTCCTGCCCAGGTGCAGACCGTCCGGTTTGTACTGGTCCCACCTACCCCAGAACCGGTTCCAATGTCCCAGGAATTTGAATCCCTCCCTTCTGCACCACTCCTCAAGCCACGTATCCATCTGAGCTATCCTGCGATTCCTACTCTGACTAGCATGTGGCACTGGTAGCAATCCTGAGATTACTACTTTTGAGATCCTACTTTTTAATTTACCCCCGAGCTCCCTAAATTCGTCTCGTAGGACCTCATTCCGTTTTTTACCTATATTGTTGGTATCTATATGCACCATGACAACTGGCTGTTCATCCTCCCTTTTCAGACTGTCCTGCACCCGCTCCGAGACATCCTTGACCCTTGTACCAGGGAGGCAACATACCATCCTGGAGTCTCGGTTGCAGCCGCAGAAACGCCTATCTATTCCCCTTACAATTGAATCCCCGATCACTATCGCTCTCCCACTCTTTTTCCTGCCCTCCTGTGCAGCAGAGCCAGCCACGGTGCCATGAACTTGGCTGCTGCTGCTCTCCCCTGATGAGTCATCCCCCTCAACAGTACCCAAAGCGTTGTATCTGTTTTGCAGGGGGATGACCACAGGGGACCCCTGCACTATCTTCCTTGCACTGCTCTTCCTGTTGGTCTTCCATTCCCTATCTGGCTGTAGACCCTATGCCTGCAGTAAGACCAACTCGCTAAATGTGCTATTCATGTCATTCTCAGCATCGTGCATGCTATAGAGTGAATCCACCCGCAACTCCAGTTCCGCAAGCGGTCCGTCAGGAGCTGCAGGCCGATACACTTCCCGCACACGTAGTCATCAGGGACACCGGAAGCGTCCCTGACTTCCCACATAGTACAGGAGGAGCATGTCCGAGCTGTCCTGCCATGACTTAACCCTTGGATACACTTAAATTGGCAACAACAATGATAAAAGTTACTTACTGATATAAAGAAGAAAAAGGAAAACTACTCACCAATCACCAGCCAATCTCTTACCACCTTGGCTGTGACGTCACCTTTCGATTTCTCTCTACTTCTTTTTTGACCCCCTGCTGCAGCTGCACAAGCGCGCTTCTCCAACCCCAGACTCGCGCTGCTCGACTGCCCGAACTCCTCCTCTGACTAGCCTTTATAGGCCTCTCCAACCCCAGACTCGTGCTGCCCTTTGGTATTCCGTAGCTCCACCCATACAGTTTCTACATCATCCAAGCTAATGTCCTTCCTTACTATTGCATTAATTTCCTCTTTAACCAGCAACACCACCCCACCTCCTTTTCCTTTACTGTCTATCCTTTCTAAATGTTGAATAATCCTGGATGTTGAGTTCCCAGCCTTGGTCACCCTGGAGCCAGGTCTCCGTGATGCCAATTACATCATATTCGTTAACTGCTATCTGCGCAGTTAATTCGTCCACCTTATTCCGAATACTCCTCGCATTGAAGCACAGAGCCTTCAGGCTTGTCTTTTTAACACCCTTTGCCCCTTTAGAATTTTGCTGTAATGTGGTCTTTTTTTCTGTAATGTGACCCTTTGACAGTGTCAAAGGCATTTGTAAAGTCAAAGAAGGCCATGTATAAAGGCTGGTGCTGTTCTCTGCATTTTTCCTGCAGCTGTCGCACTGCAAAAACCATGTCCGTTGTGCCCCGTAGGGGACGAAATCCGCACTGTGACTCCGGGAGGAGCTCATCAGCCCCAGGGAGAAGACGGTTGAGGAGGACTCCAGTGATGACTTTCCCAGTGGCTGATAGCAGGAACATTCCTCTGTAATTGCTGCAATTGGACGTGTCCCCTTTTCTAAAGATGGTCATGATCACTGCATCTCTGAGATCTCCTGGCATGCTCTCCTCCCTCCAGATGAGAGAGTTGAGGCCATGTATTTGTGTCAACAGTGCCTCTCCGCCATACTTCAGTGCCTCAACAGGGATTCCATTCACTCCCATAGCCTTGTTGTTCTTAAGCTGTCTTACTGCTGATAGAGAATTCAAACAGGCTGCATACAGACAGGCTGTGAGAAAGCACAGACCCCCCAGTTAGAGCTTCTACGTGCAACTCAGCACATTGCATTAAGTCATCAATCAACTTGACATTTCAGGACCTTTGGCAGCGAGCCAATTAAAGGTCAACAGTATATTAATTGAGCCAATAAGGTCAAAGAAGGCGCGTTCTTTTCTGTAAATTGATCAAGTATAAGAACAGCCATGTTTTACCATGTGTTCTCAGAAGGACAAAGGAACTGGCAATCAGCCAGAACCTTGTTGCTGCTGCCAGAATAAAAGTTATGTTAAAACTACAACCGGAATTTGCATTTCATTGGAAATTAAGAGATCTAACAATTTTGGCGTCGCGAACAGGATCACTGAGGGAAGAAACTGAATTTTGGACATCGGACCTACATACTGAGGTAAGGACTCCTCTTTATAAAATTCCTCGGTCAAAAGTCTAAATTCGCCTCTCCTACGCGATTCTGAAAACCTCCGGTTTGCGAACCCTCCGGTTGGTAGTCAGCTCGAGCTCCCATAGAAGTCTAAACTTCGGCAGTGTGTTAGTTAATTAATGACCAACCCACTGATCGGCTGGAAAGCCTACGACTCGAGACTCCAGTAAAGGAATCAGTATTATGGCAGCAGGAGATAAGAGCAAAGAATTGCCTACAACTGTTAAAGCTGGGCAGGCACCACCTGAGGTTTTGATAGATGAAATCCTCCAACAGTTGAAAGAATACATAGAGCAACAATTCAACTTATCTAAAACCTGCGTTAAGATCGAACAAAAGTACGGAATCTCCAAAGGACAATGGTCCTTGGACGAGATCAAAAGGGTCTGGGGAAAAACGATTCGTATGAAAAATAAAGAGCGAATCAGATGGTCCCTAGCAGTTATGAGACAGATCCGACAGTGGAATGAAATTATTACGCGTTCCCAACATGATAGGGACCTGACCAGTACAAACGACCAATTGCAAGCTGTTTGTGCACAGCTGCGACAGAAAAAACTTGAACTTGAAAAGTCGGAAATGGAAGTTAAAGATCTTAAAGGTGCAATTAAAGAATGGAAAAAATCATTAAGTCAAGAGACAGCAATAGGAAAAGGAAAATGTATCGGTCAATTCCCAGGGTACCCATGTTTGGATAAATTAAAAGCGCAAACCCGAAGACACGACCAAGGAATAAATACGGATTCTGAATCCTCCGACGATACAGGGTCAGAGGATGAAGAATTAGGGGTGCACTTTGCCCCTTTTTAAAAAAGACGAGTTGTAGTCAAATCAGAAGAGACTGCGGATGAGGGCGGAACCAAAAAAACGAGGAAAAGGGTGTATGCAGAATACTTATTTCATGATCCGGCAGACCCAGAGACAATTGCTAAATGGTCCAAGGAATTGCCCAATCCAAAGAAAGGGGGAGTGAAAACATTGGACCAATTGGACCGCTTGAGAAATATATATCAACTTCATCCCTGGGACGGAGTGCAAATTTTGACCATAATGGTGCCAAAAACACAGGGAAGAAAATTGCACGACAAGGTAGAAGAAGCTTTGGGGCAGGATGAGCAAGAATTAAATGCAGGGTGGGAGGCGATTAAACACTGGCTGCAAGCCTTCAGTCCAGCCAAGACAGACTGGGGAAAAATTGCAACCTGCCAACAGAAAGGAACAGAGGAGGTCCTGGAGTATGACGAGCAGTTTAGATGCACGTGGCTAGAACATTTGGGTATGAATAATACGGATGAGGAAATGGATGAACAAGTGTTTGGACATCTGAAAGCAGCTTTCGTGGCAGGTCTAAAGCCAGAACTGTCCAAAATGCTTAAGGTAGTGTTACCGGAATGGGAAGGTAGAGGAACTACCTTTGCAGCATTGGTGGATCGATGTAACCAATTAGATCGAAATATGGGAGCTAAAGTCCGAGCCCTGCAGGCTGTGGGATGGAAATCCCAGGATTCCGCTAAACAGTTATTCAGAAAATTACCCGGAAAATGTCATTATTGTGGGAAAGAAGGTCACTGGGCCAAGACGTGCAGGGCAAAACAGCAAGGTCATGGCCGGGGAAGAGGACGCAGCCAGGGATACAATTCAGCCAACAAACCAGGCTTGTCACAAGATAACGACCTTCTAGAAGCATTTAAGCGACTGACAATACAACAACAGAAGGAGTTACTTGGGATAGCAAAAAACGATTCGAGCCCGCCCTGGCCCCCCTCCTCGCACTAATACAACAGAGGGGAGATGGGCTATATATAACTGTGAGGGTGGGCGATAAGGATGTGGACTGTCTTTTAGACACAAGGGTGGAATTAACATGCTAACCCCTACAAAATGGAGACTTTTTGCCGTTGGATGGTAGGGCACGTACAGCCTATGGAGTTGGGGGCCATAAAATGGAAATTAAAAGGACAACACCGGTACTTATAGGGCTGGGTCCACATGAACTAACCACGCCAGTCTGGATAGGCCCAGTAGATCAACCCCTTTTGGGAATGGACATTCTAATCCAAGTAGATTCATCATTGCATTTTGAGAAGGGCCAGGTGACATGGTCAATTAGAACTTTGAAGAAAGAAGAATTGAAGGAACACCCGATATGGGCTAAAGATATGAATGATTGTGGCCTACTCCAGATGGAGCCTGCATCATTTACCGGGACCAAGCCTCCATGCACTTAACAGTATCCCATCAGTCCAACTGCCATCGCGGGAATCTTACCGGTTATTCAGCAATTGGAGAAATAAGGGGTGCTTATTAAAACGCATAGCTCCTCCAATAGCCCCGTGTGGCCGGTACAGAAATCTAATGAGACTTGGCGTTTGACTGTCGATTATAGGAAAGCTAACCAGTGTATTGATCAAAAAGCGCCTTTGGTCGCAGATCCCTCCACCATTTTTAATGCCCTCAAACCGGAACATAAATATTTCTCGGTTATAGATATGGCCAACGGATTTTGGTCGGTGCCTCTGACACCAGAGGTTCGACAGTGGTTTGCTTTCACTGTCCAAGGACAACAGTATACTTGGACCCGGTTACCGCAGGGTTTCCACAACAGCTCTTCGGTATTCCACATGGCTTTACAAAGCCATTTACGAGAATTACCTCCCCTGTCATCCACAGTCATCCAATATGTAGACGATATCCTGCTAGCTTCAAACACAGAAGAACAGCATGAACAAGACTTATGAGCTTTGCTGGACCACCTTTGGCTGAAAAAACATAAAGCCAGCATTGACAAAGCACAAATATCCCAACAGGTTGCATACCTGGGACAAAAAATTTCACAAGGAAAGAGAGAACTTACCCAGGATAGAACTGCAGCCATTCGGGCTGCTAAAAAACCCACCACTATTCAGGAACTAAGGTCTTTTTTGGGATTGTGTAACTTTAACAGAAATTGGATTGACTCCTTCACACAGCTTGCTCAGCCACTGAATGATATCTTAAAGGGGAAATATGCCTCTAAAGAAGCCATCACCCCTCAGAGGCCTTCCTGAGTTTGAAAAAGGCTTTGTGTTCGGCACCGGCTCTGGGAATCCCTGACCGTGGTAAGCCATTTACCCTGTTTGTCCATGAGAAAGAAGGATACATGACAGCTATACTGACAGAAGAACATGGGGATCGGCAAAGACCTATTGGCTATTATTCGGCAAAACTGGATGCAGTAGCCCTCGGATGGGGAAGTTGCCTAAGGGCCATGGAAGCTACATGTCGAGCGGTAATGACCACTGCGGGTCTAGTCCTCAACCAAAAGCTGATGGTGAAGTGTCCCCACACCGTACACGCTTTGCTGTCTATAAATAGAATGTCTCAGGTGATGGCAGCTAGATGGACCTGCTGGACAGCAGTTTTGGAAGCTCCTAATCTCCATATCGTCCGGGCCAGCCCGGTTAATCCCGCAACTATGCTCCCGATGTCAGAATCGAGGGAGCAAGAGGGGGGAGAATGTGAAGAGCATGACTGCGTGGAGATTTTAAAAGAAACAGAAGAAGCAGCCATAGCAGCAGAGGAGCCTCTACACAACCCAGACCTCATCCTGTTTACAGATGGTTCCTCCTTTGTTGACAATGGTACCAGAAAAGCAGGATGGGCAGTTACAACCTTATATGAGGTAGTGGCAAAAGGATGTTTACCCTCAGGAACGTCAACAGGCCGAGTTACGGGCCCTGTCAGAAGCATGTCGAATAGCAGAAGGACAGACAGCTAATGTCTACACAGATTCGCGTTATGTTTTTGGAGTCGCTCACGACTTTGGTCTGTTATGGTGGAAAAGAGGATTCCTCACTGCTGCTGGTATACCTATCCGAAATGGAAAAGAAGTCCAAGACTTACTGGAGGCCATACAATTACCTCAGGATGTGTCCATCCTGAAGTGTAAGGCCCATACTAAGGAAAACACCACAGAAGCACAGGGAAATGCCCTAGCCGACCAGGCAGCTAAAGATGCCGCCTCACAGGGTGCTCTCCCAGAAGGCCCAACACAGATGTGCAGATTGAAAGCACTCAGGACTCTGACACGAGACCTTCAAACAATGCAAGGCGAGTGCTCCCGAAGGAAAAATGAACATGGATTGAGGCAGGAATTAAGCTATGTGAAGATGATGTCTGGAGACAAAGAGTTACCGACAAACCAGTCGCGCCACAAGCGCTTATGCCTTTTTTAGCCCAACAGATCCACTCGTGGGGACACTTGGCCTCACAACAGATGACGGCACAGTTCCAGAAAAGCTGGTGGGGTCGGGGATTTAAAAAACATGCCCAGCTGGTAGCAGACTGCTGTGTGGTCTGCCAGAAAAATAATTCTGGACCCATCATGGTAATGCCCCAACTGAGGCCCCCTGCCCCTGTCGGACCATTTCAGCATCTGCAGGTTGATTATATATCTCTTCCTTCATGCCAAGGATACACTAACATTCTTGTCATGGTCGACAGATTCTCTAGATGGGTAGAAGATGTCCCAACTAAAAGAGCCACAGCCAATCACACGGCAAAGGTCTTGTGTAAGGATTACATTCCCTGATGGGGAGTCCCGAGTAGCATTGACTCAGATCAGGGAACACACTTCACAGGTGCTGTCTGCCAAGAAGTCTGTAGGTTACTGAACATTACGTGGGATTTACACTGTCCTTATCATCCACAATCATCAGGACAAGTAGAACGAATGACTCGAACTCTGAAACAACGGCTTGCCAAATATCACCAAGATGGAACACCATGGCCCCAGGCACTACCAATAGTGCTATGTAGCATTAGGGCAACCCCGAACAGAACTACAGGTCTAAGCCCATTTGAAATTATAACAGGAAGACCCATGTCGCTGCCAGGAACTATCGATTTACGGAAAGCTGATGTTCACTTAATGAGTGACACTTTGTTATCATACTGTCAGAACCTAACCAATGCTATTAGTTCTGTTTCCCGACAGATATCGGCAGATTGGGGTAATCCACCCGAAGGAGGACACGACATCATCATGGGAGTCTGGGTGTATGTGAAAAAGTTACATAAAGAACCTTTGGGTGCCAAGTGGGAGGGACCTTACCAAGTGTTATTGACCACTCAGGCAGCTGTTAAAGTCCAAGCAAAGAAAGCCTGGATGCACGCTTCGCACGTTAAACGAGCACCCGTAACTGAAGCTGAAATCTAATAAGGACAATTACTTTTTGCCAAAATATATAAATTTACTATATTACCGACTGTAGGTATTCTAGGCATATGCCTACTTCTTACTAGCCGACCCTCTGCACCAAATGGAAATAGTAGGGTAGCCAGGGAATTACATGTAAATACCTTTTTATATATGTCATACATTTATGCAAAACAAGGTAACATTTCTAGTTGTTGGGTGTGTGCGCATATTTATATTCACTCAAAGGGAGGGATTCCCTTAAGGCCAGTTCCCTTGAATATCTCAGAAATGGCTGAGTGGATAATTAATCAAAACAAAACAGGCAATGCATTTCAGGATACGGAAAACTGGGCACGTAAATGGAAGTCAGCAGGTTACAATCTGACTACCTTTGAAGGGGGATACCAACCATGCTACAATAATTCCAAACGGCCCCCATTTTTTGTTATCACTAATTCAACGGGGATAGGAAGACCGGGGGAATCGGTCTGTCTGATTAGAAACATCAAAGGAGGCCAAAATATGGGGTATAGTAACTGCTCCCGGAATTTTAATATAATCAAGTCACGGAACCGTCCAAACTGGGCTGATGTGGGAGTTTTTAATGGAACAGGGATTCTGAATAAAACAGGTGGAAAAGCCTGGACAGGCCCCGGAGTGTTGCTGACAAAGAAACAACTAACATTCATTGCCTATAATGGCACCTATTGGGTGTGTGGCCACAAGGCCTACTCTTGGTTGCCCCAGAATTGGACGGGATCCTGCTATTTAGCCTATATTGTGCCATATATGTATCATATAAAGTCACTGTCGGAACATTTACACCGTCCTAAGAGAGCTATCACAGAAACAGAGAGGTTCTTTGCCATTCTGATCCCCAGGTATGGGACCGCCAGCCTGGCAAGGGAATCCATTAACATGGCATCTGTTGTGGAACGGGTAGCCAATGATACCTCAGAGGCCCTAGTTAAAATCAATGCAGAAATGGTAGCAATCCGCACAGTAGCCCTACAGAATAGACTGGCCCCTGACTACATCCTGGCTGAAAAGGGAGGTACTTGCGCCCTACTCGGAACTGAGTGTTGCACGATTATCCCAGATAGCTCCGAAGAAATTACCCACTTAGCGGAGCATATCCAAAGGTAAAAAAACTTAAGCAACCCCCATCATTCACTTTGTGGGGCGGAGCCACTGAATGGCTAGTTTCAATAGGAACTTCATTGGTGGAAGGTTTAATTCTATTCGTTGTAATTATTTTACTTTTATATTGTTTCTTTATGTTGATTAAATGTTGTTGCGACCAGGCGGCTGTAGCTGCTGATAGAGAATTCAAACAGGCTGCATACAAACAGGCTGTGAGAAAGCACAGACCCCCCGTTAGAGCTTCTATGTGCAACTCAGCACATTGCATTAAGTCATCAAATCCACTTGACATTTCAGGACCTTTGGTAGCGAGCCAATTAAAAGTTAACAGTATCTTAATTGAGCCAATAAGGTCAAAGAAGGTGCATTCTTTTCTGTAAATTGATCAGGTATAAGAACAGCCATGTTTTGCCATGTGTTCTCAGATGGACAAAGGAACTGGCAATCAGCCAGAAGCTTGTTGCTGCTGCCAGAATAAAATTACATTAAAACTACAACCGGAGTTCGTATTTCATTGGAAATTAAGAGATCTAACATATACTCAAATCCCCTAGCTATGAAGGCCAACATACACTGCCTGCTGTACCTGTATGCCAACTTTTAATGACTGATGTACCATGATACGCAGGTCTCGTTGCACCTCCCCTTTTCCGAATCTGCCGCGATTCAGATAATATTCCGCCTTCGTGTTTTTGTCACCAAAGTGGATAACCTCACCTTTATCCACATTATATTGCATCTGCCATGCATTTGCCCACTCAGCTAACCTGTCCAAGTCACCCTGCAGCCTCTTAGCATCCTCCTCACAGCTCACACCGCCATCCAGCTTAGTGTTATCTGCAAACTTGGAGATATTACACTCAATTCCTTCATCTAAATCATTGATGTATATTATAAATAGCTGGAGTCCCAGCACTGAGCCCTCTGGCACCACACTAGTCACTGCCTGCCATTCTGAAAAGGACCTGTTTATCCCGGCTCTCTGCTTCCTGTCTGCCAACCAGTTCTCTATCCACGTCAGTACATTACCCTCAATACCATGTGCTTTGATTTTGCACACCAATCTCTTGTGTGGGACCTTATCAAAAGCCTTTTGAAAGTCCAAATACACCACATCCACTGGTTCTCCCTTGTCCACTCTACTCGATACATCCTCAAAAAATTCCAGAAGATTTGTCAAGAAGGATTTCCCTTTCATAAATCCATGCTGACTCGGACGATCCTGTCACTGCTTTCCAAATGCGCTGCTATTTCATCTTTAATAAATTGATTCCAACATTTTCCCCACTACTAATGTCAGGCTAACCCTGGTCGATAATTACCCATTTTCTCACCCTCCTTTTTTAAAAAGTGGTGTTACAGTAGCTACCCTCCAGTCCATAGGAACTGATCCAGAGTCGATAGACAGTTGGAAAATGATCACCAATGCATCCACTATTTCTTGGGCAACTTCCTTAAGTACTCTGGGATGCAGACTATCAAGTCCTGGGGATTTATCGGCCTTCAATCCCATCAATTTCCCGAACACAATTTCCCGCCTAATAAGGATTTCCTTCAGTTCCTCCTTCTCACGAGACCCTCGGTCCCCTAGTATTTCCAGAATGTTATTTGTGTCTTCCTTCGTGAAGACAGAATTAAAGTATTTGTTCAACTGGTCTGCCATTTCTTTGTTTCCCATTATAAATTCACCTGAATCTGACTGCAAGGGACCTACGTTTGTCTTCACTAATCTTTTTCTCTTCACGTATCTATAGAAGCTTTTGCAGTCAGTTTTTATGTTCCCAGCAAGCTTTCTCTCATACTCTATTTTCCCCCTCCTAATTAAACTCTTTGTCCTCCTCTGCTGAATTCTAAATTTCTCCCAGTCCTCAGGTTTGCTGCTTTTTCTGGCCAATTTATATACCTCTTCCTTGGATTTAACACTATCCTTAATTTCCCTTGTTAGCCACAGTTGAGCCACCTTCCCCGTTTTATTTTTACTCCAGACGGGGATGTAAATTTGTTGAACTTCATCCATGTGATCTTTAAATGTTTGCCATTGCCTATCCACCGTCAACCCTTTAAGTATCATTTGCCAGTCTATTCTAGCCAATTCACGTCTTATACCATCGAAGTTACCTTTCCTTAAGTTCAGGACCCTAGTCTCTGAATTAACTGTGTCACTCTCCGTCTTAATAAAGAATTCTACCATATTGCGGTCACTCTTCCCCAAGGGACCTCGCACAACAAGATTGCTAATTAGTCCTTTCTCATTACACATCACCCAGTCTAGGATGGCCAGCCCTCTAGTTGGTTCCTCAACATATTGGTCTTGAAAACCATCCCTAATACACTCCAGGAAATTCTCCTCCACCGTATTGCTACCAGTTTGGTTAGCCCAATCTATATGTAGATTAAAGTCGCCCATGATAACTGCTGCACCTTTATTGCACACATCCCTAATTTCTTGTTTGACACATGTGACTGCAGAAACTGATGTTGTTTCTTGATTAGGTTAATCATTTTCATATTGGCCTGGAAATCCCGGCCTCCCCGGTTCCGTACGGAGTTTATACGGACCCAGGAAGACATTGGAAAAGCCGGTTTTCAGCGCACAATGCGCATGTGCAGAAAACCATTTTATCCGACCTGTCAACTTTCTGGCTTGACATATCTCGCGCATATCGGGACCGAGAACATTTGCAAGGGCAAGATTGCGAGATTCACGCATATCTGGCCCAGCGAATGTCCTCAAAACTCTTGCGCCTGATAAAAGCAGGCGCATAGCCTACTTTTACAGGCATAAGAGTTTTAAAACACACAAAAACATTGTAAAATAAAATTTTTAAAACATATGGTATTGTTAAAAACCCTCCCCACTACGGTAAGTTTATTTTAAACCATAATTAAAAAAAGCTTTTAAAAATTGGAAAAATATGTATTTTTTAAATACACAAATAATTTTAATTTAAATTAATAAAAATATGTTGTACATTTTTTCTATTTTTTATTATTGGTTATTAGTGTTTGGGGCAGGTTCTCATTCATAATCATGGGAACTCCAACTTACGGATAATATACTACACCTGATTGGCTGCCCGGAGCCATGTGACTCCAGTTCCAGGCCTGTGCACGTCCTGACGTGCACGTGCTGTGATGTGCGATCAGGAGAGTACCTCAGAACCAGGTAGGTGGGCATCTTTTTTCTAAAATCCATTCGAACGCCCGCGGGAAGGAGAAACCTGGATTTCTGGGCCATTAACACCTTTTATTGGTTCTGTTAGTTTGATGAGTTTCGATGGGTTTGTTTACCCTGAAAGTCATGTTATCTTTTGTTCCTTAAGCTCTGCACACGCAGAGGAAACTTGAACTTGATGTAACCATTTTGTGTTTGTGAGTTTCCTTTAATGGGAGCTCAAACCGTAGCCCGTCTGTGTAATCTATACTTTTGATATTTATACATACACACCACAAATTCATCTTTATTACATACATCAATAGTCTTGAGTCCATCACACATCATAATTCTATCATTAACATACACTTTAATTCTTACAGGTTCCCCACCTTGAGGGTGAAATATTCTTATTGATCCCTCATTTGATTGATCTCCTCAGGGCTCGCATATGATGGTTCAGTTTTCTAAGGAGTTTTCATAGGTAGCAGATCATGATGATTCCCCATCACTACAATTATGGCTTGTGCCAGTATCATAAACATTGAGAGGGCCCTGAGCCAGGCTGTTGACCTACATTATACACTGTTTCCCACCATGGGCTAACTCCTAGCTTTTGTACAGCTCTGCTGTTTATGGCATTGTTTTGTCTCATCTGTATTAAATGTTTCTGTGAAGTGGGTGACCGCTGTAGAATGGATTTTAAACTTCGAGAGAGAGGGGCAAGTGGATGGCCAAAGTTATCCACTGCTCTCAGGGCCTCTGCTTGACATGCTGCAGATCCCACTTCCCCATCTTCCCTCGGCTTCGGTCGTTGGCTTCTCACCAACACCTGCCCAGCCCATTCAACGCTTCTCACCAACACTCGAGACAATCATAAGGATCCGTACCATGGTCCTGTGAGAAACAAGATCAGTGTAGTGTTTACTCTTTGGCAGTTTTTAACTGATTAATGTGATACCATTTCTTGTACTTAACACCCTTTTCCCCCGGTAACTGAATCAAATAAACTGCGGGGTTCAATTGGTTTATTATCGTATGCGGTTCCTACCACCTGGCTCAAAGACATGCTTCTTTTTCTCATAATTTGGAATCATTACGGTATCACCCACCTGATACTCAAAGGGACGTACTTTCTCGTCGGAGTACTTTTTACTTTGTCTTTTTGACTTCCCAAATTTCGTGGCCACAAATCGATTCATCTGATCGATGTGATTTACCATTTGTTCCAGCCACTTGGAACTACATGGTTTAGTTATCAGAGGACTCATCCCTGTTAGAGTTAGCTGGCCTGGCATTCTCATGAGCCACCCCATCATGGCCTGATATGGGGAGACTCCTGTTGTTCTATGAGATATGGACCTCATTGGCAGCCCATTGAGTGGGGTGATCCACGCACAATTTTTTTAACATTAACTTGAGGGTCCTGTTCCCTTTTTCGACCCCTCCGGACAACTGGTGGTGGTGAGCAATATGTAATTTGTGTTTTATCCCCAACATTTCCTGCAGGTGGGTAAAAATTTTACTGAAAAAGTGCGAACCTTGATCACTGTCCATTTGTACCAGTATTCCCCACCTACAAAACACATGATTCAGTAGTGTTTTGGCTGCCGTGATTGTGGTGTTGGAGGGGCAGGGAAATGCTTTGATCCATTTAGTAAATTGATCCACCACCACTAGGGCATACTGAAAATTGCCTTGCGCCTGAGGAAGTGGCCCAATGAAGTCTATCTGGAGATGAGTCCTTGGCCCTTGAGGTGGGGGCGCACTTTGAAGCAAGGCTCGGTTAGTGCATTTGGGAGGATTGTGCTGCAAGCACGGTAGGCACCGTGCCATGTATTGGTTGATTGTTTTCCTCATGGAATGCCATCAAGCTGTGGATGCTACCTTGTAGAAGGTTACCAGGGCCGAATAATGCCCTGCCGTGGGGTGGGAGTGAAAGAGGGAAAGCAGTTCCTGACCCACCTCTGGTGGAACACACACCACTGGGCAGGTGTTTGGCTTTCTTTTCAAAATTAGCAACTGCTCCGTTGAGTCAGTAGCAGTGGCTAGTATGGTATTGGGGACCCAGGCTGTCGGTTGAGAAAGGGGTCTGCCTTCCTCATGCCAAGCGCTTACAACAGCTTATGGCCAGTATTGCTGCTGCAGCAATTTTAAATCTAGGTATCTTGTAGTCCAGCAATAAAGGTAAAATGATGTACCGGCCAGAAGATGGCCAGCAGGTGGTGCTCGCATGTGGTATACATTTTTTCTGCCCCCTGCAGGTTTCTAGACGTATATGCAATGGGCTGCAGTCGATCAGCTCGCGTTTGGCACAGAACTGCAATGAGGCTTTGTTCTGTGGCCCCGACCTCCAAATGGAAGGGCTGCGTGGGATCCAGAGGACACAGACATAGAACATAACAACAGTCGGCCATTTGGCCCTTCGAGCCTGCTCTGCCATTCAATAAGGTCATGGCTGATCTGATCCTGGCCTCAACTCCACTTCCCCGCCTGCTCCCCATAACCCTTGACTCATTTATCTTTCAAAAATCTGTCTATCTCCACCTTAAATATATTCAATGAACCAGCCTCCACAGCTCTCTGCGGCAGAGACTTCCATAGACTTACAATCCTCTGAGAGAAGAAATTTCTCCTCGTCTCAGTTTTAAATGGGCGGTCCCTTATTCTGAAACTATGCCTCCTAATTCTAGGTTCCCCCATGAGAGGAAACATCCTCTCTGCATCTAACCTGTCAAGCCCCCTCAGAATCTTATATGTTTCAATATGATCACCTCTAAGTCTTTTAAACTTCAATGGGTATAGGCCCAACCTGTTCAACCTTTCTTCATATGACAACCCCTTCATCTTAGGAATCAACCTTGTGAACCTTCTCTGAACTGCCTGCAGTGCAAGTGTATCCTTCCTTAAATAAGGAGACCAAAACTGTATGCAATACTCCAGGTGTGGTCTTACCAACACCCTGTACAGTTGTAACAGGACTTTTCTGCTTTTATACTCTATGCCCCTTGCAATAAAGGCCAACATTCCATTTGCCTTCCTGATTACTTTCTATACCTGCATGCTAACTTTTTGTGTTTCATGTACAAGGACCCTCGGTACCACCACATTTTGTAATCTCTCCCCATTTAAATAGTAATTTACTTTTTTATTTTTCCTACCAAAGTGGATAACCTCACATTTTCCCACATTATACTCCATCTGTCAAATTTTTGCCCACTCACTTAGCCTACCTAAATCCCTGTGTAAATGATTTGTGTCCTCCTCACAACTTGCTTTCCCATCTATCTTTGTATCATCCTCAAATTTGACTACATTACACTCGGTCCCTTCATCTAAGTCATTAATATACTTTGCAAATAGCTGAGGCCCCAGCAAAGATTCGTGTGACACCCCACTAGTTACAGTTTGCCAACCTGAAAATGACCCATTTATCCTGACACTCTGCTTTCTGTTCGTTAGCCAATCCTTTATCCATGCTAATATAATGCCCCCAACCCCGTGAACTTTTATCTTGTGCAGTAACCTTTTATGTGGCACCTTATCGAATGCTTTCTGGAAATCTAAATACACAACATCTACTGGTTCCCCTTTATCCACCCTGCTCCTTGCACCCTCAAAGAACTCCAATAAATTTGTCAAACATGATTCCCCTTTCATAAAACCATGCTGACTCTGCTTGACTGCATTATGATTCTCTAAATGTCTGCTACTACTTCCTTAATGATGGACTCCAGCATTTTCCCAATGACAGATGTTAGGCTAACTGGTCAATAGCTTCCTGCTTTCTGTCTCCCTCCTTTATTAAATTTGCACTTTTCCAATCCGCTGGGACCTCTTCAGAATCCAAGGAATTTTGGTAGATTATAACCAATGTATCCACTATCACTGCAGCCATCTCTTTTAAGATCCTAGGATGCAGGCCATCAGGTCCAGGGGACTTGTTCACCTCTAGCCCCATTAGCTTGCCTAGTACTTTTTCTCTAGTGATAGTGATTGTTTTAAGTCCCTACCGCCCCAATATCCCCTTGATTATCAATTATTGGGATGCTTTTAGTGTGTTCTACCATGAGGACCGATGCAAAATATTTGTTCACAGTCTCCGCCATTTCTCCATTTACTTTAGCTAATCACTTCCTTTTTATCTATTGTAGAAACTCTTACTGTCTGTTTTTATATTTCTTGCTAGTTTACTCTCATAAGCGATCTTCTCTCTTGTTATCATTTTTTTAATTGTCCTTGGCTGATTTCCAAAAATTTCCCAATCCTCAGGCCTTCCACTGTTTTTCGCAACACTGTATGCCTTTGTTGTCAATTTGATATCATCCTTTACTTCCTTAGTTAGCTTCAGATATTTCATCTTTCTCTTAGAGTCTTTCTTTCTCATTGGAAGATATCTTTGCAGAGAGTTGTGAAATATCTCCTTCAATGTTTGCCACTGCTTTTCAACAGTCTTACCCTTTAATATATTTTCCCAGTCCACTTTAACCAACTCTGCCTTCATACCTTTGTAATTACTTTTATTTAAGTTCAGGACACTAATTTGAGAATTAGCTTTCTCATCCTCAAACTGAACTTGAAATTCTACAATACTATGATCACTCTTCCCAAGAGATAATGAATTAATCCAGACTCGTTACATATTATCAGATCTTAAATGGTCTGCTGCCTGCTCCACTTCCTCCAGGCTACCTTTGCCAATTTGATTTGTCCAATCAATAAGAAATGAAAATCGCCCATGATTATTGCTGTACCTTTCTTACAAGCCTCTATTATTTCTTCATTTATACTCTGTCCTACAGTGTGGCTACTGTTTGGGGACCTGTAGACCATTCCCACCAGTGACTTCCTACCCTTATTATCTCTTATCTCTACCCAAACTGATTCTACATCTTGACCTTCTGAGCCAATATCATTTCTCACTACTGCACTGATCTCATCCCTTATTAACAGAGCTACCCCACCTCCTTTTCCTTTCTGCCAATCCTTACAAAATGGTAAATAACCCTGAATATTCAGTTTCCATCCTTGGTCACCTTGCAACCATGTCTCTGTAATGGCAATCAGATCATACCCATTTATTTCTACTTGTACTGTCAACTCATCTATTTTGTTACGAATGCTGTGTGTGTTCAGATATAGAGCTTTTAATTTTGTCTTATGTGTATATGCTCTGTTCATTTCTGTGACACTTTAGTTATCATTACTCCTATTGCTACCCTGCACTTTTCCTTTCTCTTGTTACATTTCCGCTCATCAAATCCTTCCACCCCGCCTCCCCCCCACTCCCCCACTATTTAGTTTAAAGCCCTCTCTACAGCCCTAGTTATTCAATTTGCCAGGACTCTGGCCCCAGCCCGGTTCAAGTGATGCCCGTCCCAACGGAACAGCTCCCTCTTTTCATAGTCCTGGTGCCAGTGCCCTTTAAATTGAAAGCCATTTCTCCCGCACCAATCTTTGAGCCACGCATTCATCTCTCTGATCTTATTTACCCTATGCAAATTTGTTCGTGGCTCAGGAAGTAATCCCGAGATTATTACCTTTGATTTCTGTTTTTTAATTCTAGCTATTCATACTCCCTCAGCAGAACCTCTTTCTTAGTCTTATCTATGTCATTGGTACCTATGTGGACCACGACAGCTGGATCTTTCCCCTCCCACTCCAAGTTCCTCTCCAGCCCTGAGGAGCTGTCCTTAACCCTGGCACTGGGCGGGCAACACAGCCTTCGGGACTCATGCTCTCGGCTGCAGAGCACAGTATCTATCCCCCTAATGATACTGTCCCCTACCATGACAACGTTCCTTTTTACTCCCCCCACTTGAATGGCCCCCTGTACCACAGAGCTGTGGTAATTTTGCTCATCCTCCCTGCAATCCCTGCCATCATCCAAACAGAGAGCAAGAATCTTGTACCTGGTGGACAAGAGCAAGGGCTGAGGCTCCTCCATCACTACATCCTGGATCCCCATACCAGCCTCACTTGTAGTCACACCCTCCTGTCCACAGACATAATAAGAACATAAGACCAAAAGAAATAGGAGCAGGAATAGGTCATATGGCCCCTCGAGCCTGCTCCGCCATTTAATCCGATCTTGGCTGATCTGATAATGGACTCAGGTCAACTTTCCCGCCCGCTCCCCATAACCCCTTATTCCCTTATCGGTTAAGAAACTGTCTATCTCTGTCTTAAATTTATTCAATGTCCTAGCTTCCACAGCTCTCTGAGGCAGTGAATTCCACAGATCCACAACCCTCTGAGAGAAGAAATTTCTCCTCATCTCTCTTTTAAATGGGCGGCCCCTTATTCTAAGATTATGCCCTCCAGTTCTAGTCTCCCCTATTAGTGGAAACATCCTCTCTGCATCTGCCCCGTCAAGCCCCCTCATAATCTTATATGTTTCGATAAGATCACTTCTCATTCTTCTGAATTCCAATGAGTAGAGGTCCAACCTACTCAACCTTTCCTCATAAGTCAACTCCCTTGTTATGTATGAAGAAAGAGTCTGACTGGATACTGAGAGCTCAAAGTAAAGTGTGACCGTACTCTTTTATTGCAGGTCTCCAGAGTACCTATCCAGCCTGTGAGGCCTCCTTAATTACCTGCACTTCCAAGGGATTATGGGATCCCTTGGGACTCTGGGGATAAGCCCTCTGGTGGCTGTACAAGGTAAATACAAGTTTACATATATAACAACACTCCCCCTCAAAGTCAACAGTATAACTATTTACAAGGTGAGATGATCTGGGACCCTTCTTTCCCCGGTTGATCGTCTCGGTGCAGATGCTGGTTTTGGTGAACCGTCTGTTGGACCCTCGCTGGGCTGCTGTGCAGCTGGCCTTGCTGGGCTGCCTGGTGTGGTGAGTCCTGTTGGGCTGCTGCAAATAGTGGATTCTGCTTTGTGGCCAACCATGGTGTCGGTTGCCACTGGTGTGTATGTTGGGTGGACAAAGAAGGTAGGGTCCAAAGTGGGTTGCTCAGGATAGTCCGTGAATCTGAGTTTGAGTTGGTTCAAGTGTTTCTGGTGAATGAGTCAATTTGAAAGTTTGACCCGAAACACCCTGCTCCCCTCTTTGGCCACAACAGTGCCGGGAAGCCACTTGGGACCTTGTCCATAATTCAACACAAATACAGGATCATTGATTTCAATTTCACGTGACACATTTGCGCTATCCTGATATGTACTTTGTTGAAGCCGCCTGCTCTCTACCTGTTCATGTGGATCAGGGTGAACTAACAAGAGCCTTGTCTTAAGTGCCCTTTTCATGAGCAGTTCAGCAGGTAAAATCCCAGTGAGCGAGTGGGGTCTCTTGTGGTAACTAAGCAGGACTCAGGATAGGCGAGTCTGCAGTGAGCCTTCCGTTACCGTCTTCAAGCCCTGCTTGATGGTTTGCACTGCTTTCTCTGCCTGACCATTGGATGCTGGTTTGAACGGGGCAGATGTGACATGTTTGATCCCATACCCATTCGTCTCCTTTATGCAGTAAGGCGTGCAGTGGTTCTAACAGTGTGCTGAGACCCGGTAAGAAGTTACCAAAATAGTTCAGGAGTCCTAGAAACGACCGCAGCTCCGTCACGTTCTGTGGCCTCGTTGCGTTCTCGATTGCCTCTGTCTTCGAATCGGTGGGCCTGATGCCGTCCACCGCGATTCTTCTCCCCAGGAACTCCACTTCAGGCATGAGGAAAAAGCACTTAGAGCATTTTAACCTGAGCCCCACGCGGTTGAGTCGACTAAGAATCTCCTCCAGGTTCTGCAGATGCTCGCTTGTGTCCCAACTGTAAACAAGATGTCGTTCTGGAAGACCACTGTGCACGGGACCGACTTCGGTAAGCTTTCCATGTTTCTCTGGAATATCGCTGCCGCTGATCGAATTCCAAATGGGCATCTGTTATAAATGAAGAGACCTTTGTACTTGTTGGTGCAAATGAGGGCCTTCGATGATTCCTCCAGCTCCTGCGTCATGTAGGCTGAGGTCAAGTCCAACTTCGTGAACGTCTTTCCTCCCACCAGTGTAGCAAAAAGGTCATTGGCCTTTGGTAGTGGGTATTGGTCCTGCAGGGAGAAACGATTGATAGTTACTTTGTAATCACCACAGATTCTGATAGTGCCATCTCCCTTGAGGACTGGAACAATCAGACTGGCCCATTCATTGAATTCGATTGGGGAAATGATGCCCTCTCATTGCAGCCGGTCTAGCTCGATCTCTACCCTTTCTCTCCTCATGTACGGTACTGCTCTCGCCTTGTGATGGATGGGTCGCGCCCCCGGAATTAGGTGGATCTGCACTTTTGCTCCTTGGAACTTCCCTATGCCTGGTTCGAACAGCAAAGGGAACTTGTTTAAGATCCGGGCACACGATGTGTCGTCAGGGGACGAGAACGCTCGGACGTCGTCCCCGTTCCAGCCTATCTTTCCCAGCCAGCTCCTGCCGAGCAGCGTGGGACTATCGCCCGGTACCACCCAGAGACTTTTACAGTAGCACTGCCGATTACGGGTATCAGTTCCTTTGTGTAAGTTCTCAGTTCTGTGTGAATTGGAGTCAAGACTGGGCTTGAGGCCTTGCTGCACCATGATTTTTCGAAAGTCTTTTTGCCCATAATGGCCTGGCTCACGCCCCTGTCCAACTCCATTGACACCGGGTGTCCATTTAGTTCAACCTTCATCAACATCCAGGGGTATTCAATATTCAGGAAGGATAGACAGAAAGGAAAAGGAGGTGGGGTGGTATTGCTGGTTAAAGAGGAAATTAACGCAATAATAAGGAAGGACATTAGCTTGGATGATGTGGAATCAGTATGGGTGGAGTGATGGAATACCAAAGGGCAGAAAACACTAGTGGAATTGTGCACAGACCACCAAACAGTAGTAGTGAGGTTGGGGACAGCATCAAACAAGAAATTAGGGATGTGTGCAATAAAGGTACAGCAGTTATCATGGGCAACTTTAATCTACATATTGAATGAGCTAACCAAACAGTTAGCAATGCGATGGAGGAAGATTTCCTGGCGTGTATTAGGGATGGTTTTCTCGACCAATATGTCGAGGAACCAACTTGAGGGCTGGACATTCTAGACTGGGTGATGTGTAATGAGAAAGGACGAATTAGCAATCTTGTTGTGCGAGGCCCCTTGGAAAAGAGTGACCATAATATGGTAAAATTATTTATTAAGATGGAGGGTGACACAGTTAATTCAGAGACTAGAGTTCTGAACTTAAGGAAAAGTCATTTTGATGGCTAGAATAGACTGGCGAGTGATACTTAAAGGGTTGACGGTGGATAAGCAATGGCAAACATTTAAAGATCACATGGATGAAGTTCAACAATTGTACATCCCTGTCTGGAGTAAAAGCAAAACGGGGAAGGTGGCTCAACTGTGGCTAACAAGGGAAATTAAGAATAGTGTTAAATCCAAGGAAGAGGCATATAAATTGGCCAGAAAAAGCAGCAAACCTGAGGACTAGGAGAATTTTATAATTCAGCAGAGGAGGACAAAGGGTTTAATTAGGAGGGGGAAAATAGAGTATGAGAGGAAGCTTGCTGGGAACATAAAAACTGACTGCAAAAGCTTCTATGTGAAGAGAAAAAGATTAGTGAAGACAAATGTAGGTCCCTTGCAGTCAGAATCAGGTGAATTTATATTGGGGAACAAAAAAATGGCGGACAAGTTGAACAAATACTTTAGTTCTGTCTTCAGGAAGGAAGACACAAATAGCCTTCCGGAAATATTAGGGGACCAAGGAGGAACTGAAGGAAATCCTTATTAGGCGGGAAATTGTGTTGGGGAAATTAATGGGATTGAAGACCGATAATTCCCCGGGGCCTGATAGTCTGCATCCCAGAGTACTTAAGGAAGTGGCCCTAGAAATAGTGGATGCATTGGTGATCATTTTCCAACAGTCTATCGACTCTGGATCAGTTCCTATGGACTGGAGGGTAGCAAATGTAACACCACTTTTTAAAAAAGGAAGGAGAGAGAAAACGGGTAATTATAGACCGGTTAGCCTGACATCAGTAGTGGGGAAAATGTTGGAATCAATTATTAAAGATGAAATAGCAGTGCATTTGGAAAGCAGTGACAGGATCGGTCCAAGTCAGCATGGATTTATGAAAGGGAAATCCTGCTTGACAAATCTTCTAGAATTTTTTGAGGATGTAACTGGTAGAGTGGACAAGGGAGAACCAGTGGATGTGGTGTATTTGGACTTTCAAAAGGCTTTTGACAAGGTCCCACACAAGAGTTTGGTGTGCAAAATTAAAGCACGTGTTATTGGGGGTAATGTATTGACATGGATAGAGAACTGGTTGGCAGACGGGAAGCAGAGAGTCTGGACAAATGTGTCCTTTTCAGAATGGCAAGCAGTGACTAGCGGGGTGCGTAGGGCTCAGTGCTGGGACCCCAGCTATTTACAATATATATTAATGATTTAGGTGAAGGAATTAAGTGTAATATCTCCAAGTTTGCAGATGACACTAAGCTGGGTGGCGGTGTGAGCTGTGAGGAGGACGCTAAGAGGCTGCAGGGTGACTTGGGCAGGTTAGGTGAGTGGGCAAACGCATGGCAGATGCAGTATAATGTGGATAAATGTGAGGTTATCCACTTTGGTGACAAAAACACAAAGGCAGAATATTATCTGAATAGCGGCAGATTAGGAAAAGGGGAGTTGCAACGAGACCTGGATGTCATTGTACATCAGTCATTGAAAGTTGGCATGCAGGTACAGCAGGCGGTGAAGAAGGCAAATGGTATGTTGGCCTTCATAGCTAGGGGATTTGAGTATAGGAGCAGGGAGGTCTTACTGCAGTTGTACAGGGTCTTAGCGAGGCCTCACCTGGAATATTGTGTTCAGTTTCGGTCTCCTAATCTGAGGAAGGACGTTCTTGCTATTGAGGGAGTGCAGCGAAGGTTCACCAGACTGATTCCCGGGATGGCAGAACTGACATATCAGGAGAGACTGGATCAACTGGGCCTGTATTCACTGGAGTTTAGAAGGATGAGGGGATCTCATGGAAACATATAAAATTCTGATGGGACTGGGCAGGTTAGATGCAGGAAGAATGTTCCCGATATTGGGGAAGTCCAGAACCAGGGGACATAGTCTAAGGATAAGGGGTAAGCCATTTAGGACTGAGATGAGGAGAAATTTCTTCACTCAGTGAGTTGTTAACCTGTGGAATTCCCTACCGCAGATAGTTGTTGATGTCAGTTCATTGGATTTATTCAAGAGGGAATTAGATATGGCCCTTATGGCTAAAGGGATCATGGGGTATGGGGAGAAAGCAGGAAAGTGGTATGGAGGTGAATGATCAGCCATAATCTTATTGAATGGTGGGGCAGGCTCGAAGGGCCGAATGGCCTACTCCTGCACCTATTTTCTATATGTCTATGTTTCTGTTATCGGGAGACACTTAGTGGTAAATGTACGCATCCCATATACCTCTGCCTCCTTGGCCTGAGGCTCTGGTTCGCCGTGATCTGCCGTGGATCTGTCCTTCTTTGTAATATGATGGTTTGCAGTATTAACAGCTCGCCTGCACATACGTTGGAGGTTTCCCATTGTTCCATAGCCCTTGCAAACGTACCCTTTGAAGCAGCATGAATGGAAACGATGATCATCCCCGCAGCACCAACAAGGTGTTAATGGCCTTGCATTCATCACCCTTGATGGTGGACTCTGAGACATCTGCGGATGTTCAGCTGTAGGCATGTGGGGCCTGCCCTTTATGTTGCGATTTGAAAACAACATCACTTTGTTCACAATACTTGTAGCAGCACTTGTGTGCTGAGAGATTTGCTTCGTATTATCACTGGTGGCAATGAAGGCCTGGACTTTTGCTATGGCCTTACTCAAGGTTGGGGTCTCTACAGTCAAAAGTTTGTGAAGTATCGTTTCATGGTTAATGCCGAGCTCTAAAAGGTCTCTGAGCATGTTCTCCAAATAGCCTTCAAATTCGCAATGTCCTGCAAGGCGTCTTAGCTCGGTGACATGACTCGCCACTTCCTGGCCTTCAGACCTTTTGTAGGTGTAGAACCGGTACCTCACCATCAGAATGCTTTTCTTCGGATTCAGATACTCCCGGACCAGTGTGCACAAATCCCTGTGGGTTTCGCTGGAGCAAGCAGATTTTTCATGAGTGCATACGTTGGTGCCCCGCAAACGGTGAGGAGAATCACCCTTCGTTTGGCAGCGTTCGCTTCTCCTTCCAGCTCGTTGGCCATGAAGTATTGGTCGAGTCGCTCCACGAAGGTTTCCCAATCATCTCCCTCCGAAAACTTCTCCAGGATGCCCACTGTTCTCTGCATCATTGCGGTGGGGTTCGTTATCTGTGTCTCGTCAACAGTTGTTATGTATGAAGAAAGAGTCTGACTGGATACTATGAGCTCAAAGTAAAGTGTGACCTTAGTTTTTTATTGCAGGTCTCCAGAGTGCCTCTCCAGCCTGTGAGGCCTCCTTAAGTACCTGTGCTCCCAAGGGATTATAGGATCCCTTGGAAATCCAGGGAATGAGTCCTCTGGTGGCTGTACAAGGCAAATACAAGTTTACATATATAACACCCCTCATCTCCGGAATCAACCTTGTGAACCTTCTCTGAACTGCCTCCAAAGCAAGTATATCCTTTCATAAATATGGAAACCAAAACTGCACGCAGTATTCCAGGTGTGACCTCACCAATACCTTATATAGCTGTAGCAAGACTTCCCTGCTTTTATGCTCCATCCCCTTTGCAATAAAGGCCAAGATTCCATTGGCCTTCCTGATCACTTGCTGTCCCTGCATACTAACCATTTGTGTTTCATGCACAAGTACCCCCTGGTCCTGCTGTACTGCAGCACTTTGCAATCTTTCTCCATTTAAATAATAACTTGCTCTTTGATTTTTTTTCTGCCAAAGTGCATGACCTCACACTTTCCAACATTATACTCCATCTACCAAATTTTTGCCCACTCACTTAGCCTGTCCTTGTCCTTTTGCAGATTTTGTGTGTCCTCCTCACACATTGCTTTTCCTCCCATCTTTGTGTCGTCAGCAAACTTGGCTATGTTACACTCGGTCCCTTCTTCCAAGTCGTTAATTTAGATTGTAAATAGTTGGAGTCCCAGCACTGATCCCTGCGGCACCCCATTGCCAATCCAAGAATGAACTATTTATCCCGACTCTCTGTTTTCTGTTCATTAGCCATGCAGCCTGTATCACTGCAGTTTTTAATTTAGCCACGGACTGGGTGTGAGCATCAGTCCATGCCGAGCGTGTCATCACCCTGCAGTTTTATCAAATCATACAAAGGCTTTGCACACTCTGCAAAGCCTGGGATAAAGTTCCTTTGGTACCCCACCAAACCCAAGAATGATGATAGGTCTGTTTTGGAAGTGGGTAATGGCAGTCGCTGTATTATCTCCACCTTGTGAGAGTCGGGGGATGAGCATTCTGGATAAATGGACACTAATAGAAAGGTGACCTGTTTTTTTACCAACTGAGCCTTATGGGGATTTACCTTTGGTCCCACCTGAGGCAACAATGTCAACAGTTCATGCAAAAGGGCCAGATGCTCCTCCATGCTATCGGTTGCCAGCAGTAGGTTGTCTACGAACTGTGGCAAGCAGGTAGGGTGGGAAAAGTCTTTTAAAACTGCAGCCATTCTTTTGTGGAGATCGTGGGGGCATTGTGGAACCCCTGAGGCAGGCATGTCCAGGTGTAGCTCTGGTCCTCAAAGATAAACATGAATTTGTACTGGTCTTCTCTTTTAACAGCGTACTCCAGAATCTATTGGCAATGTCGAGGGTCGAGAAGTACTTGGAACCAGCAGGAATTTAAGATAAGATGGTGGGAGTTTCTCTTACTACCAGTGAGCTGGCTGGCATTACAGAATGTAACTTTCTGTAATCAATAGTAAATCACATGCTGCTATCAGGCTTTTTAACCGGCCATGTGGGTGAATTGGTCGTGAAAGTGTCCTAACAACACCCTGCTCGACTAGGGATTTTATGGTGTCTCGGATGTAAGGGTGACTCTCCCTCGGGATGGGGTACTGATTAGTGAATGATTGGGGGGGGGACCCTCAATCGACTCTTTGCCTGCCATTTTTCCACAGTCATGCTTGCACGTGGTGAACACCGCTAGGTGTTCCTGAATTAGTTTTGCCACAGCTTAGTTTTCGCTCCCCAGAGTCTCATACTCAGATGGCTTTTTAATAGCAAAAACCGAGTGAGCATCTGAAATTTCTATCAGTCTTGCATTATTTCTTAATCCCATCCAAACACAGTCCTGATTGTAATTGATCACTGCGCCATACTGATCCAACACATCTGTCCCTAAGATTCCCCTTCCGTTGGAGGTGGTCATCAGCATCGGTGCTGGGACTTTACCGATGAGGCCTCCCAACTGAAGTTCAGAGGCCTTCCCTGTATACGCAGTGGTTCTATCACCATTAAACGCTTTAAGGGCTATACAACCCTTGCCCGCCGCTGCATGGTGCTCAGGGTATGCTGTTTGGATGATGGTAACGGCTGAGTCAGTATCGATAAGCATAATCTGTTGCCGGCCCCTTTTTATGACAACAAGGACTACTGGTCTCCCGCTATCATTGCGGTGGAACCCCACTCCCGACCAATCTTTGGGGGCCAGACCACTTCATAGGATGGATCCTTGGAGGGGTCCCTCCACTGGGTGGGCATTACCGATTGTTTACATTAGTAAATGATTTTGCATCCCCCCGTGACATATTGGGCTCTTATGAGGGTTATCAACTGGTCCAATCATTGATCCATCCCAGAGGGCTTGGATTCGTCCTTCTTTAGAAGGGTAACTAACTGAGCCAATTGTTTGGGTTCGTCCCTCAAAATGTATCTTTGCGTTGTATCATGGTTCGGTGCCCGTCTTGGTCTGCTACAGTCTTTTGCTAGGTGACCTTCTTACAATTAAAGCACTGTCCCCTAAAGGGGTAGTACCTACATCCTTCCACCGTTGACAGTGGTTTCTTTGCGGTGGGTGCTGACTTCTCCTTTAACTGGTCTTTTACCATCTCCCAGGCTCTTTGAGCGTTGGTCTCTATATCTGTCCACTGATCGACTATGCCAGGGTGGTTTTAACTAAAGAGTGGAGTTGGGTCAGGAACATCGTTTTAAATTGTTCCTGATTGTTTCCTGCTGCAGCATTTGTGGGTGCTTGGTTCTGGGTATATTCATAAATATCATACAGGCGATTACTGAAGGCTCTAGGGGTCTCATTCGGACACTGTTTGGTCTGATTAAGCAGAGCCATTAAGTTTAAGTTTCAGATCCCTAAATGGTTTAAGATCTCGGTCACGACTGCATCGGCCGCTGTGCCAGGTTGGAGGATTGCGTCTGGCAGATTATTCTTTCAAGAAGTGGAACAGACCAAGAGGAGGACTCATATTAAATCTCCCTCTTCTAACTCGGGGTGACCCCTCCTGAAATCTGCCCACCTCCTATTAACTCCCAGTGGGTCATCCCCCATCATTAATGGGCCCCAACTCATGGCTACATGCCATGGCATCAGCACCAGATATGGGTCGTGAGGCCGTATGGTTACTGGTGATGTGACCCTGCGCATTACACCGTAAAGAGGTGGTTACTACGGCTATGGTTGGCCCTTGTGTCTCCAAGTTATCCTATCCTTCACCGCCCTCCTGGGCCTTACACTGACTGCCTTCCTCTTTCCAATCTGTCTCCCCCTCGTTCCCTTCTGTTGCCTCTGTTATGGCTCCCCGTTTTACTGCGGATACCAGAGCCTGCTGCTGCCCTAAGTCACTCTTTAGCCGCGCTATTTCCAGTTGACACCAGGAGTGGTCTGCCTCCCTATGTGGCCTTTAATTGCTTCACTTAATGCCCCCATAATGTCTTTTACTTCCTGCCGGAGCCCCAGGTTTTCCAATTTATATTTCTTTAGCTCTAATTTGGTTTCATTTGCTTCAGCAATGGCTGCCCCAGCATTTAAATTTAAGAGGCTTTGTTGCTGTAGCAACGAAGCTGCCTGCTCGGCTCCTCTTTCTAGTTGCCTAATACTGTGGCTTAATCGATCGATTCCTTGTCTCAAATGTGGGATTTCTCCTTCCTTTAACTGCCTGTCAAGCTGGATGCTTTCTTCTTTCTGTTCTTTTATATTTGGATCTCTTTTTCTTTTCGTCAAATCTCTTTTACTAGCAATTCTTTTAAATCTTGTATCTCATCCCTTAAATTTCGAATCTCTCCTGCATCCTGCCTCATTAGTTCCTCATCTCTCTGAGCACAGTAATGTGCCCTGAATGCCAAGAGACTGTTTGCCTGTTTGGGCCTTAGTTTTCCCTCATCTACTCTCCTGGATAAAGGCCACGAGCTCCCCAAAGGATGCATGTTGGCCCTTACAGATGCATCATGCCCATAACTCTTGTATGTCCCATATGGACACCTATTAGTATATTTTCTCATGGTAGCCTACAGCTACGTCTTTTGCTGGCTTTTTGTATGCCACCGATCCCTTCATCCTCTGTCTTTTGAATTTAACTACTGGTGGGTACCCCTTAAACAGTTCCAACTACCAAGATGACTACCTCTAAAGTGCAACTCTCCCAATCCGTTCAACCACTTATACTTTTGAACTTCGCAACACAGGGTAGAATTGCAACTCCCGAGATTTCCAATTGTTTAAAAGAATGATCTAAAACTTCTCGCCAGATCCCGGACGAGCCTCCAGTTTTGTAAGATTTTTTTTCTCTGGCATTAAATTGACAGCAAGACGAATTCTTTTAAAACAATTTGGAATAAGTTAATTAAACATACACACATGCACGTAGCCTATCGTACAAAACAACTGTCGATTTGTATCGTGTGGACTGTACTTAATTACAAAAACTAAGGTAATGAGTGACAGATTTAAGCAGACTTATACTTCCTTCTGAGTCAAATAAAGCTCGTGGTCTTATTCCTTGCGACTGCGTAATGCACCCCCTAGAATAAAACTTTCCAGTCGGGACTAAACTAAACCATTCCCTGGGCCTGGTATGGTGGTTGGACACCTAACTTCTATCATCTGTACCGGTGGGGCTGTGGGCAGGGGCTTCCTCTTGTGTGTGACAAATTCAGTGGCATTTATTTTGTTGGGAGAGTCTGGGATCAAGCAGGAGTCCATACTCTGATCCCATCTGATCTCAGCCCCAGCGTCCTGCCATTGCCTTGAAAAGGCAATCGGCACATCTGCTGGGTAGATCCGCTCCGACCCCCACATACACACATAAATTCCCTGTTCCACCACTTGTCCCAGCACATTTCCACTCCCTCCCTTGACCCCGTGATCTGTTGGTACGTATCGTTCCCCAGTCGTTCCCAGTCCGCTGTCTGGTTCCCCGTGTCCTGACTCACTTTCCTGAGCCACCACCACTGTCCTAGGTGAATGTGTCCCTTGCACTTCAAGCATACGCACTTGACCTCGGTAACCCCAACCCATGTGGCTGTGACCTTCAGTCTGGGGCACGGTATGGAAGCCTCCCCGTATGTGAACCCGGCGTGGCTGGAGTATTTCATCGAATTCGACCCCAGCCACCCTGGCCACATTCCCTCGTGGAAGTAGGCTGTCATCCCGTCCGTGTCCACTGTCCTACCCCCCTGTGTCATGGTGGGTCCATTACCCCCAGTACATCCGTAGAGGAAGGACAACTAGGCGACCCCCCTCCTGCTGTACCGTGTTCCGGCCAAGCTCCAAAGAACGATTACCAGGGTTGTCTCCATCTTTCTCTCGGCTTCCTGTGAAGATACAAAGAAACAACAACCTTTCTGTGAGAGGGTAGACCTCCACAGGTCTGGCTTCATCAAAACACACTCTGTAAAACACAAAACTGAGAAGGAAACTATAGACACCGCCACCCATCTCTGGGTGGATACGCTAGGTCTCTACGGCCCTGGGCCTTTTACGGCTCCTCGGCGGTGTGTAAGGAGGCGACCATGGCGCTCTCGGCCTGCTACTCCTCCTGCTACTCCTCCTAACCACCACCACCACAGGCTCCTCACTGTCCCAAACTATGGGAGGAAGACCCGCGTCCACCATGCTGTTTACAGCGCCTTGGTGCTTCTTTCTGTTTCTCGCTCTTTCCTCCCGGGTTAAACAACTTACACTGGTTCACATAGAGCCACTTCGTGCGCTTCAGAAGCTTAACCACGTACACCATGGGACTGGCCTTATTTACAATGCTGTAGGGTCCCATGTACAAAGGCTTAAATGTGCCCACCCCAGTGTAATTGCAGACCATGACCTGATCCCCTACCTTCCACTCGTGGGTTCTCCGGGGCTCGAGCAACAACCGATTCCTCCAGTGCTGCTTCCCCATGTTGCTGGCAGCTTGCCAATGAATCTGTTTCAAGTGCTCGAACAGATTCTTGACAAATTTGTCCCGATTTTTCTCTCTCACCTGCCCCACTGTGAGAACGGCGCCAGAACATGGGTGGGCGTGCGCATGACCCTACCGGTCATGAGCTCATGTGGGAAATACCCTGGTCGGACTCCACAATCTGCGGCAGTCCCCACCTAGAGAACACTTCCCTCACCAAGATCCTTGTGGTCACCAACGCCGCGGCTGATCGGCAAGAGAAGGCTTCAACCCACTTCGACAAAATGTCCACTAGGACCAAACAGTACTTGTAACCCCACTTTGCGGTGGGCAATGGCCCAATGTAATTGACCTGTACTGACTGCCATGGTCCCTCCACCCTTCTCGTGTGCCCCATGGGAACCTTTCTTTTCTGCGGATTGGGGTTGTTCGCTGCGCACACCTGACAGTCTGCGCAAATATCGCGGACATCCTCCCTCAGTTGCGGCCACCACTGTGCCTGTTCATAGAAACATAGAAACATAGAAATATAGAAAATAGGTGCAGGAGTAGGCCATTCGGCCCTTCGAGTTTGCACCACCATTCAATATGATCATGGCTGATCAGTACCCCATTCATGCTTTCTCTCCATAATCTTTGATCCCTTTAGCCTTAAGGGCCACATCTTTAACTCCCTTTTGAATATATCTAACGAACTGGCCTCAACATCTTTCTGTGGTAGAGAATTCCACATGCTCATAATTCTCTGAGTGAAGAAGTTTCTCCTCATCTCGGTCCTAAATGGCTTACCCCTTATCCTTAGACTGTGACCTCTGGTTCTGGACTTCCCCAACATCAAGAACATTCTTCCTGCATCTAACCTGTCCAATCCGTCAGAATTTTATATGTTTCTATGAGATCCCCTCTCATTCTTCTAAATTCCATTGAATATAAGCCTAGTCAATCCAATCTTTCTTCATATGCCAGTTCTGTCATCCCGGGCATCAGTCTGGTGAACCTTCGCTGCACTCCCTCAATAGCAAGAATGTCCTTCCTCAGATTAGGAGACCAAAACTGTATACAATATTCTAGGTGTGGCCTGACCAAGGCTCTGTACAACTGTCATAAGATCTCCCTGCTCCTACACTTAAATCCTCTCGCTATGAAGGCCAACATGCCATTTGTCTTTACCGCCTGCTGTACCTGCATGCCAACTTTCAATGACTGATGTACCATGACACCCACGTCTTGTTGCACCTCCCCTTTTACTAATCTGTCACCATTCAGATAATAATCTGCCTTCCTGTTTTTACCACCAAAGTGGATAACCTCACATTTATCTACATTATACCGCATCAGCCATGTATTTGCCCACACACTTAACCTGTCCAAGTCACCGTGCAGCCTCTTAGCAACCTCCTCACAGCTCAAACTGCCACCCAGTTTAGTGTCATCTGCAAACTTGGAGATATTATATTCAATTCCTTTGTCTAAATCATTCATGTATATTGTAAATAGCTGAGGTCCCAGCACTGAACCTTGTGGTACCCCAGTAGTCACTGCCTGCCATTCTGAAAAAAGACCCGTTTATTCCTACTCTTTGCTTCCTGTCTGCCAACCAGTTCTCTATCCACGTCAATACATTACCCCAATATCATGTGCTTTAATTTTGCACACAATTCCCTTGTGTGGAACCTTGTCAAAAGCCTTTTGAAAGTATAATTACACCACATCCACTGGCTCCCTCTTGTCCACTCTACTAGTTACATCCTCAAAATATTCTAGAAGATTTGTCAAGCATGATTTCCCTTTCATAAATCCATGCTGACTTGGACCGATCCTGTCACTGCTTTCCAAATGTGCTGCTTTACATCTTTAATAATTGATTCCAACATTTTCCCCACCACCAATGTCAGGCTGACCAGTTCATAAGTCCCTGTTTTCTCTCTCCCTCCTTTTTAAAAAATTGGGATTACATTAGCTACCCTCCAGTCCATAGGAACTGATCCAGAGTCAATAGAATATTGGAAAATGACCACCAATGCATCCACTATTTCTAGGATGACTTCCTTAAGTACTCTGGGATGCAAACTGTCAGGCCCTGGGGATTTATCGGCCTTCAATCCCATCAATTTTCCTAACACAGTTTGCTGACTAATAAGGATTTCCTTTAATTCCTCCTTCTCGCTAGACCCTCGGTCCCCTAGTATTTCCAGAAGGTTATTTGTGTCTTCCTTAGTGAAGACGGAACCAAAGTATTTGTTCAATTGGTCTGCCATTTCTTTGTTCCCCATTATAAATTCACCTGATTCTGACTGTAACGGATCAACATTTGTCTTCACTAATCTTTTTCTCTCCACGTATCTGTAGAAGCTTTTGCAGTCAGTTTTTATGTTTCCTTCAAGCTTACTCTCATATTCTATTTTCCCCCTCCTGATTAAACCCTTAGTTCTCCTCTGCTGAATTCTAAATTTCTCCTAGTCCTCAGGTTTGCTGCTTTTTCTGGCCAATTTATATGCCTCTTCCTTGAATTTAATACTATCCCTAATTTCCTTTGTTTGCCACGGTTGAGCCACCTTCCCCGTTTTATTTTTACGCCAGACAGGGATATACAATTGTTGAAGTTCATCCATGTGATCTTTAAATGTCTGCCATTGCCTATCCACCATCAACCACCAGTCTATTGTAGCCAGATCACGTCTCATACCATTGAAGTTGCCTTTCTTTCGGTTCAGGACTAGTCTCTGAATTAACTGTGTCACTCTCCATCTTAATGATGAATTCTACCATGTTATGGTCATTCTTCCCCAAGTGGCTTCGCACAACAAGATTGCGAAGTAATCCTCTCTCATTACACAAGACCCAGTCTAGGATGGCCAGCACTCTAGTTGGTTCCTCGACATATTGGTCTAGAAAACCATCCCTTATACACGCCAGGAAATCCTCCTCCACCGTATTGCTACCAGTTTGTTTAGCCCAATCTATATGTAGATTAATGTCACCCATGATGACTGCTGTACCTTTATTGCACGCATCCCTAATATCCTGTTTGACGTCACCCCCAACCTCACTATGACTGGTGGTCTGTACACAACTCCCACTAGCGTTTTCTGCCCTTTGGTATTCTACAGCTCTACCCATACAGATTCCACTTCATCCATGCTAATGTCCTTCCTTACTATTGCGTTAATCTCCTCTTTAACCGGCGACGCTACCCCACCTCCTTTTCCTTTCAGTCTATCTTTCCTGAATATTGAATACCCCTGGATGTTGAGTTCCTAGCCTTGGTCACCCTGGAGCCATGTCTCCGTAATCCCAATTACTTCATATCTGTTAACAGCTATCAGCGCCGTTAATTCATCCATCTTATTACGAATGCATTGAGACACAGAGCCTTCAGGCTTGCTTTTTAACACTCTTTGTCCTTTTAGGATTATGTTGTAATGTGGCCCTTTTTGCTTTTTGCCTTTGATTTTTCTGCCCTCCACTTTTACTTTTATCCTTTATACCTTTTGCTTCTGACCCCATTTTACTTCCTCTGTCTCCCTGCATAGCTTCCCATCCCCCTGCCCTATTAGTTTAAATCCTCCCCAACAGCACTAACAAACACTCCCTCTAGGACATTGGTTCCAGTCCTGCCCAGGTGCAGACCGTCCGGTTTGTACTGGTCCCACCTTCACCAGAATCGGTTCCAATGTCCCAGGAATTTGAATCCCTCCCTTCTGCACCACTCCTCAAGCCATGTATTCATCTGAGCTATCCTGCTATTTCTATTCTGACTAGCATGTGGCACTGGTAGCAATCCTGAGATTACTACCTTTGAGGTCCTACTTTTTAATTTAACTCCTAGCTTCCTAAATTCAGCCTGTAGGACCTCATCCCGTTTTTTACCTATATCGTTGGTACCTTTATGCACCACAACAAGTGGCTGTTCACCCTCTCCCTCCACAATGCCCTGCAGCTGCTCCGAGACATCCTTGGCCCTTGCACCAGGGAGGCAACATACTATCCTGGAGTCTCGATTGCAGCTGCAGAAATGCCTATCTATTCCCCTTACAATAGAATCCCTTACCACTATAGCTCTCCCACTCTTTTTCCTGCCCTCCTGTGCAGCACTGCCACCCATGGTGCCAGGAACTTGGCTGCTGCTGCCTTCCCCTGATTGGCCATTTCACCCAACAGTACCCAAGGTGGTATATCTGCTTTGGAGGATGATAACCACAGGGGATCCCTGCACTACCTTTCTTCCACTGCTCTTCTTGATGGTCACCCATTCCCTATCTGCCTGTGTAACCTTTACCTGTGGTGTGACCAACTCATAAACGTGCTATTCACGACATCCTCAGCATCGCGGATGCTCCAGAGTGAATCCACGCGCAGCTCCAGTGCTGCAATGTGGTCTGTCAGGAGCTGCAGCTGGACACACTTCCCGCACACATAGTAGTCAAGGATACTGGAAGCGTCCTTGATTTCCCACATAGCACAGGAGGAGCATGTGCTCTTCTTCCATGACTTAACCCTTAAATTACTTAATTTGGCAACAGTGACAAGGTTTCTTACTGAAAAGAAAAAAGATAAGAAAAAAGAAAACTACTCACCAATCAACCAACCAATCATTTACCCTCTTGGCTGTGACGTTACACTTCGATTACTTTTTACTTCTTTCTTACTTTTGACCCTGTTGCAGCTCACCACTTCTCCCCGACTTCCGCTGCTCCTCGCTGCCGCTGGGCCTTTTATAGGCCTCGGTGCTCCTCCCCGACTTCCGCTGTTCCTCGCTGCCACTGGGCCTTTTATAGGCCTCGCCGCTGCTCCTCGCTGCCACTGTTCCACGCTGCTGCTGGGCCTTTTATAGGCCTTGCCACTCCTCCCCAACTGCAGGTTTAACCTGTATCTTCCAAACTCTCCGTCCTCTGGACCTCCCGAACTCTTGGACCTCCCGACCTCACGGACCTCCCGAACTCTCGGACCTCCCGAACTCACAGACCTCCCGAACTCATAGACCTCCCAAACCTTCGGACCTCCAGGTAGTCTCCGGCACTGGGTGTCCCGCTCCTGGGCCCCCGTGGACTATCTGGAGGAATTCCCTCTGGTGCTGTTCTGGGACCACTCACTGATCTCCCCCGAAAAGCAGTCCCTCCTTTAAAGTAATGCCCGCTACCCCGAACGGGCCTTCTACCTTTTCTCCCATAGCCAGCTGCTCCAGAACAACCTTGAGGATGCGATTCTGTGCTTGGACTTTCCTCAAGCCCAGGGCCAACGCTACCCCTACACTCCCTTGTGACCCCCTTTGTCCCAGATTGCTGCTCCTGGGCTGGACCCGTATGGCTCCCAAAACTCTCCTGTTTTGGCTCCGTCCTTGGCAAACTCATGAGCCCTTTGGTTGCCTTCCCCTCTGGGCTCTGTCTTGGAATGGGCCTTTACTTTTTGAATGTAATGGCTTCCCTGGGTTCCTGTGGCCTCTAAGATCCTTTGCAACAGTGGGTTGGTTGCTAAGGGCTTCCCGTCTGCGGATGTGAAACCATGACGAGATCAGATGGCCAAGTATTCGGTGCACGAATTGTATGTGCACATGGAATCCGAGCAGATAGTGTATGGGGTCGGGAACTCATCGGCGTGGGTAACGACATACACCACCACCGACAGTTCGCCGTGCTGAGTGCTCAGAGTGCTCGGGAGTTTAATGGCCTTTGCAATGCCTTCGGGTCATAAATCCCGCTCCCGGTGAAACGCTCCCCTGCTACGACCGAACTGGATCCATCGACATATATTTCGTGGCCCGTGGGGTGTAACCTGGCCCGAAATTCTATGTCTACGTTCCATACTCCCTCTACCGAACATTTATGGGCCGCCCCTGCATAGATCATGTTAGCTGCCAGCTTAGGCTCACATCGGCCTTGCACTCTCAGATTCATCTGTGAGAGCAATAAAGTCCAGCGGGCAATGCGAGCACTGCTCACTGTGCCATCCTTTATCCTCCCATCTAATAACATCTGAGTGCGGGTATGGTGGATTAGTAGAATGATCTGGGATGATCTCAAAGAATTGGGAGCGCTTCACGGCCCAATGCATGGCTAGGAGATACCTCTTGCAATTGGAATATCCCCGTTGTACATCTGTGAGGGCCCTTGACGAGTACACCACGGTACCTCAGTTTGCCGTGCCGCCCATGGAGCAGCACCGCACTCAAACTGTCCCCACTGGCTGCTACTTCCATAAAGAAGTCCTCCCCACCATTAATCGCCCCGCCTGCTCATTCCCAGTGAACCCCTTCAGACTGTGTGGAATCTTGCTGGACCAGGGTGAATCGGTCGGGTTACTCACACGGATCACCATGCTCGAAGCCTCGGTGTCCACCAAGTACTTCCCCATTACCTTCTCCAACCCATCCTCACACATGGTTTGCTGCACTCATTGTTCGTGAGTGAACACAGGTACTCAGGCTGGGTGCCTGCTAGTCAGGGTGGTGGGATTACCGGAGCGATCGGGATTTCCCTGCTCTGGCACAAAAACTGTCCGAAGGACGGCCACCAGAACATTGAATTGTTTGGTGTTCGGCCCCTTCACCTCAACAGTTTTTGCCACGGGCATCAGAGGATCCTCTTTCTCTTGCCCCTTCCTCAGGGCTGGGCACTCTTTCCTCTAGTGGCCCAGTTTCCCATACCCAAAATACATCCTAACCCTCTCTGAGCTACCCCCTTCCTGGTGCCATTCCCTTTTACAACCCCCACTGGACTTCATCTCATGAACCATCCCTTTAACTGGTTTGACCTCCTCCACGTCAGCCTTGAACGCCCGACTCATGTGACGGAACACACTGGCCTCTGCATTCTGGAGATCCTCAGGGTCAAACCAGTTCTCGGACTTTACCCTAATCCGGGGCAAAACCTTTGACACTAGGCACCTGAACCAGTGGTTCCTTGGCTCCTCCTGCAACTGCGCTCGGTCCAGCATTCCATGACAGGCTTTATTATAGACCAGCCAGTCCGCAAAAGACTGATGTGCTTCCCCAGCCAGTTGCAGCGTCCTTTCCACCCAAGAGAATGGACTACACTGGGCGTGACCCATGGCTCTTTGGATTTCCTCCTTTAAGCCCTCTATGGTTCCCTGCCCCGTCTTGCTTTCAGCAGATAGGGCCTGATACATCTTCCTCTCCAGGGAAAATAATAGCAGCTTGTGAACCTCTGCTTTGTTACACCTATTAATTCCTCCCACCTGTTCCATCTCTGTGAAGTGGACCGATGGGTCTCCTTCGTTGGTAAGCTTGGGCACCCCTGAAATCATATTTTTCAGCTGTGGGTTTGTGAATGGGACCACAAAATCGCTTTGCAGTGTCCCCTGACTTTGGCCGTCTATGGGCGCACCGTATTTCTGCTGCCATATGGGGTGCATGGGTCCTGGCGCCTCTGGTGGAGGTCATGCGTACCTGTCCGGCTCCCAATCCTCACCGTCTTCCCCTTCCTCTTCCCAGTCCACCCAGGATCCCCCCCCCCGGGGCCATTAGGCAGACCATTCCTTTGGATAGAGGGTGGGTCAAGCTTTGGATTTTCCCTTGGCAGGGCCCGTGATTCCCACTCTCAAAATCCAAAAGAGATGGCGGAAGTTATAGCAGATGCATTCGTTATAATCTACCAAAATTATCTGGACTCTGGGGAGGTACCATTGGATTGGAAAGCAGCTAATGTAATGCCTCTGTTTGAAAAAGGGGGCAGACAAAAGGCAGGTAACTATAGGCCGGTTAGTTTAACATCTGTAGTGGGGAAAATGCTTGAAGCTATCATTAAGGACGAAATAGCGGGACATCTAGATAGGAATAGTGCAATCAAGCAGACACAACATGGATTCATGAAGGGGAAATCATGCTTAACTAATTTACTGGAATTCTTTGAGGATATAACGAGCATGGTGGATAGAGGTGTACCGATGGATGTGGTGTATTTAGATTTGCAAAAGGCATTCGATAAGGTGCCACACAAAAGGTTACTGCAGAAGATAAAGGTACACAGAGTCAGTGGAAATGTATTAGCATAGATCGAGAATTGGCTGGCTAACAGAAAGCAGAGATTCGGGATAAATAGGTCCTTTTCGGGTTAGAAATCGGTGGTTAGTGGTGTGCCACAGGGATCGGTGCTGGGACCACAACTGTTTACAATATACATAGATGACCTGGAAGAGGGGACAGAGTGTAGTGTAACAAAATTTGCAGATGACGCAAAGATTAGTGGGAAAGCGGGTTGTGTCAAGGACACAGAGAGGCTGCAAAGAGATTTAGATAGGTTAAGCGAATGGGCTAAGGTTTGGCAGATGGAATACAATATCGGAAAATGTGAGGTCATCCACCTTGGAAAAAAAAACAGTAAAAGGGAATATTATTTGAATGGGGAGAAATTACAACATGCTGCGGTGCAGAGGGACCTGGGGATCCTTGTGCATGAATCCCAAAAAGTTAGTTTGCAGGTGCAGCAGGTAATCAGGAAGGCGAATGGAATGTTGGCCTTCATTGCGAGAGGGATGGAGTACAAAAGCAGGGAGGTCCTGCTGCAACTGTACAGGATATTGGTGAGGCCGCACCTGGAGTACTGCGTGCAGTTTTGGTCACCTTACTTAAGAAAGGATATATTAGCCTTGGAGGGGGTACAGAGACGATTCACTAGGCTGATTCCAGAGATGAGGGGGTTACCTTATGATGATAGATTGAGTAGACTGGATCTTTACTCGTTGGAGTTCAGAAGGATGAGGGGGGATCTTATAGAAACATTTAAAATAATGAAAGGGATAGACAAGACAGAGGCAGAGAGGTTGTTTCCACTGGTCGGGGAGACTAGAACTAGGGGGCACAGCCTCAAAATACAGGTGAGCCAATTTAAAACCGAGTTGAGAAGGAATTTCTTCTCCCAGAGGGTTGTGAATCTGTGGAATTCTCTGCCCAGGGAAGCAGTTAAGGCTAGCTCATTGAATGTATTCAAATCACAGATCGATAGATTTTTAACCAATAAGGGAATTAAGGGTTATGGGGAGCAGGCGGGTAAGTGGAGCTGAGTCCACGGCCAGATCAGTCATGATCTTGTTGAGTGGCGGGGCAGGCTCGAGGGGCTAGATGGCCTACTCCTGTTCCTAATTCTTATGTTCTTATGTTCTTACTGGTGGCTACCCTATAAGCTGTCTTAATATTCTTCAGTTGCCCCTCCAGCCCGTTTACTTTACCCACTAGATAAGTGGTCTCCTCCTGTGCAACATGGTCATTGAGCTTGGCCTCTGTTACCTGACACTGCAGGTACTCCCTTTTGTTAAGGGAGATTTCCTCCTGAGTGTGCCTCTCCTACTTTTCTTCGCGCAACTCATCTAAAAGCCTCGTTCCTACCACGGCCCTTGTGGCTGACTGCTCCTCGGACTCTTTGAGCTCTGCCTTAAGCCTACCAACCTGCTCCCTAAGCAGTTGGACTTGTTTCTGCAGACACATGAGCCAGATGGCCTTTTTAGCCTTTCTATGCTCCTTACTATCCGTCCACTCAGCGGCCTTCTCCTCCGACTCTCAGCCCACAAAAGGTCTAGTACACACTGTTGTGTTCTGTTAACTTTCCCAAAGATATATGAGGAAATCCTATCCCCCATTGCCGATCTCTTGGCCTTAATATCTTCCATAACTCTCTGTTCAGTACACCCAGTGTCCTGCCCGCAGTCATCAGATTAGATGTTTTCAACGCACCCCCACGTTAAACATACATACATGCACATAGCCTATCGTACAAAACAACAGTCGACTTGTATCGTATGGACTCTACTTAATTACAAAAAGTAATGTAATGAGTTACAGATTTAAACAGACTTATACTTCCTTCTGAGTCAAACAAAGCTCACGGTCTTCTTCCTTGCTCTTGGTCTGATCTGTTGAGAGGAAGGTTTCCTGCTTTGCCGTGTGGTCATCAAGAGAGAGCAAGCAGGCTTTTGGGTTCCTTTTTATATCTTTTAAGTCCATTGTCTCTCAGCACAAGTCAGAAAAGCCCCAGGATTCGGTCTTAATTTCATGGTAGTTCTTTAATTGGCTTTCCTTATCCATGTACCTGCCTGTCTTTGCTGCACAGCACTGCTCCCCCAGTCATCAAGATCCATGGTGCGGCTCTGGACAACATGGACCATTTCCCATAGCTCGGGAGCCTCTTATCAACAAGAGCAGATATTGATGACGAGATTCAACACCGCCTCCAGTGCGCCAGTGCAGCCTTCGGCCACCTGAGGAAAAGAGTGTTCGAAGACCAGGCCCTCAAGTCTGCCACCAAACTCATGGTCTACAGGGCTGTAGTAATACCCGCCCTCCTGTATGGCTCAGAGACGTGGACCATGTACAGTCGACACCTCAAGTCGCTGGAGAAATACCACCAACGATGTCTCTGCAAGATCCTACAAATCCCCTGGGAAGACAGAAACACCAACATTAGCGTCCTCGACCAGGCCAACACCCCCAGCACTGAAGCACTGACCACACTTGATCAGCTCCGCTGGGCAGGCCACATTGTCTGCATGCCAGACACGAGACTCCCAAAGCAAGCGCTCTATTCAAAACTCCTTCACGACACATGAGTCAAAGGTAGGCAGAGGAAACGTTGCAAGGGCACCCTCAAAGCCTCCCTGATAAAGTGCAACATCCCCACCGACACCTGGGAGTCCCTGGCCACAGACAACCCTAAGTGAAGGATGTCATGTATGTAACCGCAATGTAACACCACTGTATTACTGTACACACTCAACCTAAATGCATACCTTGACCACAAGGGGTGAACTTGTGGGAGACACTCCTTACCTGATCACACAGGTATAAAAAGGGAGGTCCCACACAGGATCATCACTTGAGGTCCTGTGAATAAAGTGTTAAGGTCACAGAGTGACCTTGTTCCCAGAATGTGCCTCGTGTGGTTTCATATTGTAGAGTAAGGACTTTACATTGGCGACGAGAAATGGGAATTCATGACCCATGAGAATGGCCACCGGTAGCACAGAGGAACGGTGCTGTGTTGGGGAAGACTGGGACGATTTTGTCAAGAGGCTTCAGCAAAGCTTCGTTACGAAAGAATGGCTGGGGGATGCAGCGGCCGACAAGCGAAGGGCTCATCTTTCGACCAGCTGCGGACCAAAGACTTACGCACTCATAAAGGACTAACTAGCACCCGAAAAGCCGACGGACAAAACCTTTGAAGAACTTAGCAAATTGGTCAGGGAGCACCTCAAACCGGCGAGAAGCATACATATGGCCCGACACAGATTCTACACCCACCGACGTCAGGAAGGACAGAGCATACCGGACTTCGTAGCGGACCTCCGGCGTTTGGCCAGCCTCTGTAAGTTCACAGACGCCTGCAGGGGGGAGATGCTAAGGGATCGAGGGCATCGGTCATGCGGGGATTTTTCGCAAATTAATTGAGACCAAGGATTTGACCTTGGAAGCGGCGGCGTTGCTAGCTCAAACTTTCATGGCGGGGGAGGAAGAGACGAAAATAATATACGCGGCGATGGATCAGGGAGTCAACATCGTCAATGCGACTCAGAGCCCTGCAGACAGGCAGGGGCAGTTCGACACCCCCCCAGGCAGCAATAGACTCCAGAGTAGGACTTCAACAGAGACAATGGCAGGCTGAACGGACATTGCGGACAATGCGGCCTGGGATAGGGTCATTGACACCCACTAATAGGGTACTTAAGAGCAGTCAAAGGGACAGTCAGCACGGAATGCCTGGCCAGAGTCCCTTTGTTCCCAACAATGGAAACTTTAATTTATGCTGGAGGCGTGGGGGAAAACACTCAGCCAGATCTTGCAGATTTCAACAGTTTGTCTGCAGGAACTGAAATCTCAGTGGTCATTTAGCTCGAATGTGCAGGAAGCCTGCAACCAGACTAATATATGAAGCGGATGGACCAGAAGAGAGTTCTTTGAGGCAGGATGACTTTTGGGGCAAATCGATGGACGCCGAGGTTCAACGGGTCCATGTGGTGAATATTCACAGTTCATACACCAAAACGCCACCCATGATGATGAGGGTTTTGTTAAATGGTATCCCTGTATGCATGGACACTGGGGCCAGCCAATCACTCATGGGCGTTCAGCAATTTGAGAAGCTATGGCCATTTAAAGCCAGTAGACCAAAATTAGCAGGTGTTGAGACACAATTACAGACTTACACTATAGAAATCATTCCGGTGCTAGGCAGTGCAATGTTGGCTGCCACACACAATGGGTTAGTGAATCAGCTGCCTCTCTGGATTGTCCTGGGCAATGGTCCCGCACTGTTGGGGAGGAGCTGGTTAGCCGAGATGAACTGGAAATGGGGGGATGTTCATGCAATGTCATCTGTGGAGCGAAGTTTGTGCTCACAAGTTCTGCAACAATTCGATTCACTATTCCAACCTGGCGTCGGGACTTTCAAAAGCACTAAAGTAGTGATACACATCACCCCGGACGCCATGCCAGTGCACCACAAAACCAGACTGGTGCCGTATGTGATGCGGGAAAAGATCGGGAGCGAATTGGACCGGCTGTTGAGAGAGGGCATCATCTCACCTGTTGAATTCAGCGACTGGGCGAGCCCCATTGTTCCCGTCCTAAAAGCGGATGGCTCTGTCAGGATCTGTGGCGACTACAAGGCCACCATCAATCGGGTGTCCCTACAAGATCAATACCCGCTCCCGAGAGCGGAGGACCTTTTCACCACGCTGGCAGGCAGCAAGCTGTTCACCAAGTTCGACCTCACTTCAGCCTATATGAACCAGGAACTGGCTGACGAATCTAAACTACTGACCACCATCACCACGGACAAGAGACTGTTCATTTATAACAGGTGTCCGTTTGGCATTCGATCAGCGGCCGCAATTTTTCAACAAAACATGGAAAGCCTGCTGAAATCCATTCCTGGAACGATCGTATTCCAGGACGACATCCTCATCACGGGTCGAGACACCGAGGAACACCTCCACCAACCTGGAGGAGGTGCTACGCCGACTGGACCGGGTAGGCCTGCGACTCAAGAAGTCTAAATGTGTGTTGTTAGCTCCTGAGGTTGAGTTTCTGGGCAGGAGGTTTGCTGCAGATGGGATTAGGCCCACCAAATCCAAAACAGAGGCGATTCGACGAGCACCCAGGCCCTGCAAAACATCGGAGTTGCATTCATTCCTGGGACTGTTGAACTATTTCAGGAACTTTCTACCGAACTTGAGCACGTTGTTGGAGCCGCTACACGTGCTCCTGCGTAAGGGTTGTGATTGGTTTTGGGGGGACTGTCAGGACCGGGCTTTTGATCGGGCGCGAAACCTACTTTGTTCAAACAAGTTGTTGACCCTGTACGACCCCTGTAAAAAATTGGTTCTTACATGTGATGAATCGTCCTATGGGGTTGGGTGCGTGTTGCAGCAGGGCAATGCTGAGGGTCAACTACAACCTGTGCCTTATGCCTCCAGGTCGCTCTCTCAAGCAGAACGGGGATATGGCATGGTCGAGAAGGAAGCGCTTGCATGTGTCTATGGTGTAAAAAAAATGCATCAGTACCTCTTTGGCAGGAAGTTTGAATTAGAGATGGACTACAAGTCATTAACATCCCTGTTATCAGACAGCAAGGCTATCAATGCCAACGCATCAGCTCGCATACAGCGATGGGCTCTCATGCTGGCTGCATACGACTACTTCATCCGGCACCGGCCCGGCACTGAAAATTGCGCTGGCGCGCTCAGCAGGCTTCCACTGGCCACCACCGAGGGGGCAGCGGAGCAAAACGCCGAGATGGTCATGGCTGTCGATGCCTTTGACAGCGCAGGCTCCCCCATCACAGCCCGCTCGATCAAAATCTGGACAAGCAGAGATCCCCTCCTATCCTTGATTAAGAAATGTGTCCTAACTGGGGATTGGGCGCCCGCACACGGAGCATGCCCTGAGGAGGTCAGACCGTTCCACAGATGGATGGATGAGCTCTCCATCCAAGCTGACTGCCTATTATGGGGCAGCTGGGTAGTTATGAACCAGAAGAGCAGGGGGGCATTCATCAGGGAACTCCACAGCGAGCACCCAGGCATTGTGCTGATGAAGGCCATTGCCCGGTCACACGTTTGGTGGCCTGGAATTGATTCAGACCTGGAACACTGTGTTCGCAGGTGCACGATGTGTGCCCAGCTGGGTAATGCCCCCAGGGAGGCCCCGCTCAGCCCATGGCCCTGGCCCATCAGGCCATGGTCACGCATTCATGGTGACTATGCGGGCCCGTTCATGGGTAAGATGTTCCTTATCGTGGTAGATGCGTACTCGAAATGGATCGTGTCATGTATGTTACCTTCATGTAACTGTAACCTTCATGTAACAATGCTGCATACTGTATACACCTAAGAAATGCAAACCTTGACCACAGGGGGTGAACTTGTGGGAGACACTCCTCACCTGGTCATCCAGGTATATAAAGGGAGGTCCCACGCAGGGTCATCACTTCTTGGTGCTGTGAATAAAGGTTCGGGTCACAGAGTGACCTTGTCTGCAGAATGTGCCTTGTGTGAATTTATAGTAGTGTGTAAGGACACTACATTTGGCGACGAGAAACGGGAATCAACGTCTCACGAGAATGGCCACCGGTAGCACAGAGGAACGGTACTGTGTTGGTGAGGACTGGGACGATTTCATTGAGAGGCTCCAACAGAGCTTTGTCACGAAGGACTGGCTGGGAGATGCAGTGGCTGACAAGCGAAGGGCGCATCTACTGACCAGCTGTGGACCTAAGACATACGCGCTGATGAAAGACCTGCTCACACACGAAAAGCCGGTGGACAAAACCTTTGAAGAGCTCAGCAAACTGATTGGTGAGCACCTCAAACTGGCGAGCAGTATACACATGGCTCGACACCGATTCTACACACACCGACGTCGGGAAGGTCAGAGCATACTGGACTTCATTGCAGACCTTCAGCGCTTGGCCAGCCTCTGTAAGTTCACAGACGCCTGCAGGGGGGAGATGTTAAGGGATTTCTTCAATGAGGGCATTGGTCATGCCGTGATTTTCAGAAACCTAATTGAGACCAAGGACTTGACCTTGGAAGCGGCGGCGTTGATGGCTCAGACCTTCATGGCGGGGGAGGAGGAAAGCAAGATAATATACGTGTGCAACTCTGCTTCCAGGGATCAGGGAGTTAACATTGTAAACGCCACTCAGAACCCCGCAGGCAGGCAAGGGCAATTCGACACCACCCAGGCAACAACAGACTCTAGAGTGGGTCCTCAACAGAGACAATGGCAGGTTGAACGGACATTTACACCATCACAGTGGACAATGCGTCCCGGGATGGGGTCATTGACACCCACTAACAGAGTGCTCAAGAGTAATCAAAGAGACAATCAGAGAGGAATGCCTGGTAACAGCTCTTTTGTTCACAACAATCTCAGCTCATGCTGGAGGTGCGGGGGCAGACATGCTGCAGAAACCTGTAGGTTTCAACAATTTACCTGTAGAAATTGTAACTTCAGTGGACATTTAGCCAGAATGTGCAGGAAGCCCACAGCGAGGCTAATTTACGAGGCAGATGAACCACAAGAGGGGTCTGCAAGGCAGGTTGATGCTTGGGACAAAGCAATGGACGCTGAAGTTCAGTGGGTTCATGTGGCAAACATCCACAGCTCATATACCAAAACACCACCTATGATGATGAAAGTCCTATTAAACGGCATCCTGGTATGCATGGAGCTGGACACAGGGGCCAGCCAGTCACTTATGAGTGTCCAACAATTCGAGAAACTATGGCCAATCAGAGCTAGCAGACCCAAACTAGAATGCATTGACATGCAATTACAGACGTACATCAAAGAGATCATCCCAGTGCTAGGCAGTGCAAAGTTGGTGGTCACACATAATGGATCAGAGAACCGGCTGCCACTCTGAATTGCCCCGGGAAATGGTCCTGCGCTTTTGGGGAGGAGCTGGCTAGCTGGAAATGGGGGGATGTACACGACATTTCATCTCTGGAGCGAAGTTCATGCTCACAGGTCCTACAGAAATTTGAGTCACTATTTCAACCTGGTGTTGGGACTTTCAAAGGTACCAAAGTAGTGATACGCATCACTCCAGACGCCAGACCAGTGCACCACAAAGCCAGAGCTGTGCCATATGTGATGCGGGAGAAAATTGAGAGTGAGTTGGACAGGTTGCTAAGAGAGGGCATAATTTCGCCCGTTGAATTCAGTGACTGGGCAAGCCCCATCGTCCCTGTCCTAAAAACGGATGGCTTGGTCAGGATCTGTGGCGACTACAAGGCAAGTATCAACTGAGTGTCACTACAAGACCAATACCCGCTTCCGAGAGCGGAGGATCTTTTTGCCACGCTGGCAGGCAGCAAGCTGTTCACCAAGTTGGACCTCACTTCAGTCTACATGACCCAGGAACTGGCCGAAGAATCCAAGCTACTGACCACCATCACCACGCACAAGGGGCCGTTTGTCTACAACAGGTGTCCGTTTGGCATTCGATCAGCGGCTGCTATCTTTCAGAGGAACATGGAAAGCCTGCTCAAATCCATCAGTGGAACAATCGTATTTCAGGACGACATCCTTGTCACAAGTCGAGACACCGAGGAACACCTCCACAACCTGGAGGAGGTGCTACGCCGACTGGACCAGGTAGGCCTGCGACTAAAGAAGTCCAAGTGTGTGTTTTTGGCCGCAGAGGTCGAGTTTTTGGGCAGGAGGGTTGCCACAGATGGGATCCGGTCTACCAAATTCAAAATGGAGGCGATTCGTCGTGCGCCCAGGCCCGGCAACACATCAGAGTTGCATTCGTTCTGGGACTCTTGAACTATTTCGGGAACTTTCTGCTGAACTTAAGCACATTGTTGGAGCCGCTACATGTGCTGCTGCATAAGGGTTGCGATTGGTTTTGCTGGGACTGTCAGGAACGGGCTTTCAATCGGGCGCGGAATCAACTTTGTTCTAATAAGCTGTTGACCCTGTACAATCCCTGTAATAAATTGGTTTTGACATGTGATGCATCATCCTATGGGGTTGGGTGCATGTTGCAGCAGAATAATGATGAGGGCCAACTCCAACCTGTGGCTTATGCCTCCAGGTCGTTCTCCCAAGCAGAACGGGGATATGGGATGGTTGAAAAGGAAGCACTCGCATGTGTCTACGGGGTGAAAAAGATGCACCAGTACCTTTTTGGCAGAAGGTTTGAGTTAGAAACGGACCACAAGCCGTTAACATCCCTGTTGTCAGACAGCAAAGCTGTCAATGCCAATGCATCAGCTTGCATACAGCGATGGGCTCTCACGCTGACTGGGTATGACTAGACCATACGGCACTGGCCAGGCACCGAAAATTGCGCTGACGCACTCAGCAGGCTTCCACTGGCCACCACTGAGGGGCAGCGGAGCAAAGTGCTGAGATGGTCATGGCTGTTGATGCCTTTGACAGCGCAGGCTCCCCCATCACAGGCCGCCAGATCAAAATCTGGACCAACAGAGATCTTCTCCGATCCTTGATTAAGAAATGTGTCCTGACTGGGGATTCGGCGCCCGCACACGGAGCATGCCCTGAGGAGGTCAGACCATTTCACAGACGGATGGATGAGCTCTCCATCCAAGCCAACTGCCTATTGTGGGGCAGCCGGGTAGTCATGCCCCAGAAGGGAAGGGAAGAATTCATTAGGGAACTCCACAGCGAGCACCCAGGCATCATGCTAATGAAGGCCATTGCCCGGTCACATGTATGGTGGCTGGGAATTGATTCAGACCTGGAACACTGTATTTGCAGGTGCACGACATGTGCCCAGCTGGGCAATGCCCCCAGGAGGCCCCACTCAGCCCGTGGCCCTGGCCCACCAGGCCAAGGTCACGTATTCACGTAGACTACACGGGCCTGTTCATGGGAAAAATGTTCTTCATTTTTGTTGATGTGTACTCGAAATGGATCGAGTGCATCATATTGTGGAGAGTCTGCGTGCGGTCTTTGCGACCTACGGCTTGCCGGACATCCTGGTTAGCGACAACGGCCCGTGTTTCACTAGCTATGAATTCCGGGAGTTCACGTCGGGTAATGGCATCAAACATGTCAGGACGGCTTCCAATGGCCAGGTGGAATGTGCGGTCCAAATCATAAAGCAAGACATGGTCCGGATTCAAGGACCCTCCCTTCAATGCCGCCTATTGCACCTCCTGCTGGCCTATAGGTCCCGACCGCATTCGCTCACGTGAGTCCCACCCGCGGAACTACTCATGAAACGTACACTTAAAACTCGGCTGTCCCTCATTCATCCAGTCCAGTCAGACATTGTTGAGGGCAAGCGCCAGTCCCAAAATGAGTGCCATGACTGTAACTCAAAGGGGAGATGTATAGAAATCGATGACTCTGTATTTGTTCTTAATCACGCTTTGGGGCCCAAGTGGCTTGAGGGAACTGTAATTGGCAAAGAGGGGAATAGGGTCATAGTGGTCAGACTTAACAATGGACAGATATGCCGCAAGCATCTGGACCAAGTAAAAAAAAGGTTCAGCATGGACACTGAGGAACCTGAGGAAGATCATGAGATGCTGCCCACACCACCGCCAGTGAACGAGCAACAAGAACATTCAGCAGCATGCACAGTCCCTGCGGCCAGCCCGGACAGGCCGGAATCACCTCAGATGACAGAGACGCATGCCAAGGCTCAACAACCAGAGCCCCAACTGCGGCGCTCCACGAGAGAGCGTCGACCGCCTGAAAGACTTCATCTTTGACCCCATAAGACGTTGGAGGGGAGTTGATTTGATGTCATTAACCTTCATGTAACTGTAACCTTTATGTAACAACACTGTACACTGTATACACCTAAGAAATGCACACCTTGACCACAGGGGTGAACTTGTGGGAGACACTCCTCACCTGGTCATCCAGGTATATAAAGGGAGGTCCCACGCAGGGTCATCACTTCTTGGTCCTGTGAATAAAGGTTCAGGTCACAGAGTGACCATGTTTGCAGAATGTGCCTCATGTGAATTTATAGTAGTGTGTAAGGACACTACAGATTGAGTGCATCATTCTGAATTCATGCATGTCATCCACCACCGTGGAAAGCCTCCGTGCGATCTTTGTAACCCATGGATAGCCGGACACCGTGGTTAGTGATAATGGCCCATGTTTCACAAGCTACGAATTCTGAGAGTTTATATCGGGTAATGGCATCAACAACGTCAGGACTGCGCTGTTCAAGCCGGCCTCCAATGGCCAGGTGGAACGTGCGGTCCAAATCATTAAGCAAGGTATGCTCAGGATTCAAGGACCCTTCCTACAATGCCGCCTATCGCGCCTCCTGCTGGCCTATAGATCCCGATCGCACTCGCTCACGGGGATCCCGCCCACAGAGCTACTAATGAAACGGACACTCAAAACTCGGTTGTCCCGAATTCACCCAGTCCTGACTGACATAGTTGAGGGCAAGTGCAAGTCACAAAATGAGTACCATGACCGTAATGCGAGGGGGAGATGTAAAGAAATAAATGATCCTGTATTCATCCTCAATCACGCCATGGGGCCCAAATGGCTTGAGGGCATTGTAATTGAAAAAGAGGGGAATAGGGTCATCGTGGTAAAACTCAACAATAGTCAGATATGCCGTAAGCATCTGGACCAGGTAAAAAAAAGGTTCAGCATCGACACGGAGGAACCTGAAGAAGACCATGAGATGGAGCTCACAACACCGCCAGTGAATGAGCAACAAGAGCATTCAGAAGAATGCACAGTCCCTGCGGTCAGCCCGGACAGGCCGAAATCACCACAGGTGACAGACACTCACGTCAGTGTCCAACAACCAGAGCCCCAACTGCAGCGCTCCACAAGGAAGCATAGACCACCTGAAAGACTAAACCTATGATCCCAATAAGACTTTGGGGGGGCGATGGTGATGTCATGTATGTAACCACAATGTAACACTGTATTACTGTATACACTCAACCTAAATGCACACTTTGACCACAAGGGGTGAACTTGTGGGAGACACTCCTTACCTGATCACACAGGTATAAAAAGGGAGGTCCCACGCAGGATCATCACTTGAGGTCCTGTGAATAAAGAGTTAAGGTCACAGAGTGACCTTGTTCCCAGAATGTGCCTCATGTGGTTTCATATTGTAGAGTAAGGACTTTACAGAGGAAGTGCATCTGGGAGGGTGCTGAGCACCTCGAGTCTCATCGCCGAGAGCATGCAGAAATCAAGCACAGGCAGCGGAAAGAGCATGCAACAAATCTGTCCCACCCTGCCTTACCCTCAACGACTATCTGTCCCTCCTGTGACAGGGACTGTGGTTCTCGTCTTGGACTGTTCAGCCACCTAAGGACTCATTTTAAAAGTGGAAGCAAGCCTTCCTCGATTCCGAGGGACTGCTTATGATGGTGACTGTAAGTGGTTTTCCTTAGGTGTTTTCGATGCATTCCCACGTTACAATAGTTCTAGACCTGGGAGTGATTACTGTACTGAACAGATGAATGAGTCAAGGACAAATACCTCAATCTCAACCGGCAATGCTTTATTCAAGTTAAAACACACCAGCACCCTGTAAGAACACACCCTGGTAGTGTAATACAAACAAACACAGTACAACACACAGTTTGGCCAGGCCCCTATCGCGAAGTACCCAACATCTAAAACATCCCCCTTAAAATCCTTCCTAAGATTTGGTTGGGAGAACACAAAATACCCCCTCACACCATTGATGTGATCTTAAAATTGTGTGGGCAGAGATGATGCTCACTGATTCGTTGGCTTACTCGCTGCTTCTCCCGGTGAAAACGTGTCTCTTCTGGTTTCTTCTCTCCATCCCATCCGGTGAGCTCGCTTCTTGAAGAGGCGAAGCAGCGAGAGCAAGAGAGAGAGAGCTGTGGCCACATGGTCCCCTTTTATATGCCAAGTCTGTTTGTCTTTTCTGCCAATAAAGTTTGTCCTTGTTCTGAAGCTTCCTGTTTGTGTGGCTTCTGGGTATTCCATTGATGGCTGGTGTAGGGTTTCGCTTCCAACCGGTCTGGGGTTATCTCATCCAGGTAATGGCTGACTGATCTAACTCTGACGAGTTCACATTGCTTAACAATGGACCTTCCATTTCAAGTCCAACATGGAAAAGTACCTGGGCCTCTCCTACAAACAGTTTTTTCTGTCGTGAGAAAATATTAAAACGCAATGTCCAGATAATGTCCAATTCGTGTGGACCCGATGACTACATGACCTGTCTGCAGAAGATGGTGTCGCTTCTTGATCAAGTTAATCATTTTCCTATTAACACCTTTTAATGATTCTGCTAATTTGGTGAATTTTGATGGGTTTGTTTACCCTGAAAGTCATGCTATCTTTTGTTCCTTTAATGGGAGCTCTTGAGTTCAAACCGCAGCCCGTCTGTGTCGATCACCCCTTACTGCTTTCCTTAAGCTCTGCCCTGAAGAGATTTGAACTGAAGTCTTTTCTTTGTTAAGAGCAATTTTGTATCCATTTTGTGTCATCGTCATCATCATAGGCGGTCCCTCGTATCGAAGATGACTTGCTTCCACGCCAGAAACACAGGTGTTTCAATGAAGGACCTAATATTCCAAGTCCCAAACTACAGGTTGAAGGGTGGAAGATGCCTGTGCGTGGATTTTTTTAACGTGTGGTAGCCATTGCACACCACACGGGCTTGACAGAGCTCGGTCTGGATCCAGTGGCACGGGTTATCCAAGATGACTGGAGACCAGCTCTGCTGCACGGACCTAGTGCGCACATATATCGCAGTGTGGGCTGGCCCGTGCTGCCCCTGGGCCCGCGCCTCTCCTAGGCCCCGATCACATCGCTCCGCGATCTCTCGCCGCCCCTGCGTCCCGGCCTCGCCGCTCCTGCTGTATCTGCCCACGCTCCAATCACCGACCTGGGTTATGGTGACATCCAAACCAGTCACCATCTTCGCAGCACACACTGCTCCCTGGAGTGGTATGCCACCACGCTGCTCGCCTTTTAAGGTCCCGACCTGCCGCTGATGGTCCTCGCACGTTGAGTTTATACATACACATCAAATTCATCTCTATTACATACATCCAATATCAATAGTCTCGAGTCCATCACACATCATAATTCTTTCATTAACATACACTTTTATTCATACACTATAAAGAAACTGTCAATCCACATAAGGACAGTAAAACTACGTAGAAACCGTCGAACTGAATAGAAACTGTAAAACTACATAGGAACTGTCAAACTACATATAACTGTCAAACTACATAGGGACTGTCAACCTCATAGGGACCGTGAAACTACATAGGAACTGTCAATTTACATTGGAACTGTCAAAACAAATAACAACAACAACTTCCATTTATATAGTGCCTTTAACATAGTAAAATGTCCCAAGGCGCATCACATGAGTATTATCAATCAAATTTTGACATCGAGACACGTAAGAAAATATTAGGATTGGTGAGATAGGTTTTAGGGAGCGTCCCAAAAGAGGAGAGAGAGGTAGAGAGGCATAAAAGCTTAATGAAGGGATTCCAGATCCGATGGCCCAGGGAACTGAAGGCATGGCCACCAACAGTGGAACGATTAAAATTGAGGATGCGTAAGAGGCCAAAATTCAGAGAGATGGGCTGGTTGTAGGACTAGAGGAGGTTACAGAGATAGGGAGAGGCGAGGCCATGGGGGATTTGTAATCAAGGATGGGAATTGTTAAATCAAGGCGTTTCCAGACCATGATCCAATGTAGGTCGGAGAGCACAGGGGTTAGGGCTGAACGGAACTTGGTGCGAGTTAGGATATGGGCAACCGAGTTTTGCATGAGTTCAGGTTTATGGAGGGTGGAGGATGAGAGTCCGGTTGGCTATGAGGGTGGGGTGGTGGAGAGTTGCACAGGACTACTGAAATATTTAGAAAGAAGTTTAAATAGAGATGTTTGAATGTTGGAATCCTTACAATCAGGTTTCTGCCCCTGCCACAGTACCAAAGCGGCTCGCATCAAGTACATAGGGACATTTACAGTAAATCAGAACAATTAAACTACATAGGGACAGCTAAACGACATAGGGACAGTTACAGTACATCAGGACAGTTAAAATACATAGGGCCGGATAAACAAAAAAAATTAGAGCATCATAGAATGATACAGCACTGAAGGAGGCCATTTGGACCATTGAGCCTGCGCTGGCTCTTTGAAAGAACTATCCAGTTAGTTCCATTCCACTACTCTTTTCCCATTGCCCTGCAAAATGTTTCCCTTCAAGTATTTATCCAATTCCCTTTTGAACGTTATTATTGAATCTGCTTTCATAGCCCTTTCAAACAGTGCATTACAGATCATAACAATCGCTGAGTAAAAAAATTCTCCTCATCTCCCCTTTGATTCTTTTGGTAAGTGTTTGAAGAGTTCAAATAAAACTCTGCCAGAATGTCATTTGTTCAATATCTATGTAAGTTATACTGCCCCCACCTCTGTAAACTCCTCCAGCCCTACAATCCCCCAGCCCCAAAAACTTACTGTTCCTTCTACTCCATCCTCCTATGCTTCCACCCTCCTTTGCCCCAACATTGGCAAACTTGCCTTCAGCCGTAGAGACCCCACGTGGTGGAAGTCCCTCCCCAAATCCTTCTGCAGCTCCACTTCCATCTCATGATTTAAAACCCAGTATTCTGAGCAACTTTTTGGTCTCCCTTCCGAGTATCACCTTCATGGGCTTGTTCTCTTGCGGGGTCCACTCCTGATTCATCAGAGACTGCCGCTGCTGATGCTGAAACGCAGCAGTCCGAAGCCGGGCCTTCCAGGGCCAGAGCTGGTCCAAGGTGTCGTCCTGGGCAGTCTGCGCTGTCTACCCCACTAACACAGTAGCCCTCAATTAGCCTTGCTGTAGACACTGAGGCCTCATTGAGGAAGTGCAGCAGGCGTGGGAGGGGGTTAAAGGGTAGGGTCAAAAAACACAGGGGAAGTATGAATAATTTGTAGGACAAGATTATGGAAATGCTCTGATTTTTGTTTATCACGCCTGTAAATAGTTACGTTGATTTAATGCACTTCATTGTTGGTCAGTGCAAATTTGCCTTATCTAATAATACATCTGTGAAATGCCTTGGGATGTTTTATTATGTTAAAGGCGCTATACAAATACAAGTTGTTGTTGTTGTTGAGTTCAGAAACGTGCTTTTTGATTGGGATGCTGGTAAATTCATTGTTTTTTCCTTGCCCACTGTTGATAGCTAACTGAATAAAACTTGTTCCCCTCACTCAGAAATAAGTAAATCTGTGTATATTACATTCCATTTAATGGGAGGAGAGAAAGCACTTCCGGTTTCCCTTTGGGTACCAAGCATTTGACCTTCCATATAGATATTCTGAGTTGTATTTTTGAAGCTCTTAAGGGCACAAGAACATCACTTCCATCTCTCATAATGAGTCATGGGGTTTGATTAAAATAATAAAGCCAAGACTGGAAACCGCAATTTTAAATAAGCAAACTGTTCAGAAAATAGCCATTTTCCACAGAAAGTCATATAAAAATCCACATTTGTCTGTTACATAAACCAAAAAGAGACACAGATGTGACAAAGTAAGAGAGAGATATGGCTGATGATAGACACCCAAACTACATGGAGAGGAAATCTGGAATTCTATCCTGCCAAAAGCTGTTGAGGCTAGGTCAAATAAAAATGCTAAAACTGAGATAGATATATTTTTGTTCGGTATGAGTATTAAGAGATATGGGGCTGGAAATTCCCCAACCTTGCGCTGGGTTTTTTGGCGATATTTCGCCGTTTTTGGCAGAAAACGGTATGGCGGGAAATTCACTGAAGTCTTACGGCGGCGGTTTTTAAATACTGTTGGGGAGCGGACCGCCGGCGTGCAAGACTCGAAAAAGCACTTTCGCCAGATATTTGGCTCACAGCGCATCTGTAGATAGGACGAAAAAAAATGCCCGGGATAAACCTGCGTTTCAGCCCTTGGAACAACGGTAGGTATGAAGACCTGCAAAAAAGGTAAGTTAAAGTTTTTATTTTTTTTATTCTTTTGTGGCGATTCAATAGAAAAGGGCCTTGTGAATGTTTTGTGATTTTTTTCTTTTTTGTTTTTTGGAATTCTTTTTTGCCGTTTTCCCCCTTCCTAGGCCCAACTCGCAGCGGTATCAGTCTCGGAGAAAAGTTGCAGAAACTTCACAGTTTGCGCCACGAATCCTCGTGCAACACCGATTTTTACCACTGGGCACTTTTTTTACCAAATTTTAGGCCTCGAAATCATAGCGGAGCCATAGCAGTATTTTTGGCAGAAATGGAATTTCTAGCCCATGGAACCTTGGCTGATAAATTGAGTTAAGATACAGGTCAGCCAAGATCTAATTGAATGGTGGAGCAGGCCCTAGGAGCTGAATGGCTTACTCATGCTCCTATGAAATAAGTGCCCTGTTTCCCCCCCCCTCCAAAAAAAAGGGGCAAACCTGAGTTGACAGTAAATTTATGCTGTCGCTCTCCATGTTACACTTTAAAACAATATTAAGTTGAGGCTAACCACTTAGGTTGGTTTCTTTAAAGGCCTTAAATCACAATTTTCAAGTATGCTGCCACATGTGACCATTCACCAACCTTCTCCGCTCCCCACCCCACCCCCACCCCCCGACACACACACACACCCTATAGGAAAGTACACACTGAAAATTCCACATTTTTCATTATTTTCAACCTCAGCTCTAATGATTTTTTGGGCATTTATTGCTATGCATTGACAATTTATTGCCACTTAAGTATGGCAGACATTGATCTGTCTACACCAGTGTTGTCCAATTTACCAACCTCTATGATGGCTACGGTGGCTGCCGGAGAAGCGACGATGACAGCCGCAGGAGAGGTGGCAAGTCAGGTGGCAGTGGAGGGGAGCGGTGGCTGCGACGGCGGAGGGCATCCGGAGCGGCGGAGAGCAAGATGGCGGCGGCATCGTGTTCAGAGCAGCAGAGCATCAAAGACGGCGGCGCCCAAGGAGAAGCCTCGTAGAATCCTCCTGCATCAAAGATGGCGCCTTAAAAAGGAAATGCACCCGGGAGTCTTAAAAGGGCCTTACCATGCGGTGGTCCCCACAAAGGACTTCTGTAAGGCAGAGCGAGTCTAAAATGAGCTATGTTAATGTAAGTTGGCGAATTTATAACAAGAATTAATTTTTTTATGCTGAATGGCCATTGTATTTGTGTAAAATAATGGATATGAAGTACAATTAATGATAAGGGCTAACAAGGAAATCAGGGATCCGTTACCAGTCAATAACTAGTTAATGTACCAGATAACATGTACCATACTAACGCACTGTCTATGCCTACCTGCCTTCCGTTGGACAAGTGTGATGTTATGTATTGATGTGTGTATCGTCCTGGTACCTTAAATGTAATGTAAGCACAATGCTACACCACAGAGGGCGCTGTGGTGGGAAACCTGGAAGTGCCTGCAACAGGCAATATAAAAGGCTGACCACGACACCTGAGAGGCACTCTGGAGCTGAACAATAAAGGACGAAGGTCACAGAAGTTAGATTTACACCAGACCGTGTGGAGTCAGTGATTTGTGTGCTACATACACCACACTCTAGACATATGTGGCTAATTGGAAATCCAGATGTGGCTTACATTTCTGATTAGTAACTAAAAAATGAGTAATAAATACTGTCGTTGGGCATGTTATCTCAATATTCATATTCGCATGCCATGTGCTTGTGAACTTTAACCATTTTGTGTGTGTTGGGAAAATGGTAAGGCAAAAGCAGAGTGTGCTAGTGTCTTTAGATCACTGTGAGTGATTTAGTTCCTTGCTTACTGAATGGAGGTAGATATTTCAGTAAATATATACACATGAAGTACATTTATCTGTATTGTGTGAGTGTGTGTAAGGCATTTTCCGCTAAAATTAGTGCATGTGGCTAACAGTGTTGCCACAGGCACACCTGTGGCTAGACAGCAATTTATTTTAGACAATGCCTGTCTGTACCACACCAAGTAAATCCAAAGATCACAAATAGCACAAATTATTTAAGAACAAATTAATGAGCTCTGTAAAGAGAGACCTCAGCCCCATCCCAAACCACTGACTATCCCCCCATCCTGGCAGCCAGTCCAATGCTGCCACACACCAACCAAACATGCTTCACAGCCTCACCTGTGGTCACCTGTATGTGGTCTCCTGCTGCCCCACTTTGTGAACACCACTGTGCCCTCTAGGAGAGTGTACAATGAGCTGGGCCAGACATCAATTGATGAATCTGCAATTTGATAACTGATTTCAGTTTAGGGATGTATCTCACCCTCAAAATAACCGTGAGGAGAGCTGGACTTTTCCAACTTTCCCCAAGTGAGCGGTTATGCTACAAACAGGAAAATAGGAAATTTATTTTCTGACCACAGAAAGAAAAGAGCATTGAGACACCTACTGAACAATTTGGATATCAAATCAATTCAAAAATCAATCAGATTTGCCACATAATCATTTCTGTTACTGCAATTGATTGATAAACTGTATATATCAAAGCACTGGGATCCACTGAAGTTCTTATAAACATCAGCATTGTCAGTGGTGTTACTGTGAGCAATGTGATGTCATGGGCTTCTGCAGAATTTTGGCGAGATTGTGGGTCTGTCCAGGGTTGAAAGGGAACTTTGCTAAACACCAGCAAAGTGACAGAAAAGGTTAATAATGTCAAACAAGAACTTTTGGATTACGTTGAAGCTATATTTTATTGTGGAGGTATACAACTGAGCTGATTTGGAGCTAAAAACTGAGCATTTTATTAATGGTTAACAGCTTGGGAAAGAACCAGTCATGTTGGATTGTGGGGTTGGATAACCAACTGGAAATGACCACCTCTGTTTTATTCCTCCATGGCTGATGAGCTGCTACCATCTCAACTCATAGCCTCCAGAAGGAAAGTTGTCTACAATGCAAACTACACATTTACTGATGATTAGTCCATTATACATGGACAGAATCAGTGAAGCAATAAGACTACAGTAAATAGTTAGCTAAACATTCCTTTTGTTCCTTCTCGGGTTGTCAGTAACTAGTGGGGAGTCGCAGGGATCAGTGCTGGGACCGCAATTATTTACAATTTATATTAACGACTTGGAAGAAGGGACCGAGTGTAACGTAGCCAAGTTTGCTGACGATACAAAGATGGGAGGAAAAGCAATGTGTGAGGAGGACACAAAAAACCTGCAAAAGGACATAGACAGGCCAAGTGAGTGGGCAAAAATTTGGCAGGTGGAGTATAATGTTGGAAAGTGTGAGGTTATGCGCTTTGGCAGAAAAAATCGAAGAGAAAGTTATTATTTAAATGGAGAAAAATTGCAAAGTGCTGCAGTACAGCGGGACCTGGGGGTCCTGGTGCATGAAACACAAAAGGTTAGTATGCAGGTGCAGCAAGTGATCAGGAAGGCCAATGGAATGTTGGCTTTTATTGCAAAAGGGACGGAGTATAAAAGCAGAGATGTCTTGCTACAGCTATACAGGGTATTGGTGAGGCCACACCTGGAATACTGCGTGCAGTTTTGGTTTCCATATTTAAGAAAGGATATACTTGCTTTGGAAGCAGTTCAGAGAAGGTTCACAAGGTTGATTCCGGAGATGAGGGGGTTGACATGAGGAAAGGTTGAGTAGGCTGGGCCTCTACTCATTGGAATTCAGAAGAATGAGAGGTGATCTTGTCGAAGCGTATAACATTATGAGGGGGCTTGACAAGGTGGATGCAGAGAGGATGTTTCCACTGATGGGGGAGACTAGAACTAAGGGGCATAATCTTAGAATAAGGGGACGCCCATTTAAAACTGAGATCAGGAGGAATTTCTTCTCTCAGAGGGTTGTAAATCTGGGGAATTCGCTGCCTCAGAGAGCTGTGGAAGCTGGGTCATTGAATAAATTTAAGACAGAGATAGAAGTTTCTTAACCAATAAGGGAATAAGTTGTTATGGGGAGCGGGCAGGGAAGTGGACCTGAGTCCATGATCGGATCAGCCATGATCGTATTAAATGGCGGAGCAGGCTCGAGGGGCCGCATGACCTACTCCTGCTTCTATTTCTTATGTTGTTTTGTTCCTCCTAGAACAGAGACAGTAGTGAGTTTACTATCAGTGCTTACATTGTCTTCCCAGCTGGTTATGCTACAAATATGAATCCCTTGATCTCACAATTCGAGAATAGTTCAAAACGGTGTTAAATGAAGAATTCATGCATTAGGCTGCATGTGATGTCCGGTGTCATCTGACAATTTATCAGCTGCTTTCTAAACTGGAATTAATTGTCTTCACCTTGCTGAGGACTCTCTGATTTCTCCACGTTATGATGTGGAAATATCATTGGCACTGGTCTAAGTTTGCCAATTGGGTGCATTTTCAGCAGGGGGCAAAATGTGCCTTCCACGGGGATGTCCTCTGAACTCGGGCAGCACCAGGGTAATTAGATGCTGGAGGGGGGCTGACTGGCCATGACTGGAGAGCCAAAAAAAGAAAAAAATAACTTGCATTTTTATAGCGTCCTTCGTGACCTCAGGATGTCCCAAAGCACTTCACAACCAATGAAGTTTTTCTGACGTGCAGTCACTGTTGTAATGTAGGGGTAAGCGGCAGCCAATTTGCATACAGCAATGAGATAAATGACCAGATCATATGTTTTTTAGTGCTATTGGTTGAGGGATAAATATTGGCAGGACAGGCGTTCTGGAAGATCTGTGGCAGTCTCTGAGCTGCCTGAAAAATTGTTAGGCTTCTTAAATATGTAAATTAGGGTCTTAATGCTTGTTGAAGGACCCTGTCCAGAAATTAGTGGGGCAGGGATTGGGCCTGCTCCGCTAAGGATTCTTCAGTAGCCTCCGTGGCCACTAACTCTGCATAAGTTTTTAAAACTTTTTTAAAACAAACCCCACGCTGTGGAGTCAGGAGGAGCAGGAATACTTCTTCAGCTCCATGGAGTCACGACTGGATCCACCCCGGAAGTTGCTCCAATCCCTCTTTCAGGACTAAACTGAGGGCTGCTACCAGCAAGGCAGGCAGCCCGACATTGATCTCGCCGTGCCAAGTATATTGATGAGACTTGGGAACCAATTTCCATCAATCCACGGGCCCCTGGATCCATGTGCGCTGGTCACAAACATAGAAACATGGAAAATAGGTGCAGGAGCAGGCCATTCAGCCCTTCGAGCCTGCACCGTCATTCAATATGATCATGGCTGATCATGCAACTTCAGTACCCCTTTCCTGCTTTCTCGCCATACCCCCTGATCCCTTTAGTCGTAAGGGCCACATCTAACTCCCTTTTGAATATATCTAACAAACTGGCCTCAACAACTTTCTGTGGTAGAGAATGCCACACGTTCACAATTCTCTGAGTGAAGAAGTTTCTCCTCACCTCAGTCCTAAATGGCTTATCCCTTATCCTTAGACAGCAGTAAGACCTCCCTGCTCCTATACTCAAATCCCCTCGCTATGAAGGCCAGCATGCCATTTGCTTTCTTTACTGCCAGCTGTACCTGCATGCCTACCTTCAATGACTGATGTACCATGACACCCAAGTCTCGTTGCACCTCCCCTTTTACTAATCTGTCACCATTCAGATAATAATCTGCCTTCCTGTTTTTGCCACCAAAGTGGATAACCTCACACTTATCCACATTATACTGCATCTGCCATGTATTTGCCCATTCACCTAACCTGTCCAAGTTCCCTGCATCCTCCTAGCATCCTCCTTGCAGCTCACACTGCCACCCAGCTTAGTGTCATCTGCAAACTTGGAGATATTATTTCAATTCCTTCATCTAAATCATTAATGTATATTGTAAATAGCTGGGGTCCCAGCACTGAACCTTGCGGTACCCCACTAGTCACTGCCTGCCATTCTGAAAAGGACCCGTTTATTCCCACTCTTTGCTTCCTGTCTGCCAACCAGTTCTCTATCCACGTCAATACATTACCCCCAATAACATGTGCCTTAATTTTGCACACTAATGTCTTGTGTGGAAACTTGTTAAAAGCCTTTTGAAAGTCCAAATACACCACATCCACTAGTTCTCCCTTGTCCACTCTACTAGTTACATCCTCAAAAAATTCTAGAAGATTTGTCAAGCATGATTTCCCTTTCATAAATCCATGCTGACTTGGACCGATCCTGTCACTGTTTTCCAAATGCGCTGCTATTACATCTTTAATAATTGATTCCAGCATTTTCCCCACTACTGATGTCAGGCTAACCGATCTATAATTCCCTGCTTTCTCGCTCCCTCCTTTTTTAAAAAGTGGAGTTACATTAGCTACCCTCCAATCCATAGGAACTGAACCAGAGTCCATGGAATGTTGGAAAATGACCACCAATGCATCTACTGTTTCTAGGGCCACTTTGTTAAGTACTTTGGGATGGAGACTATCAGGCCCTGGGAATTTATTGGCCTTCAGTCCCTTCAATTTCCCTAACACCATTTCCTGACTAATAAGGAATTCCCTCAGTTCCCCTTCTCACTAGACCCTCGGTCCCCTAATATTTTCGGGAGGTTATTCGTGTCTTCCTTGGTGAAGACAGAACCAAAATATTTGTTCAATTGGTCTGCCATTTCCTTCTTCCCAATTATGAATTCACCTCATTCTGACTGCAAGGGACCTACATTAGTCTTCACTAACCTTTTTCTCTTCACATATCTATAGAAGCTTTTGCAGTCAGTTTTTATGTTCCCTGCAAGCTTACTCTCATACTCTATTTTTTCCCTCCTAATTAAACCCTTCGTCCTCCTCTGCTGAATTCTAAATTTCTCGCAGTCCTAAGGGTTGCTGCTTTTTCTGGCCAATTTATATGCCTCTTTCTTGGATTTAACACTTTCCCTAATTTCCATTGTTAGCCACGGTTGAGCCACCTTCCCTTTTTTATTCTTACGCCACACAGGGATGTACAATTATTGTAGTTCATCCATGTGATATTTAAATGTCTGCCATTGCCTATCCACCGTCAACCCTTTAAGTATCATTCTCCAGTCTATCTTAGCAATTCACCATCGAAGTTTCCTTTCTTTAAGTTCAGGACCCTAGTCTCTGAATTAATTGTGTCACTCTCCATCTTAATGAAGAATTCTACCATATTATGGGCACTCTCCCCCAAGGGGCCCGCACGAGCAGATTGCTAATTAATCCTCTCTCATTACACAAGACCCAGTCTCGGATGACCTGCCCTCTAGTTGGTTCCTCGACATATTGGCCTAGAAAACCATCCCTTATGCACTCCAGGAAATCCTCCTACACAGTATTGCTACCAATTTGGTTAGCCCAATCGATACGTAGATTAAAGTTACCCATGATAACTGCTGTACCCTTATTGCGCGCTGTACCCTAAATTCCTGTTTAATGCCTTCCCAACCTCCCTATTACTGTTTGGTGGTCTGTACACAACTCCCACTAACATTTTCTACCCTTCAATGTTTCGCAGCTCTACCCATATAGATTCCACATCATCCACGCTAATGTTCTTCCTTATTATTGCGTTAATCTCCTCTTTAACCAGTAACGCTACCCCACCTCCTTTTCCTTCCTGTCTGTCCTTCCTGAATATTGAATACCTCTGGATGTTGAGTTCCCAGCCTTGGTTACCTTGGAGCCATGTCTCCGTAATTGCAATTACATCATATCCGTTAACAGCTATCTGCGCAGTCAATTCATCCACCTTATTACGAATGCTCCTCGCATTGAGGCTCAGGGCCTTCAGGCTTGTTTTTTTAACACTCTTTGTCCTTTTAGAATTACAGGTAACTCTCGATTATCCGCACACGGATGCAATGGGAAACTGTTTAAAATTCCATGTGTGTGCCGTCACTTTGAAACTCTGATGCTCCTTTCGAATGTTGCCTGTTGAGCCTTGCTTTTAAGCACTCTGCCTTGCCTCAGCTCCCGCTACTGCTCGCACACAGGTCCACTGCCTCTCATAGTTCATTAAAATGCCATGAACAGTTACAGGAAGTAATCAACAAGCCTAATGGTCTTTAGATCTAGAGGACGAGAATTTAAAGATTAGAAGATACGCTACAGCTATTGGTTAGAGCACACCTGCAGTACTGTAAGCATTGACTGTAATGTCAACTCACTCTAACAGAGAAATTTATAGCCCAATCCCCGAGGGACCCGGATAATCGAGAGTTGCCTGTATGTTGTAATGTGGCCCTTATTGGTTCTTGCCCTTGATTTCTCTGGCCTCCACTTTTGCTTTTCTCCTTCCTACCTTTTTCTCCTGCCCCCTTTTTACTTCCCTCTGTTTCCCTGTATAGATTCCCATCCCCCTGCTTTTTTACTTTAAACCCTCCCCAACAGAACTAGCAAACACTCCGCCTAGGACATTAGTTCCGGTCCTGCCCAGGTGCAGACTGTCCGGTTTGTACTGGTCCCACCTCCCCCAGAACCAGTTCCAATGTCCCAGGAATTTGAATCCTTCCCCATTCCTCAAGCCACGTATTCATCGGAGCTATCCTGCAATTCCTACTCTGACTAGTACGTGGCACTGGTAGCAATCTTGAGATTATTACCTTTGAGGTCTTACTTTTTAATTTAACTCCTAGCTCCCGAAATTCAGCTTGTAGGACATCATCCCATTTTTTACCTATATCGTTGGTACCTATATGTACCACGACAGCTGGCTGTTCACCCTCCCCCTCAAGAATGCGCTGCAGCCATTCCGAGACATCCTTGACCCTTGCACCAGGGAGGCAACATACCATCCTGGAGTCTTGTTTATGGCCGTAGAAATGCCTATCTATTCCCATTACAATAGAATCCCCTATCACTATAGCTCTCCCACACTTTTTCCTGCCCTCCTATGCAGAAGAGCCGCCCCTGGTGCCATGGACTTAGCTGCTGCTGCCTTCCCCTGATGAGCCATCTCCCCCAACAGTACCCAAAGTGGTGTATCTGTTTTTTGGAGGGAGATGACCCCAGGGGACCCCCGCACTACCTTCCTTCCACTGCTCTGCCTGATGGTCACCCATTCCCTATCTGGCTGTGTAACCTTTACCTGCAGTGTGACCAACTCAGTAAATGTGCTATTCATGACATCCTCAACATCATGGATGCTCTACAGTGAATCCATCAGCAGCTCCAGTGCTGCAATGTGGTCTGTCAGGAGCTGCAGCTGGATACATTTCTTGAACTTGTAGTTGTCAGGGACACTGGAAGTGTTATATATGTATACTTGTATTTACTCTGTACAGCCACCAGAGGGCTCATCCCCTGGAGTCCCAAGGGATCCCATAATCCCTTGGGAGCACAGGTATTTGAGGAGGCTTCACAGGTTGGAGAGGCACTCTGGAGACCTGCAATAAAAGACTAAGGTCACACTTTACTTTGAGCTCACAGTGTTCAGTCTGACTCTTTCTCCAAACACAACAACTGGCGATGAGATACAGATAGCAAACCCAAACATGCAGAGAACAGTAGGCATCCTGGAGAAATTCTTAGAAGGAGATGATTGGGAAACTTTTGTGGATTGATTTAACCAATACTTCCTGGCCAACGAGCTAGATGGGGAAGAGAGCGCTGCCAAATGAAGGGCAACCCTCCTCATCTGTGGGGCACCAATGTATGGCCTCATGAAGAATCTGCTCACTCCAGCGAAACCCACAGAGAAATCGTATGATGATTTGTGCACACTGGTCCGAGAGCATTTGAACCCGAAGGAAAGCGTTCTGATGGCGAGGTACCGGTTCTACACCTACAAAAGGTCTGAAGGCCAGGAAGTGGTGAGTTATGTCGCCGAGCTAAGACGCCTTGCAGGACATTGCGAATTTGAAAGACATTTGGAGCACATGCTCAGAGACTTTTTCGTATTTGGCAAATGCCACGAAACCATACTTCGCAAACCTTTGATTGTAGAGACCCCAACCTTGAGCAAGACCACAGCGATAGCTCAGGCATTCATTGCACCAGTGACAATACGAAGCAAATCTCTCAGCACACAAGCTACAAGTACTGTGAACAAAGTGATGTTGTTTTCGAATCGTAACATACAGGGCAGGTCACACATACCTGCAGTTACACGTCCGCAGATGTTTCAGAGTCCACCATTAAGGGTGATGAATGCAAGGTCATTAACACCTTGTTGGCGCTGCGGGAGTGATCATCGTTTCCATGCATGCCGATTCAAAGAGTACATTTGCAAGGGCTGTGGAACAATGGGACACCTCCAACAAGTGTGCAGGCGAGCTGCAAATCCTGTTAAACCTGCAAACCAGCATGCTGCAGAGGAGGACAGATCCACGGAGGATGACGACGAACCAGAGCCTCAGATTGAGGAGGCAGAGGTACATGGGGTGCACACATTCACCACGATTTGTCCCCCGATAATGCTGAATGTTGAACTAAATGGACTCCCGGTGTCAATGGAGCTGGACATGGGTGCAAGCCAGTCCATCATGGGCAAAAAGACTTTCAAAAGGTTGTGGTGCAACAATGCCTCAAGGCCAGTCTTCACTCCAGTTCGCACTAAACTAAGAACTTACACGAAAGAACTGATTCCTGTAATCGGCAGTGCTACCGTAAAGGTCTCCTACGATGGAGCGGTGCACAAGCTACCACTCTGGGTGGTACCGGGCGATGGTCCCACACTGCTCGGCAGGAGCTGGCTGGGAAAGATACGCTGGAACTGGGACGACGTCCGAGCGCTATCGCCCACTGACGACACTTCTTGTATCCAGGTCTTAAACAAATTTCCTTCGCTGTTCGAATTAGGAATCAGGAAATTCCAAGGAGCAAAACTGCAGATCCACCTAATTCCGGGGGTGTGACCCATCCATCACAAGGCGAGTGCCGTACCATACACGATGAGAGAAAGGGTAGAGATTGAGCTAGTCCGGCTGCAAAGAGAGGGCATCATTTCCCAGACCGAGTTCAACAAGTGGGCCAGTCCTATTGTCACAGTCCTCAAAGTGGGACGGCACCATCAGAATCTGTGGCGATTACAAAGTAACTATCAATCATTTCTCCCTGCAGGACCAATACCCACTACCAAAGGCCGACGACCTATTTGCAACGCTGGTGGAAGGAAAGACGTTCACCAAGCTGGATCTGACTTTAGCCTACATGAAGCAGGAGCTGGAGGAATCATCGAAGCCCCTCACCTGCATCAACATGCACAAAGGTCTTTTTGTTTATAACAGTTGCCCGTTTGGAATCCGATCGGCGGCGGCAATATCCCAGAGAAACATGAAAAGCTTACTGAAGTCAGCCCAGTACACCGAGGTCTTCCAGGACGACATCTTGGTCACAGGTTGGAACACAGTCGAGCACCTGCAAACCTCGAGGAGGTTCTTAGTTGACTCAACCGCGTGGGGCTCAGGTAAAAGTGCTCAAAGTGCGTTTTCCTGGTGCCTGAAGTGGAGTTCCTGGGAACGGGATTGCGGCGGACGGCATCAGGCCCACCAATGCGAAGACAGAGGCAATCGAGAACGCACTGAAGCCACAGAACGTGACGGAGGTGTGGTCGTTTCAGGGACTCCTGAACTACTTTGGTAACTTCTTACCGCGTCTCAGAACACTGTTAGAACCATTGCATGTCTTACTATGAAATGGGGAGGAATGGGTTTGGGGCAAAAACCAAGAAAATGCCTTTGTAAAAGCGAGAAAATTGTTATGCTCAAACAAATTGCTTGTGTTGTATGATCCATGTAAGCGTTTGGTACTAGCATGTGATTCGTTGTCATATGGCGTCGGGTGTGTATTGCAAAAAACTAATGATTTTGGGAAACTGCAACCGATTGCTTATGCATCCAGGAGTCTGTCTAAGGCTGAGAGCGCCTACAGCATGATTGAGAAAGAAGCGTTAGCGTGTGTCTATGGGGTAAAGAATATGCATCAATACCTGTTTGGGCTAAAATTGGAGTTGGAAACTGACCATAAGCCACGTATATCCCTGTTCTCCGAGAGTATAGGGATAAATACCAATGCAGTGGCCCGCATCCAGAGATAGGCGCTCACGTTATCCATATACAACTGTGCCATCCGCCACAGGCCAGGCACAGAAAACTGCATAGGTGCTCTCAGTAGGCTGCCATTGCCAGCCTGCAGATCTAGACATGGTTATGGAAGCATTTGAGAGTGAGCAATCACCTGTCACTGCCCGGCAGATCAAAACCTGGACAAGCCAGGACCCCTTATTATCTCTAGTCAAAAGCTGTGTGCTTCACAAGAGCTGGTCCAGTGTCTCGGTGGAAATGCAGGAAGAGATAAAGCCGTTCCATCGGTGCAAAGATGAAATGTCTATACAGACAGACTGCCTTCTGTGGGGCAATCGAGTAGTGGTCCCCAAGAAGGGCAAAGACACCTTCATCAATGACCTCCACAGTACCCACCCAGGCATCGTAATGATGAAAGCGATAGCCAGATCCCACATGTGGTGGCCTGGTATCGATGCGGACCTGAGTTCACAGATGTAATACATGCTCGCAGTTAAGCAATGTTCTCAGGGAAGCACCGCTAAGTTTATGGTCTCGGGTACACGTCGACTATGCAGATCTGTTCTTGGGTAAAATGTTCCTTGTGGTTGTAGACGCGAACTCCAAGTGGATTGAATGTGAGATAATGCCGTCTAGCACGTCAGCTGCACTACTGAAAGTCTGCGGGCCATGTTTGCCACACACGGCCGACCCGATGTCCTGGTGAGTGACAACGGGCCATGTTTTACCAGTGCTGAGTTCAAAGAATTCATGACCCGCAACGGGATCAAACATGTCACATCTGCCCCATTTAAACCAGCGGCCAATGGTCAGGCCGAGAGAGCAGTGCAAACCATCAAGCAAGGCTCACTGCAGACTCGCCTATCCCGAGTCCTGCTTAGCTACCGCACGAGACCCCACTCACTCACTGGGATCCCATCTGCTGAACTGCTCATGAAAAGAGCACTTAAGACAAAACTCTCGTTAGTTCACCCTGATCTACATGAACAGGTAGAGAACAGGCAGCTTCAACAAAGTGCATAGCATGATAGCGCAAATGTGTCACGCGAGATTGAAATCAGTGATCCTGTATTTGTACTAAATTATGGACAAGGTCCCAAGTGGCTTCCCGGCACTGTCGTGGCCAAAGAGGGGAGCAGGGTGTTTTGGGTCAAACTTTCAAATGGACTCATTCACTGGAAACACTTGGACCAAATCAAACTCAGATTCATGGACTATCCTGAACAATTCACCTTAGACCCTACTTTTTTTGATCCCCCAACATACACACCAGTAGCAACCTGCACCACGGTTGACCATGAAGCAGAACCCATCATCCACAGCAGCCCAGCAGGGCCCAACACACCAGGCAGCCCAGCAAGGCCAGCTGCACAGTAGCCCAGCGAGGGCCCAACAAATGATTCAACAACACCAGCTTTCACACCGAGACGATCAACCAAGGCAAGAAGGGCCCCAGATCGATTCACATTGTAAATAGTTACACTATTGACATTGGGGGTTGAGTGTTGTTAAATATGTAAAGTTGTATTTACTCTGTACAGCCACCAAAGGGCTCAACCCCTGGAGTCCTGAGGGATCCTGTAATCCCTTGGGAGCACAGGTATTTAAGGAGGCTACACAGGTTGGAGAGGCACTCTGGAGACCTGCAATAAAAGACTAAGGTCACACTTTACTTTGAGCTCACAGTGTTCAGTCTGACTCTTTCTCCATACACAACAGGAAGCATCCTTGACTTCCCACATAGCACAGGAGGAGCATAACACGGGTCTGGGCTCTCCTGCCATGTCTTAACCCTTAAATTAACCTAATTGGTAACAACACCAAAGGTTTCTTACTGATAAGAAAAGAAAAAGAAAAAGAAAAAGATTAAATACTCACCAATCCACCAGCCAATCTCTTACCCGCTTGGCTGTGATGTCACACTTTGATTTCTTTTTGCTTCTTTGTTTACCTTCTGCCCCTGCCCCTGCACCAGCTTCTCCCGCCTTCTGGGCCCCTTTTATGGGCCTCGCTGTTCCCGACCTGCTCCGCTGCGGCCTCCCTGGTGCAGAGTCCGGCTCCACTCTGTATCAGCTTCCGTGTGTCTCCAGTGCACGCTCTGCACAAAGTGCTGTCTGGGTCCAAAAACAGAACCCAGACTAAAATCTGCTCCTCAATATTTAGAGTCCTATTGCTCTGAGACAGAAGGAGAGTCATACATTGGAAAGGGCAACACCTTGCAGAGAGGTGTTGGAATTAGTAGTTGCAGCTCTTTTTAAAGATGGCTCCAAGTCACACCAACAACAATTTACATTTATATAATGTCTTTAATGCAGAAAAACATCCCAAGTCGCTTCACAAAAATGTTGTCAAACAACCACACGGAGATATTAGGACGGTTAAAATGACAGGTTGTAAGGAGCATCTTAAAGGAGAAGAGAGAGGTTGAGAGACAGGGTGGTTTAGGCAGGGAATTCCAGAGCTTAGGGCCAAGGCAGTTGAAGACACCAGCTGCCAATGGTGGAGCGATTAAAATCGTAGATGCACTAGAAAAGAAAGACTTACATTCATATAGCACCTTTCATGATCACCAGATGTCTCAAAGTGCTTTACAGCCAATGAAGTACTTTTGGAGTATAGTCACTGTTGTAATATAGGAAATGTGGCAGCCAATTTGCGCTCAAACAGGCTCCCATAAACAACAATGTGATAATGACCAGATAATCTGTTTTAGTTATGTTGATTGAGGGATAAATATTGGCCAGGACACCAGATATAACTTCATTGCGCTTCTTCAAAATAGAGCCGTGGGATCTTTTACGTCCACTTGAGCGAGCAGGCGGGACCTCGGTTTAAATTCTTATCTGGAAGAGGGCATCTCCGACAGTGCAGTGTTCCCTCAGCTAGATTTTTTGTGTTCAGGTCCCTGGAGTGGGGCTTGAACCTACAACCTTCAGACGCAGAGGCGAGTGCAGCTATCCACTGAACCACAGCTGACACTGAATTGATGCTGAGGCCAGAATTGGAGGAGCTCAGATATCTCGTAGGGTTGTAGGGCTGGAGGAGGTTACAAAGATAGGAAGGAACGAGGCATGAAGGGATTTGAAAGCAAGGATGAGAATTTTAAAATGCAAGTGTTGCCGAACCAGGAGCCAATGTAGGTCAGCAAGGATAGGGGTTATGGATGAATGAGACTTGGTAAAAGTTACAATATGGGCAGCAGAGTTTTGGCTGAGCTCAAGTTTATGGAGAGCGGAAGATGGAAGGCTGTCCAGAAGAGCATTGGAATAGTCGAGTGTAGCTGTAACAATGATATGGATGAGGGATGAGCTGATGAGCTGAGGCAAGGCCGGAGTTGGGTGATGTTACAGAGATGGAAGTAGGCGGTCTTGGTGCTGGAGAAGTATGGAAGCTCATCTAGAAATACAACACCATGGTTGCAAATAGTTTGGTTCAGCCAGGGAGATGGATGGAGTTGGTGGCCAGGGAACAGAGTTCATAACGGTGACTGAAGACAATGGCTCCATTCTTCCCAATATTTAGTTGAAGGGAATTTCTGCTCATCCAGTACTGGATGTTGGACAAGCAATGTGACAATCAGAGACAGTGGAGGGGTTGAGAGAGTTGTTGGTGAACTCGAGCTGGGTATCACATATGGAACCTGATGCTATGTTTTTGGATGACGTCGCTGAGGGGTAGCATGTAGATGAGAAATATGAAAGGGCCAAGGATAGACCAGAGGTAATGGTGTGGAATTAGAAAACAGAATCACGTTAGATGAGAGAGTAGACTCAGGAGCAGAAGTGTCAGTGCTGTCCAAGGGCCACACACGTTTGTACATGCTGCAATCATAATCATAGTGTGGTTACACTTAAAGAACGCTTCATAGCAAAACTAGCACATTCAATGCATTACTAATATGTGAAACTCATATTAAAACATCATACTGCTACTAAATGCATAAACATTTATGAGGATACATTTAGATTATGAGGATACAATTAGGCTTTGAGGATACAATTAGATTTATAAGTATAAAGCACAGTTAAATATATTAAAAATAGTATTGTGCAGTGTAAATAAAGTGATGTAAATTAGTCACATATGCTAAAATATTTGGTAGTAAAAATGTCAGTGAATCTGCCAATGCAACATGCAGACCATTGTGGAGCAATTTTGTGATATTTTATGTCATTTTTTTAATTATGATGTTTGAAAGAACTTTCCTAAAATTATAGCTTGCCAGCCCTTTGCTTAAATAAATCATATTAACCAGTGGTGTACAGAGCAGTAACAAACTAAAAAAAAAAAGGGCCTGGATTTTCTCTTCCCCATGATGGCGTAGCATAGACATGCTGTCGTAAGCCTTGAAAAAGGCCTTGCAAGTTTCGGGTTTCTGCATGCTCTGCTCATGAGCAACGACCTGAACTAATGATCTGTCAAGGTTTGCCTTGACAGATCATACGAATCGACCCAAAAATCACTTTCACTGATGCAGAATTGGGCGATTTGCCCAAGCACTGCCCAGCAAATGCCCACAAAACCGTTACGCCTGGTAAAAGAAGGCATAAGGCTTGCTTTCACCAGCGCAATGGTTAATATAAATGTTAAATTGTAAATTTAAAAACAAAAAATCATCCACAAACATTTAAAACTAATTTATGTAAATTTTGGCCCAGATTAAAATGTTTAAAATTAATTTTCAACGAATAAAATTTTTATTTGTTGGGTCGCTTGTCCGAATTGGGGGAGGGAGAGCGTTTGCAATGACTTTGGAGTTGGGGCAGCACTCCTGCTCATCCTGTCTTCACAAAAGACATGTTAAGAATTTTTTTTTAAACCTTACCTTTAGTTGGTAGCTGCTGCTTAGGCGATTAAGAATCCTGACTGGAGAGACCCGACACCTATCCCACTCATCGCAATTGAATTTCCATGAAGTGGCCTAAAGCAGGCGTTAGGCTGCTCATTTACATTCTTAAGGGTCCATTGCCTGTTTTAGGTGACAGTCAGGAATGCCTGAAAATGGCCTGAGCCAGTTTTGGATGGTATATTTTCCAGACACCCTTTGGGTGCAGAATGTCAGTTTATGAAATTAGAGCTTGGTGTGCACCCATCTTACACTAGCAAAAAAGGTGCAACAAGATCCAATTTCTACCCCTCTAAGTTTTTAGTTCAGGCGCTCTCTTAACTTTCAGTCACTGTTAGTCTTGGCTTGTTTCAAATTCAATCTTTATTGCAACCTTCCATTCCACCTTTTTGCGATGCTTTCCTATTTTTCTTTGGGATTGTTAAAAATAAAATCAGGGCAGGTAATGTTCCTCAGTCGGTGGCTATGCACTCAAAGGAAGAATGGGAGGACACTGAACTTAAGGCTTCCTGCAATTAAATCATGTAATACTTGGATTTCAAGTGAAGAATGGTTATTAGGTATATTTGATCCCATTCTTAGGTTTCATTGCTAATTTTCTACCTTTGCAGTCTTGTTTAACTCCTGTGATTTATTCAAAGTGCAAAAGCTACAAAGTATACTGAAACAAATCCACTGAGCTCTAATGGTACTAAAACTGCACTGCATACTGACACTAATGTGCAACAAGTGGATCTGCATTGATACAAATAGTCCCAGATCAAATGAATAATTAAAAGGAAACAGATTAAAGAACTATTCAGATATTATTACAATTGTGCAAGCAAACTAGAGGCTCCAAATAGGGACGAAAAAGCAATAGTGTTGGTAATACTTTTGATCCGAAGCCATCCTCAGAGAAGTGTATTTATTCTTTATTTTCCAGCCTACTCCTTTGCTGTCCTTTACTTTGATAGCCAGGGCTCTCCACTCTGCCAGCCATGTGCCGCCAAAGCCAACCATGAGGAGGTGCGGGTTCCGAAGCAACGGATTTCTTAGGAACCCTGACGTGGAGAGCTCCTGCTGGAGCCAATCATATTCCAAACCTTGATTAGATCCTGGTAAAAGGCAGGCAGCTCCTGCAAGGATGCGTGGATGTCCAAAAATGTAACAAGCAGGAGCTGAGTGTCGTAATTCTGCCATGCGACTGGCGGTACAAATACATTGCCAGCGCACATCTAGGAGGAAGCTCAATGTACAGGTATCTGTGCAGGGTCTGAAGATGGAATGTTGCAACCTGGGTGCGAACGCACACCAACAGCTGACTGGGGGCCTCAGAATCTGGGTAAGAGGGGCCCCTGTCAAATTTTTCAGATTTTTGGCAACATTTGTGAAATCTGAGGAGAACATGTCAAATACCTGAGTGTTAGTGAATGTCCACAGCTCACCTCTCTGACAACTCCTCTTGTTTAATCAGTGGCAGATTAGAAGTTTGGGAACATTTTAGAAATCAACAAAGGATGACTAAAAAAAAATAAAGAGGGAGAAAATAGATCATGAGAGTAAACTAGCAAGAAATCTATAAACAGATTGTAAGATCTTCTACAAGTATATAAAAAAAGAGAATAGCTAAAGTAAATGTTGGTCCCTTAGAAAAGGAGAATGGGGAATTAATAATGGGAAACAAGGAAATCGCAGAGACTTAAAAAAAAATGTTGTACCTGTCTTCATGGTCGAAGACACTAAAAGCATCCCAATAATAGTAGACAATCAGGGGACAAAAGGGAGGGAGGAAATTAAAACAATCATTATCACGAGAGGAAAAGTACTCGGCAAACTACAAGCAGTGGGAGATTAGACCCCAGATAAAAGGGCATGAAATCGGGTGGAACAGCACAACAAACAGCTAGCCAACTAACCTGGGAGGACAAAAAGATTGAAAGTGTGAATTCACAGGAAAGCAGGGAAGTGATTGGTTGGTGAGTATTTCTCTCTTTCTTGGGCATTAGTTTAAATTAAGAACCGGGATTAAAAACTAAACGTTTAAAAAACTCAAAACTTAATTAATTAAATACCTTAGAGATGGCAGGGCAGGTGATGTGTTACTGCTGCAGCATGGGGAGCTGGTGGACACCATTGAGGTCCACGGCGACCACATCTGCAGTAAGTGTCTGCAGCTCGAGGAACTTGGGCTCCGTGTTGATGAGCTGGAGTCCGAGCTTCAAACACTACGACACATCAGGGAGTGGGAGAGTTACCTGGCCGCTGTGTTCCAGGAGGCGGTCACACCCCTTAGATTAATTATTTCAAATTTGGTCCGTGGTCAGGGATAGGAGGGTGTGACTACAAGTGAGGAAGGTATGGGGACCCAGGAGATAGTGATGGATGAGCCTCAGCCCTTGCTCTTGTCCAACAGGCTCTTACTCCCTGTGTGGACGAGAGCAGGGACTGCAGGGACAATGAGCAAACTGATCACAGCACGATGGTACAGGGGGCCATTCAAGTGGGGGGACTAAAAATACATTTTGTAGTGGTAGGAGATAGTATTATTCGGGGGATAGATACCATTCTCTGCAGCCAAGAGCGTGAGTCCCGAAGGCTGTGTTCCCTGCCCAGTGCCGGGGTTAAGGACATCTTCTCTGGGCTGGAGAGGAACTTGGACTGGGAGCGGGAAGATCCAGTTGTCGTGGTCCACGTAGGTACCAATGACATAGGTAAAAGAAAGGAAGAGGTTCTGCTGAGGGAGTATGAGCAACTAGGGACTAAATCAAAAAGCAAAACCACAAAGGTAATAATCTCTGGATTACTACCTGAGCCACAAGAAAATTTGCATAGTGTAAATAAGATCAGAGAGATGAACATGTGGCTCAAAGACTGCTGTGGGAGAAATGGGATTCGATTCATGGGACACTGGCACCAGTACTAGGGTAAGAGGGAGCTGTTCCATTGGGATGGGCTCCACTTGAACCTTGCTGGGACTAATGTCCTGGTAAATTGAATAACTGGTATGGCTGTAGAGAGGGCTTTAAACTAAATAGTGGGCGGGGCGGGGTAGGGTTCAGGCGAGCGGAAATTTAAAAAGTCAAAGAGCAAGGTAAGGCAATAGAGCAGGGTAGCGGTGGGGGAAATGATAACCAGAGTGTGACAGGAAGGGACACAATGTATAAAAATAAGAGTGTATCAGAAAATGGGGTCAAAGCAGCGAAAAATGGTAAAAACAAAAATTTTAAAGCTCTTTATCTGAATGCACGCAGCATTCATAACAAGATAGATGAGTTGACAGCACAAATAGATATAAATGGGTATGATCTGATAGCCATTATAGAGATGTGGTTACAAGGTGACCAAAGCTGGGAACTGAATATTCAGGGGTATTTGGAAGGATAGACAAAAAGGAAAAGGAGGTGGGGTAGCTTAGTTAATAAAGATTGAGATCAGTGCAGTAGTGAGAAATGATATTGGCTCAGAAGATCAAGATGTTGAATCAGTTTGGGTGGAGATAAGAAATAATAAGGGGAGGAAGTCACTGTTGGGCATAGTTTATAGGCCCCCTAACAGTAGCTGCACTGTTTGACGAAGTATAAATAAAGAAATAATGGAGGCTTGTAGAAAGGTACGGCAATACTCATGGGCGATTTTAATCTTCATATTGATTGGACAAATCAAATTGGCCAAGGTAGCCTTGAGGAAGTGTTCATAGAGTGTATCCAAGATGGTTTCCTTGAACAATACGTTGCGGAACCAACCAGGGAGCAGGCTATCTTGGATCTAGTACTGTGTAATGAGACAGGATTAATAAATGATTTCATTGTAAAGGATTGTAAATTTCAAATTCAGTTGGAGGGTGAAAAAGTTGGATCTCAAACCAGTGTCCTGATCTAAAACAAAGGCGATTACAAAGGTATGAAGGCAGAGTTGGCTAAAGTGGACTGGGAAAATAGATTAAAGTGTAAGATGTTTGATAAACAATGGCAGACATTTAAGGAGATATTTCATAACTCTCAACAAAAATATATTCCAATGAGAAGGAAAGATTTTAAGAGAAGGAAGAACCATCTGTGGTTAACTAAGGAAGTAAAGGATGGTATCAAATTGAAAACAATGACATACAAACAAGGTGGATAAAGGGAAACCAGTAGATGTCGTGTATTTGGATTTCCAGAAGGCACTCGATAAGATGCCACATAAAAGGTTACTGCACAAGACAAGAGCTCACGGGGTTGGGGGTAATATATTAGCATGGATAGCGGATTGGCTAACTAACAAAGTAGGGATAAATGGGTAATTTTCTGGTTGGCAAATGGTAACTAGTGGGTTGCCACAGGGATCGTTGCTGGGGCCTCAACTAGTTAAAATCTATATGAAGGGTCCGAGTGTAATGTAGCCAAGTTTGCTGATGATACAAAGATGGGTGAGAAAGCAAGGTGCGAGGAGGACACAAACAATCTGCAATGGGATATAGACAGGCTAAGTGAGTGGGCAAACATTTAGCAGATGGAGTATAATGTGGAAAAGTGTGAGGTTATCCATTTTGGTTGGAAAAATAAAAAAGCTAATTATTATTTAAATGGAGAGACATTGCAAAGTGCTGCAGTACAGAGGGACCAGGAGATCCTTGTGCATGAAACACAAAGGGTTAGATTTTCCACTTTTGTGCATATCACCCAAAAATGGGCATTATTTCCAGCGTGGGTGGTAAAAAAGGGTTTTCAGATCGCTGGCTTCTCGCAAGGTGTGATGAGGACACAAAAAATCTGCAATGGGATATAGACAGACTAAGTGAGTGGGCAAACATTTGGCAGATGGAGTATAATGTGGAAAAGTGTGAGTTTATCAAAGCACCTCGTCTCCATTTTTGAAAATGGGCATTACCGCGAGCGATATGAAATGGGCAGGAGCGTTAAATCTCGCTGACCTTCTGCTGTAATGTGGCACTGTCCTTAGCAACAGCATTCCAATGTCGATTCCCGCAATTCAGGAGGTCAAGGGTCATCATGACATGCGCAGAAGGGAAGACAGAGAGAGAGGGAGCTCAGATGGACTGAAGGCGTGTCTGGGTGTGGTGTGGTTGCTTTGGGAGGAAGGAGGGAGACTTTAGAGTTTCATGCCAAGTAGGGAAAGAAAAATTAGCTGTTACCAGTCACATATTTGTCCGAATTTGGCCTATAATGGAGGGAGAGGAGGAGGCATCACAGCACGCTATGGAGACTGACGCTGGCGAGAGCAGTGAGGTGGGAGAGGAGCACATTGGAGCATGCAAAAGAGCCAGGAGGTTCTCGGACGAGTCAAATGCATCCCTCCTGCAGGAGGGTGAGTTACGCTGGGGTGATTTGACACAGGGAGGGCTTGGGAGGCCCACCCAAAAGGCCTACCAGAAGATATGGACTGAGATAGCAGAGGTGGTCTCGTCGGCGACCAACAAGGTTCGCGAGGGCAACCAATGCCGCAAACAATGGAACGACCTTATGGGACCCGCAAGAGTAAGTATTACATTTATTTACATGTACTTATATATTTATATAATTTATATATTTATATAATTTGATTTATAACAGTCATGAGTGACTATCAGCAGATGTGAGGTCTTTCACTTTTACTGGGAATGTTTTACTCAAAGCCTGCGGTCACGGTGCATGTCTTTAGATAAAAAATGATAATTTTCATAAAAATCATGATTACATCTGTTGGTTATGTGTTGTATCAGTCTCTGTGACAGTACCTAGCAATGATATCATGCAATGATCTCATGCCATGTCGTCTTGTCACCTTTTACAGAAGAAGCTATCGACGATGAGGTCCATGCAGAGGTGAACGAGTGGGGGGGCCACCGGTCCCCAGCGATATTACTGAGATGGAGGAGCGGGTGCTTGCACTCGTGGGGAAGCAAACCCGGACTGTGGTGTATGAAATGATACAATGAACTCCATACTTTGAGCCAGTGACTAGGTGTAAACTGGTCAGTCTTTAATGGCTTCCAGAAGTGAAGATACAAAGGTGAAGTTCAATTTATTACCGGGCCCAGCGCGAGTGTACCTACGACCCTAGGAGCTCCAATGCTAGTGCCCCCTGGTGGTGGGCAGATCTTATGTACATATATTACATCATTCCCCCCCTGTTCTTGGCCCGTCCATATTACAAGTTCAGATGGTGCGGAGCCCTTCTCTCCCTGGTTGACCATCTCAGTACAATCTCAGTGCTTTCCGAGTCTCTCACGACTTGGGGCTGGGCGTTGACCACAGTGGGTTCTTCTGATGGCTGGAGGTGAGTTGGTTGGTTGTCTAAGCTCACGGTGTCTTCTTCCAACTGTTCCGGTTCATCAGTGTGTCTTAGCTTGATTTGATCAATGTGTTTCCTGCAACACTGCCCATTCTTGAGCTTAACCATATACACCCAGTTACCTTCCTTATCCGCAACATTGCCCGGGAGCCACTTGGGCCCTTGACCATGGTTAAGTACATACACTGGGTCATTTACAGATATGTCACATGACACTGCGGCGCGATTGTGATACGCTGGCTTTGACGTCGGGTTTCAACATGATTGTTCAGGTCAGAATGGACTAGAGAGAGCCTGGTTTTGAGGCCTCTCTTCATCAATAGTTCCGCAGGCGGGACCCCGGTGAGCGTGTGTGGCCTTGTCCTGTAACTGATTAGTATGCATGACAGGCGTGTCTGCAAGGAACCATGAGTTATGCATTTCAGGCTCTGCTTGATGGTTTGAACTGCTCGCTCCGCTTGACCATTGGACGGGTTTGAACAGGGCTGACCGCACGTGTTTTATGCCGTTTCGTTTCATGAACTCTTGAAACTGCAGGCTCGTGAAACACGGTCTGTTGTCGCTGACAACGATGACTGGCAGACCATGCGTGGCAAACATGGCTCTCAGGTTCTCAATGGTGGCAGTGGAAGTGCTGGATGACATGATCACACATTCTATCCATTTGGAGTATGCATCCACCACCACAAAAAACATTTTACCGAGGAAGGGGCCCGCAAAGTCGATGTGGATTCGAGACCACGTTTGGATGGCCATGACCACAGACTGAGCGGAGCTTCCTTTGGGGCATTGCTTAACTGCATGCAAGTGCTGCACTGATGCATGTATGACTCTAAGTCCAAGTCAATGCCAGGCCACCAAACATGGGACTTGGCGATGGCCTTCATCATGACAATACCGGGATGTGTACTATGTAACTCCCGTACAAATCTCGCCCTGCCTTTCTTGGGCATTACAACACGAGTACCCCACAGTAAACAGTCGGACTGGATGGAAATCTCATCTTTGCGACGGCTGTACGGTTTGGTTTCATCACCCATTTTCTTGGGGATGGTTGACCAGTCCCCCGTTAAGAACACAACGTTTTACAACCCATAGGGTCGGATCCTGGCTGGTCCAGGTCTTAACTTGTTGACTCGTGACAGGCAACCCTTCACTCTCAAAGGCATCCATGACCATGAGTAGCTCTGTGGGCACTGGTGTTTCCACCTCCGGTGTGGGCAATGCTAACCAGCTCAATGCATCAGCGCAGTTGTCGGTGCCTGGCCTATGACATAATCATAGGTAGATAATGTCAGCGCTCACCTCCGGATGCGGGACGACGCATTGGTATTGATACTTTTATTTTCCGAGAACAACGATATAAGCAGCTTGTGATCGGTTTCCAGCTCGAAGCGAAGCCCAAATAGCTACTGGTGCATTTTTTTTTAACCCCATAAACACATGCTAAAGCCTCTTTCTCTACAATGCCATAGGCTCTTTCTGCCTTGGACAGGCTTCGAGCTGCGTATGCAATCGGTTGTAGTTTGCCTGACTCATTGGCTTGCTGGAGTACGCAGCCTACCCCATAGGACGACACATCACAGGTCAAAACTGGATGCTTGTATGGGTCATACAGTACCAGTAGTTTGTGGGAACACAACAGATTTCTAGCCTTCTCAAAGGCTCTATCTTGAAGTTCAACCCACATCCAGTCATCTCCTTTCCTGAGCAGCTTGTGCAAAGGCTCTAATACTGTGCTCAATTTGGGTAAGAAGTTACTGAAGTAGTTGAGAAGACCCAGGGATGAACGGAGCTCCGTCACATTCTGGGGCCTGGGCGCATTTTTGATGGCCTCTGTTTTTGCATCTGTAGGCCTGATTCCGTCTGCAGCAATCTTTCATCCAAGGAATTCGACCTCTAATGCCATGAAAACGCACTTCGATCGTTTCAGCCTGATTCTAACTTTGTCCAGACGATGCAGAATCTCTTCCAGATTGTGCAGATGCTCGGCAGTGTCACGACCTGTGACTAGGATGTTGTCTTGGAATACCATGGTCCTGGGGACGGATTTCAATAGGCTCTCCATGTTTTTCTGAAATATGGCTGCTGCCGAATGAATGCCAAAAGGGCACCTGTTGTAAATAAACAGTCCTTTGTGTGTGTTGATGCACGTAAGTTTCTTTGATGATTCAACCAGTTCCTGTGTCATGTAGGCCAACGTTAGATCCAATTTGGTGGAACGATTTTCCCCCGGCTAACGTTGCAAACAGGTCATCAGCTTTCGGTAGTGGGTACTGATCTTGTTTCGAAACTCAGTTGATTGGAACCTTGTAGTCTCCACAAATCCTGACCGTGCTGTTGCTCTTTAACACAGGAACAATGGGGCTGGCCCATTCATTAAATTCGACCGGTGAGACGACCTCCTCACGTTGTAGCCTGTCCAATTCGAGCTCGACCTTTTCTCTCATCATGTGCGGGACCGCCCTGGCTTTGTGATGGATAGGCCTTGTGTCTGGGCCTAGGTGAATCTGCACCTTGGCTCCCTTGAAGCTGCCAATTCCCGATTCAAACAGTGAGGGAAATTTGCTCAGCACTTGAGCACACAAATCATCATCTGCTGATGACAAAGCTTTGATATCGTACTGTTATGTATGCATGTCAATGAGATACTGTAACACTAGACCTGAATGTAATTTCATACCTGTACACCAGAGGGTGCTGCTGCTGGAGACCTAAGGGTCACCTGTACACTGCAGGTGTAAAAGGGGGATCAGCTCTTGGTGTCCTCACTCTAGAAGCTGCAATAATGGACTACTGTCTGTACAATTCAAGTGCCATACCTCTGCCTCGTGGAGTCATTAACAGAGTGCTTACCTACACAATACGTACCATTTCCATTTGATTTTCTCGAGCCAACTCCTGCTGAATAACGAAGGGCCGTTGCCCGGGATAATCCATAATGTTAGATCATGAACCGCTCCCTCGTATGACACTCTTACTGCTGCACTATGAGCTCTTTGACGTAGGTACGCAACTTCGCATTTATCGGACTCAGCGTGGGTCTTTCTGCTTTGGTCTCCCACAACTTTTTGAAAGTTCTCTGGCTCATTATCGATTGACTCGCATCCATGTCTAATTCCATGGATACCGGCATGCCATTTAATTTTTCCTCCATCATTATTGGTTGGCTTTTTGTTAGGAACGCACGTACGCTATACACTTCCTCCTCGGAGCTCTCAAATGCCTCGGGCTGCATCGCCAGATTCACGCTGAATTGATCATCATCCACGTGGTGTGTCGCAGCTCGCTTGCTCCGCTGCGGACACATCCGCTGAAGGTGCCCCGTCTTTGCACACCCTCTGCATATATACTGCCTGAAGTGGCACTGAGGGGTTCAGTGATTGTCCCTGCAACGCCAACACGTTGAGCTTGGATTTGCGTTCGATGGCAGGCTTTGAGTGGATCTCGTTCTCGATTATGCAGTCAAGTAGGCCCTCGATGGCGAACTTTGAGCGGCTCCTGTTCTTGCATACGCAGTCGAGTAGGCCCTCGATGACGAAATTTGAGCGGCTCCGGACTTGCTGATACAGTCGAGTAGGCCCTGCCACGTGCAGCTCTGCTGTCGATACAATTTTGTACACAGTACTTGCCATGGAGTTCCTGTTTTCACAAAGGAAGACACAAATAACCTTCCAGATGTATTCACGAAAAAAGACACAAATAACCTTCCGGGTGTAGTAGGGGACCAAGGGTCTAGTGAGAAGGAGGAACTGAAGGATATCCTTATTAGGCGGGAAATTATGTTGGGGAAATTGATGGGATTGAAGACCGATAAATCACCAGGGCCTGATTGTGTACTTAAGGAAGTGGCCCTAGAAATAGTGGATGCATTGGTGATCATTTTCCAACAGTTTATTGACTCTGGATCAGTTCCTCTGGACTGGAGGGTAGCTAATGTAACACCACTTTTTAAAAAAGGAGGGCGAGAGAAAAGGGGTAATTATAGGCTGGTTAGCCTGACATCAGTAGTGGGGAAAATGTTGGAATCAATTATTAAGGATGAAATAGCAGCGCATTTGGAAAGCAGTGACAGGATCGGTCCAAGTCAGCATGGATTTATGAAAGGGAAATTGTGCTTGACAAATCTTCTGGAATTTTTTGAGGATGTAACTAGTAGAGTGGACAAGGGAGAACCAGTGGATGTGGTGTATTTGGACTTTCAAAAGGCCTTTGACAATATCCCACATAAGAGATTGGTGTGCAAAATCAAAGCACATGGTATTGGGGGTAATGTACTGGCATGGATAGAGAATTGGTTGTCAGACAGGAAGCAGAGGGTCGGGATAACCGGGTCCTTTTCAGAATGGCAGGCAGTGACTAGTGGAGTGCCGCAGGGCTCAGTGCTGGGATCCCAGCTCTTTACAATGTACATTAATGATTTGGATGAAGGAATTGAGTCTAATATCTCCAAGTTTGCAGATGACACTAAACTGGGTGGCGCTGTGAGCTGTGAGGAGGATGCTAAGAAGCTGCAGTATGATTTGGACAGGTTGGGTGAATGGGCAAATGCATGGCAGATGCAGTATAATGTGGATAAATGTTTTATCGCGATATTTACGGCTAAAGTGCCATATCTAACAAAGGCAGAAAAAGTCACGCAGCATGTCTTCCAATGCAGGACTAAATTTGCAAGGCCCGGCAAGACGTCTTAGGTTGGCAACAGATGCCGCTACATCCTGGCCTTCTGGACGAAGGTGCGTATAGAAGCGATATCTGGATATGAGGATTCCTTCCGTGGGTTTAAGGTGTTCCCGAACTAGAGCACACAGTCTTTTGTAATCCTTTTCTGTAGGAAGAGTGGGTGAGGGCAGATTCTTGATGAGTGCATAGATCGTGGGGCCACAGACGGTGAGAAGAACTGCCCTTTGCTTCTCTGCATCTCGTCTATGTTTAGGTCGTTTGCCACAAAATAGTGGTCAAGACGATCCGTGAAATCTCCCCAATCCTTTCCCTCATTGAATCTCTCGAGAATTCCAACAGTACTCGATCGTGCTGTGCTCGCCATACTTTTGTGTGGGTTCGTATTTGCCTCGTCGCCAGTTATGGTGTATGAAATGATACAGTGAACTCCGTACTGTGAGCCAGTGACTAGGTGTAACCTGGTCAGTCATTAATGGATTCCAGAAGTGAAGATACAAAGGTGAAGTTCAGGTTATATACCGGGCCCAGCAAGAGAGTACCTATGACCCTAGGACCTCTGACGGTAGTGCCCCCTGTTGGTGGGCAGACCTTATGTTCATACATTACACGGACAGCCACGGACGCATCTGCAGACTCTGAAGTGATGCCACGTGAGTAAAGGTTACACCATTGCGTAATATGAAGTCAATAGATGCCACACCCACTCATATCCGAACAATCATAAATGATAAATGATTTCTAAAATTATCATAGAAATAATGCTGGCCTAATGAAAATCATTGCAATGCAAATAAGTTGATGGTCATTGTTATATATGTAAGCCTGTATATACCTTGTGTAGCCACCAGAGGGCTCATCCCCTGGAGTCCCAAGGGATCCCACAATCCCTTGGGAGCACAGGTACTTAAGAAGGCCTCACAAAGTGGAGAGGCACTCTGGAGACCTGCAATAAAAAACTAAGGTCATGCTTTACTTTGAATTCACAGTATCCAGTCAGACTCTTTATTCATACATAACCGTCATGAAATGTGATGTCTGTGACAATTTTGAGAGTGGGTGGTGCTTTTGTCGTGCATATGCTGTGTGTAGCACTGCACTCACCATGTGACCCTAGCACCCCCTTCTCCTCTAATAACCTCATTTGTGTTTTGCAGCTCAGCCAGCAGCGCGGCCCCAGGCAAAACCACAGAGGCCAGAAGATGGGGGCGCGGGGCCCGACTCTCCGGACGATCCTACATCTGGTGCTGAGGAGCTCCGATTCTCACCCGTCAATCCACTGGGTCTGTTCTCCACTGATGAGAGCGCAGACTTCTAGGAACCTGCATCGCCATGCTCCAGAAGCCATTCCATCCCAAGGCCATCTAGTGATCCTCCGGTGATTCCCGCCTCCATTCTGGAGGTAGTGGCCCCAAGCTCCTCGCTACAGGGCACCCCATTTGTCCCCAGGATGGCGCTGACCCCGCGGAAGCCTTGTGGACGCAGCAGGTCTGGTCCATGAACGCCACATGAGAGCGGAGAGATGGTACAGTTGTCCAGGAGGACTGTAAACATTGGTGATCCGCTCATCGAAGCATTGGGGGCAGCTGCCACCATGACAGAGTACATTCCACGGATGGCGGAGTCCCTGGATGCGATAGCTAGAAATACTGCTGCCACAGGCCTCCCAGTGGTCCAAGAGCATGGCACTCCACCCCTAGGTTCCGCATCACCACTGCGAACGACAGATGAGAGCAAGGACCAAGATCCTGCTTCTGGATCAGAAAATGTTGCCCCCTTGGCACCCCCAGCTCCCGTACCCATGCAACCACCGCCTCTGCCTTCATCCCTCCCCAATGAGGCACCGCCTGAGGAGCTCCTCGGCCAGGCGCCGTGGAGTGAGGAGGGGAAAAGGTAGAGGTGGGGAGAAGAAAGGGAGGGGGGAAGGAAAGTGAGGTGAATGTCTGCAGGTGATGGCTCTGTGATATCTCCATTTGGGTGTATGCAATTTGTTGTAATGTATGGGAGCAGGGGACCACGCTCCTGCTTTGCCTTTGTATTCTGTGTTGCTGGACATGTTGAACATGTGATTTATGTCAATGGTGGAAAAAGTGGGGTGTGGGCGGGGGTTGGGTGTTATTGCCTGTGATACTTATGATTTCAGACCAATGTTGGTATAAACATTTTTTTATTGAACATAACCTTGTTGCACATTGTTTCAGATAGCTGGACCGTTACACACTGGTGATTTCTTAACATCGAAGGGTTAAATACAACTTAACTTCAATCAAAGTATACTTTAACTGGCACCAAGGTGATGGGCACCATTGATGTCTGAGCTACACACACACACAGCAGTGTGTCAGCATTGTCACTCACATCAACGTTCTTTCAGGCAAATCGTTCAGCTATCAGTTTCTCACGTTAAGAGTCTTGCAGTTATGTAGCCACCACGGGCCCTTTCCTGCGGTCTCGAGGGGGTCGTGGGCATGATTGCATACCCAGCCTGATTGTTTGGCCCTAGGTCAGCATCCAGCCCCTTGTCGTACTCTTCCTCTCTCTCCTGAGGTGGAGCATCAGTCCCTTCTGGCAATTCTTGTCCGCTCCTGGTAGCCAGGTTGTGCAGCTTGGAGCACCTGACCACGAATTTAGCTACTTGCTCAGGGTTGTATTGTAGCTCCCCTCCTGAGTGGTCCAGATATCTGAAGCGTTGCTTAATGCAAACTCCCCCGAAGTTGAAGCAGCCTTTTGAATGAAGCAACCTGCGATTTTAAAAATGGCAGCCACACCACTGGCTTTAGTTCAGAAAAGTTCCACTTTTTGTGGGCGTTTTTTTGGGCGAGCGATATTGTGGGCGATTTGCGTGCAAGGTGGTGAAAGTGACGGTGGCCGATCTCCTGGACGTTAGTTTCACCAAATGTCCTCTTTGCGACAAAAAAAAATGGGCAGGTGGTATTATTGAATCTCGACATTAATTCCACACGGAAAGTAACGCTGGGCAATATTATGTGCGTTGATTTCGCACATTCTGAAGATTCCGCGCAAAAAAAGTGGGCGGGCAGTAATATTTTTTCCCGGCGTTAAGCACATGGGGAAAGTAACGCTCGGCGATAAGTTTTCTAAAAATGCCCGTCAGTTTCCATTTTGTGCCAAAATGGGCGATATCTGGGCGTTACATGTCATTTCAATGGTAAAATGGACGTTAAGTGAGCGTTAAGCTTGCAAAAAAAAATGGAGGTTCTAGCCCAAAAAGTTAGCATGCACGTACAGCAAGTAATCAGGAAGGCAAATGGAATGTTGGCCTTTATTGCAAGTATAAAAGCAGGAAAATCCTGCTACAACTGTACAGAGTTTGGTGAGGCCACACAGAGTACTGCGTACAGTTTTGGTTTCCTTATTTAAGGAAGGATATACTTGCGTTGGAGGCAGTTCAGAGAAGGTACACGAGGTTGATTCCGGAGATGAAGGGGTTGACTTATGAAGAAAGGATGAGCAGGTTGTTCTTATACTCATTGGAGTTGAGAGGAATGAGAGGTGATCTTATTGAAATACATAAGAAACTGAGGGGGCTCGACAAGGTAATGCAGACGATGTTTCTCCTTGTGGGAGAATCTAGAACTAGGGGGCATAATTTAAGAATAAGGAGTCACCCATTTAGAACTGAGATGAGGAGGAATTTCTTCTCCCAGAGAGTCAGAAATCTGTGTAATTCTCTGCCTCAGAGAGCTGTGGAGGCTGGGTTGTTGAATATATTTAAGGTGGAGATAGACAGATTTTTGAGCAATAAGGGAGCGAAGGGTTATGGCGAAGGGGCAGGGAAGAGAAGCTGAGCCCAAGATCAGATCAGCCATGATCTTATTAAATGGTGGAGCAGGCTCAAGGTGCCAAATAGCTTACTCCTGCTCCTATTTCTTATGTTCTTAATGGGACTAAAGGCTGACAAGTCCCATGGACCTGATGGTCTGCAACATGGGATCTTAAAAGAAGTGGCTGCGGAGATAGTGGATGCATTCCCTAAATTCTTGAAAGGTCCCAGCGGATTGGAAAACCGTAAATGTAATGCCCCTATTCAAGAAAGGAGGGAGACAGAAAGCAGGAAATGATAGACCAGTTAGCCTAACAGCTGTCATTGGGAAAACACTGGAATCCATTATTAAGGAAGTAGTAGCAGGACTTTTAGAAAACCAGAGGGAAACAGAGCCGGGACCAATATCCTCACGGGGGGGGGTTTGCTAGTGCTGTTGGGGAGGGTTTAAACTAGCTTGGCAGGGGGATGGGAACCTGAAAATAGATTCATTTGGGAGGGGAGTAAAGCTGGAATTAGAAAGCAAAAATAAAGAAAGTGAATTTGAAGGAGAGAGGAAACAAGCAGGAAAAAAGGGTAAAAAAACAAACAAAGGCACTTTGTCTAAATGTACGTAGCATTTGTAACAAAATAGATGAGTTGACGGCACAAATTGAGACAAATGGGTATGATCTGATAGAAACATAGAAACATAGAAAATAGTGCAGGAGTAGGCCATTCGGCCCTTCGAACCTGTACTACTATTCAATAAGATCATGGTTGATCATTCACCTCAGTACCCCTTTCCTGCTTTCTCTCCATACCCCTTGATCTCTTTAGCCATAAGGGCCATATCTAACTCCCTCTTGAATATGTCCAACAAACTGGCATTAACAAATTTCTGTGGTAGAGAATTCCACAGGTTCACAACTCTCTGAATTAAGAAGTTTCTCCTCATCTCGGTCTTAAATGGCTTACCTCTTATCCTTAGACTGTGATCCCTGGTTCTGGACTTCCCCAACATCAGGAACATTCTTCCTGCATCTAACCTGTCCAGTCCCGTTAGAATTTTATATGTTTCTATGAGATCCCCTCTCATCCTTCTAAACTTCAGTGAATACAGGCCCAGTCGATCTAGTCTCTCCTCAAATGTCAGTCCAGCCATCCCGGGAATCAGTCTAGTAAACCTTCGCTGCACTCCCTCAATAGCAAGAACATCCTTCCTCAGATTAGGAGACCAAAACTGAACACAACATTCCAGGTGAGGCCTCACCAAGGCCCTGTACAACTGCAGTAAGACCTCCCTGCTCCTATACTCAAATCCCCTAGCTATGAAGGCCAACATACAATTTGCCTTCTTCACTGCCTGCTGGATCTGCATGCCAACTTTCATTGACTGATGTACCATGACACCCAGGTCTCGTTACACCTCCCCTTTTCCTAATCTGCCGCCATTCAGATAATATTCTGCCTTCGTGTTTTTGCCACCAAAGTCACCAACCTCACATTTATCCACATTATACAGCATCTGCCATGCATTTGCCCACTCACCTAACCTGTCCAAATCACCCTGCAGCCTCTTAGCATCCTCCTCACAGCTCACACCGCCACCCAGCTTCGTGTCATCTGCAAACTTGGAGATATTACACTCAATTCCTTTATGTAAATCATTCATGTACACTGTAAATAACTGGGGTCCCAGCACTGAGCCCTGCGGCACCCCACTAGTCACTGCCTGCCATTCTGAAAAGGACCCGTTTATCCCGACTCTCTGCTTCATGTCTGCCAACCAGTCCTCTGTCCACGTCAGTACATTACCCCCAATACCATGTGCTTTAATTTTGCACACCAAACTCTTGTGTGGGACCTTGTCTAAAGCCTTTTAAAAGTCCAAATACACCACATCCACTGGTTTTCCCTTGTCCACTCTACCAGTTACATCCTTAAAAAATTCTAGAAGATTTGTCAAGCATGATTCCCCTTTCATGCTGACTTGGATCAATGCAGTCACTGCTTTCGAAATACGCTGCTATTTCATCTTTAACAATTGATTGCAACATTTTCCCCACTACTGATGTCAGGCTAACTGGTCTATAATTACCCATTTTCTCTCTCCCTCCTTTTTTAAAAAGTGGTGTTACATTAGCTACCCCCCAGTCCACAGGAACTGATCAAGAGTCGATAGACTGTTGGAAAATGATCACCAATGCATCCACTATTTCTCGGGCCACTTCCTTAAGTACTCTGGGATGCAGACTATCAGGCCCCGGCAATATATCGACTTTCAATTCCATCAATTTCCGTAACACAATTTCCCGCCTAATAAGGATTTCCTTCAGTTTCTCCTTCTCACTGGACCCTCGGTCCCCTCATATTTCCGGAAGGTTATTTGTGTCTTCCTTCATGAAGACAGAACCAAAGTATCTGTTCAACTCGTCTGCCATTTCTTTGTTCCCCATTATAAATTCACCTGAATCTGACTGCAAGGGACCTACGTTTGTCTTCACTAATCTCTTTCTCTTCACATATCTATAGAAGCTTTTGCAGTCAGTTTTTATGTTCCCAGCAAGCTTCCTCTCATACTCTATTTTCCCCCTCCTAATGAAACCCTTTGTCCTCCTCTGCTGAATTATAAAATTCTCCCAGTCATCAGATTTTCTGCTTTTTCTGGCCAATTTATATGCCTCGTCCTTGGATTTAACACTATCCTTAATTTCCCTTGTTAGCCACGGTTGAGCCACATTCCCTGTTTTATTTTTTACAACAGACAGGGATGTACAATTGTTGAAGTTCATCCATGTGATCTTTAAATGTTTGCCATTGCCTATTCACCGTCAACCCTTTAAGTACCAGTCTATTCTCGCCAATTCTCGTCACATACCATCGAAGTTACCTTTCCTTAAGTTCAGGACCCTAGTCTCTGAATTAACTATGTCACTCTCCATCTTAATGAAGAATTCTACCATATTATGGTCACTCTTTCCCAAGGGGCCTCACACAACAAGATTGCTAATTAGTCCTTTCTCATTCTCGGATGGCCAGGCCTCTAGTTGGTTCCTCGACATATTGGTCTAGAAAACCATCCTTAATACACTCCAGGAAATCCTCCTCCACCGCGTTGCTTCCAGTTTGGTTAGCCCAATCAATATGTAGATTAAAGTCGCCCATGATAACTGCTGTACCTTTATTGCATGCATCCCTAATTTCTTGTTTGTTGCTGTCCCCAACCTCACTACTACTGTTTGGTGGTCTGTACATAACTCCCACTAGCGCTTTCTACCCTTTGGTATTCCGTAGCTCCACCCATACCGATTCCACATCATCCAAGCTAATGTCCTTCCTTACTATTGCGTTAATTTCCTCTTTAACCAGCAACGCCACCCCGCATCCTTTCCTTTCTGTCCATCTTTCCTGAATGTTGAATACGCCGGGATGTTGAGTTCCCAGCCTTGGTCACCCTGGATCCATGTCTCCGTGATGCTAATTACATGATATCCGTTAACAGCTATCTGCGCAGTTAATTCGTCCACCTTATTATGAATACTCCTCGCATTGAGGCACAGAGCCTTCAGTCTTGTCTTTTTAACACACTTTGCCCCTTTAGAATTTTGCTGTAATGTGGCCCTTTTTGCTTTTTGCGTTGGGTTTCTCTGCCCTCCGCTTTTAATTTTCTGCTATCTATCTTTTGCTTTTGCCCCCATTCTACTTCCCTCTGTCTCCCTGCATAGGTTCTCATCCCCCTGCCATATTTGTTTAACCCCTCCCCAACAGCACTATCAAACACTCCCCCTCGGACATTGGTTCCGATCCTGCCTAGGTGCAGACGGTCCGGTTTGTTCTGGTTCCACCTCCCCTCGAACCGGTTCCAATGTCCCAGGAATTTGAATCCTTCCCTTCTGCACCAGTCCTCAAGCCATGTATTCATCTGAGCTATCCTGTGATTCCTACTCTGACTAGCATGTGGCACTGGTAGCAATCCTGAGATTACTACCTTTAAGGTCCTACTTTTTAATTTAACTCCTAGCTCCCTAAATTCGTCTTGTAGGACCTCATCCCGTTTTTTACCTATTGACAAATTTGTTGGAGTTCTTTGAGGATGTAATGAACAGGGTGTATTTGGACTTCCAGAAGGCATTTGACAAGGTGCCACATAAAAAGTTACTGGACAAGATAAAAGTTCACGGGGTTGGGGGTACTATATTAGCATGGATAGAGGATTGGCTAACTAATGGAGAACAGAGAGTTGGGATAAATGGTTCATTCTCTGGTTGGCAACCAGAAACTAGTGGGGTGCCGCAAGGATCAGTGCTGGGACCCCAACTATTTACAATCTATGGAAGAAGGGACTGAGTGTAATGTAGCCAAATTTGCTCATGATACAAAGCAATGCGTGAGGAGGACACAAAAAATCTGCAAAAGGACATAGACAGGCTCAGTGAGTGGGCAAAAATTTGGCAGATGGAGTATAATGTTGGAAAGTGTGAGGTCATGCACTTTTGGCAGAAAAAAATCAAAGAGCAAGTTATTATTTAAATGGAGAAAGATTACCAAGTGCCGCAGTACAGCGGGACTTGGGGATACTTGTGTGTGAAACACAAAAAGATAGTATGCAGGTACAGCAAGTGATCAGGAAGGCCAATGGTATCTTGGCCTTTATTGCAAAGGGGATGGAGTATAAAAGCAGGGAAGTCTTGCTGCAGCTATATAAGGTATTGGTGAGGCCACACCTGGAACATTGCATGCAGTTTTGGTTTCCATATTTACGAAAGGATATACTTGCTTTGAAGGCAGTTCAGAGAAAGTTCACTAGGTTGATTTTGGGGATGAGGGGGTTGACTTATGAGGAAAGGTTGAGTAGGTTGAGCCTCTACTCATTGGAATTCAGAAAAATGAGAGGTGATCTTATCGAAACGTATAAGATTATGAGGAGGCTTGACAAGATGGATGCAGAGAGGATGTTTCCACTGATGGGGGAGACTAGAAATAGAGGGCATGATCTTCGAATAAGGGGCCGCCCATTTTAAAGAGAGATGACAAGAAATTTTTTCTCTCAGAGGTTGTAAATGTATGGAATTCACTGCCTCAGAGAGCTGTGGAAGCTGGGACATTGAATAAATTTAAGACAGAAATTGACAGTTTTTTAAACGATAAGGGGATAAGGGGTTACGGGGAGCGGGCGGGGAAGTGGTGCTGAGTCCATGATCAAATCAGCCATTATCTTATTGAATGGCGGAGCAGGCTCGAGGAGTCAAATGGCCTACTCCTGCTCCTATTTTTTATATTCTTATGTTCTTATAATACAATCAAGCAGAGTCAACATGTTTTTATGAAAGGGAAATCGTGTTTGACAAATTTACTCGAGTTCTTTGAGGATGTAACAATCAGGGGTGGATAAAGAGGAACCTGTAGATGTAGTTTATTTGGATTTCCAAAAGGCATTTGGTAAGATGCCACACAAAAGGTTACTACACAAGATAAGAGCTCATGGTGTTGGGGGTAATATATTCGTATGGATGGAGGATTGGCTAACTAACAGAAAACAGGGAGTTGGGATAAATCGGTCTTTTTCAGGCTGGCAAATTGTAACTAGTGGGGTGTCACAGGGATCAGTGCTGGGTCGTTAACTATTTACAATCTATATCAATGACGTCAATGAAGGGACAGAGTGTAATGTAGCCAAATTTGCTGATGATACAAAGATAGCTGGGAAAGCAAGTTGTGAGGCCGACACAAAGAGACTGCAAAGGAATATATATAGATTAAATGAGTAGGCAAAAACTTGGCAGATAGAGCATAATGTGGGAAAATGTGAGGTTGTCCACTTTGGTAGGAAGAATAGAAAAGCAAAATATTATTTAAATGGAGAAAGACTACAGAATGCTGTGGTACAGACGGATCTGGGTGCCCTTGTGCATGAAACACAAAAAGTTAGTATACAGGTACAGGAAGTAATTAGGAAAGCAAATGGAATGTTAGCCTTTATTGCAAGGGGGATGGAGTATAAAAGTAGGGAAGTCTTGCTACAACTGTACAGGGCGTTGGTGAGACCACACCTACAGTACTGCATCCAATTTTGGTCTCAATATTTAAGAAGGGATATTCTTGCCTTGTTGGCAGTTCAGAGAAGGTTCATTAGGTTGATTCCTGGGATGAAGGAGTTGTCTTATGATGAAAGTTTGAGCAGATTGTGCCTGAACTCATTGGAGTTTAGAAGAATGAGAGATGGTCTTATTGAAACATATAGGCCCTGAAATTCTGGCCTCCCCAGGTCCGTACGCAGTTTCTACGGACCCGGGAAGGCATCGCAAAAGCCAGTTTTCAGTGCCCTTGTACATGAAACACAAAACGTTAGTATGCAGGTACATCATAAAACTGGCTTTTCTGACCTGTCAAGCTGGAGCTAGACAGATCCTCCGCATCTCAGGAGCGAGGACATTAGCAAGGGCAAGATTGCGGTATTTACCCATATGTCCAGCAAATGTCCTCAAAATTCTTGCGCCTGATAAAAGCAGGCACATAGCTTACTTTTACAGGCATAAGAGTTTAAAAACATACAAAACTAGAATTAAATTAAATTAAAAAACACATAGTATTTTTAAAAACCCTGCCCATTATGTTACATTTATTTTTAACCATAATTTAAAAAAAGTTTTAAAAACTCGGAAAACAAAAATTCTCAGATATTTATTAACTTTAATTTCAATTAATTTTAATTATGTGAGGTGTGTTTTTTTATTTTTTATTACATGTGTTTAGTGTCTTTGTTTTATTTTTCATTAATAACAATGAGAACTCGTAGATACGGAGTTCTCATTGCTATTAATGAGAAAGCTGTAGCATACAGTACCTGTTTGGCTGAGCAGTCACCTTCTGCGTGGGAACCTGGAGGAAGGGAGCGTGCTTCGCAGCGCGGGAAGAGAAGGCCTCCCCACTGGAATCGTAGGTTCCTCCCAGACCACCAGGTAAATTCGTATAAATGTTTCAGGTCGGAGACAATTGCCCGCGAGAAGCCTCCGGCCAGAATTTCAGGGCCAAAAGATTCTGAAGGGGCTTGAGAGGGCAGATGCTGAAAGGATGTTTCCCCTCGTGGGGGAATCTAGAACTAGGGGGCATAGTTCCAGAAAACAGGTTGCCCATTTAAGACAGACAGAGAGCTGTTGAGGCTGTCATTGATTATATTCAAGGCCGAGAGGGATAGATTCTCGAACAATAGGGGAGTCAAGGGTTATGGAGGAAAGGCAGGAAATTGGAGTTGAGGCTGTTGGGATAAAAGGAAGGCTTCTCTTGCTCGGGGTGGATTACCTGATATAAGTGATCAACACCTCGCCTGTTGCCCTCCTTATAACAACCACGGAAGTAAACAAACAAAACCTTAGGTTTAACCAGCTTTATTTTGAGCAATGCAAAGAAAGCTTCAGTCGTGGAACCTTCAAAATACAAGAGGTTTCGAGTATAATTTATACAGGTTTTGGAGAGGAGCTACCCTTCTACAAAATCATCGATAGGTCTATTGTTATCAGCGGAGTTACATTGATTTGTCGTCTCTTATCAGACTGGCTCTGAGTGGTACATGCAACTGTCCATCTCCCATCATATGTTAATTGTGTTGTTCCATGATTTGCACTTTGCCATAGTCTATATGACGCCTGAAGTAACTGTTCCAAAATACTGGCTTTCTTATCTCTTTCTTAGAGACTTCTAATCAAAATTGTAACTGCTGACTTGTTATGTGTTACTAAGTTTAAGGATACAGTTTTAATGTGTTATAAGTGTGCTGTACCTACATAAGCAAGTGTTACATACATAGGCAATTCCTCAGACCTAAAACTGAATAGTTCACCACCTTCAGCATTGTGTTCTGACCACCTATCCGTCTGCTCTTTTGCCTGCTATAATTTATATCCCTTACAAGGCTAGATCAGATGAGCCATGGTCTTATTGAATGGCGGAGCAGGCTCGAGGGGCCATGTGGCCTACTCCTGCAACTATTTCTTATGTTCTTAGGTTCATTTGGAATGATGGAACACTGATCAATGAAAGAAAAAAAATATTGTTACAGCAAGTAACGGTCAAGATTCAGAACACAATGGGACCATAAAAACATAAGAAATAGGAGCAGGAATAGGCTATACGGCCCCTCGAGCCTGCTCTGCCATTTAATACGATCATGGCTGATCCGATCATGGACTCACGTCTACTTCCCTGCCCACTCCCCATAACTCCTTATTCCCTTATCGGCTAAGAAACTGTCGATCTCTGTCTTAAATTTATTCAATGAACCAGCTTCCACAGCTCACTGAGGCAGTGAATTCCACAGATTTACAACCCTCTGAGAGAAAAACTTCCCCTTCATCTCAGTTTTAAATGGGCGGACCCTTATTCTAAGATTATTCTAGTCTCCCCTATCAGTGGAAACATCCTCTCTGCATCCACCTTGTCAAGCCCCCTCATAGTCTTATAAGTTTCAATAAAATCACCTCTCATTTTTCTGAATTCCAATGAGTAGAAGCCCAACCTACTCAACCTTTCCTCATAAGTCAACCCCCTCATCTCCGGAATCAACCTAGTGAACCTTTTCTGAACTGCCTCCAAAGCAAGTATATCCTTTCTTAAATATGGAAACCAAAACTGCACGCAGTATTCCAGATGTGGCCTCACCAATACCCTGTAAGACTTCCCTGCTTTTATACTCCATCCCCTTTGCAATAAAGGCCAAAATTCCATTGGCTTTCCTGGTCACTTGCTGTACTTGCATACTAACCTTTTATGTTTCATGCACCAGGACCCACAAGTCCCGCTGTACTGCAGCACTTTGCAATTTTTCTTCATTTAAATAATAACTTGCTCTTCGACACTTTCCAACATTATACTCCATCTGCCAATTTTTGCCCACTCACTTAGCCTGTCTATGTCCTTTTACAGGTTTTTTGTGTCCTCCTCACACATTGCTTTTCCTCCCATCTTTGTATCATCAGCAAACTTGGCTACTTTACACTCGGTCCCTTCACCCAAGTCGTTAATATAGATTGTAAATAGTTGGGGTCCCAGCACTGAACCCTACGGCACCCCCCAACCCGAGAATGAACTATTTATCCCGACTCTCTATTTTCTGTTAGTTAGCCAATCCTCTATCTATGCTAATATATTACCCCCAACCCCGTGAACTTTTATCTTGTACAGTAATCTTTTATGTGGCACCTTATCAAATGCCTTCTCGAAGTCAAAATACACCACATCCACTGGTTCCCCTTTATCCATCCTGTTCGTTATATCCTCAAAGAATTCTAATACATTTGTCAAACATTACTTCCCCTTCATAAATCCATGCTGAATCTGCCTGGCTAAATTATGGTTTTCCAAATGTCTTGCTGCTGCTTCTTTAATAATGGACTCCAACATTTTCCCAACCACAGATGTTAGGCTAACTGGTCTATAGTTTCCTGCTTTTTGTCTGCCTCCGTTTTTAAATAGGGGCATTACATTTGCAGTTTTCCAATCTGTTGGGACCTTCCCAGAATCCAGGGAACTTTGGTAAATTACAACCAATGCATCCACTATCCCTGCCGCTACTTCTCCTAAGATAATACATGCAAGTACCACCTCCTTAGTGATTATGTTAAGTTCCTCCCCGCCTATAGCCCCTTGACTATCCACTGTTGCATGATGTAAACCTCGATATTGGGAGGTTCTTCTTTCCCCAGACTCTGGAATACGTTGTTTACTAGTGTGGTGTGTGCTGACTCTCTGAAGTGGGAGCTGGACGGGTTCTTGGCCAGGGCAGAGATCGCATCATATGGAAGGCATGTGGATTAATATATAGAAACATAGAAACATAGAAAATAGGTGCAGGAGCAGGCCATTCAGCCCTTCTAGCCTGCACCGCCAATCAATGAGTTCATGGCTGAACATGAAACTTCAGTACCCCCTTCCTGCTTTCTCGCCATAACCCTTGATCCCCCGAGTAGTAAGGACTTCATCTATAGCATTGAGGCATTCCTGGATGGAAGTGGAGGCAAAGCTTGAAGCAGCAGCTGCTCAGTACTCCCAAACTGTGCCAGTCCCTTGCTGCCACAACTTTTGTCAGTCCCTCTCCAATTGTGTCACTTCCTTTTATTGTCCTGATCCGCATAAATTCCACTTCATTCTTCATTCCCAATGCTTCCTGCTCCCAGCTAAATCTTCACCTGTCAATAAAGTTACTACCTTTGGCACATTACCATTTGCACCAATTGTTACCAATTAAAACTACCAACATACAAAAATGCAGATGTCCGAGCAGCAGATGGTAGAGCTGTCTCTTTGAAGACTCCATTCTCGGCAAAGACACATTCCCACAGTCATTGCCAGTTGACAATGCTTGCATACATGATTTCTGGTATCTTGTGGATATGGGCAATCGGCAACACTGCATGTGGTCATGACCTCATTCATGTAGTACCACTGAAAACATGATGTACTGTGATTAGTATACTCTCAAGGAAGCATTCTTTATTACGGTTAGTATTAATGAAATACTAATGTCAGTTGTGGCTCAGTACACTCTCACCTCTGGGTCAGAAGGTTGTGGGCTCAAGGCCCACTCCAGGGACTTGAACACAAAAAAAAAGTCTAGGCTGACACTCCAGTGCAATGCTGAGGGAGTGCTGCACTGTCGGAGGTGCCGTCTTTCAGATGAGACACTAAACCGAGACCCTGTCTGCTCTCTCAGGTGGATGTAAAAGATCCCATGGCACTATTTCGAAGAAGATCAGGGGAGTTATCCCTCGTGTCCTGGCCAATATTTATCCCTCAATCAACATAACAAAAACAGATTATCTGGTCATTATCACATTGCTGTTTGTGGGAGCTTGCTTGTGCGCAAAATGGCTGCCACGTTTCCTACATTACGATAGTGACTACACTTCAAAAGTACTTCATTGGCTGTAAAGCGCTTCGAGACATCTGGTGGTTGTGAAAGGTGCTATATAAATCCAATGGGCGGAAGATACCTCCCCAGGAGATCAACACAGCCTGATTGCACATTGCACAGGAGGACACAAGCAGGGGTGTCTTCAGGAGGACCAGGCTGCAGTGGTGCATCATGTGCATCATGTAGCAGCCAGGGTGTACAGCATTAGGTGATGTAAATCTGGGCACGTCGAGGCCATTGCTGGCGACCCGGGCAGCAATGTGGTCGGGTGCTGATACCCTGTGTCTTATTGATTTCCCTCTTGTTGCGTTGATTGCGGAGAAGGTTGGTGTTGTTGGTGCTACTGGTGTGCCTGGTGCTGTTGGTGTTGGGGCTGATTGTGGTGGGATTCTGAGGATCAAGGCGATATCGTTTTCAGGGCATGGATGCTAATGTAATAGATGGCAGCTGAAGTAGAGATGACAGAAACAATATGTCAATGGTGAGAGAGGCTGTACCAATGAGATGACAATGAGAGATTGCTCCAAACACTTGTAACCTGCATAAAGATCAATGTGCCTTCCACATGCAGTAAGCAACAGCTTTTGATCTTGGAAAGTGAACAGCTGTGAGATGAGAGCTTTTATAGCACAGTTGCAGCTGTCAAATAAAGAAATGAATTCATGGTCACACAACTCCTGATGTCTCCGAGCTGCGTAAATCCCCATGGACAACATGCGAAAGTGCAGCACAAAATTATTTTTCAGAGGCTCTTATCAAGGTCATAATGACCTAAATTGCTTGCCCCGCCACTGCATGTTGGATCTGTTCAGCGTTAATCGACCTGACACCTGGGAAAGTAGCAAGGTGGCGGGATGACAGCGGGGGTCTCAACCCATCACCCATCCTGACCACTGAGTGCCGGCAAATTTACGGCTTGCGTGTCTCAGTGAGGATTCTTCAATCTGATTCGTTGAAGAACACACTGTTGCTTGACCTGCTCAGTATCCGGTAATCAGTATCTGCTGATGCACAGAGTGGTCTTCACAAAGTTTTCTTAAACGGAGTGCTTCTAAACAAAGTGTTAAAGTTGGGAATTTGGAGCGAATGGGAATTTAGAGCAGCGTGGGGGTGTTGCTTTTTGCCTCCAATACTTGTAGTGCTTTTTGCTACAGGTAAATATTGAATTGAATCTACCTATAACTTAAACTAGATCGAGTAATTAGTTTAAAAAACTAAACTATAAGCTAAGTTAATTAAACACATTAATGACTGGAAATTCAGTTGTGGCCATTTTGAGGCATTATTCATGTTGGGGGTTAAGTATAGCGTCCTCTAAAAGTTTGCGCCTCCTACCAGGAAATTTGTTTGAAATGCAGTAATAGGGAAAGGAAGTGCTAAATCAAACGTTCCATACCTGTGCTCGGGCGCTCCAACTAAAAAGCTCCATGCTAAAATGGAAGGCGAAATGTGCATGCTCCAAGGCCCGCGATAGATCCTGGGCACAGCCGATTCTTAAAGGCACGGCACTATAAGTTTGCGCATGCACAGTTCCAACTGTGCACTCTGAGTAGAACGGGAAAATGAAGGAGCAGAAAGGTCGCCAGTGTGCACGCCACTTCTCAGCCACGGCCACTGAGGCGTTGACAGAGGCTGTTGAAAGCAGGTGGCATGTGTTGCAGCTTCCCAGAGGAAGGACGCCCGTCGCACAAGTTTATCGCAGGCTTTGGGGGGAGGTGGCCCAGGAAATCTCAGCAAGAGACAAGGTGCCGTGAAATGCAACACAATGTCAGATCAAGTTCCACGACCTCAGGAGGATTGTCAGGGTGAGTATCCTTTATATTAATGCACCAATGCCATGATGTGAATCTCACTGTCTCACACAATATAAAGTCTTTGCCCCTTTTCTACGTGTTCCAGGCCATGGTTTTAGTTGGTGAAGCCACCTGAAAAATGAAGGCTCAGTTCACCAGCCATGCCCTATGCATACAAGCGTTGCACACCATCTTGTTCTCTACTCACCCCTCCTCGCACTACCCTTCCACTCCTGATATGCGTTTGCAAAACGTCGGCCTGATCCGTAATCCTAGATGGCTCTCACCTCATCCCACTGTTCCCACATGCACTGTGCGCAGCCACGCAGATTCTAATGGACATGTTAACACTTCCAGACAGTCAGAGCTACTCTACTATGGAAGGCACGTGTGCCACACGATGAGCTGCACAATCTCTCACACCTTTTTCTTATTGCAGGCGAAATTGGCTCATAAGCAGCGCTCCAGAGGAGATGAGCCTGATCTACAGGACTTCAGTCAGGTCCAGGAGCAAGTGTCCGTCCTCCTGGGCACACCAGTTGGCGCAGTGGGGGGCAGCGAGGCAGGGCCCCCTATGGGTAGTGACGGTATGTGAATGGCGTTTGCAATTTACGTGAGTTCCTTGACCCTTGATATCAATTGGCCTACCCCCTTTACATATAAATGTCCAATGCCACTTTCCTCTTATTTCCCTGCCTCCTCCCCTGCTGCTAACCAGACATCTGTTGTTTTGTGCTTACAGATGATGAGCCAGAAGCCTGCCCCTGATCCATCTACATCAGCTGACAAGGGAAATGATGAGGGAGGGTGTTATGTATGGAGAAAGAGTCAGACTGAACACTGTGAGCTCAAAGTAAAGTGTGACAGTCGTTTATTGCAGGCCTCCAGAGTGCCTCTCCAACCTGTGAGGCCTCCTTAAATACCTGTGCCCCCAAGGGATTGTGGGATCCAGTGGGACTCCAGGGGATGAGCCCTCTGGTGGCTTTACAGAGTAAATACAACTTTACATATATAACAACACTCCCCCCCCCGCCCCCCCCCCCCCCCCGCCGCCACCGCACCCCCAAAGTCAATAGTGTAACTATTTACAATGTGAGTCGATCTGGGGCCCTTCTTGCCTTGGTTGATCGTCTCGGTGTGAAAGCTGATAGTGTTGGATCATTTGTTGAGCCCCCGCTGGCTGTTGTGCAGCTGGCCTTGTTGGGCTACCTGGTGTGTTGGGTCCTGCAGGGCTGCTGTGGATGATGGGTTCTGCTTCGTGGTCAACCGTGGTGCCGGTTGACACTGGTGTGTATGTTGGGGGATCAAAGTAGGTAGGGTCCAAGGTGGGTTGCTCATGATAGTCCGTGAATCTGAGTTTGATTTGGTCCAAGTGTTTCCGGTGAATGAGTCCATTTGAAAATTTGACCCGAAACACCCTGCTCCCCTCTTTGGCTACGACAGTGCCGGGAAGCCACTTGGGACCTTGTCCAAAATTCAATACAAATACAGGATCATTGATTTCAATCACATGACACATTTGCGCTATCATGGTATGTACTTTGTTGAAGCCGCCTGCTCTCTACATGTTCATGTAGATCAGGGTGAAATAACGAGAGCCTTGCCTTAAGTATTCTTTTCATGAGCAGTTCAGCAGGTGGGATCCCAGTGAGTGAGTGGGGTCTCGTGCGGTAGCTAAGCAGGACTCGGGATAGGCAAGTCTGCAGTGAGCCTTCAGTTACCCTCTTCAAGCCTTGCTTGATGGTTTGCACTGCTCTCTCTGCCTGACCATTGGACACTGGTTGAAACGGAGCAGATGTGACAAGTTTGATCTCGTTATGGGTCATGAATTCTTTGAACTCAGCACTTGTAAAACATGGCCCATTGTCGCTCACCAGGACATTGGGTAGGCTGTGTGTGCCAAACATGGCCTGCAGGCTTTCAGTAGTGGCAGCGGACGTGCGAGTCGACATTATCTCACATTCAATCCACTTGGAGTACGCGTCGACAACCACAAGGAACATTTTCCCCAAGAACGGACCTGAATAGTCGATGTGTACCCTAGACCATGGTTTGGAGGGCCAAGACCATAAACTAAGCGGCGCCTCTCTGGGTACTTTGCTTAACTGCGAGCATGCATTACATCTGTGAACACAGGTCTCTAAGTCCGCATCGATACCGGGCCACCACACGTGGGATCTGCTATCGCTTTCATCATTACGATGCCTGGGTGGGTACTGTGGGGGTCATTGATGAAGGTGTCTCTGCCCTTCTTGGGAACCAGTACACGATAGCTCCACAGAAGGCAGTCTGCCTGTATAGACATTTCATCTTTGCGCCACTGGAACAGCTTTATCTCTTCCTGCATTTCCACTGGGACACTGGACCAGCTCCTGTGAAGCACACAGCTTTTGACTAGGGATAAAAAGGGGTCCTGACTCGTCTAGGTTTTGATCTGCCAGGCAGTGATGGGTGATTGCTCATTCTCAAATGCTTCCATGACCATGACTAAATCTGTGGGCTGCGCCATTTCCACCCCGTGGTGGGCAATTGCAGCCAACTGAGAGCAATGGCGCAGTTTTCTGTTCCTGGCCTGTGGCGGATGGTGTAGTTGTATGCGGACAACATGAGCGGCCATCTCTGGATGTGGGCCGATACGTTAGTATTTATCCCTTTACTCTCGGAAAACAGGAATATGAGTGGCTCATGGTCAGTTTCCAATTCGAATTTTAGCCCAAACCGGTATTGATGCATTTTCTTTACCCCATAGACACACGCTAACGCATCTTTCTCAATCATGCTGTAGGTTCTCTCAGCCTTAGACAGACTCCTGGATGCATAAGCAACCGGTTGCAGTTTCCCAAAATCATGAACTTGTTGCAATACACATCCGATGCCATATGATGACGCATCACATGCTAGTACCAAATGCTTACATGGATCATACAACACAAGCAATTTGTTTGAGCATAACAATTTTCTCGTTTTTACAAAGGCATTTTCATGGCTTTTGCCCCAAACCCATTCGTGCCCTTTTCGTAGTAAGACATGCAGTGGTTCTAACAATGTGCTGAGACCCGGTAAGAAGTTACCAAAGTAGTTCAGGAGTCCCAGAAATGACCGCTGTTCCGTCACGTTCTGTGGCCTCGGTGCGTTCTCGATCTTCGCATTGGTGGACCTGACGCCATCCGCCGCAATCCTCCTTCCCAAGAACTCCACTTCAGGCGCCAGGAAAACACACCTCGAGCATTTTAACCTGAGCCCCACGTGGTTGAGTCGACTAAGTACCTCCTCCAGGTTCTGCAGATGCTCGACTGTGTTCCGACCTGTGACCAAGATGTCGTCCTGGAAGACCATGCTATGCGGGACCGACTTCAGTAAACTTCCATGTTTCTCTGGAATATCGCCGTGGCTGATCGAATTCCAAACGGGCATCTGTTATAAATAAAAAGATTTTTGTGCGTGTTGATGCACGTGAGGCGCTTCGATGGTTCCTCCAGTTCCTGCATCATGTAGGCTGAAGTCAGATCCCGCTTCGTGAACGTCTTTCCTCCTGCCAGCGTTGCAAAGAGGTCGTCGGCCTTTGGTAGTGCGTATTGGTCCTGCAGGGAGAAACGATTAATAGTTACTTTGTAATCACCACAGATTCTGACGGTGCCATCTCCCTTGAGGACAGGAACGATCAGGCTGTCCCACTCATTGAATTCGATCGGTGAAATGATGTCCTCTCTTTGCAGCCAGTCTAGCTCGATCTCTACCCTTTCTCTTATCATGTACGGAATTGCTCTTGCCTTGTGATGGATGGGTCGTGCCCCCGGAATTAGGTGGATCTGCAGTTTTGCTCCTTGGAATTTCCCGATGCCTGGTTCGAACAGCGAAGGAAATTTGTTTAAGACCTGGGCACACGAAGTGTCATCAGCGGGCGATAGTGCTCGGACGTCGTCCCAGTTTCAGCGTATCTTTCTCAGCCAGCTCCTGCCGAGCAGCGTGGGACCATCGCCGGATACCATCCAGAGTGGTAGCTTGTGCACCTCTCCATCGTAGGAGACTTTTACAGTAGCACTGCCGATTACGGGAATTAGTTCTTTCGTGTAAGTTCTTAGTCTTGTGCGAACTGGAGTTAAGACTGGCCTCGAGGCCTTGTTGCACCACAATCTTTTGAAACTCTTTTTGCCCATGATGGACTGGCTCGTGCCCGTGTCCAGTTCCATTGACACCGGGAGTCCATTTCGTTCAACATTCAGCATTATCGGGGGACAATTTGAAGTGAATGTGTGCACTCCATGTATCTCTGCCTCCTCGGTCTGAGGCTCTGGTTCGTCGTGATCATCCGTGGATCAGTCCTCCTTTGCAACATGGTGGTTTGCAGGTTTAACAGGATTAGCAGCTCGCCTGCACATACGCTGGAGGTGTCCCATTGTTCCACAGCCCTTGCAAACGTACCCTTTGAATCGGCATGAAAGGAAACGATGATCATCCCCGCAGCGCCAACAAGGTGTTAATGGTTTTGCATTCATCACCCTTAATGGTGGACTCTGAGACATCTGCGGACATGCAGCTGCAGGCAAGTGTAACCTGCCCTGTACATTGTGATTTGGAAACAACATCACTTTGTTCACGGTACTTGTAACAGCACTTGTGTGCTGAGAGATTTCCTTAGTATTGTCACTGGTGCAATGAATGCCTGGGCTATCTCTATGGCCTTACTCAAGTTTGGGGTCTCTACAGTCAAAAGTTTGCGAAGTATGGCTTCGTGGCCAATGCCAAGTATGAAAAAGTCTCTGAGCATGTGCTCCAAATGTCCTTCAAATTCCACAATGTCCTGCAAGGTGTCTTAGCTCGGCGACATAACTCGCCACTTCCTGGCCTTCAGACCTTTTGTAAGTGCAGAAACGGTACCTTGCCATCAGAACGTTTTCCTTCGGGTTCAAATGTTCTCGGACCAGTGTGCACAAATTGTCGTATGATGTCTCCGTGGATTTCATTGGAGTGAGCAGATTCTTCATGAGGCCATACGTTGGTGCCCTACAGACGGTGAGGAGGATCGCCCTTCGTTTGGAAGCACTATCTTCCCCATCTAGCTCATTGGCCATGAAGTATTGGTCGAGTTGATCCACAAAAGTTTCCCAATCATCTCCCTCCGAGAATTTCTCCAGGATGCCCACTATTCTCTGCATCTTTGGGTTCACGATCTGTATCTCGTCGCCAGTTGTTATGTATGGAGAAAGAGTCAGACTGAACACTGTGAGCTCAAAGTAAAGTGTGACCTTTGTCTTTTATTGCAGGTCTCCAGAGTCCCTCTCCAACCTTTGAGGCCTCCTTAAATACTTGTGCTCCCAAGGGATTGTGGGATCCCTTGGGACTCCAGGGGATGAGCTCTCTGGTGGCTGTACAGAGTAAATACAAGTTTACATATATAACAGAGGGGATGACAGTTTGGTCACTGAGCGGGACACTCCACAAGCCCACCAAGTGGGGACAACACATCGGTCGAGGACGTTGAAATCCTGGGGTTTGAAGAGTCTGGGGCTCCTGGCCCCAGTGGCCTACAGCAACAGTGAGGGAAGCTTGCAGTCCAGTTCCCCAGAGGGTGAGTCAGCCCAGGATTCCAACGGAGAGACTGGCATACGTGGACCTGGACTTGGAGGTTATGTCCAGGGTGTCCATGCATATGCACCGTGAGTTCCATGGGTGCATTGGAGAAGCTCCCGCAGAGCATGGACGCATTTGCTCTGAGATTGGGGGAGACCGCCTCAAGCATTGCCCGTGCCTCTCAGCTATCCACTGAGCCCATCCTTGTCTACTTACAGAGGGAGATGGACTCAATGGAGCAACAGTGGAGTACCAGGGGGGATGGCGCATGCCATGGTTGATGTGGCAGCAGTTATCGCATCACAGGCCCAAACCACACAAGGACTTTGTGATGTGATGTTGTCAGTGATTGCTGGCATGACCTCGCAGACTGCTGCGTTTCAGGCTCAGTGTGCCATGCACACACTGATTGCTGCCATCCTCTCTGAGTTACCCAGAGTCCAATGGGGAAGTGATGGTGCCGAAGCAAGCCAGCAATGTGTGCTCACACATAATGCTCCGGATGCTGAGGCTCCGCCTCAGATGAGTGGCAGTGGCCCGCTGGAAATGGAAGATACTGTCCTTCCTCAAGATGACAGCATTCTGGCTCCCACCACTGCCACTCCACCTTTACGCCTGTCGCAGTCTACACCCGAGTCATCCGAGACAGCTGCCGCCAATGTTGAGGCATCCTGCGAGGCCATCTATACTGTCTGCCCCACAGACACAGAAGCCCTCAAGCAGCCTTGCTGTAGGCATTGAGGCAGCATTGAGGAGGAACACTAGGCGTGGAAGAGGGGCAAAGGTAAGGGGTGGCAAATGTCAGAGAAAGACTGAGTGAAGACTTTTCCCACTGTAAAAAGAAATTGTTAGTAGAGGGAATCTAATTAATCAAAGGGGACCTAATTAAGTAAAGTTAAAAACCAAAAGCAAGGCTGTGAGAAAAAAAAAATACATGCTATGAACATAGGGAAAATGATAAAATTAGAACTCTCAGGAAGATAAATCAACTTATCACAGTATAAACCAGCCTGTTGGGAAAAATACACTCCAAGGCTAGGTCACATGGGGTGGTAAGAGATTACGGGAAACAAAAGACGATTGAAGAACATCTCAACTGGTTGAAAGCAGTTAGGCCAAGAGGAGATGAGTTCGCAGACATGAGAATGGTGTGGCACATAACTTATCAGATAAAAGGCGCACAGGGGAGGTAACAAAGCTTGCTGTCAATATAATTGTATTAACCAATTAATCATAGTAGGTAGGCGAAAAATTTGTGACGTGGCAGGGAAACAACAAATGGAAAGCCTCCGCGTGGAACTTCATGATTATGTATGTATTTTGACTGTATAAAAACAGTAACCTGACGATTGTTCGGGGTGAACAGCTGGCTTGGGTCACCGAGTTACTGAACTCATATAAAAGCTGTCTCTCCCTCGATCGAGTACTTAATAAACATTCTTTTCTCCAAAACAGACTTGTGTTGAGTATCTTTGTAATACTCCACATCACCCACCATAGGCAGATGTCCTCATCGTGTAAATAATGGCTCTAAATAGGTCGTTGCATTGTTTGACACAACCTATTATTGTGAGTGTCTGTGTCTAACATGCCACATGGATACTGTTGTGGGATAACTAATGGAAGGGGTGTTTTTCCAGACATTGTTTAAGTTCATTGTGTTTGATGGTCTTTCAACGGGACGTTGTATTTTGTTTTGTTACTTGCTGGGTGGGGAGGGGGGTGGGGGGGTTTGGTGATGGTGTTTGAGGTGACTATATTGGTGTCATCAATAACATTTTACTTTGACCATTTTGCATTGGTGTCTTGTGTCTGACTGTGGACTTTAATGGAGATGTGCCATTATCGTGGCACATACCACGGTCAGTATTAGCTGCATCCCTCAGCTTCCTCCATACAAGAGAACCGATGAATTATGAGCCGTAGACGTGTGGCTCTTGCACCGGCAGCATTGTCATGCTGCCTCCACCGTGGATGATGCTCCTCCTGGTGTGGATGGCCATTTGGGGCCTCACCAGGCTCATGTTCCTCATCCTCCCCCTCATGATGGCCAAGTTGTGCAGCATGCAGCAAACCAAAATGAATAGTGACACCTGTTGAAGGGAGTATTGAAGGCTGCCACCAGAGTGGTCCAGGCATCGGAAACGCTGCTTGAGCGCCCCTATTGTCTGCTCAATGATGTTGCGGGTTGCCGCATAGTTGTAATTGTAGCGATGCTCCGCTTGTGTGGTGGGATTGCGGTGGGGGGTCATTAGCCAGGTAGCTAGGCCGTATCCTTTGTGCCCAAGCAGCCAGCCGCACCCTTCCTGTGGTGGCCAAAACAATTGTGGCATATTGCTCTCACACAGGATGAAAGCATCATGCGCACTCCTTAGATAGTGAGCATTCATTGCGAGGATGTGCTGCGTGTGGTCGCACACCAGCTGCACATTTAGGGAGTGGTATCCCTTTCAGTTTCTGAATACCTCTGTGTTGTGTAATGGTGCTCGCAAGGCCACGTGTGTGCAGTCAATGGCTCCTTGAACCCTCGGGAAGTCCATAATCCTGCCAAACCCACATGCCCGCTCATTCTGGCTTTCCCTGCTCATTGGGAATGTTATGAAGTCCATTCTGCGGGCGTACAGAGCCTTTGTGATGTGGTGAATGCAACAATATGCAGCATATTGAGAGACGCTGCATATGTCCAGTGCTGCCGGCTGGAAGGAGCCGGAGACAAAAAAGGCCAGCGTCACAGTGACCTTCGCTGCGATGGGCAGCGCAGTCCTGGTGTCGATGTGAGGCTGCAGGTCTTCTCACACACTGCTCCTCAGAGAGGTGGAATTATGAACTTTGCAGCCTGTAAGCTCGTGGGGGGGTAAGGCATCCTGTCCGGACATCTGCGGCCTCTCCTCATTCTTGGTCCTATATAGCCAACAGCCCTTCTAACTTCACGCCACCTAACAAGAGCATGGAGTAGGAGACGCTGACAAACTAATAATGCACCCATTAAATTATTTCACTCAAGTTGTAAGGACCCTGTAATGGTAGATCAATCCTCCGATTTAAAGTCAGAGGCTCACACTGCATGCTCTGTGGAGATGTTGCACTCAATGTGATCTTCGATATATGCTCCTCCTCCCTCCCTTTAACAAGGCTGCAGATAGCGCCAATGGAAACATAGAAACGTAGAAACATAGAAAATAGGTGCAGGAGTAGGCCATTTGGCCCATCGAGCCTGCACCACCTTTCAATAAGATTATGGCTGATCATTCCCTCAGTACCCCTTTCCTGCTTTCTCTCCATACTCCTTGATCCCTTTAGCCATAAGGGCCACATCTAACTCCCTCTTGAATACATCCAATGAACTGGCATTAACAACTCTCTGCGGCAGGGAATTCCACAGGTTAACAACTCTCTGAGTGAAGAAGTTTCTCCTCATCTCAGTCCTAAATGGCCTACCTCTTATCCTAAGACTATGTCCCCTGTTTCTGGACTTCCCCAACATAGGGAACATTCTTCCCGCATCTAACCTGTCCAGTCCCATCAGAATCTTACACGTTTCTATGAGATCCCCTCTCATCCTTCTAAACTCCAGTGAATAAAGGCCCAGTTGATCCAGTCTCTCCTCATATGACAGTCCAGCCATCCCGGGAATCAGTCTGGTGAACCTTCGCTGCACTCCCTCAATAGCAAGAACATCCTTCTTCAGATTAGGAGACCAAAACTGAACACAATATTCCAGGTGAGGCCTCACTAAGGCCCTGTACAACTGCAGTAAGACCTCCCTGCTCCTATACTCGAATTCCCTTGCTATGAAGGCCAACATTTCATTTGCCTTCTTCACCGCCTGCTGTACCTGCATGCCAACCTTCAATGACTAATGAACCATGGCACCCATTGCACCTCCCCTTTTCCTAATCTGCCGCCATTCAGATAATATTCTGCCTTTGTGTTTTTGCTCCCAAAGTGGATAACCTCACATTTATCTACATTATACTGCATCTGCCATGCATTTGCCCACTCACCTAACCTGTCTAAGTCACCCTGCTGCCTCTTAGCATCCTCCTCACAGCTCACACCGCCACCCAGTTTAGTGTCATCTGCAAACTTGGAGATATTACACTCAATTCCTTCATCTAAATCGTTAATGTATATTGTAAAGAGCTGGGGTCCCAGCACTGAGCCCTGCGGCACCCCACTAGTCACTGCCTGCCATTCTGAAAAGGAAGGTGGTGCCACCTGGTTTCTCGGGTGTGATTAGGGGCGGATGCTAAATTTTGCGACTGGGGTGCTAGCGGGTCGTTGTACGATGACTGACGTCATGATTTGACTGAAAGTACACAGCGAGGCCGTAGCGTTTTACGCCGTCGCAAAATCAGTACCAAATTTCCCAGTGTGGTGCTGCGAGCTATGCTGCCAGATGGTAAGCAACTTGAGATGCATTACCACCCCTCCAGGGTGCTAACAGAGGCACTAAACAACCGAATTTCCAGCCCATAAACTCCAATTAATTAAATAAAGAAAACAAGGCTTTGTAGGGATGGCAGTGTAGGTAATGTGCCACAACTGCAGCATGTGGGAGTTTGTGGAGAGCATTGCAATCCTGGATGACCACATCTGCAGTAAGTATCTGTATTTCAAAGAACTTCAGCTCCGAGGTGTTGAGTTAATCTATAAGTCAATTACTAATAGAGTAACACATGAAAAAGACAAATGAAAGATAGATGTTCTTACAACACTACACCAACTTGCATTCATATAGTGCCTTTAGCATAGTAAATGTATCAAGGCGCTTCACAGGAGTGTAATCCAACAAAAATTGAAACTGAGCCAAAGAAGGCAATATCAGAACAGGTGACCAAAAGTTTGGTCAAAGAGGTTGGTTGTAAGGAACAGAGGAACAGAGAGAGGTGGTGATGTTTAGGGAAGAAATTCCAGAGTTGGATCCTAAATGGCTGAAGGCATGTCAGCCAATGGTGGGGTGCCGGATTTGTGGATGCACAAGTTACCTGTTAATACTTTTTTATTATACTTCATGGTCATTTAGATAAGCAAATGTAGATCTACATCACAAGCTTAGTGATAGTAGAATCATTAAAATAAAATTCAAACTGCTGTCTCTGACAGTCAATCCATTACACTACCAGCAAGATATGCGAAATATGTAACAGTCACATAATTATTAACACAAATATTCAAGGAAGACTTGTTAAAGGATAATAGATGCTCTTAGAAGATGAAAAATGAAATGTAGAAATGTACAGAAGTGACCATTACAATCCATGGATCCTGTTTCAAAATCTGGACAATAGCACGCCATTCCTGACACTTCCCAATCTCTTTCCACACCAGTAGCCCTGATTTTCTCTAATTAGTAAGTGTAATGGATTTTACCTCCCATCACCTCATAAACACTGACACATTGCTGCTAATGTCAGCTGTTGACCGATCACATAAATGACTTTGCGTGATATTGAAATCAATGGAAATAAAAATCGGGAAAGATGTAAAATGGGCTGTTGGCTCACTATCACCCATTTTACACTATCGCACAATGTCAAAATCTACCCCAATTAATTTTCCTGGAAGATGGGAGGGGCAATCAACTAATAACGCTGCACCTACTATAATAAATATGTCTGATTTATGAAGCAGATCAAGAAGGCAGCTCACTACCACCTTCTCAAGGGCAACTGAGATGGGCAATAAATGCTGGCCGTGCCAGCGACACCCATATCCCAAGAATGAAAAAAAGCCAGGAAAGCTGGATGAGCTAAAAAGTCCTGCCTTATCTCTACCTTTTTATTAATCAAGTGAAGGCATATTGGGAAGTTGGCTGCTGGTCTCATTCAACTCCAATGATTTTCCTTATGTTTAATAAACAATACAAATCTTACTTGCTTGTAAAATAAATCAAAACTACTTGTCAGTCACACAAGGCCAAGGGAACTTAGAAGAAAGTTCTATCCAAATGCCTGGGGACATATAATAGAGAAGGACAATATATGAAACCTCTGCAGTGAGTCTAGATTAAACATTTTTATTAAAAGAGAAGCCAACACTCGGTAAGCAATTTCAATTTTAAGTTATGGTATGTTGAGATGTGTTGCATATATATTTTTTCCTCTAGAATTGTTTTGTAAAATATCTCTTTGACAGGTCCTCAGCAGAGCCCAGCAAATGGTAATAGGCTGTGTGCAAATCGTAGATGAATGTTCTTGCTTAAATCTGCCATAAAGATTTGCTTAGAGTATTTCTTTAGTCTTGGTACCATCCTGGTAAATCTGCGCTGCACCCCTCTAAGACAATTATTCTTTCATAACTGAAGGCAATACTCTAACCAGAGCTTCATACAACTGTAGCACAACTTTCACCTTTTTGTATTCCAGCTCCCTTTGAGATAAATGCTAACACACTGTTAGCCTTTTGTTATGTATGCAATAAAGGTTCAAACTGAGTACTGTTTAACTAAGCAAGGTACAACCTTGACTCTGCTTTATTTAGGCCCAAAGTGCCTGATTCTCAAAATGGCTGGCCTTTTATACCTGAGCAACACCATGTCGCCATCTGGTGGCTACAAACAGAATGTACATAGAAACATAGAAACATAGAAAATAGGTGCAGGAGTAGGCCATTCGGCCCTTCTAGCCTGCACCGCCATTCAATGAGTTCATGGCTGAACATTCAACTTCAGTACCCCATTCCTGCTTTCTCGCCATACCCCTTGATCCCCCTAGCAGTAAGGACCTCATCTAACTCCTTTTTGAATATATTTAGTGAATTGGCCTCAACAACTTTCTGTGGTAGAGAATTCCACAGGTTCACCACTCTCTGGGTGAAGAAGTTCCTCCGCATCTCGGTCCTAAATGGCTTACCCCTTATCCTTAGACTGTGACCCCTGGTTCTGGACTTCCCCAACATTGGGAACATTCTTCCTGCATCTAACCTGTCTAACCCCGTCAGAATTTTATATGTTTCTATGAGGTCCCCTCTCATTCTTCTGAACTCCAGTGAATACAAGCCCAGTTGATCCAGTCTTTCTTGATAGGTCAGTCCCGCCATCCCGGGAATCAGTCTGGTGAACCTTCGCTGCACTCCCTCAATAGCAAGAATGTCCTTCCTCAGGTTAGGAGACCAAAACTGTACACAATACTCCAGGTGTGGCCTCACCAATGCCCTGTACAACTGTAGCAACACCTCCCTGCCCCTGTACTCAAATCCCCTTGCTATGAAGGCCAACATGCCATTTGCTTTCTTAACCGCCTGCTGCACCTGCATGCCAACCTTCAATGACTGATGTACCATGACACCCAGGTCTCTTTGCACCTCCCCTTTTCCTAATCTGTCACCATTCAGATAATAGTCTGTCTCTCTGTTTTTACCACCAAAGTGGATAACCTCACATTTATCCACATTATACTTCATCTGCCATGCATTTGCCCACTCACCTAACCTATCCAAGTCACTCTGCAGCCTCACAGCATCCTCCTCGCAGCTCACACTGCCACCCAACTTAGTGTCATCCGCAAATTTGGAGATACTACATTTAATCCCCTCATCTAAATCATTAATGTACAGTGTAAACAGCTGGGGCCCCAGCACAGAACCTTGCGGTACCCCACTAGTCACTGCCTGCCATTCTGAAAAGTACCCATTTACTCCTACTCTTTGCTTCCTGTCTGACAACCAGTTCTCAATCCATGTCAGTACACTACCCCCATACATAGAAACATAGAAATTAGGTGCAGGAGCCGGCCATTCGGCCCCTTGAGCCTGCACCGCCATTCAATAAGATCATGGCTGATCATTCATACATGACAATACCCCCCTCTGAGATCTTATCACAGTTTTTCACAGGTTGAGACTAATATGTCTCTACTTATCTGTAGAATAACTCCAAGAGGCCTAGTGCTGTGCTTGAATTGCTGTGACCTTGGTCTCTTTATTGTAACTCAGAATGAGGCAGCAATGTGATGACCAGCCTTTTATGCAGCTCCTGCCTGGGCCTCCCACAGTTGCACCCTCTAGTGGTACCAGCATAGTGTATATAGAGTATACATATATGACAACATTCCCCCCCCAAAGTCTTTGATGCGAGTTAGTTACAGGTTGAGGCGATCCGGAACTCTGCGCTCTCTGGTTGATCGTCTGAGTGTCACTTCAGACATGGGTGGTGGGATCATCCTCGTGGTTGGCAGCTAGGTCTGTTGCTGAATGGATGTGTGTCGGTGGATCGCTGAAGGTAAGGTCCTCTTCCAGTAGTTCCTGTAAATCGCAATTTGGTCTGGTCCAAGTGTTTTCTGCACGTTTCTCCGTTAAGCAGTTCGACAAAAAACACTCTATTCCCTTCCTTGGCTAAAACAGTGCTAGCGACCCATTTGGGGCCATGGCCATGATTCAGCACAAACACTGGGTCGTTTACAGTGATGTCGCGTGATACAGCCGCGCGATCATGGTACATGTTTTGCTGATAATGCCTGGTTTCCACCTGATCGTTGAGGTCAGGGTGGACTAAGGAGAGCCTGGTTTTGAGTGCATGTTTCATTAATAACTCCGCAGGTGGGATCCCGGTAAGCGAGTGGGGTCGTGTCCTGTAATTGATCAGCACCCAGGATAGGCGGGTTTGTAAGGAGCCTTCCGTGATGCGTTTCAAGCTTAGTTTTATAGTTTGGACTGCCCACTCCGCTTGGCCGTTGGATGCGGGCTTGAACAGGGCAGACCTGACATGCTTGATGCCATTGCGGGTCATGAATTCATTGAATTCAGAGCTGGTGAAACACAGACCATTGTCGCTGACTAGAATGTCGGGCAAGCCATGGCCCTGAGGCTTTCAATGGTGGTGGTGGATGTGCTGGATTCCATTATTACACATTCAATCCACTTAGAGCAGGCATCCATTACAACGAAGAACATTTTTCCTAGAAAGGGGCCCGCATAATCTACGTGGATCCTGGACCAAGGTTTTGAGGACCAGGACCACAGACTAAGTGGAGCCTCCCTGGGGGCATTGCTCAATTGTGAGTAAGTGTTACACTGGCGCTCGCACGACTCCAAGTCTGAGTCAATGCCGGGTCACCAGACGCGGGACCTGGCGATAGCCTTCATCATGACTATGCCTGGGTGGGCACTGTGTAGGTCGCGTATGAAGGTTGCCCTGCCTTTTTTTGGGCAGGATGACGCGGTTGCCCCATAAGAGGCAATCTGATTGGATGGACATTTCGTGTTTACGACGGTGAAACAGCTTTATCTCATCTTGCATTTCTTTTGGGACTGCTGACCCTCCCCCATTGAGGACGCAACGTTTTACAAGAGATAACACGGGGTACAGGTTAGTCCAGGTCCTGATCTGGCGGGCCGTTACGGGTGATCCTTCACTTTCGAAGATGTCCATGATCAGGCACAGGTCTGCAGGCTGCGCCATTTCCACCCCGGTGGTGGGCAACGGTAGCCGGCTGAGGTAATCGGCACAGTTCTCAGTGCCTGGCCTGTGGCGGATCGTATAATTGTAGGCCGACAGTGTTGGTGCCCATCTTTGGATTCGAGACGAAGCATTGGTGTTTATGCCTTTGCTTTCCGAAAACAGTGAGATTAGGGGCTTGTGGTCAGTTTCTAACTCGAACCTGAATCCGAACAAATACTGGTGCATTTTTATTACCCCATAGATACAGACCAAAACCTCCTTCTCGACCATACTGTGGGCTCTTTCGGCCTTGGATAGCCTTCTAGACGCATATGTAACCGTTGGAGTTTGCCCACTACATTTGCTTGCTGTAAAACACACCTGACACCGTACGACGACACGTCACTTGCTAAAACTAGACGTTTGCCGGGGTCATACAATACAAGCAACTTGTTTGAACACAGCAAGTTTCTGGCCTTTTTGAAGGCAGCCTCTTGATTTTGACCCCAAACCCAGTCGCCTCCCTTGTGTAGCAACTTGTGCAACGGTTTGAGCAAGGTGCTCAACCCTGGAAGAAAGTTACCGAAATAGTTGAGGAGTCCCAGGAATGAGCGCAGCTCTGTTACGTTTCGTGGTCTGGGCGCATTCTTGATGACCTCTGTCTTCGAGTCCATGGGCCTGATGCAGTCTGCCACAATCTTCCTCCCCAGGAATTCTACCTCTGGCGCCAGGAAGGCACACTTGGATCGTTTCAACTGGAGTCTGACTCTGTTTAGTCGACTTAAAACCTCTTGCAGCTTGTGCAGGTTTTCGGTGGTGTCGCGACCAGTGATTAGGATGTCATCCTGAAATACAACGGTGCGTGGAACCGATTTCAACAGAGTCTCCATGTTCCTTTGGAAGATGGCTGCATCCGAGCGGATCTCGAACGTGCACCTGTGATACAAAAACAGTCCCCTGTGTGTGTTAATGCACGTTAATTTTTTCGACGACTCAGCCAGCTCCTGGATCATGTAAGCGGAGGTTAGATCCAGCTTGGTGAATGCCTTTCCCCTGCGAATGACACAAAGAGATCATTGGCATTGGGTAATGGGTACTGGTCCTGTAATGAAACTCGGTTGATCGTTACCTTGTAGTCGCCGCAGATTCTAACCGTGTCATCGCTCTGAAGTACCAGAACAATTGGGTTGGCCCACTCGTTGAATTCGACTGGTGATATGATTCCCTCGCGTTGAAGTCTGTCCAATTTTATCTCCACTTTCTCCCTCATCATGTAAGGGATTGCTCGAGCCTTGTGATGAACAGGCCGTGCCTCGGGAACCAAGTGGATCTGCACTTTGGCGCCTGTGAATTTGCCAATGACTGGTTCAAATAGGGATGGGAACTTGCTCAGCACTTAAGCACAGGAAGAATCTTCCCAGTTCCACCGAATCTTCCCCATCCAGCTTCTGCCATGCGGCGTTGGCTTGTCGCCTGGTACAACCCACAGTGGCAATTCGTGTATCTCTCCATCATAGGATACCTTTACATTCGCATTGCTAATAACTTGGATCAGTTCCATGGTGTAAGTGCGCAACTTTGTCTGTATCAGGCTCAGCTTGTGTAAAGTCCTGTCTCCTCAGTACAGATTCATATGAGGCATGTAGTGAAGTCAAGGTCACTCTGGACCTGCACCTTTATTTCACAGCTCTGGAATGCCGCACTTGCCTGAGACCTGTCCTTATATACCTGTCTCTTGCAAGTGCACCCCTGGTGGTAAGGTATGCTGGTGGTTACAGGTCATATCTTATTACAGTCATGTATAGCATGTTAGGATACAGTTATATATAATAATGTAAGATACATGACATCACCCTCCCCCAAGGTCTTATTGTCTTTATAGGTTCAGTCTCTCAGGTGGTCTACGCTCTCGCGTGGAGCGTCTGAGTTGTGGTTCAGTTGTTTGCCTTGGTGTCTGTTTTCCTTTGGGTGTGGTTGCTGGTATCTCGCCTGGGCTGTCTGTTTCGATTGGTGTGATTGTTGTTGACTCGCCTGGGCTGTCTGTTGGGATTGCCCTTTCCTCAGGTTGTTCCCTCTGTCTGTCCACCAGGTGTGGTGCGAGTTCCACATTGTAGTCTGCCTCTGGCTCCGCAGTTGGTAAATCTGCTTTTCACTTGGTCTACATGCCTCCGGCAGGTTTTGCCATTGTCCATTTGTACAACCAGTAGCCTGTTTCCTTCCTTGCCCATTACTGTCCCTGCAAGCCATTTGGGACCCCTGCCATAGTTTAGTACAAACACTTTGTCCCCTATCTCATTCCATCACCCCCTCGAATTTTTTCATGGTACTCAGTCAGCTTACGGCGCTTTGCCTCGATTTTGTGCATGTCTGGGAGGATTAATGAGAGCCTTGTTTTTAAAGTCCTTTTCATCAACAGTTGCGCGGGGGGGATCCCAGTCAATGAGTGCGGACGAGATCTGTATGTCAGCAGTAGTCGCGACAGGTGACCCTGCAGCATGGGACCTTGGAATTTAAGCATGCCTTGTTTAATGATTTGCACTGCTCTCTCCGCCTGGCCGTTGGAGGCCGGCTTGAACGGTGCCGTCTTGACGTGATTTATGCCGTGGTCAATTATAAAGTCTTGGAATTCTGCGCTGGTGAAGCATGGACTATTGTCACTGACCAAGATGTCAGGAATTCCGTGCGTTGCAAACATGGTTGCGAGGCTCTCCACAGTGGTGGAGGTTGTGCTCGAGTTTAAAATGGTGCATTCGATCCACTTTGAAAATGCATCGACAACTACGAGGAACATTTTGGCCATGAATGGGCCCGCATAGTCTACGTGCACCCACGACCACGGTTTGGTAGGCCAGGGCCAGGGGCTCAGTGGAGCCTCCCTGGGGGCATTGCTGAGTTGGGCACAAATGATGCACCTTCGGACGCAGAGCTCCAAGTCCGCGTTAATACCAGGCCACCAGACGTGGGATCTGGCTATGGCCTTCATGAGAACGATCCCCGGGTGCTCTCGGTGGAGCTCCCGGATAAATGCCTCTCTGCCTCGCAGAGGCATGACTACTCGGCTGCCCCACATCAGGCAGTCTGCTTGTAGTGATAGCTCATGCATGCGCCTGTGAAAGGGTTTTAATTCCTCGGGGCAGGCATCGCGAGGCTCTGCCCAGTCACCGGTTAGGACACATCTTTTTACTAAGGATAATATGGGGTCGCTGGCCATCCAGGCTCTGATTTGGCGAGATGTCATGGGTGAACCTGTAGACTCAAAGGCATTGATTGCCATGACTATCTCACAGTCCTGTTCGTCAGACCCTTCCATGGTCGCCAGGGGTAGCCTGCTGAGCACGTCAGCACAGTTGTCTGTGCCTGGTCTGTGCCTTATGGTATAGTCGTAGGACGCCAGCATGAGTGCCCACCGTTGAATTCGCGCCGAGGCGTTGCCGTTTATTGCCTTGCTCTTGGATAGGAGTGATGTGAGGGGTTTCTAATGTGAACTTGGCCCTGAAAAGGTATTGGTGCATCTTTTTGACACCATACACGCACGCGAGCGCCTCCTTCTCTACCATTCCGTACCCGCGCTCCGCCCGCGAAAGTGACCTGGAGGCATAAGCTATGGGTTGTAATTTGCCCACACTATTGACATGTTGGAAAACGCACCTGACCCCATACGCTGACGCATCACATGTGAGAACTAGCTTTTTACCTGGGTCAAAGAAAGTCAAAACACTGTTGGAACACAGAAGGTTGCGTGTCTTATTGAAGGCGCGTTCCTGGGCGTCCCCCCAAAACCAATCACACCCCTTCCTGAGCAGCACGTGGAGAGACTCCAGCAGCGTGCTTAAGTTCTGCATAAAGTTTCCAAAGTAATTGAGTTCTGAGACATTCCGGGGCCTGGGTGCCAGGCGAATTGCTTCTGTTTTGGACTCTGTTGGGCAGATTCCATCAGCGGCAATCCTTCTGCCCAAAAATTCAACCTTGGGTGCAAGAAACAGGCACTTAGATTTCTTGACTCATAGGCCTACCTGATCCAACCGCTTTAGTACTTCCTCCAAATTGCAGAGATGGGAGTCAGTTTCCCTGCCCGTGATAAGTCTGTCTCTTTTATGCGGCCACAGTTGTTCAAATTGTTGAGCGCCCATGAGAGATTGACTCGCTCCCGTATCCAGCTCCATGTTGACAGATATCCCGTTGAGTAAGACCCTCATCATTATAGGAGGCATCCAGTTGTAGGAGCAGCTGCCATTTATCGTGTTGACCCGCTGTACACCGGTGTCCCGGGTACTGTCCCCACCATCTTCTGGTCCGCTTTCCGAACCATCTGATTCGTATACCAGCCGAGCTGCCTTTTTTTTGCACATGCGGGCCAAATGCCCTGTATATTCGCAATTTCTGCAAACAGCCTGCTGAAATCGACATCCCTTTGACGAGTGCCCACCCCCACACCTCCAGCACAGACCTGTTCCATTGTTCAAAGAGTTCCCAAAAAATGAACTGCGTCTGGCTGATCTCTCTTGAGCTTCTCTCAGTTTGTAGTTGATTGCTCGCATTGTGAGTTGATGAGGTGTGAACGGCCGTTCCTGTGGCCCTTGATGGCTTCTGCCTGCTATCGAGAGCCTGTTCTCCCGGTTTTGTCTGTGTGTGGGGGTAGCAGCTTGTTTCGTGCTGTGAACTTCTTCTTCCGATATTTCGTTAATTGTCATACCTGCATTGTAAATCAACCTCGTTTCTTCTTCCCTTACCAAGAATGTCTGTGCAACCAGTGCTGCTGCCTCTAAGGGCAGGTTCTTGGTCTCTATGAGCTTTCGGAATATGCCTGCGTGGCCTATTCCTTCAATGAAAAAGTCTCTCAGCATTTCTCTCCTCAGTTTATCGGAGAACTCACATAAACTAGCCAACCTCCGAAGTTCCGCCACGAATTCGGGTATGCTCTGGCCCACACAGCGTCTGTAGTTGTAGAACCTGTGTCTGGCCATGTGTAGGCTGCTCGCTGGCTTCAGGTGGTCTCTTACCAGTGTGCTCAATTCTTCAAACGACTTGCTTGCTGGTTTCTCGGGTGCCAACAGATCCTTCATTAAAGCGTATGTTTTCGAGCCTCAGCTGGTCAAGAGATGGGCTCTTCTCTTGTCTGCCTTATCGTCGCCTAACCAGTCTTTGGTTACAAAGCTTTGCTGGAGCCTTTCTATAAAGTCCTCCCAATTGTCTCCCGCTTTGTACTTTTCATCTGATCCGTTGTTCGCCATTCTGTGGATTCTGTAATCCCGTAACCCGTCGCCACTGTAAAGTCCTGTCCCTTCAGTACAGATTCACACGAGGCATGTAGTGAAGTCAAGGTCACTCTGGAACTGCACCTTTATTTCACAGCTTTGGAATGCTGCACTTGCCTGAGACCTGTCCTTATATACCTGTCTCTTGCAAGTGCACCCCTGGTGGTCAGGTATGCTGGTGGTTACAGGTCATATCTTATTACAGTCATGTATAGCATGTTAGGATACAGTTATATATAATAATGTAAGATACATGACAGCTTGGGTCTTTGTTCGTTGTTGCCCCACAGCCTCTCAAATGCCTTCTGGCTCATAAGTGACTGACTCACCCTCGTGTCCAACTCCATGGAAACAGGAATGCCATTTATCTTGACTTTCATCATCATGGGGTGACTTTTGGTAGTGAAGGTGTGCACCCCGTGCACTGCTTCCTTGGGCTGAGTCGTCTATTTAGCTTGTACTTTATGATCCTCGCTGGATCGGAAACCTCCTGCCGACTCCTCTGCCACGTTTTGAGTCGCAGTTCTTCTGCACATTCGCTGTGGGTGGCCCTTTTGGCCGCAGCCTTTGTACACATAGAGTCTGAATCGACACAGACTGACCCGATGGTTACCCCTGCAATTCCAGCATTTAAATAATTCACATTTACACCCCTTGGCGGACTCTGAGTCGGACTAATTCTTTGATCAACTGTTATTTTCTGCACAGTACTTGGCAGTGAGTTTTGATTCTGGGAGAATCTCAACATTGAGGTCATGAACGCCTGGCTTAAGGTGATGGTCCGCTTCATGTCCCGTCCCGTCGCAAAAACGTCCCACAACACATTGTTGAGGAGATCGCCAACTTCATACGGTTCCGTGAGCCTTCATAGGTCTGCGACATATTCCGCTAAATCCTGGCCCTCGGTGCGGCGGTGTGTGTAGAAGTGATACTGGCCAGCGAAACCCGAGTAAAGGCTTCACCCTCTGTAAACTTTTCTAAACCACCAACGGCAGCCAGCTCTGTGTGTAAGTCCGTGATCTGTTCTAGTCGCCAGTTAATATGTCTCTACTTATCTGTAGAATAACTCTACGAGGCCTAGTTCTGTGCTTGAACTGCTGTGACCTTGGTCTCTTTATTACAGTGAGGCAGCAATGTGATGACCAGCCTTTTATACAGCTCCTGTCTGGGCCTCCCACAGTTGCACCCTCTAGTGGTGCCAGCATAGTATATACAGAGTATACATATATGACAAAGACAGTCTGATGCTTTGCGCTCCCGGGTTGACCGTCTCAGTTCGATACCAGCTTTGGGTGAGTGTGTGGGGTCTGTTGTAGCTGATGGCTGGATGACTGACTTGTTGGGGGTGGCAGTGGCCATGTCAGGAATTGCAAGTCCATTTTTATTGAACAGGTCCGTGATGGAAATTGCGGGTTCACTGATGACCCTTGAGTTCTCTGAAGGCTGCTGATAGGTTGGTTGGTCGTCGATGGTTTCTTCGTCCGACTGTTCTGGCTCGTCTGTGTGCCTTAGCTTTGTCTGATCCATGTGTTTCCTGAAAGTTTGCCCATTCTTGAGCTTAATAACGAATACTCTGTTGCTCTCCTTGGTCATGGCCATACCAGTGATCCATTTGGGACCCTGACCATAGTTCAATACATATGCAGGATCATTAATAGAAATCCCGCGTGACACGGTTGCGCGATCGTGGTACCCTTGTTGACTTTGTCTTCTGTATTCAGCATGATTATTTAAATCTAGGTGTACCAGAGATAACTTGGTCCGAAGACTTCTTTTCATCATGAGTTCAGCAGGCGAGACCCCTGTGAGTGTGTGGGGTCTTGTCCTGTAACTCAGCAGTATGCAGGACAAGCGAGTCTGCAGTGACCCTTGGGTTACTCTCCTCATGCTTTGCTTGGTAATTTGTACTGCACGTTCAGCTTGCCCGTTGGTCGCAGGTTTGAACGGTGCTGACCTTACATGTTTTATGCCATTGAGTTTCACAAACTCCTGAAACTCCTGACTGGTGAAGCACGACCCATTGTCGCTCACCACTATGTCAGGCAGACCATGTGTCGCGAACATGACATTGAGATTCTCTATGGTTGCGTGGATGTGCTGGATGGCATGATTATGCATTCTATCCACTTTGAATAAGCGTCCACCATCACTAAAAACATCTTGCCCAGGAAGGGACCTGCAAAATCTACATGGATCCTGGACCAAGATTTGGATGCCCACAACCACAGACTCAGCGGCGATTCCGCTGGTGCTTTGCTGAGCTACATAAGAACATAAGAACATAAGAACATAAGAATTAGGAACAGGAGTAGGCCATCTAGCCCCTCGAGCCGGCTCTGCCATTCAACAAGATCATGGCTGATCTGGCCGTGGACTCAGCTCCACTTACCCGCCCACTCCCCATAACCCTTAATTCCCTTATTGGTTAAAAATCTATCTATCTGTGATTTGAATACATTCAATGAGCTAGCCTCAACTGCTTTCTTGGGCAGAGAATTCCACAGATTCACAACCCTCTGGGAGAAAAATTCCTTCTCAACTCGGTTTTAAATTGGCTCCCCCGTATTTTGAGGCTGTGCCCCCTAGTTCTAGTCTCCCCGACCAGTGGAAACAACCTCTCTGCCTCTATCTTGTCTGTCCCTTTCATTATTTAAAATGTTTCTATAAGATCACCCCTCATCCTTCTGAACTCCAACGAGTAAAGACCCAGTCTACTCAATCTATCATCATAAGGTAACCCCCTCATCTCTGGAATCAGCCTAGTGAATCGTCTCCGTACCCCCTCCAAAGCTAAAAGGTGGCCAAAACGGCACGCAGTACTCCAGGTGCGGCCTCACCAATACCCTGTACAGTTGCAGCAGGACCTCCCTGCTTTTGTACTCCATCCCTCGCAATGAAGGCCAACATTCCATTCGCCTTCCTGATTACCTGCTACACCTGCAAACTAACTTTTTGCGATTCATCCCAGGTCCCTCTGCACCGCAGCATGTTGTAATTTCTCCCCATTCAAATAATATTCCCTTTGACTGTTTTTTTTCCAAGGTGGATGACCTCACATTTTCAGATATTGTATTCCATCTGCCAAACCTTAGCCCATTTGCTTAACCTATCTAAATCTCTTTGCAGCCTCTCTGTGTTTTCTACGCAACCCACTTTCCCCACTAATCTTTGTGTCATCTGCAAATTTTGTCACACTACACTCTGTCCCCTCTTCCAGGTCATCTATGTATATTGTAAACAGTTGTGGTCCCAGCACCGATCCCTGTGGCACACCACTAACCACCGATTTCCAACCCGAAAAGGACCCATTTAACCTGACTCTCTGCTTTCTGTTAGCCAGCCAATTCTCGATCCATGCTCATACATTTCCTCTGACTCCACGTACCTTTATCTTCTGCAGTAACCTTTTGTGTGGCACCTTATCGAATGCCTTTTGGAAATCTAAATACATCACATCCATCGGTACACCTCTATCCACCATGCTTGTTATATCCTCAAAGAATTCCAGTAAATTAGTTAAACATGATTTCCCCTTCATGAATCAATGTTGCGTCTGCTTGATTGCACTATTCCTATCTAGATGTTCCGCTATTTCTTCCTTAATGATAGCGTCAAGCATTTTCCCCACTACAGATGTTAAACTAACTGGCCTATAGGTACCTGCGTTTTGTCTGCCCCCTTTTTTAAACAGAAGCGTTACATTAGCTGCTTTCAAATCCGCTTGTACCTCTCCAGAGTCCAGAGAATTTTGGTAGATTATAACGAATGCATCTGCTATAACTTCCGCCATCTCTTTTAATACCCTGGGATGCATTTCATCAGGACCAGGGGACTTGTCTACCTTGAGTCCCATTAGCCTGTCCAGCACTACCCCGCTAGTGATAGTGATTATCTCAAGGTCCTCCCTTCCCACATTCTTGTGACCAGCAATTTTTGGCATGGTTTTTGTGTCTTCCACTGTGAAGTCCGAAGCAAAATAATTGTTTAAGGTCGCAGCCATTTCCACATTTCCCATTATTAAATCCCCCTTTTCATCTTCTAAGGGATCAACATTTACTTTAGTCACTCTTTTCCGTTTTATATATCGGTAAAAGCTTTTACTATCTATTTTTATGTTTTGTGCAAGTTTACTTTCGAAATCTATCTTTCCTTTCTTTATTGCTTTCTTCGTCATTCTTTGCTGTCGTTTAAAATTTTCCCAATCTTCTAGTTTCCCACTAACCTTGGCCACCTTATACGCATTGGTTTTTAAATTTGATACTCTCCTTTATTTCCTTGGTTATTTACAGCTGGTTATCCCTTCTCTTGCCGCCCTTCTTTTTCACTGGAATATATTTTTGTTGAGCACTATGAAAGGGCTCCTTAAAAGTCCTCCACTGTTCCTCAATTGTGCCACCGTTTAGTCTGTGTTCCCAGTCTACTTTAGCCAACTCTGCCCTCATCCCACTGTAGTCCCCTTTGTTTAAGCATAGTATGCTCGTTTGAGACACTACTTCCTCACCCTCAATCTGTATTACAAATTCAACCATACTGTGATCACTCATTCTAAGAGGATCTTTTACTCTGAGATCGTTTATTATTCCTGTCTCATTACACAGGACCAGATCTAAGATCGCTTGCTCCCTTATAGGTTCTGTAACATACTGTTCTAAGAAACAATCCCGTATGTATTCTCTGAATTCCTCCTCCAGGCTACCCCGTGCGATTTGATTTGACCAATCGATATGTAGGTTAAAATCCCCCATGATTACTGCAGTTCCTTTTTCACATGCCTCCATTATTCCCTTGATTATTGTCCGCCCCACCGTGAAGTTATTATTTGGGGGCCTATAAACTACGCCCACCAGTGACTTTTTCCCCTTACTATCTCTAATCTCCACCCACAATGATTCAACATTTTGTTCATTCGAGCCAATATCGTCTTTCACAACTGCCCTGATATCATCCTTTGTTAACAGAGCTACCCCACCTCCTTTCCCTTCTTGTCTATCTTTCCAAATTGTCAGATACCCCTGTATGTTTAATTCCCAGTCTTGGCCACCCTGCAACCACATTTATGTAATGGCCACCAAATCATACCCATTTGTAATGATTTGTGCCGTCAACTCATTTACTTTATTTCGAATGCTGCGTGCGTTTAGGTAAAGTGTTTTAATACTAGTTTTTAAACCATGATTTTTAGTTTTGACCCCTCCTGCAGCCCCTTTATATTCATCCATATTGTCCCTTCCTATCACCTTGTGGTTTACACTTACCCCAGTGCTACTCTGCTCTGTTGCCTCCTGCTTTTTGCATTCTTTCTTGGGGTTCTGTTCATCTGAGCTCTCACCCACTCTAACTAGCTCAGAGCCCTCTCCTGGGTTCTGAATACTCCTCGCATTGAGGCACCGAGCTTTCATGCTTGCCTTTTTATTACACTTTGAGCCTTTAGAATTTTGCTGTACAGTGGCCCTTTTTGTTTTTTGCCTTGGGTTTCTCTGCCCTCCACTTTTACTCATCTCCTTTCTGTCTTTTGCTTCTGTCTCCATTTTGTTTCCCTCTGTCTCCCTGCATTGGTTCCCATCTCCCTGCCATATTGGTTTAACTCCTCCCCAACATCACTAGCAAACACTCCCCCTAGGACATTGGTTCCGGTCCTGCCCAGGTGCAGACCATCCGGTTTGTACTGGTCCCACCTCCCCCAGAACCGGTTCCAATGCCCCAGGAATTTGAATCCCTCCCTGCTGCACCACTGCTCAAGCCACGTATTCATCTGAGCTATCCTGCGATTCCGACTCTGACTAACACGTGGCACTAGTAGCAATCCCGAGATTACTACTGTTGAGGTCCTATGTTTTAATTTAGCTCCTAGCTCCTTAAATTCGTCTCGTAGGACCTCATCCCTTTTTTTACCTACATTGTGTTGCACTGATGCATGCATGCTTCCAGATCAGAATCAATTCCTGGCCACCATACATGGGACCTGGCAATGGCCTTCATCATCACTATACCAGAATGTGTACTGTGTAACTCACGCACGAACTTCTCTCTCCCTTTCTTGGGCATTACCACGCGATTGCCCCATAATATGCAATCTGCTTGAATAGACAGTTCGTCCTTGCGACAAATGTATGATTTGGCCTCCTCGCACGTTTGCTTAGGTATGACAGACCAATCCTCTTTGAGGATGCAACCCTTTACCATCGATAAAATCAGGTCCTGGCTGTTAAACCGTGACAGGGGTTCCTTCACTCTCAAAAGCATCCTTGATTAACATTAGATCCTCCAGTTGGACAATGGCAACCGTCTCAAAGCACCGGCACACTTCTCTGTTCCAGATCTGTGGCAGATGACATAATCATAGGCAGATAATGTCAGTGCCCACCTTTGGATGCGGACTGAAGCGTTGGTATTGATATCTTTGCTCTCGGAAAACAATGAAATGAGCGGCTTGTGATCAGTCTATAATTCGAACCGCAGATCGAGCAGGTATTGATGCATCTTTTTAACACTGTACACACATGCTAAAGCTTCTTTTTCTACCATGCTGTTGGCTCTTTCTGCTTTAGACAAACTTTTGAATGCATACGCGACAGGTTGAAGTTTCCCCGACTCATTGGCTTGTTGGAGTACGCAATCAATTCCATATGACGATGTGTCACAGGCCAAAACTAAATGTTTACATGGGTCATAATGTACCAGAAGCTTGTTTGAGCAAAGCAGATTGGTGGCTTTCTCGAAAGCTCTGTCTTGCGATGCGCCCCACATCCAGTTGTCGCCTTTTCTCAATAGCATTTGCAGTGGTTCTAGTAAGGTGCTCAATTTAGGTAGCAAGTTACCAAAGTAGTTGAGTAGACCCAGGAATGAATGCAGCTCCATCACATTCTGTGGCTTGGGTGCATTCTTGATGGCCTTGGTTTTCACATCAGTCAGTCTGTTGCCAACAGCGGCGATTTTCCTCCCGAGGAATTCGACCTCTGGTGCCATGAAGCTGCACTTCGAGCATTTAAATCTGAGTCCCACTCTATCCAAACGCAGCAGAACCTCTTCCAGGTTGTTCGGATGTTCCTTGGAGTCATGACCGGTGATCAGGATTTCATCTTGGAACATGACGGTTCTGGGGATGGACTTCAGTAGACTTTCCATATTCCTCTGGAATATTGCTGCAGCCGAGCGAATTCCGAAAGGGCACCTGTGGTAAATAAACAGTCCTTTGTGCGTGTTAATGCACGTAAGTCCCTTCGATGTCGCGACCAACTCCTGTGTCATATAGGCCGACATCAAGTCCAGTTTTGTGAACGACTTCCCTCCAACTAGCGTCGCAAACAAGTCATCAGCGTTCGGAAACAGGTACTGATCTTGTTTCGAAACCCTGTTGATCGTAGCCAGATTCTGACTGTACCATCACTTTTCAGCACAGAAACAATTGGGCTGGTCCATTTATTAAATTTGACCGGTGATATGATCCCTTCACGCTGAAGTCTGTCTAGTTCAATTTTGACCTTCTCCCTCATCATATACAACACTGCCCGAGCTTTATAATGGATGGGTCTTGCATCTGAGTCCACGTGGATCTGCACCTTGGCTCCCGTGAAATTGCCGATACCCGGTTAGAACAGCGAGGGGAACTTGCTCAATACTTGGGCACATGTATCTTCCTCCGATGACAACGCCTTTATGTCATTCCAGTCGTATCTGATTTTCTCCAACAAGCTCCTGCCGAGCAGGGTTGGGCCATTGCCTGGAACAATCCACAGCGGTAACTCGTGAACCGCACCATTATATGACACATTCATTTGTGCACTGCCAATCACCTTTATCAGTTCTTTGGTGTACGTGCGCAGCTTGGTGTTAACAGGGCTCAGCCTGGGCCTCACAGTCTTAGTATCTCACAGCTTATCAAATGCCCTCTCGTTCATGGTCGATTGATTCATGTCCAGTTCCATCGATACCGGTGTCCCGTTAAACTTCACATTAATCAAAATTGGTTTACTCTTGGTTATGAAGGAGTACAGTCCATACACTTCCTCCTCTGGCATCTCGGATTGCGTATCCGGATCCATCTGACTCTCATCCTCCACGTGGTGTGTCGCAGCTCGCTTGCTCATCTGCGGACACTTGCGTTGGAGATGCCCTACTCTCAGACTTTGCAACTATATTGCTTAAATTGGCACTGATGATTTCCCCACAACACCAACATGGAGAAGTTGGATACATTCCCGCTGGCGGACTTTGGGCAACTACAGGTTTCGCGAACGCAGCCGGATAGGCCCTGCCATGTGCTGCTCTGCCGAACGCCGAATCAATCGCATTTATAGTACTTGCCGAGGTTCGGTTCTTCACCGATATTTGCTTTAGACTCCTGTCCGTCGTCATACATGATTGAGCGATCTTGATGACCCTTTTTAAATCCAACTCCTCGACCACCAGAAGGTTGCGCAGGATCACCTCGTGGTTGATACCGATAACAAAGAAGTCCCGCAGCATGTCTGCCAACACCGTCCCGAACTTGCACGGTCCCGCTAGACATCTCAGGTCGGTAACGAATTCTGCCGCGCTCTGGCCCTCCGATCGAACGTGTGTATAAAACCTGTATCTCGAGATGATGATGCCGTTGTCTGGCTTGAGATGCTCCCGTACCAATGTACACAACTCCTTGTACGTTTTCTCTGTTGGATCACTAGGCACGAGTAGATTCTTTATCAGACCATAGATCTTTGAACCGCACACAGTGAGGAACACGGCCCGGCGTCGATCTGCATCGTCGACCCCCGTCATTTTGTTGGCCACGAAGTACTGGTTCAAACGGCTCACAAAGTCTGCCCAATCTTCTCCCTCCCTCGCTCTAAAAATCCAATCGTGCGCATTTTGCAAACAAAGGTTCTTGTATTCTTGTCGCCAAATGTTAAGTATGCAATAAAGGTTCAAACTGAGTACTGTTTAACTAAGCAAGTTAAGCACCATGTGCGTGCTGCTCAGTGGCCTCCAACAATGATGCCATCTGGTGGCTACAAACAGAATGTACATACATGACATCTTTTTAATTATTTTTTTGTACCTGTCCATTAGTTTTTAATGATTTCTTTACATGGATCTCCAAATTTCTCTGCTGCTCCACAGATTCTCACCATTTAGAAAATACTCTGATCTATCTTTATTGGGTCCAAAGTGGATGACCTCACACTTCTCCAAACTGAACTCCATCTGGCTCAGTTTTGCCCACTCACATAATCTATCAGTACCCTTTTGCAACTTTCTGCTCCCATCTTCACCACTTACTGCATCACCTAACTTAGTGTCACCAGCAAATTTGGATATACGGCTCTCTGTTCCTTCATCTAAGCCATTGATAAATATCTCTCTCATAAGCAGTCCCCTAGAGTCGAGGATGACTTGCTTCCACACTAATATAAGTTCTAAGGAGACTGATGAGACCAATGTGGGATCTACAGTCTCTGTCACAGGTGGGGCAGATGGTAGTTGGGTGGGTGGGGTGCTTGATTTGTCGTATGCTCCTTCCGTTGTTTGTACTTGGCTTCCGCGTGCTCCCGGCAAAGAGACTCGAAGTCTCAGATGCTTCTCCTCCACCTTGAGCAATCTTGGGCCAGGGATTCCCAAGAGTCAGTAGGGATGTTACATGTTTTCAAGGAGGCTTTGAGGGTGTCCTTGAAGCATTTTCTCTGCCCTTCTGGGGCATGACTGCCGTGATGTAGCTCAGTGTAGAGTGCTTGTTTCAGGAGTCTAGTATCAGGCATGCGGACAATGTGGCCCATCCATTGGAGCTGATCGAGCATGGTCAATGCCTTGATGCTGCGGATTTTGGCCTGAGTGAGAACTCTGATGTTGGTGCGCCTACCCTGCCAATGAATTTGTAGGATTCTGCAGAGGCAGCGTTGGTGGTAATTCTCCAATGCTTTGAGGTGTCTATTGTCAATAGTCTATAGTCTCTGAAGCATGTAGGAGGGTGGGTATCACAACTGTTTTGTAGACTATGAGCTTGGTGCTGGGTTTGATATTCTGGTCTTCAAACGCTCTTTTGTTCAGGCAGCTGAATACTGCACTAGCACACTGAAGGCGGTGTTGGAGTTCGTCATTGATGTGAGTCCTTGTTGATAATAGGCTTCCAAGGTATGGGAAGTGGTCCACTTTATCCAAGGTCTCGTCATGGATCTTAATAATACATCTTACATAAGAACATAAGAACATAAAAAATAGGAGCAGGAGTAGGCCATATGGCCCCTCGAGCCTGCTCCGCCATTTAATACGATCATGGCTGATCCGATCATTGACTCAGATCCACTTCCCTGCCCGCTCTCCATGACCCCTTATTCCCTTATCGGTAAGAAAATGTCTATTTCTGTCTTAAATATGTTCAGTGTCCCAGCTTTCACAGTTCTCTGAGGCAGCGACTTCCACAGATCCACAACCCTCTGAGAGAAGAAATTTCTCCTCATCTCAGTTTTAAATGGGCGGCCCCTTATTCTAAGATTATGCCCTCTAGTTCTAGTGTCCGCTATCAGTGGAAACATCCTCTCTGCATCCACCCCGTCAAGCCCTCTCATAATCTTATACGTTTCGATAAGATCACATTTCAATTCTTCTGAATTCCAATGAGTAAAGGTCCAACCTACTAAACCTTTCATCATAAGTCAACCCCCTCATCTCCGGAATCAACCTTGTGAACCTTCTCTGAACTGCCTCCAAAGCAAGTATATCCTTTCGTAAATATGGAAACCAAAACTGCACACAGTATTCCAGATGTGGCCTCACCAATACCCTGCACAACTGTAGCAAGACTTTCCTGCTTTTATACTCCATCCCCTTTGCAATAAAGGCAAAGATTCCATTGGCCTTCCTGATCACTTGCTGTACCTGCATACTAATATTTTGTGTTTCATGCACAAGTACCTCCAGATTCCGCTGTACTGCAGCATTTTACAATCTTTCTCCATTTAAATAATAACTTGCTCTTTGATTTTTTTCTGCCAAAGTGCATGACCTCACACTTTCCAACATTATACTCCATCTGCCAAATTTCACCCACTCACTTAGCCTGTCTGTGTCCATTTACAGATTTTTTGTGCCCTCCTCACACATTCCTTTTCCTCCCATCTTTGTATCATCAGCAAACTTGGCTTTGTTACATTCAGTCCCTTCCTCTACGTTGTTGATATAGATTGAAATAGTTGGGGTCCCAGCACTGATCCCTGCGGCACCCCACTAGTTACTGATTGCCAGCCCGAGAATGAACTTCTCTCTGTTTTCTGTTCATTAACCAATCCTCTGTCCATGCTAATATATTACCGCCCACCCCATGAACTTTTATCTTGTGCAGTAACCTTTTATGTCAAATGCCTTCGGAAGGTCCAAATATACCACATCCACTGGTTCCCCTTTATCCACCCTCTTTGTTACATCCTCAAAGAATTCTAGCAAATTTGTCAAACATGACTTCCCCTTCATGACTCTTCCTGACTGAATTTTGCATTTGGAAATGTCCTGCTACTGCTTCTTTAATAATGGACTCCAACATCTTCCCAACCACAGATGTTAGGCAGACCAGAAGAAGAACACCATCTCCATGGAGTTGACATCGCAAGGACATGATAAATATAGTGAAAAGCTGAGGCCCCAGTACAAGCCCAGTGGGATACCACTAGTCACATCCTGCCAACTGGAGTACACACCCATTATTGCTACTCTCTGTCTCCTGCCTCCTAACCAACTCCCTATCCATGTTAATAAGTTGTCTCCAATTCCTCGTGCTTAAAGTTGTTGAGGCCAATTCACTAAATATATTCAAAAGGGAGTTAGATGTAGTCCTTACTACTAGGGGGATCAAGGGGTATGGCGAGAAAGCAGGAATGGGGTATTGAAGTTGCATGTTGCAAGGAGATTGGGGGGGGAAGGAGATTGGGGGGGAAGGAGATTGGGGGGGAGGATATTGGGGGGGAAGGAGATTGGGGGGGAAGGAGATTTGGGGGGGAAGGAGATTGGGGGGGAAGGAGATTGGGGGGGGAAGGAGATTGGGGGGGTGGGGGGGAAGGAGAAGGGGGAGAGAGGCTGAATGGGCCGGGCCCGAGACTTCGGGCAGGGCCCGTCTCCAACACCAGATTTACAGGTAGGTGGCGTTGGGTTGGGTCGGGGAGATGGTAAAGGGAGGTCGGTTCGGTTCGGGGGGAGGGAGGGAGAGGGAGGTCAGGTCGGGGGGAGGGAGGTCAGGTCGGATCCAGTCCGGGGGCGGGGGAGCGGGTGTCAGGTCCGGTCCGGGGGAGCGGGTGTCGGGTCCGGGGGGAGGGGGGAGCGGGTGTCGGGTCTGGTCCAGGGGGCTGGGGGGGGAGGGAAGCGGGTGTCGGGTCCGGTCCGGAGGCGGGAAGCGGGAGTCAAGTCGGATCAGGAGGAAGCAGGAACTGGCTGTGGGAGGAGCCTTATTCACGCAGCCCCAGTAGGCCATTCGACCAGGGCTAGGGGCTGCGTGCTTCGGGCCCCTCCCACACAGTTTCGGGCGCCTGGAGCTACTGCACTTGCGCGCCCACTGTAGCGCGCATGTGCAGAGGTCTCGGCACTGTTTTCGGCGCAGGGACATGGCTCCGCCCCCTACAGCTCCTGCTGCGCTGCGCCGAGGGCCAGAGGACCTGCAGGGAGGTGGAGAATCTGGAAGTTTTTTTTCGGCGCACTTTGTGGCGCGAAAAACGGGCGTCCAGGTCGGGACTGCTAGGCGCGGCTCGAAACTTGGGCCCTATGTTTCTATGTGAATGACATTCTCAAAAAATTCAACTAGGTTTGTTCGACATGGTGTGTATGACCATTTTTTTGGGTTGTAACTTACAACTAGTGCAAGAGCGCTATAATCTCAGTAGAAGTCATGTGTACTTGAGCAGTGTGGCTATGTAAATGAATCCTGTGGGGTATAAAAGAATTTGAGGAAACTTGCAAAGGTGCTAAAACGCAAATTTTCTCAATCGTTTTAGTGCAATATCGGCTTAACTGCTGAAGGTAGCGAGGAAGTTCAGGGACAATGATTTTAAGGTCAATAACTACAAAAAAAAATGCAGTGACTGAAAAGCTGCTGAACATTAAAAAACTCAACCTCATACTTTCTGTTTGTGCCAGTTTTGCACAAATAATCTCAGTCTAAGGCAATGGTACAAGAATTGTGCCAGCAAAAAGTCATCTTTTTGTTTATGTGCAAATATTTTTGAAGGCATACCCATTTAATTACCTTTTTGCCTTTAGCTGCTCTCATGACATTTAAGCTTGAAAATCGGTTTCTAAATTCTTACATTGATGTCTGCAGAGTTTTAGCAAATATTCTGTTAATCTAAAATCTCACATCTCACAGATTATGCAACTGCTAATGGATGTGACAGCTTTTTGTTTTTTGAAAACTTTTAGCAAATCAGGTGATTTATCCCTTGGCAGGAAGTGGCAAAAGTGCATCAAGCAAAGCATAATATCTATCACCTGACAATCTGTCAATTAAAAGAAAGAAAGAACTAGCATTTATAAAACACTTTTCACAACATCAGGACGTCCCAAAGTGCTTCACTGCCAAAGAAATATTCTTCAAGTGTTGTCACTGCTGACATATAGGAAACACAGCAGCCAATTTGGTTACAATAAGGTTCTACAAACAGCAATGTAATTATGACCAAATCATGAGCTAGAAATTCTCTGTTGTAGCATCGTTATAGAAACATAGAAACATAGAAAATAGGTGCAGGAGTAGGCCATTCGGCCCTTCTAGCCTGCACCGCCATTCAATGAGTTCATGGCTGAACATGCAACTTCAGTACTCCATTCCTGCTTTCTCGCCATACCCCTTGATTCCCCTAGTAGTAAGGACTTCATCTAACTCCTTCTTGAATATATTTAGTGAATTGGCCTCAACAACTTTCTGTGGTAGAGAATTCCACAGGTTCACCACTCTCTGGGTGAAGAAATTCCTCCTCATCTCGGTCCTAAATGGTTTCCCCCTTATCCTTAGACTGTGTCCCCTGGTTCTGGACTTCCCCAACATTGGGAACATTCTTCCTGTATCTAACCTGTCTAACCCCGTCAGAATTTTAAACGTTTCTATGAGGTTCCCTCTCATTCTTCTGAACTCCAGTGAATACAAGCCCAGTTGATCCAGTCTTTCTTGATAGGTCAGTCCCGCCATCCCGGGAATCAGTCTGGTGAACCTTCGCTGCACTCCCTCAATAGCAAGAATGTCCTTCCTCAGGTTAGTTATGATCAGTTATGTTGAAAAAATGGCGGCCCCCGCTTCCAGCATGGGACATGGTGGCCACCATTTTGGTAAGGACCATAGCTTTGCAGTTGTTAGCGCTGGCCTCTCAAATTCAAATGAGCAGATCGTGATGTCAATCGGCATGCAACACCTGATTTGTCACCATGATTGCTATTTTGGAAGTCGCTGCTCGCCATAACACCCTGTCCTACATACAGACAGAAAAATGGACGTGAAGCAGCTCTGCAGAGATCCAGTCAGCACTTCTTAAAGGGACACACACATCTTTCAGGTAAGTTTGGAATTTTTTGTAATCATTTATTGAAGTAGTGGCTTGGTGCAATGCATTTAAAAAGTTGCAAACTGTGCAGAGATGGACACTTGCAAGGCTTTGGATGATAAAGCAAAGCCTCTGAGATGACAGAAAATGCTATAAATAGTCAACAGCATCTGTGGAGAGAAAACAAAGTTCATGTTTCAGGTGAAAATTCTGCCTAAATTGTGAGCATTTCCAGCATTTTCTGTTTTTATTTCAGATTTCCAGCACCTGGAGTATTTGGCCTCTGAGAAGACCATTGGCTCACAGTCCTGTGATGAAGCAGAGGCAGCAAAGGGGACAAGCTGCTCACAGAGGAAAGAGGAATTAGCAGAAGAAGAAGAAGCAGAAGAGGAAGATGCTGAAGCGGCAGACGTAGAAAAAGTGGAAGCGGTAGGAAAGATGCAACCTAGACAGCCCCTTTATGGGCCTGATGTATGAGATGGAATCATCCACCTATGGTACCAGTGACCACAACCCCAATTCTCCATTTAACATTGAACCCACACCTTACCTTCCCTCTATTACTGATCATCAATGCTGAAATAAAAGCAATCACAAAGCAAACTTTCCAATCCAACTTTAGACATCGATCCATCCAATATGACATCATGAAATCAACTCATCACCCTTGTGCATTCCCTTAGTAATTATCTTGTGTATGCCTTTGCCTATCCTACTGATGTCACGCACTGCTACCCCAGTGGCTGCAGCATAGCTGTGGAAGGCTGCTGACTTTTAATGGGGGACACTACAAATGACCTTGTGAGTGAGTCTCGAGGAGCTTGTAAAGTCCTTACTCTACAGCATGAAACCACATGAGGCACATTCCAGGGACAAGGCCACTCTGTGACCTTAACTCTTTATTACAGGACTCCAGAAGTGATGACCCTGCATGGGACCTCCCTTTATATACCTGTGTGATCAGGTAAGGAGTGTCTCCCACAAGTTCACCCCCTGTGGTCAAGGTGTGCATCTGAGTTGAGTGTATACAGTAATACAATGGTGTTACATTGTAGTTATAAACATGACATCACCTTCCCCTCCCCCCCCTCCCCAAAGTCTTACTGGGGTCATAGGTTTAGTCTTTCAGGTGGTTTACGCTCCCTCGTGGAACGCCGCAATTGGGGCTCTGGTTGTTGAACACTGACGTGAGTGTCTGTCACCTGTGGTGATTCCGGCCTGTCCGGGTTGACCTCAGGGACTGTGCATTCTTCTGATTGTTCTTGTTGCATGTTCGCTGGTGGTAGTGTGAGCTCCATCTCATGGTCTTCTTCAGGTTCCTCCGTGTCCATGCTGAACCTTTTTTTTTCTTGGTCCGGATGCTTACAACTTATCTGGCCATTGTTGAGTTTTACCACGATGACCCTATTCCCCTCTTTGCCAATTACAGTACCCTCAAGCAATTGGGCCCCATGGCGTGATTGAGGATGAATACATTTATTTCTATACATCTCCCCCTTGAATTACGGTCAGGGTACTCGTTTTGTGACTTGCGCTTGCCCTCAACTATGTCGGTCAGGACTGGGTGGATGAGGGACAACCGAGTTTTGAGTGTCCGTTTCATGAGTAGCTCTGCGGGCAGGACCCCCGTGAGCGAGTGCGGGCGGGATCTATAGGCCAGCAGGAGGCGTGATAGGCGGCATTGAAGGGAGGGTCCTTGAATCCTGAGCATATCTTGCTTAATGATTTGGACTGCCCATTCCGCCTGGCCATTGGAGGCCGGCTTGAACGGCGCAGTCCTGACGTGGTTGATGCCATTGCCCGACATAAACGCCCGGAATTCATAGCTCGTGAAACACGGGCCATTATCACTAACCAGGATGTCTGGCAAGCCATGGGTTGCAAAGATCGCATGTAGGCTTCCCACGGTGGTGGATGACGTGTATGAATTCAGGATGATGCACTCGATCCATTTCGAGTACGCATCTACTACAATGAGGAACATCTTCCCCATGAACGGGCCCGCGTCGTCAACGTGAATGCGTGACCATGGCTTGGTGGGCCAGGGTCACGGGCTGAGTGGGGTCTCCCTGGGGGCATTACCCAGCTGGGAACAGTGTTCCAGGTCTGAATCAATTCCATGCCACCAAATGTGTGGCCAGGCAATGGCCTTCATCATCACAATGCCTGGGTGCTCGCTGTGGAGTTCCCTGATGAATGCCTCCCTGCCCTTCTGGGGCATGACTACCCGACTGCCCCATAGTAGGCAGTCGGCTTGGATGGAGAGATCATCCATCCGCCTGTGGAATGGTCTGACCTCCTCAGGGCATGCTCCGTGTGCGGGCGCCCAATCCCCAGTCAGGACACATTTTTTAATCAAGGATAGGAGGGGATCTCTGTTTGTCCAGATTTTAATCTGGCAGGCTGTGATGGGGGAGCCCGTACTGTCAAAGGCATCGACAGCCATGACCATCTCAGTACTTTGCTCAGCTGCCCCCTTGGTGGTGGCCAATGGGGGCCTGCTGAGTGCGTCAACGCAGTTTTCAGTGCCAGGCCAGTGCCGGATGGAGTAGTCATAAGCAGTTAGTGTGAGAGCCCATCGCTGTATGTGAGCTGATGCATTGGCATTGACAGCCTTGCTGTCTGACAACAGGGATGTGAGTGACTTGTGATCCGTCTCTAATTCAAACTTCCTACCGAAGAGATACTAATGCATTTCTTTTACACCAAAGACACATGCAAGCGCTTCCTTCGCGACCATCCAATAGCCCCGTTCTGCTTGAGAGAGAGACCTGGAAGCATAAGCCACAGGTTGTAGCTGACGCTCAGCATTACCCTGCTGCAACACGCACCCAACCCCATAGGACGATGCATCACATGTCAGAACTAAACGTTTACACGGGTCGTACAGAGTCAACAACTTGTTTGAACAAAGTAGCTTTCGCGCCTGATCAAAAGCCCGTTCCTGACAGTCCCCCCAAAACTAATTGCAACCCTTATGCAGGAGCGCATGTAGCGGCTCCAACAACGTGCTCAAGTTCGGCAGAAAGTTCCCGAAATAGTTCAATAGTCCCAGGAATGAACGCAGCTCCGATGTGTTGCAGGGCCTGGGTGCTCATCGAATCGCCTCTGATTTGGATTCGATGGGCTAAATCCCATCTGCAGCAACCCTCCTGCCCAGAACCTCAACCTCAGGAGCTAAGAACATGCATTTAGACTTCTTGAGTTGCAGGCCTACCCGGTCCAGTCGACATAGCATCTCCTCCGGGTTGTGGAGGTGTTCCTCGGTGTCTCGACCCATGATGAGGATGTCGTCCTGGAATACGATCGTTCCCGGAATGGATTGAAGCAGGCTTTCCATGTTACGTTGAAATATCGCGGCCGCTGATCGAATGCCAAACGGGCACCTGTTATACGCAAACAGTCCCTTGTGCATGGTGATGGTGGTCAGTAGTTTGGATTCGTCGGCCAGTTCCTGGGTCATAAAGGCTGAAGTGAGGTCCAACTTGGTGAACAGCTTGCCGCCTGCCAGCATGGCGAAGAGGTCCTCCACTCTTGGGAGCGGGTATTGGTCTTGTAGGGACACCCGATTGATGGTGGCCTTGTAGTCGCCACAGATCCTGACAGAGCCATCCACTTTTAGAACGGGAACGATGGGGCTCGCCCAGTTGCTGAATTCAACAGGCGAGATGATGCCCTCTCGCAGCAGCGGTCCAATTTGCTCTCGATTTTTTCCCGCATTACATACAGCACCGCTCTGGCTTTGTGGTGCACTGGCCTGGCATCTGGGGTGATGTGTATCACTACTTTAGTGCCTTTGAAAGTCCCTACGCCCGGTTGGAATAGTGACTCGAATTGTTGTAGGACTTGTGAGCACGAACTTCGCTCCACTGAGGACATTGCGTGAACATCCCCCCATTTCCAGTTCATCTCAGCTAACCAGCTCCTCCCCAATAGTGCGGGACCATTGCCCGGGACAATCCAGAGTGGCAGCTGGTTCACTAACCTATTGTGTGTGACAGCCATCATTGCACTGCCTAGCACCGGAATGATTTCTTTGGTGTAAGTCCGTAATTGTGTCACAATATGTTCTAATTTGGGTCTACTGGCTTTTAGTGGCCATAGCTTTTCAAATTGCTGAACGCCAATGAGTGACTGGCTGGCCCCAGTGTCCAGCTCCATGTGTACTGGGATACCGTTCAACAAAACCCTCATCATCATTGGTGGCGTTTTGGTGTATGAACTGTGAATATTCACCGCATGATCCTCGGCGTCCATCGATTTGCCCCAACAGTCATCCTGCCTCACAGAACCCTCTTCTGGTCCATCTGCCTCATATATTAGTCTGGTTGCAGGTTTTCTGCACATTCGAGCTAAATGGCCACTGAGATTGTAGTTTCTGCAGACAAACTGTTGGAATCTGCAAGATCTGGCTGAGTGTTTACCCCCACAACTTCAGCATGAGTTAAAGTTTCCATTGTTGGGGACAAAGCGACTATGGACAGGAATTCCGCGCTGACTGTCCCTTTGACTGCTCTTAAGTACCCTATTAGTGGGTGGCAATGGCCCCATCCCGGGCCGCATTGTCCACTGTGGCACAATTGAGGAACAGTGGAGGACTTTTAAGGAGCTCTTTCATAGTGCTCAACAAAAATATATTCCAGTGAAAAAGAAGGGCGGTCAGCGAAGTGATAACCAGTCGTGGATAACTAAGGAAATAAAGGAGAGTATCAAATTAAAAACCAATGCGTATAAGGTGGCCAAGGTTAGTGGGAAACTAGCAGATTGGGAAAATTTTAAACGACAGCAAAGAATGACTAAGAAAGCAATAAAGAAAGGAAAGATAGATTACGAAAGTAAACTTGCGCAAAACATAAAAACAGATATTAAAAGCTTTTATCGATATATAAAATGGAAAAGAGTGACTAAAGTAAATGTTGATCCCTTAGAAGATGATAAGGGGAATTAATAATGGGAAATGTGGAAAGGGCTGAGATCTTAATCAATTATTTTGCTTCGGTCTTTACAGTGGAAGACACAAAAACCATGCCAAAAATTGCTGGTCATGGGAATGTGGGAAGGGAGGACCTTGAGACAATCACTATCACTAGGGGGGTAGTGCTGGACAGGCTAATGGATCTCAAGGTAGATAAGTCCCCTGGTCCTGATGAAATGCATCCCAGGGTATTAAAAGAGATGGCGGAAGTTATAGCAGATGCATTCGTTATAATCTACCAAAATTCTCTGGACTCTGGGGAGGTACCAGCGGATTGGAAAGCAGCTAATGTAACGCTTCTGTTTAAAAAAGGGGGCAGACAAAAGGCAGGTAACTATAGGCCGGCAGTTTAACATCTGTAGTGGGGAAAATGCTTGAAGCTATCATTAAGGAAGAAATAGCGGGACATCTAGATAGGAATAGTGCAATCAAGCAGACGCAATATGGATTCATGAAGGGGAAATCATGTTTAACTAATTTACTGGAATTCTTTGAGGATATAACGAGCATGGTGGATAGAGGTGTACCGATGGATTTGATGTATTTAGATTTCCAAAAGGCATTCGATAAGATGCCACACAAACAGTTATTGCAGAGGATAAAGGTACACGGAGTCAGAAGAAATGTATTAGCATGGATCGAGAATTGGCTGGCTAACAGAAAGCAGAGAGTCGGTGGTTAGTGGTGTGCCACAGAGATCGGGGCTGAGACCACAACTGTTTACAATATACATAGATGACCTGGAAGAGGGGACAGAGTATAGTCTAACAAAATTTGCAGATGACACAAAGATTAGTGGGAAAACGGGTTGCGTAGAGGACATAGAGAGGCTGCAAAGAGATTTAGATAGGTTAAGCGAATGGGCTAAGGTTTGGCAAATGGAATACAATGTCGGAAAATGTGAGGTCATCCACCTTGGAAAAAAAAACAGTAAAAGGGAATATTATTTGAATGGGGAGAAATTACAACATGCTGCGGTGCAGAGGGACCTGGGGGTCCTTGTGCATGAATCACAAAAAGTTAGTTTGCAGGTGCAGCAGGTAATCAGGAAGGCGAATGGAATGTTGATTTTCATTGCGAGAGGGATGGAGTACAAAAGCAGGGAGGTCCTGCTGCAACTGTACAGGGTATTGGTGAGGCCGCACCTGGAATACTGCGTGCAGTTTTAGTCACCTTACTTAAGAAGGATATACTAGCTTTGGAGGGGGTACAGAGACGATTCACTAGGCTGATTCCGGAGATGAGGGGGTTACCTTATGATGATAGATTGAGTAGACTGGGTCTTTACTCGTTGGAGTTCAGAAGGATGAGGGGTGATCTTATAGAAACATTTACATAATGAAAGGGATAGACAAGATAGAGGCAGAGAGGTTGTTTCCACTGGTCGGGGAGACTAGAACTAGGGGGCACAGCCTCAAAATACGGGGGAGCCAATTTAAAACCGAGTTGAGAAGGAATTTCTTCTCCCAGAGGGTTGTGAATCTGTGGAATTCTCTGCCCAGGGAAGCAGTTGAGGCTAGCTCATTGAATGTATTCAAATCACAGATAGATAGATTTTTAACCAAGAAGGGAATTAAGGGTTATGGGGAGCGGGCGGGTAAGTGGAGCTGAGTCCACCGCCAGATCAGCCTTGATCTTGTTGAATGGCGGAGCAGGCTCGAGGGGCTAGATGGCCTACTCCTGTTCCTAATTTTTATGTTCTTATGTTCTTATGTGATGGCGTGAACATCCGTTCAGCCTGCCATTGTCTCTGTTGAGGTCCTGCTCTGGGGTCTATTGCTGCCTGGTAAATGTCGGACTGTCCATGCCTGCCTGCAGGGCTCTGAGTGGCATTGATGATGTTGGCTCCCTGATCCATCGCCGCAGTAGAGGCAGAATTGCGCGCGTATATTATTTTCGGCTCTTCCTCCCCCGCCATGAAAGTTTGAGCTAACAACGCTGCTACTTCCAAGGTCAAATCCTTGGTCTCAATTAACTTGCAAAAAATTCCCGCATGACCGATACCCTCGATAAAGAAGTCCCTTAGCATCTCCCCCCTGCAGGCATCTGTGAACTTACAGAGGCTGGACAAACGCCGGAGGTCCGCTACACAGTCCGGTATGCTCTGTCCTGCACGACGTCGATGGGTGTAGAATCTGTGTCGAGCCATGTGTATGCTGCTCACCAGTGTGAGGTGCTCCCCGATTAATTTGCTAAGCTCATCAAAGGTTTTGTCCGCCGGCTTTTCGGGTGCCAGTAAGTCCTTCATGAGTGTATAAGTGTTTGGCCCGCAGCTGGTCAGGGGATGAGTCCGTCGCTTGTCGACCGCTGCATCCCCCAGCCAGTCTTTAGTAACGAAGCTTTGCTGAAGCCTTTCGACAAAATCGTCCCAGTCTTCCCCAAAACAGTACCGTTCCTCTGTGCTACTGGTGGCCATTCTTGTGGGTCGTGAATTCCCGTTTCTCGTCGCCAATGTAAATTCCTTACTCTACAGCATGAAACCACATGAGGCACATTCCAGGGACAAGGCCACTCTGTGACATTAACTCTTTATTACAGGACTCCAGAAGTGATGACCCTGCGTGGGACCTCCCTTTATATACCTGTGTGACCAGGTAAGGAGTGTCTCCCACAAGTTCACCCCCTGTGGTCAAGGTGTGCATCTGAGTTGAGTGTATACAGTAATACAGTGATGTTACATTGTAGTTAAAAACATGACAGAGTTGGTGACTGGGAGTGTCAAATCAAGTGACAGTGTTTCTTTTTCTTCGTCTTCTTCACTCTCCCCTCCCTCATCTTGGTCAACCACTGGCTGGGCAGGCTGCATTTCTTGGGTGTGTGAAATGAGGAAGGCACAAGTGTATCATTGTGATAAGGGAAGGGCAGGAAACCAAGAGGTTCATGCTTACACCATGCACAGCTTGTACATGAGAAGTGATTGTGGGATGAGGGGGAAGTGGGATGTAAGAAGGAGGATAACGTATGAGGATATCAGCATCTTCTAATCTTTAAGTCCGCCGCTGTCCAAGGGATCAGCCATGACCCTGCCAAGAATGGCCAGCACCGTCTTCTCCAAGGGGGTGAGGTGAAGCTCGGAATATGAGGTGCACCTTGTGTCTGTTAGTAGATTGTTGGTAGGTAAGTGATGAGCGGGGGAGGATGGGGGAGGGCGGCATCGCGCATTGAGAAGTGTGTGAGACTAGTGGAGCACGTGGTAGGAGACGGCTTTTGAAGATGCATTCGCTGACTTTGACCAGTGATCTGAGGTCATGATGCTTCTTTGAGCACTGGAGCCAGGTCGTGGGGGCAACACTATTGACAGTGATGGCCTTGGGGATCTGGTCCCACATCCTTCTTTCTTGTAGGCCTCCTGACCCCTGTGAGTAGAGGACAATTCTTGCAGTGTTGACCCCGTGCACAAAGCTGGAGTGCTGCGTGCGAGACCCTGGGTGCCCCATCCCTGGCTTGTTAAGCCATTTGTGTTAGTGCTGAAGCACTTAAAGTTTTTTTTATATGCAGAAGGCAGTTTTGCTTTAAAAGCTGAAGACTGACTTTTTGGAATTATTTTTAATGTTTATTTTTCGAAAGGCAGTTGAGCTCTTGGGCTAAACACTGCCTATTTAAAAAAAAATAATTATTTTTTTATTTTAGAAGACAGTTCCCCTTTAAGGATTTGAGACTGCTTTCTAAAATGACAGCCTCGCATTAAGAAAACACTACCTCACTCTAGAGATGGGGCCTACTACTGAGCGCACCGCCTGAAATAATGCTCTGCATGGTAGGTTCTGCGCTCCAATCATTTAAATCAGCAGGCAGCACGAAAATAACAGTGCTGCCTGTGCTCTTTTTGTGGGCGTGAGTTAACCTCGCCCCGCAGTGGCACTACCCATTTTCCCACGTTATCGGATTTCTAGGCCAATCTGTTTTAGTAATATTGGTTGAGGCATAAGGATTGGCCAGGAAACTGGAGAGAACTACCCTGCTCTTCCACGAAAGAGTGCCACGGCATCCTGAGGGCAGATGGAGCCACGGTTTAACGTCTCAGCCGAAAGACAGCACCTCCAACAGTGCAGCACTCCCTCAGTACTGCACTGATTGTTTTTTTTCCTTTTGCTTTAATAATATTGAACAATAGAAAGGGAAACTTATAAAACTAAATTACAATATTATTCTTGGGGCCTGAAATTGATGAAGGCCTCTGCCCGCCCAAGTGCCACCCAAAGGACCGCCGATGGCCGCTGAGGTACCTGACAGTACTTTCGGCATGATTTTTATCGGAGAGGTCCCTCGAAGGTCGGCGGGTGGGAAATGAGTAACTTACGCCCCCAATTTTGGCGTGAGCTCTCATTCTCGGCGGCGAAGGCATTGCCACCCAAGTGTCGCCGAGGATGGAGTCGGGCCCACGGAGGGTCGAAGACCTGAAAAGCAAAAGCGTAAAAAAAACCATCTGAAGACCTTCAGGGGACCCCATCCAGATAAGAACCTGTAAAGAAAAAAATTACAAAAAGTGTACTAACCTTTTTTTCAACGTCTTCTTACCTACTGTCGGGGACAGACCAGCCTCCAGCCAGCGATCCACCCCATTCTGCCGCCAACTGCTGCCGACTCCCGCTCGCATCAATATCGCAGCTCGGTGGGCGGTAGCTCACTTGCGCGACTCGGCTGCCCACTGACGTCGGCGGGCGCTTGTCAGCGGCTCTCTCCTCCCGCCCGCTCCAGCCCACTCCAGGCCATGTCGAAAGTGGCACTGGACGGTTTGACCAAAGGAATGTCGGCGGCAGTGGGCGGTAAGTTCCTCAATTTCGGGCCCATGGTGTCCACAAAATACTCGAGTACTTTTGGTGCCCAGCGGTCACGGAGGACCTCAAGTGTACTGGTGGACAAAGTGTGCTCTTTCTCCAGGATGACCCAGGCATGGATAAGACTATGCTGTATCCATCCTGGACCTGAGATGGCCAGCTTTGCAGACCCACAAGAAGGTTTGCTAACTCACCCCTTCTCAAATTATGTGCTCAAGTCTCTGGATTGGGACTTGAACCCATGCCCTTTGAACTCAGAGGTGAGAGTGCTACCACTGAGCCACGGCTAACATTTAGGGTATAACTAACATTTTGCCAACTTAACTGCAGTCATTGTACCTCAACAGTAATGCATTGTGTGAAATACTTTGAGTTGTTTTGACCTGAAAAATTGCTATATAAATCCACTGGCTAGAATTTTGACTGTGACCAATTTTTGGCATGCGTAAGGTGAGAATTTGTGCTCCAATGCCTGAGTGATGAGGCCCAAGGCTCTCCAGATATTGGCATTCGGGACTGATTTCAATGTTGCCAGCGAAGCATGAAGAACCCGTGTTGTCGGGGATAGGGGTGTGGGTCGGCCTTCGGGGTTCGGGGCCTGGATCGGGCTTGAGGATGAGGCATGGGATGGGGTTTGGGACATGGGTGGGGTTTCGGAGCCAGGGTCGGGGTTCGGGGCAGGGTTCGGGGTTTGAGGCCTGGGTCTGGATTCGGGATTGGGGCATGTGTCAGGTTTCGAGCTCAGGTTGGGGTCTGTGTCATGGACTCGGGGCTTGATCAGGGATTGGTATGGTGGCATGGATTGGGGGTCAGGTCCTGGGGTGTGTTTGGGATTTGTATCTGAGTTGGGGATACGGATGGGTACCTGGGTGTGTGGTTCAGGATCGTGGATCGAGATTTGGGCATAGGTCAAGGATCGGGCTTGGGTCAGGATGGGTTCATGGGCCGGAGCCTGGTATTGGGGCCTGGGTGGGAGATTGGTATTGGTGTCAGAAATCGTTGGGGTCTATGTCAGGGATCAATGGGGTTGGTATTGGAACAATGCGGGCATCAAGAGCGGGGCGATGGGGGAGGGGTCGGGAGGGGTGGTGATGGAGAGGGGATTGGGAGCAGTTGTGATGGGGTGGGGTCAGGAGTGACGATAGATGTGGGGTCGGGAGTGGCGATGGAGGTGGGGTCGGGAACGGTGATGGGGAGGGGTTGGGAGCAATGGTAATGGGGGTGGTGTCAGGAACGGCGATGGGGGAGTGGTAGTTTTGGGGAGGGGTCAGGAGGGTTGGTGATGGGAGAGGGGTCGGGAGCAGCGGCGATGGGGGTGGGGTCGGGAGCGGCGATAGGTTCCTTTATTGTGGGATTGGGAGGAGCACGCTTGCTCCCCTGGCTCCACATTCAGCAAAATTATTTACCTTCTTTGCTGTAGATTATCCCTAGGGCTGGTTTTCTTGAGTGCAGTCAGCGCATATGCAAAAGGCCTAACACCTGTTTCAGGAGTGGGTGAAGCGTGCCCATTGTTTGTCCTTACCTAATATGGCGTGTGGCATACTTCTAGCTGGAATGTGCACACGCTTTCTGGTTGCCATATTGAATCCTTAGTGGTCCATGCAGTGCCTGAAAAATGGACGTTGCTTGGACCAATTTCTAAGCTAATATGTGTAATATTTATTATTGGGTCTTCCATATTTTTTTATATAGATAGCATTGTTAGGCCATGTAATGAATTGCATTATTCTGCTGCTAAGGAGTGCCTTGTTTAAATTCATTTGTTGCATTTAAGGTAATTGCAATAAGTAAGCACAACCTGAGGTAAACCTGAGCTTAATTGCTGTCAATGTGGAAAGTTTACAGTTGGGAAAGTGCTTATATATTTCTGGGCCTAGGTCAGTAGAAAGACAGCATGAATGGTAACTTTGTGTTCAATATTCAGCTATAATCAGATCAAAGTGTGGTTGCATACTCTGTCCTAAGGCATCACTTTGTTCTCTTTCATACAGTAAGCTGTTAAAAGCTTCTTTTTATTATTGCATTTGAAACCAGTAAATCAGACTTTTACAAGCTACAATAAAACATATTTTTGGGCTGAACTATTAATTACTGATGGTATCTGCAAACAACATATAAATAAACTGTGTTAAAGAGCCTATAATATTTTATTGACATACAGCTCCCGATTGAGAACTATAAAAACATAAGAGGCTTAGAAATAAAGGCAGAGAGTGTCAACCCTACCTATACTTGTACACCTAATAGAGGTTTTTACAGAGCAGAACTCAAAAAAGAAATGCTGGAAATACTCAGCAAATCAGGCGGCATCTGTGGCGGGAGAAACAGAGTAAAAATTTCAGGTTAATGATCTTTCATCAGAACTGGAAGATGTTAGAGATAAACAGCTTTTAAGCAAGTGCAGAGGTAGGGGATAGGACAGCAGGGAAAGAACAAAAGGGAAGGTCTGTGATAGGGTGGAGGTCAGGAGTGATTAAATGACAAATGTGATGATGGTGCAAGGCAAAGGGAAGTAATAATGGGACAAGTATAGAGACAAAGGGCTCCATTTTCTCCAATGCCGTTTTTTGGCCTATTGCAAGAGTTACGCCCGTTTTTTTTTTCCCCAACAACACCAAAAAAATAACTAGCAAGTTTCCCTGTTCTATTTTTTGACATTTCGCCATGCAGCCTGTCCTTTAGCTTTAGGAGTGGAGCCTAAAGTCTGCGCCGAGAAAACGATGCCCCCTCTTCTGCACATGTGTGAAAAAAAGGATGATTTTGACGTGACTGCTGTGGGCGCGCATGCCCAGTACAGCTCCTGGTCTGCATTTGGCCATTTTTAAAGAGCCAGTTGTGTGTGAGAACTTTAATTCCCATTGGAAAAATTGGAGCTGCAATACAAGATGCAACATGGCTCAAGGACCAAAAATTTCTTACAGGATGAAGTGGAGGCACGAGTTACTGTAATTGAGGCCAGATGGCACAAGCTGGACACCAGCAGAGGTCACATAAAAGTTTCACCAAAAGAAATGAAGAAACACTGGAATCAGCTTGCAGAAGATTACTGTGCAATGGTGACCACCCCAAGGTCTGGAGGCCAGTGCAAGCAAAAGTGGCAGAACCTTGGTCAAGTAGTTAGTGTAAGTAATATTTTCATTTATTCAAATGGAATTGCAATTGTAAATATGACCATCTGTATATATCCCACCCAGCAGAAAGATACTCTGTCTAAAAAGTTATATTTTCATCTTTGCAGAGGAAGGTGGCACACAATAAAAGGGAAAGAACTCGAACAGGAGGAGGCCCGGAAAATCTGCACCCACTGACACCCTTGGAAGACAGGGTTGCTGCTTTGATGCCTGGAGAAAAGCAACCACCACTGCACAAGCTGGGCCCACACTCGAGGGAGAAGGTAAGCCCTGCAAATTCCAGAGTCTGGCTTTGCTAAATGTTAAGTACTGTGCGGGCTAGCCATGCTTCGGTTGAAACATAGAAACATAGAAAATAAGTGCAGAAGTAGGCCATTTGAGCTTGCACCACCATTCATCATCATCATCATAGGCAGTCCCTCGGAATCGAAGAAGACTTACTTGCACTCCTGAAGTGAGTTTTTGGTAGCTGAACAGTCCAATACGAGAGCCACATTCTCTGTCACAGGTGGGACAGATAGTCGTTGAGGGAAGGGGTGGGTGGGACTGGTTTGTTGCACGCTCTTTCCGCTGTCTGCGCTTGATTTCTGCATGCTCTCGCCGTTGAGACTCGAGGTGCTCAGCGCCCTCTCGGATGCACTTCCTCCGCTTAGGGCGGTCTTGGGCCAGGGACTCTCAGTGAGGATGTTGCACTTTATCAGGGAGGTTTTGAGGGTGTCCTTGTAGCATTTCCGCTGCCCACCTTTGGCTCGTTTGCCATGAAGGAGCTCCGAGTAGAGCACTTGCTTTGGGAGTCTCGTGTCTGGCATGCAGACTATGTGGCCTGCCCAGCGGAGCTGATCAAGTGTGGTCAGTGCTTCAATGTTGGGGATGTTAACCTGAATGAGGACGCTGATGTTGGTGTGCCTGTCCTCCCAGGGGATTTGTAGGATCTTGCGGAGACATCGTTGGTGGTATTTCTCCAGCAACTTGAGGTATCTACTGTACATGGTCCATGTCTCTGAGCCATATAGGAGGGCAGGTATTACAACAGCCCTGTAGACCATGAGCTCGGTGGCAATTTTGATTGCCTGGTCTTCAAACACTCTTTTCCTCAGGCGACCGAGGGTTGCACTGGCGCACTGGAGGCAGTGTTGGATCTCATCGCCGATGCCTGCTCTTGTTGATAGGAGGCTCCCGAGATATGGGAAGTGGTCCACAGTGTACAGGGCCGCGCCATGGATATTGATGACTGGGGGGCAGTGCTGTGCGGTGAGGACAGGCTGGTGGAGGACCTTTGTCTTGATATTTAGCGTAAGGCCCATACTTTCATACACCTCAGTAAATACGTCGACCATCATTCAATATGATCATGGCTGATCATGCAACTTCAGCACCCCATTCCTGCTTTCCCTCCATTCCCCTTGATCCCTTTAGCCGTAAGGGCCACATCAAACTCCCTTTTGAATATATCTAACAAACTGGCCTCAACACCTTACTTTCTGTGGTAGAAAATTCCACAGGTTCACAATTATCTGAATGAAGAAGTTTCTCCTCATCTCGGTCCTAAGTGGCTTACCCCTTTTCCAAAGATTGTGACCCCTGGTTCTGGACTTTCCCAATATCGGGAAAATTCTTCCTGCATCTAACCTGTCCAATCCCATCAGAATTTTATATGTTTCGATGAGATCCCCTCTCATTCTTCTAAATTCCATTGAATATAAGCCAAGTCGATCCAGTCTTTCTTCATATGTGAGTTCTGCCATGCTGGGAATCAGTCTGGTGAACCTTCGCTGCACTCCCTCAATAGCAACAATGTCTTTCCTCACATTAGGAGACCAAAACTGTACACAATATTCAAGGTGTGGCCTCACCAAGACCCTGTACAACTGCAGTAAGACCTCCTTGCTCCTATACTCAAATCCTCTCGCTATGAAGGCCAACATGCCAGTTGCCTTCTTCACTGCCTGTGGTACCTGAATGCCAACTTTCAATGACTGATGTACCATGACACCCAGGTCTGGTTGCGCCTCCCCTTTTCCTAATCTGTCACCATTCAGATAATATTCTGCCTTCCTGGTTTTGCCACTAAAGTGGATAACCTCACATTTATCTACATTATACTGCATCTGCCATGCATTTTCCCACTCACCTAACCTGTCCAAGTCACCCTGTAGCCTCTTAGCATCTTCCTTACAGCTCACACTGCCACCCAGCTTAGTGTCATCTGCAAACTTGGAGATATTACATTCAATTCCTTTGTCTAAATCATTAATGTATATTGTAAATACCTGGAGTCCCAGCACTGAACCTTGCGGTACCCCACTAGTCACTGCCTGCCATTCTGAAAAGGATCCATTTATTCCTACTCTTTGCTTCCTGTCTGCCAACCAGTTCTCTATCCACGTCAATACATTACCCCCAATACCAAGTGCTTTAATGTTACACACTAATCTCTTGTGTGGGACCTTGTCAAAAGCCTTTTGAAAGTCCAAATACACCACATCCACTGGTTCGCCCTTGTCCACTTTACTAGTTACATCCTCAAAAAATTCTAGAAGATTTGTCAAGCATGATTTCCCTTTCATAAATCCATACTGACTTGGGCCGATCCTGTCACTGCTTTCCAAATGCGCTGCCAATACATGTTTAATAACTGATTCCAACATTTTCCCCATTACCGATGTCAGGCGAACCGGTCTATAATTCCCTGTTTTCTCTCTCCCTCCTTTTTTAAAAAGTGGGGTTACATTAGCTACCCTCCAATCCATAGGAACTGATCCAGAGTCTATAGAATATTGGAAAATGACCACCAATTGCATCCACTATTTCTAGGGCCACTTCCTTAAATACTCTGGGATGCAGACTATCAGGCCCCAGGGATTTATCGGCCTTCAATCCCATCAATTTGCCTAATACAATTTCCCGCCTAATAAGAATTTCCTTCAATTCCTCCTTCTCGCTAGACCCTCGGACCCTTAGTATTTCCGGAAGGCTATTTGTGTCTTCCTTAGTGAAGACAGAACCAAAATATTTGTTCAATTGGTCAGCTATTTCTTTGTTCCCCATTATAAATTCACCTGAATCTGACTGCAAGTGACCTACGTTTGTCTTCACTAATCTCTTTCTCTTCACATATCTATAGAAGCATTTTCAGTCAGCTTTTATGTTCCCTTCAAGCATACTGTCATACTCTATTTTCCCCCTCCTAATTAAACACTTTGTCCTCCTCTGCTGAATTCTAAATTTCTCCCAGTCCTCATGTTTGCTGCTTTTCCTGGCCAATTTATATGCCTCTTCCTTGGATTTAACGCTATCCTTAATTTCCCTTGTTAGCCACGGTTGAGCCACCTTCCCCGTTTTATTTTTACGCCAGACAGGGATGTACAATTGTTGAAGTTCATCCATGTGATCTTTAAATGTCTGCCATTGCCTATACACCATCAACCCTTTAAGTATCATTTGCCAGTCTATTCTAGCCAATTCACGTCTCATACCATCGAAGTTACCTTTCTTTAAGTTCAGGACCCTAGTCTCTGAATTAATTGTGTCACTCTCCATCTTAATGAAGAATTCTAACATATTATGGTTACTCTTCCCCAAGGGGCCTCGCACAACAAGATCACTAATTAATCCTCTCTCATTACACAAGACCCAGTCTAGGATGGCCAGTTCTCTAGTTGGTTCCTCGACATATTAGTCGAGAAAACCATCCCTTATACACTCCAGCGTATTGCTACCAGTTTGGTTAGCCCAATCTATATGTATATTTAAGTCACTCATGATAACTGCTGTATCTTTATTGCATGCATTCCTAATTTCCTGTTTGATGCCATCCCCAACCTCACTGCTACTGTTTGGTGATCTGTACACAACTCCCACAAGCATTTTCTGCCCTTTGGTGTTCCGCAGCTCTACCCATACAGATTCCACATCATCCAAGCAAATATCCTTCCTTACTATTGCATTAATCTCCTCTTTAACCAGCAACGCTACCCCACCTCCTTTTCCATTCTGTCTATCCTTCTCGAATATTGAATACCCCTGGATGTTGAGTTCCCAGCATTGGTCACCCTGGAGCCATGTCTCCATAATCCCAATTACATCAAATCTGTTCACAGCTATATGCACAGTTAATTCATCCACCTTATTACGAATGTTCCTCGCATTGAGACACAGAACCTTCAGGTTTTTTTTTTAACACACTTTGTCCTTTTAGAATTATGTTGTAATGTGGCCCTTTTTGATTTTTGCCTTTGATTTCTCTGCCCTCCACTTTTCCTTATCTCCTTTCTACCTTTTGATTCTGCCCCCATTTTACTTCCCTCTGTCTTCCTGCATAGATTCCCATTCCCTTGCCATATTAGTTTAATCACTCCCCAATAGCACTAGCAAACACTCCCCCTAGGACATCAGTTCTGGTCCTGCCCAGGTGCAGACCGTCCGGTTTGTATTGATCACACCTCCCCCAGAACCGGTTCCAATGTCCCAGGAATTTGAATCCCTCCCTCTTGCACCATTCCTCAAGCCACGTATTCATCTTAACTATCCTGCTATTTCTACTCTGACTGGCACGTGGCACTGACAGCAATCCTGAGATTACTACCTTTGAGTCCTACTTTTTAATTTAACTCCTAGCTCCTAAATTCAGCTTGTTGGACCTCATCCCATTTTTTACCTATATCGTTGGTACTTATATGCACCATGACAACTGGCTGTTCACCCTCCTCCTCCAGAATGCCCTGCAGCTGCTCCGAGACATCCTTGACCCTTGCACCAGGGTGGCAACATACCATCCTGGAGTCTCGATTGCGGCCGCAGAAATGCCTGTCTATTCCCCTTACAATATAATCACCTACCACTACATCTCTCCCACTATTTTTCCTGCCCTCCTGTGCAGCAGAGCCACCCATGGTGCCATGAACTTGGCCTCTGTTGCCTTCCCTTGCCGAGCCATCTCCCCCAACAGTATTCAAAGCGGTGTATCTGTTTTGGAGGGAGATGACCGAAGTTATCGCAAAGTCTCTGTTTAAAGAATGGACTCCGTCGAGAATATTTCGTGGACTTTATGGGTTTTTTTTCTCTGAGGGTACTTTCCTTGTGGTGGAGTCACCCTGTGCAGATATGTGAAAAGGCTGGTTTGTTAAAGTTCCAGTTGTGTTGCGGCCAGTGATCAAGATGTCGTCTTGGAACACCACGGTGTGTGGAACCGATTTCAGCAGACTCTCCATGTTCGTCTGGAAGATGGCCGCCGCCGAATGAATACCAAAGGGGCATCTGTGGTATATGAACAGTCCTCTGTACGTGTTGATGCACGTCAATTTTTTTCAAAGGTTCAGCCAGCTCCTGTGTCATGTAAGCAGAGGTTAGATCCAGGTTGGTGAACGACTTCCCCCCTGCTAGTGTTGCAAACAGGTCATCCGCTTTGGGTAGTGGGTACTGGTACTGTAACGAGACTTGGTTGATCGTTACCTTGTAGTCCCCACAGATTCTGACCGTCCCATCGCTCTTCATCACCAGAACAATTGGACTGGCCCACTCGTTGAACTCGACTGGCGATATGATCCCCTCTCGTTGAAGTCTGTCCAGCTCGATCTCGACTTTCTCTCGCATCATGTATGGAACCGCTCGGGCCTTGTGATGAACGGGTCATGCATCAGGGACGAGATGGATCTGCACTTTGGCGCCTGTGAAGTTGCCGATGCCTGGTTCGAATAATGACGGGAATTTGTTTAGCACTTGGGCGCACGATGCGTCATCCTCTGAAGAGAGTGCTTTGATGCTGTCCCAGTTCCATTGGAACTTTCCTAACCAGCTTCTGCTGAACAGTGTTGGGCCATCGCCTTGTACAATCCACAGTGGTAAATCATGCACAGCTCCATCGTACATTATCTTCACTGCCACACTGCCAATGACTGGTGTGAGCTCTTTGGTGTAAGTGCGCAGCTTGGTGTGGATTGGACTTAGTTTTGGCCTTTGTGCCTTGTTGCACCACAGTTTCTCAAAAGCCTTCTGGCTCATAATTGACTGACTCGCCCCCGTGTCCAATTCCATGGAAACTGGAATTTGACTTTTAACATTATTGGAGGGCTTTTGGTGGTGAAGGTGTGTACCCCATACACTTCCTCTTCAGCTTCGGGTTGAGTTGCCTCTCTTACTCGTTCAGCGTGATCCACACCGGATCGGACATCTTCTGCCGACTCTGCCACGTGGTGAGCCGCAGCATGTCTGCACATTCGTTGGAAGTGCCCCATTGTTCCACAGCCCTTGCACACGTAGTGCTTGAATCGACATTGATGGGCTCAATGATTAACCCCGCAGCGCCAACATGGTGCTAATGGATTCGCATTCACGCTCCACGGCGGGCTCTGAGTCATCCTAGGTCTGGCCTTTGTGGGCGTGTAGGCCCTGCCATGTACAGTTCTGCCTGCACAGTAATTGCCGGTGAGTTCCGATGCTGCAATGATATCTGTTTAGTGTTATCGTTCGTGGACATAAAAACCTTGGCTATCGTGATGACCTTGCTCAGATCTAGGGATTCGGCAGACAGCAGTTTGCAAAGAATGACCTCGTGGCCGACTCCAAGCATGGAAAAGTCCCGCAACACATCCCCCAAAAATCCAGCAAATATGCACGGTCCCACAAGGCGTCTTAGGTCGCCGACATAGCTCATCACGTCCTGGTCCTCAGAGCGGTGGTGCGTATAAAAGCGATACCTGGACACCAAGATGCTCTCCTTCGGCTTGAGGTGTTCCAGAACCAGCGTGCACAACTCCTCATATGTCTTGTCCGTTGATTTCTTCAGTGCTAGCAGATTTTTGATGAGGCCGTATACCGTGGACCCACAAATGGTGAGGAGAATCGCCCTGCGCTTGACCGCGGTTTCTGCCTTTTCCAGCTCATTAGCCACGAAGTACTGGTCAAGACACTCAACGAAAGCTTCCCAATCATCACCCTCAACAAATCTCTCAAGAATATCAACAGCAACCATAACTGCATGAAAGTTCGTAATCTGTTACTCGTTGCCAATTGTTATGTTAAGAATAACTCCACAAGACTGTATATCTTAAGCTAAAACTGTTGTGACCTTGGTCTCTTTATTGTAACTCCAGAGTGAGGAGGCAATATGGTAGACTGCCTTTTATACCCGCTTGCCCGGGGTGTGCAGGTGACCCTTGGGTCTCCCACAGGTGTGCCCCTTGGTGGCAAGTCTTACACATTGGTAATGTTTACATACATAACACTTATGGGTCGAGTCCAGTAGCTGCGATCAGAGACAGAGGTGGGACACAAGGGAGTGAAGGGGTAGCATTGGCCCCGGACCTAAAGATGGTCCAGGCACAAGATCCCATCCTAAAGACTGTTCTGGAGATGCTGGCCTAGGGAGATAAGGTATAGGGTCCATACGGAGTGGCAGGCATTACGGTGAAGGAAGGGATGGTTTTCAGAGGGGAGCTGTGGGTAGTCCCATAGCAGCACGAGAGAGAATTCCTTCAGTTGGCTCACGAGGGTCCAGGAGCGGGGCACCCTGGGCCGGAGACCACCTGGCAACGGGTGGAACAGGCAGTGTGGTGGCCACAACTGAGGGAGGACATCCGCGACTTCTGCACAGATTGCTTGGTGTGCGCTGCAAATAACCCTGACCTCCAGAAAAGGAAGGTTTCCATGGGACAGTCTAGGAGAGTGGAGGGACCATGGCAGTCCATACAGGTCGATTATATCGGACCGCTGCCCACCCCGCTGCCCACGCCTGGTCCTGGTATATGTATTCTCTAAATGTGTAGAAGCCTTCCCTTGCCGAACAGCCACAGCTTTGGGGACTGCTAGGATTCTAGTGAGAGAAGTGTTCTCTAGGTAGGGGCTACCACAGTATGTGGAGTCCGATCAGGGGAGTCACTTTACAGGGGCAGTCATGCAGGCGACTCTGAAGATGCTAGGTGTAGAGGGTAAATGGCACGTCGCCCACAACCCGCAGTCATCGGGGATTGTGGAGCGGATGAATAGGACCATCAAGGAAAGGATATGAAAGGAAACTGGAGACTCGTCTGGAAAATGGGTGGAGGTCTTGCCGTTAGTTCTGATGGGGGTCCGAGCCAGCCCGTCTAGAAGCACAGGGTATTCCCCGCATGAGCTCATGACTGGCAGGGTCATGAGAACGCCCAGCCATGTACTGGCACCGGTTCTCACGGAAGGTCAGTTGAGAGAGGTGAACCGGGAAAGGAGCATTTCAAACAGATCTATTGGCAGGCTGCCAGTAACATGGGGAAGCAACATCATAGAAATCGTTTATTGCTTGAGCCTCAGAGGCACCACTAGTGGAAAATTTGGAGATCAAGTAATGGTCAGAAACTGCGCCAGGGTAGGGACTTTTGAACCGCTATACACAGGACCGTACAGTATTGTGGATAAGGCAAGTCCGATGGTATATGAGATCAAAATGCCCCGACGCATTAAGTGGTTCCATATCAATCAGTGCAAGCTTTTCAACCCTGGGGAAAGAGCTGATAAGAGGAGGAAACAGCAGGGAGTGGTGAGCTGCGCTACAGGTGTGTGTCTCCAGCCCATAATCTGGGACTGTGAGGAGCCCACAGAGGGACCAGCCATTCACCTGTGGGGGCAGGAGTGAGGAGGAGTGCCAGGATCCCATGGCCAAGGGCGCTGTGGACGCCTCCTTACACACCGGTGAACGAAGGAAGCTGGGGTTGTAAGAGGCCCAGGGTTGAGGAGACCTAGTGTGGCCACCTGGAGATGGGTGGCACTGTACGTAACTTCGTTCTCTCCTGTCTGTTGCATTAGCTTGTCTGTATATTCAGGTTACCAAAGGTAATCGTGTGTAGCTGTGTCTGAAAAGGTGAGGCATCACCCCAAGGACAACGTTGTCTTCTGTGTGTTTTCAGGGAATGCCTCAGAACAAGATGAAGTCAGTCATAATAATTCTGATCGTCATGATTGAAGCCAGCACGAGTCGCAGGAGTGACACCGAGGAATCGGTTGTTTTCGGCTGCACCGGCGGAGATGGACTGACCGTGACTACTGGAGGTAACTCGAAGGATGGGGCGAGCGTCTATCTCCACAAGGGGAGATGGCCGGGATGGCTGGGGTCGAATTCCACCCAGTATTCCAGCCATGACGTTCACCTATGGTGAAGCGTCCATCCCATGCCCGAGAATAGGGGTCACCACCTCCCGGGTTAGAGTAACGGAGGTTAAATGGGTGAGCCTTAGCTGTAGGGGACACATTCCACTGGGAAGGTGGTGGTGGCTCAGGAAAATCAACACGGACACAGGGGACCAGACAGCTGACTGGGAAAGACTAAGTAACGACACGTACCGGACGATCACGGGTTCTCAGGGAGGAGTGAATGTGTGTTGGGATAAGTGGTGGGAATCCGAGGAAGAGATTTACATGTGTATGTGGGGGTTGGAAAAGATCTGCTCAATGGGTGTGTCGATCGCGTTTAGCAGGCGGTGGCAGGACGCCGGGGGTGGGATTGGTTGGGATCGGAGTGTGGAATCCTGTGTGATCCCAAATCCCCGGATGCCACAGAGCTCATCTCATACACCAGGAAGCCCCCACCCATAGCCCCGACGGTACAGACGACTGTAGATAGGTGTCCCACCATCACCAGGGGTCCAGGAAATGGGTTGGTGTTAATCCCCACTGACAAAGTTTTGTTTCAGAATGTCCACTATTCCGTGGCATCTGTGATCCTGAACCTGACTGAAGTCCACCTGCTTGTGTGGTGCCCGAAGAAGACATAGAAACATAGAAACATAGAAAATAGGTGCAGGAGTAGGCCATTCAGCCCTTCTAGCCTGCACCGCCATTCAATGAGTTCATGGCTGAACATGCAACTTCAGTACCCCATTCCTGCTTTCTCACCATACCCCTTGATCCCCCTAGTAGTAAGGACTTCATCTAACTCCTTTTTGAATATATTTAGTGAATTGGCCTCAACAACTTTCTGTGGTAGAGAATTCCACAGGTTCACCACTCTCTGGGTGAAGAAATTCCTCCTCATCTCGGTCCTAAATGGCTTCCCCCTTATCCTTAGACTGTGACCCCTGGTTCTGGACTTCCCCAACATTGGGAACATTCTTCCTGCATCTAACCTGTCTAACCCCGTCAGAATTTTAAACGTTTCTATGAGGTCCCCTCTCATTCTTCTGAACTCCAGTGAATACAAGCCCAGTTGATCCAGTCTTTCTTGATAGGTCAGTCCCGCCATCCCGGGAATCAGTCTGGTGAACCTTTGCTGCACTCCCTCAAGAGCAAGAATGTCCTTCCTCAGGTTAGGAGACCGAAACTGTACACAATACTCCAGGTGTGGCCTCACCAAGGCCCTATACAATTGTAGCAACACCTCCCTGCCCCTGTACTCAAATCCCCTCGCTATGAAGGCCAACATGCCATTTGCTTTCTTAACCGCCTGCTGTACCTGCATGCCAACCTTCAATGACTGATGTACCACGACACCCAGGTCTCTTTGCACCTCCCCTTTTCCTAATCTGTCACCATTCTTTATGAAGCTTTATGAAGCTCTGTTAAAAGTAGTGTTTCAGGTGTTTTATGAACTGGACTATGGAAATGTAGATAAAGAATGGCTTTATTAACTGAATGTTGGGAATAGTGTGGGGTCCGGGAGGCAGAGAAGAGGGACTTGGAACGATGTAGCCACAGCGTTCAGTACAGGAACAGGTATTGTTAATAGTATGGATGATGTACAACTCCAGATGCAGATCACTGGGTTAAAGAACCAACTGCGTAAGATTTTAGGGGAAGAGAACACAGTGGTGGGGTCAGAGCTTCATGAGGACCAGGCAATGACCGTTCATTTAAAGGAGGTCATTGTGGAGCTGGAGAGGCACGCTAAAACTATTAATGATTTGATACGGGAGGACAGGGATGCCTCGGAGCAGACTGCACGGAATGAGGTGCCTGCTGTATGGAGCATGGTTGCTGGGCGAGGGTCGCAGTAACCTGGAGGACCTGAGGCAAGGTTGTGTCTCTTCATGGATAAGCAACCAGCAGCGCTGCACCCATACAGCAATTCGTTGAGCTCGTGCCAGCTTCGTTTAGCCTCTGAAGCCTACCCTGTCCCTGTAGATTGTGGGCGGTCCGACCACACAGTGATGGGAATTGTAGTGAGGATGCCGGTAATGGGCAGATCATCCCGGCCAGCACTGGTATACAGGGTTGAGAATATCGGGGTCATTCGTGGAGGAGTGCATGTTCGTTTTAAAGTATGTCATAAAGTGGGGGCATGCTAAGATGGGCACTGACCTCTCGGGATGCCAGAGCCGGGGTGCACACGTAATACTGTGCCCCCAGCACTAGGACTATGTGGAACATTTCGGGTACCCGATTCCTTTTCTGCCGGAACACCTCACTGAGTTAATAAAGGCCGTTGAGCTCTCCCAGAAACATTTTTACACTTTAGAGCAAAAGACAGTGGAAGTGGGGGAGGAGATCAAGGGGATTGTCTCGCTACCATGATGGGACATCGGTCTGAGTGTCAAGATTCCCCCCTGGATTCGCGTCTGTTCCCATGCATTAGTCATCATACAATTGTTGCTTGTAAGCTATTTGTTGTACACCAGCTGCAGGTGACAGAGACAGATGCTCTGAACACAGTGGCAAGGGATGTTAGATCGACTCGGAGAGGTGTAATTGTTGATGATGGTTTCTCCCTGCCAAAATTTGTAATGTACCAAAGTTCTGTAAGCAAGTGTATTATATTCTGGTTATAGTTTCACATTCTGTATTGTGTGATGTGCGCTATTGTAGTTTTTATAATGTTTTACCACCTGTCCATGCTGTACTGTGTGATGTGCGCGGTGATTATTATTATTTTTTTGGTAATGTCTTGTGGATCTTATGTGTGAAGAAGCCGTTTTCTTATGTTTTAACTCTGTAGAAGGGAACTGTGACACGCCGTAAGAGATATAGTTCTGGGGTTTTACAATGTAAAATCAGGGGAACAGCTTCACTTGTGGGAAACTTTGGCCTTTGCTCTCTCATCAAGTGATGTTTTATGGAAAGAAAACACATTAAATGGGGGACTGAAGAGATCACAAAGTCTCTGTTAAAAGAATGGACTCAGTTGAGAATATTTCGTGGACTTTATGGTTTTTTCTGACTGAGGATACTTTCCCTGTGATGGGGTCACCCTGTGTAGATACGTGAAAAGGCTGGTTTGTTAAAACTCCAGAGACCGCATGGCATTTGGCTGTGACAAAGAACTGTCAGTCATCCAGAATGTACGGGTTCGCCCTAGCAAAAAGAAAGGGGCTCAGATATCGGAGGCATGCATAAACTATTGGAAGACCACTCTAATATGCAAAGGCACTTCTCACCTCCATCTCAAAAGAGAAGCAGAACAATGGACCTACTAGCCTGGCCCGACCAAGAGGGGCCAGTTCTTCCCTACACAAAAGCTGAGAGATGTCCCAGACCCAGGGCCATCAGTCCAGTACACATGCGTCTGATGGCCCATCACAGACTAAGCACCGAAGTACTTAGAAGCAAAATGATTTCAAAGATTGGCAGGAGAGATAAGGGCAGCAGGACTCCTTTAAAGATAGACTCTTTTCCACCATTCTCCAGCATTCTGGAGCGTTCTCCAGCGTTCGAGCGTTCCCCCTCTCTCTCTCGCTCCACCAAGACCGATGTAACAAAACCAGCTGAGTGATTGAGACCAACTGGGGAGCATGGTCGCGAGTGTCCCAAGCCGGTAACCAGAGCGCCAGGTGAGCTGTGTGGGGTGTAAAGGGCTCAGAGTTTGCTTGGAAGTGAAGCTTTTTCGCCTATTCTGGGGAGGGAGCTTCATGTGACGGGGTAATTCGCTGGTAGTGGGGAGTTAGACTCCACCATAGCAACAAGGAAATTACTGCATGTCACCGATCCTCAGTGTTGTACTGTATGTTGTTTTAACCTGGATCTTGTTCTCCACAGAGACAGTGATTTTGTTTAGTAGTGCATGTTTTAGCCAGTGTATATTAGACCAAATAAATAAGTGCGATTTTTCACCGAAGTATTCCTGTCCGTGACTTATTCCATTTACACTCAGAATAATAATCCCCGGGTATAGAATTCTCGTAAGGTGGGGGCGATTCGAATCGTCCATCTAGCCATTGGGCCAGGATCAAAACCGTTTACACGTTCATGGGGATGTCTCCATCAGCTACGCTTCGGTTGATGCAATGTGCTATCATTCATTGTGGTCCTTCAAATGAGCCTGCTGCCTGTGCTGTGTGAGCCTACTCATGCCAACCTGCCCCCTCCTCTTCTGCTAACCATTTGTCTGTTCTGTTATATTTTGCAGAACTTGAGGCCAACCCTGATGAGGTTGAAGCCAATGCAAAAGATGATACTGACGCGGACGAGCCTGAAGAGGAGAACATCTTTCAGTCTCACCTTCCAGACCATGAAAATGGGGGTGTGGGGGAGCAGGAGGTGATGGATGAAGCCCACACTATTGTACTCTTGAGGAGGTGCAGGTGCTGCCCATTGAGGTGCCAGGCTGTTTCCTGAGCGGTACGAGTGTTGGGACATTCCATGGTTTCTCACATTCTGAGGCTGCGTGCCCCAGTGGGATGCAGCAAGCCACACCCAGGGTGAGGAAGGGAAGGACAGCGCTCTCCTGAGGTGCAGGATCTAACAGATCTGGTACAGCTGATGGCAATGAGTGTGGAGAGCATTGACCTTACCTGATCACTCTTGAACACCATCAGTGGGGTGGGTGATGATGTATCAGGACTGTCAGGAGAAGTAACAACAGTCTCACGAGAAATGGGAACACTGTCCGAGCCCATGAGGGAGGGAATGTTGGAGGTAGTTGAGACACTGTCAGGGCACATGAGGCAGGGAATGTCGGAGTTAGCTGCTGCAATAAGAGAACACATCCAGACCCCGCGCCCATTGACAAAATCAACTGCCATTCCCACTCCAATCCCCAGATGAAGCCAGGCCTTCCACATTACCGTCTGCCCCCTACCCCCTTCCACCCCATCAAGAAGTGCGCATTACCCAAGATGATCGTAAGAATAAACTTGGTACCAACCCGAGAAATGATGCGCCACCGCCTGTGGGCAAGGGTGGAGCCAACAAGACCAAACACAGTGGGCGGTCTTAGAATAAGGTGGAGGAGAGATGGGTGCAGCCTTTCTTTGCTGCTGTTGTTGTTGCTGTTATTATTATTGTTATTACTGTTGTAACTGTTCTCAAATTATAAGGTTTTTGTACGTTATGTACATTTACAAGTTTAAAAGTTTGTAAGTGGACTTAGAGTTTTTATGTGATCTTAACTGAAAACTTTAAAGTTCGATACAAGAATATTTTATTAAAGATAAGTTAAGTACAAACAAGTATTTGTTAAACTTTTGAATAAAATAATATTTTAAATTATAACTGAATCATTTCCATTATTTTTCCATTATTAACACAACATTTTGAAGTAAAGAAGAATCATTTCCATTATTTGTTCCATTAACACAACACTACATTAGGGAACAGGTCTAAACAGTAAACCTGGTTAATTTGGAATAGTTGCCGCTGAGCCTTCAGGTAGCAAAGCGTTCACGGATGAACTGCTGGTGCAAGGCTCCAGCAATCCTCTGCCGCCGTGCTCCAGGTTCAAGTCGTTGCATGACTTCCCCGTCCTCCTTATCATCAGCCACTCTCACCTCAGGTGGGTCTTCTACTACCAGCTGCTGCTGCCTCATGATGGCTAAATTATGCAGCATGCAGCACACAACAGTGAACTGACCGACAATCTCAGGGGAGCATTGCAAGTAGCCTCTGGAATGGTTCAGGCATCGGAAACGCTGTTTCAAGATGCCAATGGTCCTCTCTATTATGCTGTGCATCGCAATGTGCGACATGTTGTAATCCCGGTCAGCTTCTGTCCGGGTTACACGTATCATGAGCCAGCTGGCAACGCCGTACCCTTTGTCTCCCAGCAGGCAAGTTCTGTCCTTCTGGCTGTTGCTGAAACATGGCAGATATAGCGCTCTCACGTAATTATCCATCATCATCCCAGGGTATCTCGCATCTACTGACATGATACGATGCACGAGCTGCACATTAATGGAGTGGAAGCCTTTTCTGTTCCTGTACATCTCGGAATCCTCCAAAGGTGCTCACAAGGCAATGTGGATACAATCAATGCAGCCCTGTACCTTTGGGAAGCCATCAATCCTGAAGAAACCCACAGCCCTTTAATGCATTGCCTGGGCGGTCATGGGGAACTTTATGTAGTCATTCCTCTGGGCATATAGTGCAGCAGTCACCTGCTGAATACAGATATGTGCTGCATGTTGAGAAATGGCGCACACATCCCCAGTTGCAGCCTGGAATGATCCAGATGTATAGAATGAAAGTACAGCTGTAACCTTCATTTCAACTGACAAAGCAGCCCTCCTGATGCTTCTAAGTTGCAGGTCTGCTTTTACTAACTCACAGATCTCGGTTCCAACTTCTTTGCGGAAACGCAGCCTTCTCACACAGTCTACATCACTCAAGTGCAGGTATAACTGCCTGTCTCTATACAACCTGGCGTGGGTAAGGCCTCCTACCCATCTTCCTGGGCGCTCTGAGATTCCTCATGCGATAACGTCGAATCAATCGTCTCCTCTGCAGCACTAGCATGCAGAAGGCTTGCACGAGGTATAGCATTGTCAGTATTGCCCCCATGATTAAATTATACCTTTGCAAGAAGCTCAAAACAGCAGAACAAGGAGTTAATGCTTTCAAGTTCTCTCTTTCTCCAAGGTCGACGCCCTATGGACCACACACAGGACTGCGCATGCACAATAGGCTTGCTTAGAATGGAAAGTTAGGCATTCAAATGAGGACATTTGGGGCAATGAAGTCTAATGCAATTCTTTACTGTTAGATTTTTTTCAAAGAACCACCCCAACACCAACCGCATGTCTCCTCACCGGGCTCGACAGTCATCTGGCAGAATCACTCCCTCACCTGGACACAGGTGCTCAGCAAACAACGCCCCCCCACCCCCCCAAGCTTCTTTTGATGCTGTTTCATAGTGTAAGGGTTCTCATTCCTTCAGTTCAGCTTCCACCAACCCCCCACCCCACGCCCCCTCCTCCCCTAGTGCTTCTGTTGAAGCCTAGCCCCTATGTCCAGGTGAGGGACCGATTCTGCTGGCTGACCCTCGAGCCCGGTTTGGAGACGTTCGGTAATGGCGTGGCATTTTGAAAAAAATCCAAAATTAAAGAATTGCATTAGATTTCCATTTTCTGCATTTTAAGTTTGAAAAAAATTAAGCTTCATGATTCACATTTAATGTTGAAGGGGTTAATAGGGTTAGTGCAAAATTGCTGTGCTTAAGAAAAACAAAACAGTTGACTTAGCATGTTCTGAAGGACAGGATGTGATAAGCAATTGCGAGAAGATCACAAGACGCTGAGCAACATGGAAACCAACTGCCAGCTAGAGGAAAGAGGTCAACTGCAAACGAGATGCTGGCCAAAGATAAGGAAGTGAGCTGGACAAACACGACTATAAAATTGCTGTATGTGCAACACCAAATTGAGTTGTTGCCTGGTTGATGGACCTACAAGCAACTCCCCTGGTACCTTGTATTAATAAACTGTGTGTGTTTTCAACTCTCTAACATAGTCTCGGAGTAGATTTATTTTTACCTCGGGGTTTTCCCCCAACAATTTTGGTGCTGCAAGTAGGGTGTACCGGTAAGCCCTCCTGACCGAGACTCGAACGTACGGGGATAAGGTCAGATTTCATGACATCCTAGAAATTGGAACATCGAACTGGCAGGGGTGAGGCCGCCGGACCCCCAACAAACAAGTGATACTCGGGGAGGTTTGATAACAGACACAGTCATTAGAAATTAAGATAAAGTAGAATATAAGTAAGATAAGTGGTGTGTAAGAGAAACGAGTGTCCCCGTCACTTCAATTGTCACAAACTATCTCAATCACCTAACTTGAGCCGGAATTAAGAGGGCAAATGCCCCACATGATGGCCAAGGATTAAGGTCGAAGGAACACCGGGAGGACAAAGTAACTGTGTGAGAGTTGAGGGATAATCCCATCGCAATAAATAAGTGACGGAATAGAAGTAGGCCCGCATGAAGTGACTCATTCGCAGAGAAGGCGAGGGAAGGTCAGATCACATATTGGCATCGGGGGAAGTCCTTGAATGGGGGGCAGGAGGGCCTTAGTAGGTTCTATGCAGACAACCAGAAGGGCTTAATAGATAAAATGATTAAAGATGGGTGGGATCCCTCGGCTGTCCCCAAGGAGCAAAAGAATTGGTGGGAGAAACAGAAACAGAAAAAGGCAAAGAAAGCCGGAATACTTTTAGTATATCAGTTATGTGTGTTACAAAGTAAAACCAAACAATTAGTAGAGAAAAAGAAGAAAACAGAAGCCGAGAATAAAAAATGGAGAGAGCGGTATGAACAAAGCGGCAAATGGAGGGGATCAGATCATGACCTCCCTCCGACTTATGTTGCCGCAGTAGCGGCCTCGGCTCCTCCCTTTGATGAGGAGGCTGAGATTGAAGGGTCAAATGATGATTCAGTAACTACAGAATGGGCAGCCCCTCTTAGGGTAAACCAGGGCGCACAGGGAGGGAACCCCCGATATCAATATTACGCTTTCACCCCCACAGAAAAACAAATGATGAATCAGGATTTTGGGAGTCTACAACCACGGAAGAGAAATGTAGAATTTTGGCAAAAGTTAGAAGAATTGTATGAGACCCACGATATGCAAGAGCGAGATGTCCACCAAATAGTTCGGGCTAAGTGTCCAAAGGACCGCTGGACAGAACTAGCACACCCTCACAGTGATGGCACATGGATACCTGCCCTGGTTGCCACAAGGGCACAACGGGACGCCAGAACGGGGTTCGTCCAGGCTGTACAGGCCTTAATGGGAGCATCCACTCCAAATTGGGGATTGATAATGCAGACCCGCCAGAAAAGGGAGAAAACGCCAATGACTACGGAGAGAGGTTATGGTTCCAATACCAAGAATCCTCAGGACAGGCGGGCCCAAACAGAGACGACCCAGTCTTCATGAAAATGTTGAAGGACGGCCTTTCGGCCGACCATTAAAAGATCTTAAAAATGGGGGTGGTAGTCGCGGACACCTATGACCAAGCTGTCCGGTGGGCATGCCACATTAACTCTGGGGGAATAAAACAAGAAGTGGCCGCGGCTAAGAGTAGTAAGAGTCCGGGCTGAGGGGAATGCTACAACTGTGGCAAGACGGGTCATTTTGCCGCCGACTGGGCTCCAAAAGATCAACTGTCCGATGTGACAATTGCGGGAAAAAGGGACATGCCACTGATAAATGTTGGACACCCAAGGAGAAAAGAAATAGTCAGGCCTTAGAGTAGAGGAGATGAACTGACAGCAGCTAATCACAGCACTGAGGGACTTAGGAAAGGACTGAAGGCCAGCGGCCCCCGTGGGGCAGGGAGAGGATCCGCTTATTCACATAACAGCCCTGTTAGGGGGCCGGCAGTGTGATATGTTAGTGGATACCGGAGCCTCGGTATCTGATACGTCCTTACTACACAGTATAAATGCACACAAGGCCCATGCTTGAGAGAAGGTCAGTCTGTGACCTGTCCTTTATTTTAGAGCACTCAAGTGCAGGAAGGTGGGTGGAGCTTCCCCTTTTATACCTGAAGGTCCAGGTTAGGAGTGTCTCCCACCCAGTGGTCAGTGTTCTCACGATGTACAACTTAGGTCAGTTTATACATGAGTTACAATGCTAGTTGAATACATGACATCACCTCCCCCCCCCAAAGTCTTATTGGGATCACAGGTTGAGTCTCTCTGGTGGTTTACGCTCCCTTGTAGAGCGCCTGAGTTGGGGCTCCGGTTGTTGGGCGCTGGCCTGAGTGTCTGCTGTTTGCAGTGCCTCAGGCCTGTCCAGACTGCCCACAGTGACTGGGCTCACCTCCCTTTGGTTCCGGTGTTCGGTCACCTGTGGTGGAGTGAACTCTATATTGTGTTCTTCCTCTGCTTCTTCTATGGGGTTGTTGAACCTCCTATTTGTTTGATCCACATGTTTGCAGCAGATTTGTCCATTGGTAAGTTTAACTACCAGAATCCTATTTCCCTCTTTGGCAACCACAGTGCCTGAGAGCCATTTGGGCCCTGCAACATAGTTGAGGACAAAAACAGGATCATTTACATCAATACATTGCGCCCTCGAATTCTTGTCATGGTAGTGATATTGTGACTGGCGCCTGCTCTCGACAATTTCTTTCATGGTGGGGTGTATAAGGGATAATCGGGTTTTGAGCGTCCTTTTCATTAGTAGCTCTGCGGGTGGTACTCCTGTGAGTGAGTGTGGTCGGGATCTATAGGCTAACAGGAGGCGTGATAAGCGGGTTTGTAGGGAACCCCCTTGGAATCTGAGCATCCCCTGTTTGATTATCTGCACTGCTCGTTCTGCCTGGCCATTTGAGGCCGGCTTGAACGGTGCCGTTCTAACATGGTTAATTCCATTGCCTGCCATGAAATCCTGGAATTCAGTGCTTGTGAAGCACGGGCCATTGTCGCTGACCAAGATGTCCGGTAGACCGTGGGCGGCGAACATTGCCCGTAGACTTTCTACCGTGGCAGAGGATGTGCTTGAATTTAAAATGTCACACTCGATCCATTTGGAGTAGGCGTCTACTACAACAAAAACATTTTCCCCATGAAAGGACCTGCGTAGTCCACATGGATGCGTGACAAAGGCTTGGCGGGCCATGGCCAGGGGCTAAGGGGGGCTTCCCTGGGCGCATGGCCCAGCTGGGCACATGTGTTGCACCTGCAAACACAAAGTTCCAGATCTGCGTCTATCCCTGGCCACCAAACGTGTGACCTGGCAATTGCCTTCATCGTGACAATGCCCGGGTGCCCATTGTGGAGTTCTCTGATGAACACCTCTCTGCCCATCTGGGGCATGACTACGCGGTTTCCCCACAGTAGGCAATCGGCCTGAATTGAGAGTTCATCCTTGCGCCTGTGAAATGGTTTAAATTTCTCAGGGCATGCCCTGTACGTGGCTGCCCAGTCCCCATTCAGGACACATTTCTTGACTAGAGACAATAGCGGGTCTCTATTTGTCCAGACTTTAATCTGACGGGCTGTCACGGGTGAGCCTTCGCTTCCGAAAGCTTCAACAGCCATGACCATCTCAGCACCATGCTCGGTAGCCCCCTCAGTGGTGGCTAGTGGGAGCCTGCTGAGTGCATCGGCGCAATTTTTGGTGCCCGGTCTGTGCCGAATTGTGTAGTCATAGGCTGCTAACGTGAGTGCCCACCTCTGTATGCGGGCCAATGCGTTTGCATTTATGGCCTTGTTGTCGGCCAAATGGACGTTAGGGGTTTGTGATCTGTCTCCAGCTCAAATTTCCTGCCAAACAGGTACTGGTGCATTTTCTTTACCGCATATACACATGCGAGCGCCTCCTTTTCTACCATCCCGTAGCCCCTTTCTGCCTGGGACAGACTCCTGGAGGCATAAGCTATCGGCTGTAACTGACCCTTGGCATTGACATGCTGCAACACACACCCGACACCATAGGACGACGCATTGCACGTTAACACAAGTTTCTTACATGGGTCATATAGCGTTAACAGATTGTTGGAACATAACAAATTGCGTGCTCTATTAAAAGCCCTTTCCTGGCTGTCCCCCCAGACCCATTTGTGACCTTTGCGTAGGAGCACGTGTAGCGGCTCTAGCAGCGTGCTCAATTTGTGAAGAAAGTTCCCAAAATAGTTCAGGAGCCCCAGGAACGAACGCAGCTCCATCGTGTTACGGGGTCTGGGTGCTCTCTGGATCGCTTCCGTCTTGGATGCAGTAGGGCTGATCCCGTCTGCTGCTACCCTCATCCCCAGGAATTCTACCTCTGGAGCTAGGAAGACGCACTTCGCCTTTTTCAATCGCAGACCTACCCGGTCCAGTCTGCGTAGCACCTCCTCCAGGTTGTGAAGGTGTTCTTCAGTATCGTAACCCGTAATGAGGATGTCGTCCTGAAAAACCACTGACCCTGGAATCGACTTGAGGAGGCTTTCCATATTTTGTTGGAAGATCGCGGCGGCCGAGCGAATCCCGAACGGACATCTGTTGTACTCAAACAACCCCTTGTGTGTCGTGATGGTGGTCAGCTTCTTCGACTCACTCGCCAGCTCCTGGGTCATGTAAGCTGAGGTCAGGTCCAATTTTGAAAAAAGTTTGCCACCGGATAGCGTCGCAAAGAGGTCCTCCGCTCTCGGTAGCGGGTACTGGTCTTGGAGTGACACCCGATTGATGGTGGCCTTGTAATCACCACATATCCTGACCGACCCATCCGCCTTGAGCACCGGCACAATCGGGCTCGCCCAGTCACTGAATTCGACTGGCGAGATGATGCCTTCCCTCAACAGGCGGTCCAATTCGCCTTCTATCTTTTCCCGCATCACGTACGGCACCGCTCTGGCCTTGTGGTGTACTGGTCTGGCGTCCGGGTTTATGTGAATCACTACCTTGGCCCCCATGAAAGTGCCAATGCTGGGTTGAAATAATGAGTCAAATTTGTCCAGGACCTGTGAGCATGATACTCGCTCCACAGAGGAAATTGCATTGACATCGCCCCATTTCCAGTTCATGACAGCAAGCCAACTCCTCCCCAGTAGTGCGGGACCGTCCCCTGGAACAATCCAGAGTGGCAACCTGTTCGCCGAATCTTTGTGGGTCACGACTACTGTGGCGCTGGCTAGCACTGGAATGATCTGCTTTGTGTAAGTCCGTAGCTGTGCGTCAATCGGCAATAATTTTGGCCTCCTGGCCTTGGATGCCCACAACTTTTCGAACTGTTTGATACCCATCAGGGACTGGCTGGCACCCGTGTCTAACTCCATTGATACTGGGATGCCATTGAGGAGCACTTTCATCATTATCGGTGGCGTCCTGGTGTATGAACTGTATACGTGCTCCACATGAACTCGCTGAACTTCAGCTTCCAGTGATTTCCCCCAGTGTCCATTTCTGCAATTTCTGCAGGTATTTTGCTCATCTCTGCAAACTCCGGCTGAATATATGCCTCCACGCCTCCAGCTTGAGTTGCGGTTTGAAACAAAAGGTCCCTTGCCAGTCGATCGTCCCTGACTGCCCCTGTTATTGTTCTTGAGTGCACCATTAACAGGTGTTGATGGCCCCATTACTGGCCGCATTGTCCCTTGCAATGGCGTGAATCGTTGTTCAGCTTGCCATTGTCTCTGTCGAACTCCCCCTCTTGGTTCGACTACATGTTGGGGCATGCCTGACTGCCCTTGTCTGCCTGGAGAACTGTGTGCTGCTTTAACAATGTTGAATCTCTGTCCCAATCATTCCTTAACACAGTACCTCTCGTCTGTTCTGCTAGTGGCCATGCTCGCGTGGTTTAAATCCCAGTTTCTTGTCGCCATTGATACGTCCTTACTACACAGTATAAATGCACACGAGGCTCATGCTTGAGAGAAGGTCAGTCTGTGACCTGTCCTTTATTCCTTAGCACTCAAGTGATGAAGGTGGGTGGAGCTTCCCCTTTTATACCTGAAGGTCCAGGTTAGGAGTGTCTCCCACCTAGTGGTCAGTGTTCTCACGGTGTACAACTTAGGTCAGTTTATACATGGGTTACAATGCTGGTTGAATACATGACAGTATCTATGACAGATATTCCCTTGCCCACAACTAAACATGTAGTCCATATAACTAGCATAGGAGGATCTGCCACCACAGCCCACCAGAGTGAAGTAATTCTGATCCCGGAACAATTTTATGTATGCCCAAATGCAGAAGGGACCATATTGGGGATCGACCTCCTGGAACAGTTATGGGCACTAATTGACCCACAGAATAAGAGAATAGTTTGGGGAAATAATGGAAGACGCAAAATCACGATGTATGGGGAACAGACTAATTTGCACAATCATGCAAAGGTCGGAAGTGTGCAACTTCTCACCCGAGATTGGGGTACAACAGGAGACTACGGCCCATTATGCGAACAAATGAGGGAAGTGTGAGCTCAATCAAAGCAGAATTGTGGGCTGGTAAAGACCAAGTCAGTGGTCATCACAGTCCTCATAAACAATGCCCCGTTAAACCTGAAGCCCGAGAGGCCGTAAAACAAATAGTGCAGAACCTCTTGTGTAGCGACGTCCTTCGGGAAGCCGAAAGCACTACGAACTCGCCAACCTGGCCCGTAAAGAAACCAGATGGGTCATACCGATTGACCATAGACTATACGGTGTTAAATAAAGTAACTCCCCTCCAGCACCCCATCGTAGCAAGCCCAGCGACCATATTTAATGGACTGAAACCAGAACATAAAATATTCACGGTCTTAGATATAGCTAATTGATTTTGGTCCATACCATTAGCCCAAGAGTCCCAATATAAATTCGCATTCACAGTAGGGGATAGGCAGTACACTTGGACATGAGTGCCCCAGAGTTTTCACAATAGTCCGGCCATATTTCATCAAACTATGAGTCGAGCCTTGGAGACCATAGATTTAGCCCCCTGCCGAAGTACCATCCTCCAATATGTGGACGATCTGTTGATTGCCTCGGAGGACAAGAGAGGACATATGGGGGCTCTAATAGAAACTCTAGAAGCCTTAAAGAAAGCGGGATTTAAGGTAAACCCCAAGAAAGCTCAGATCGGATTGAAGGAGGTACAGTACTTGGGACACCAACTGTCGCAGGGGACAAAAACAATGCCCACGACAGAAAGGAAGCAATTCGCATTATGCCCTGACCGAAAACAGTCCGAGGAGTGCGTAAAGTATTGGGACTCTTTAACTACTGTAGGAACTTTATAGCCAACTTCGCGGCAATTGCAGAGACTAGTTAAGGGAGGAAAACCAGCTCTAGAAAGTGTGGAGTGAGGCCCGGAACATGAAACAGCATACGGCCAGATAAAGGAAGCCCTAATGTGGGCACCAGGCCTAGGACTGCCAAATATGAACGCACCGTTTCACATTCATTGTGAAAACGAGGGCGGGTTTTACGGAGCAGTAGTTACTCAAATGCATGGAGACCGAGCCAGCCCAGTAGCTTACTATTCCACCCAACAGTCGCCCGTGGCAGGAGGTCTGTCAAGATGTGTAGCAGCCTTGGACTGCGCAATATGGGCAGTGAAAGTTAGAGCCAGTAGTAATGACAGGGGAGGTTATACTACACACCAAACATACCTTGATGGAAATGCACAACACCGGGAAATTGCGTCCATGTCCAACGTTTGCCGGGCCAAATGGGAAGCAGTATTACTTCCCTTAGATGGGACCGTAAAAATTGTACAAGACATAGGGGGAGAACCTGGCAGAGGGCCTCTTATCCGTGGGTGAGCCTCATAAGTGCCAGGCACAGGAATGTGAGGACTCGCTGGGACACATAAGTGAGATTCCCCTTGAAAACCCCGAGCTGATCCTGTATGTGGATGGGTCCCGGAAATATATTCAGGGGACCCCGCATTCGGGATGGGCGGTGGTAGACGAAGCGCTAAACACTGTCCGAAAGGGAAGGTTAGACAGAGGACTGTCGGCTCAAGTAGCTGAACTCACTACCTGACTGAAGCCCTCCAACTGGCCGAGAGCCAGTGGGCAAATATATATATGGATAGCCGCTATGCCTTCGGGGTAGTCCATGACTACATGACTGCCTGGGCCAGGAGAGGGTTCGTCACTTCAGGCAGGGAGGGCCGAATCAGACTACTATTAGACGCTGCCAGTAAACCCACAGAGGCAGCAGTGATCAAGGTTAAGGCTCACCAGAAAGTAGTAAACAATGTCCAATGGGGCAATGAAGCAGCGGATAAAGCGGCACAGGAAGCAGGCATATCCTTAGAAGTACAGGAAGAAGTTGTATGTAGTATCATTACCAGGGAAGATTATAGACATTGTGAGATTACATGCCGATGTAAGTGATGAAGAAAAGAGAGATTGGGGCACAAAAGGAGGGAGCCAGGCTGACAACTTCGTATGGAAGAAAGATGGGAAGGTGATAGCCCCGGCTTGTATTAGACAAATGCTCATGGAACTACACCACGGCATTAGTCATGTCAGACAGAACGTCATGATAACAAACATAACTGGGGATTGGTGGTGGCCAGGAATGGGACGGGACGTAGCTAAGTTCTGTCAGCAATGTGTCACGTGTGTCCAGCACAACCCAGGAAAGGCCGTTAAGGTTAGAATGGCTCACCAACCACGACCAAGGGGGCCGTGGGAGTGTATACAGATAGACTTCACGGGACCTATACCATCCTCAAGGGGCAAGAAATACTGTCTAGTAATAATAGATCAGTTTGCGCGGTGGGTAGAAGCATTCGCCACGCGAAATTGCACCGCAATCACGGTGGCCCGAATATTGGCAGAGGAAGTAATCCCACGTTGGGGCATCCCTATCCAAATCGATTCTGACCAGGGAACCCATTTTACTGGACAAATAATGAAGGAGGTGTGTGCTATGTTGGGTATTAGACAGAAGTTTCAGATCCTTTACCACCCACGAAGCTCTGGGATGGTAGAATGTATGAACAGGACACTTAAAACAGCCCTAGCAAAGGCCATCCAAGAGACAGGACAAGCTTGGGCAGATTTACTGCCCACAATCTTGATGAGACAAAGGGCAATTCCTAACCGAGTGACGGGATTAACTCCATATGAGTTGATGACGGGCAGGGCGATGCGCCTGCCGGAAGGAATCATGACTGCGGGATCCGACGTAGGACCCCTGAGGGATCAGATTAGAAAGTACGTCTTGGACCCGAGTAAGCAACTTAAGGAATTGAGGAAGAAAGTGAGAGAACGGCAAACAGAGGGATGAACAGGAGGAATTGGAGGACCAGGGAGAGGTCCCACAGGTCGGCGCGAAGGTAATGGTAAAATGTCTGCCAGGACGAACGGGGTTTGCTCCCCGTTGGTCTGGCCCATTTGAAGTTCTAATTAGCGGAGATACGTGCGCCTGCATAGATATGGGTGGGGTTGGCTGATGGAAACATTGGTCTCAACTCAAAGAATATGAAACCAACGATCCCAGCACAAGCGAACAAAACAAATAACCCTGCCTTCATACACATTCTAGGAAACTGATGGCGGACGCATCAGCAGGAAACGCCGGAAAAAATAAAGGCGATCCAAGATGAATGTGTTACGCGATATTATGTGCAGTTTGCTTTTTATGTAATTGTAATATGCAGCCTAGGGAGGACTCAGGCCAGAGTACCTGCACAGACCAAGAGAGAGTTACATGTGAACATCTTTTTGTACATGTCATACACCTATGCCAAGAAAGCCAACTATTGCCAGCTGATGGGTCTGTGCCCATGTCCCCACACACTCGGAGGAAGGAATCCCCCTACAACCAACCCCACCTAGTGATAATGAGACGGCCAGCTGGATGTTTGGAGTTAGAACAGGATCCACACGCGTTGGCTCTTATGCCATAGAGGCAGACGGCAGCACCATAATAAAACTTAAAAGTCATGGGTATAATCCAGAACAGTGTAGTGGGTGGAGATGGTCAACCTATAACGATTCCTATCTACCACCATTCCTGAGAACAAGATGTAAGAAGGGACAGGGAGGGGGGTTATGTCTCACAAGGCAGGGACGACAGGAAGATCCTATTGTGGGGTACAGTAATTGCACATATAGCCTTACCTTACCTGCCGAAGGGGGTAGGGTGACACTCCCATCATTAAATGGAAACGGTGACTTTTCGGTCCAATGGGACCCCCCAGCGATAAATAAGTATACACCCTACAATGGGACTCATTTTGTGTGCAGTCACAGAGCCTATCCCTGGTTGCCCAGAGAATGGACGGGTTCTTGTTACCTGGCTTATATCGTACCCGACATGTATCACCTGGGTTTTCTGAAGGACCTTCACCGGAGAGCCAGACGAGCCATCACAGAGACTGAAAGATTCTGGGCCATTGCGTTTCCCTGGTATGGAATAGGTAAACTGGCAAGGGAATCCATTAACGTGGCTTCCATCCTGGAACAGGTGGCCAACGATACAGCTGAAGCCCTAGTTAAGGTTAATGCAGAGATGGTAGCCCTCCGCACAGTAGCTCTGCAAAATCGGATGGCCCTTGACGATGTGTTGGTAAAAAAAGGGGGAACCTGTGTCCTCATCGGGGCCGAATGTTGTACATACATCCCGGATAGCTCTGAAGAAATGACCAATCTGGCAGAGCATATCCAAGAAGAGGTTAAAAAGCTTAAGCAACCACTAGCCTCCACGTTGTGGGACTGGTTCCCAGGGTGGTTAGAGTCTATGGGAACGTCACTAATCCAAGGCCTGGTTACCTTTATGGTGCTGGTAACAATGCTGTATTGCCTATGTATGTGACTTAAATGTTGAATCAGCAAAGTACTGTCATCTTTACTATTGAGCAGACCTGCAACCCAACCACCCTCAAACTACAAGAACTCAGCAGTGTCTCAGAAGGTGGCGTACATACGCCCAAAATATCTATATGATGAGGTCTTACGAGCAGCAGAATGAGGTGCGACAAGAGATGGGAAACTGGACCCTGGAGTGGAGACCCCAGGGCTCAGGAACCGGCACATCACATCACCAATTTCTGCATTAAGACCGGGTATACGTTGGCCTAGAATTATGTATATAAAAAGTTTCGGCCAAATCGGGGAATTGAAGGGGTTAATAGGGTTAGTGCGAAATTACTGTGCTTGAGAAAAACAAAACAGTTGACTTAGCATGTACTGAAGCACAGGATGCGATAAGCAATTGCGAGAAGGTCACAAGACGCTGAACAACATGAAAACCAACTGCCAGCTAGAGGAAAGTGGTCAACTGCACACCAGATGCTGGCCAAAGATAAGGAAGAGAGCTGGACAAACACGACTATAAAATTGCTGTATATGTAACACCAAACTGAGTTGTTGCCTGGTTGAGGGACCTACATACAACTCCCCTGGTACCTTGTATTAATAAACTGTGTGTGTTTTCAACTCTCTAACATAGTCTCAGGGTAGATTTATTTCTACCTCGGGGTTTTCCCCCAACAAATGTGTTCTTGACTCCCTCCAAAACTTCACCGAAAACAATTGCGTCTTTCTGCGCCAATTTTTTAATGTGCGCTGTTTTTTCTTAAGTGCCCAAAAGGTTTTTTGGGAGAGGTCACATACACTGTCCTAGGAAAAATGTAAGTTGTCGAAATGTGAAAAACTGGTGCAGACATCAGGTTATAGAAACATAGAAACATAGAAAATAGGTGCAGGAGTAGGCCATTCGGCCCTTCTAGCCTGCACCGCCTTTCAATGAATTCATGGCTGAACATGCAACTTCAGCATCCAATTCCTGCTTTCTTGTCATAACCCTTGATCCCCCGAGTAGTAAGGACTACATCTAACTCCTTTTTGAATATATTTAGTGAATTGGTCTCAACAACTTTCTGTGGTAGAGAATTGCACAGGTTCACCACTCTCTGGGTGAAGAAGTTTCTCCTCATCTCAGTCCTAAATGGCGTACCCCTTATCCTTAGACTATGACCCCTGGTTCTGGACTTCCCCAACATTGGGAACATTCTTCCTGCATTTAACTTGTCTAAACCCATCAGAATTTTAAACGTTTCTATGAGGTTCCCTCTCATTCTTCTGAACTCCAGAATACAAGCCCAGTTGATCCAGTCTTTCTTGATATGTCAGTCCCGCCATCCTGGGAATCAGTCTGGTGAACCTTCGCTGCACTCCCTCAATAGCAAGAATGTCCTTCCTCAAGTTAGGAGACCAAAACTGTACACAATACTCCAGGTGTGGCCTCACCAAGGCCCTGTACAACTGTAGTAACACCTCCCTGCCCCTGTACTCAAATCCCCTTGCTATGAAGGCCAACATGCCATTTGCTTTCTTAACCGCCTGCTGTACCTGCATGCCAACCTTCAATGACTGATGTACCATGACACCCAGGTCTTGTTGCACCTCCCCTGTTTTTACCACAAAGTGGATAACCTCACATTTATCCACTTTATACTTCATCTGCCATGCATTTGCCCACTCACCTAACCTATCCAAGTCACTTTGCAGCCTTATAGCATCCTCCTCGCAGTGTCATCCGCAAATTTGGAGATAATACATTTAATCCCCTTGTCTAAATCATTAATATACAATGTAAACCGCTGGGGCCCCAGCACAGAACCTTGCGGTACCCCACTAGTCACTGCCTGCCATTCTGAAAAGTACCCATTTACTCCTACTCTTTGCTTCCTGTCTGCCAACCAGTTCTCAATCCACGTCAGCACACTACCCCCAATCCCATGTGCTTTAACTTTGCACATTAATCTCTTGTGTGGGACCTTGTCAAAAGCCTTCTGAAAGTCCAAATACACCACATCAACTGGTTCTCCCTTGTCCACTTTACTGGAAAAATCCTCAAAAAATTCCAGAAGATTTGTCAAGCATGATTTCCCTTTCACAAATCCATGCTGACTTGGACCTATCATGTCACCTCTTTCCAAATGCACTGCTATGACATCTTTAATAATTGATTCCATCATTTTACCCACTACCGATGTCAGGCTGACCGGTCTATAATTCCCTGTTTTCTCTCTCCCTCCTTTTTTAAAAAGTGGGGGTACATTGGCTACCCTCCACTCCATAGGAACTGATCCAGAGTCGATGTTCCTCCTTCTTACTTGACCCTCTGACCCCTTTTATATCCGGAAGGTTGTTTGTGTCCTCCTTAGTGAATACCATGACGCAAAAAAAAAGCTAAGCTAAAAAAATTGGAACTAACTGAGTTATGCTCGTGCACAATCTTTGGGGAAACTTGTATATTATAATTTAGCCCCAAAAAAGCGGCGCGCGCCAAAAACAGCGCAGATAACTGGGGAAAATTAAACCCATTGACCGGAGTCTTCACAGCTCCGCTGCCAAAATGGCCGAAGTCTGCTTTGAACCCGCCTCCATGTGAATTTTCAAAGTGCCAGCTGTTGTGTATGGAGAAAGAGTCAGACTCAACACTGTGAGCTCAAAGTAAAGTGTGACCTTAGTCTTTTATTGCAGGTCTCCAGAATGCCTCTCCAACCTGTGAAGCCATCTTAAAGACATGTGCTCCCAAGGGATTATGGGATCCCTTGGGAGTCTGGGGAATTAGCCCTCTGGTGGCTGTACAGAGTAAATAAAAGTCCACATATCTAACAACATTCCCCCCAAAGTCAATAGTGTAACTATTTACAATGTGAGTCGATTTGGGGCCCTTCTTGCCCTGGTTGATCGTCCCGGTGTGAAAGCTGGTGTTGTTGAATCATTTGTTGGGCCCTCGCTGGGCTGCTGTGCAGCTAGCCTTGCTGGGCTGCCTGGTTTGTTGGGCCCTGCACGGCTGCTGTGGATGATGGGTTCTGCTTCGTGGTCAACCGTGGTGTCGGTTGCCACTGGTGTGTTTGTTGGTGGATCAAAAAAGGTAGGGTCCAAGGTGGGTTGCTCAGGGTAGTCCGTGAATCTGAGTTTGATTTGGTCCGCATCGATGCCGGGCCACCGCACATGGGATCTGGCTATCGCTTTCATCATTACGATGCCTGGGTGGGTACTGATGAAGGTGTCTCTGCCCTTCTTGGGGACCACTACTCGATTGCCCCACAGAAGGCAGTCTGCCTGTATAGACATTTCTTTTTTGCGCTGTTGGAACGGATTTATCTCTTCCGGCATTTCCACTGGGACACTGGACCAGCTCTCGTGAAGCATACTGCTTTTGACTAGAGATAATAAGGTGTCCTGGCTTGTCCAAGTTTTGATCTGCCGGGCAGTGACGGGTGATTGCTCACTCTCAAATGCTTCCCTAACCATGACTAGATCTGCGGGCTGCACCATTTCCACCCCCGTGGTGGGCAATGGCAGCCTACTGAAAGCATCGCGCAGTTTTCTGTGCCTGGCCTGTGGCGGATGGTGTAGCTGTATGCGGACATCGTGAACGCCCATCTCTGGATGCGGGCTGATGCGTTGGTATTTATCCCTTTACTCTCGGAAAACAGGGAGAAAAGTGGCTTATCGTCAGTTTCCTATTCGAATTTTAACCCAAACAAGTATTGATGCATTTTCTTTACTCCATAGACACACATTAACACTTTTTTTTCAATCATGCTGTAGGCTCTCTCGGCCTTAGACAGACTCCTGGATGCAGAAGCAACCGTTTTCCCGAAATCATTAGCTTGTTACAATACACACCCGACGCGATATGACGACGCATCACATGCTAGTACCAAACGCTTACATGGATCATACAACACAAGCAATTTGTTTGAGCGTAACAATTTTCTCGCTTTTACAAAGGCATTTTCTTGGCTTTTGCCCCAAACCCATTTGCCCCCTTTTCGTAGTAAAACATGTAGTGGTTCCAGCAGGGTGCTGAGACCTGGTAAGAAGTTACCAAAGTAGTTCAAGAATCCTAGAAACGACCGCAGCTCCGTCACGTTCTGTGGCCTCGGTACATTCTCGATTGCCTCCATCTTCGAGTTGGTGCACCTGATGCCATCCGCCATCATCTTCCTTCACAGGAACTTCACTTCACGCGCTAGGAAAACGCACTTCGAGCATTTTAACCTGAGGCCCATGCGGTTGAGACAACTAAGAACCTCCTCCAGGTTCTGCAGGTGCTCGACTGTGTTCCAACCTGTGACCAAGATGTCGTCCTGGAAGACCACGGTGTGCAGGGCCGACTTCAGTAAACTTTCCATGTTTCTCTGGAATAGTGCCGCCGCTGATCGGATTCCAAACGGGCATCTGTTATAGACAAAAAGATCTTTGTGCATGTTGATGCAGGTGAGGGCCTGCGATGATTTCTCCAGTTCCTGCGTCATGTAGGCTAACGTCAGATCCAGCTTCGTGAACGGTCTTTCCTCTCGCCAGTGTTGCAAAGAGGTCGTCGGCTTTTGGTAGTGGGTATTGGTCCTGCAGGGAGAAACGATTCATAGTTACTTTGTAATCGCCACAGATTCTGACGGTGCCGTCTCCCTTGAGGACTGGGACAATAGGACTGGCCCACTTGCTGAACTCGATCGGTGAAATGATGCCCTCTCATTGCAGCCGGTCTAGCTCGATCTCTACCCTTTCTCTCATCATTTACAGTACTGTTCTCGCCTTGTGATAATGGGTCGCGCCCCCGGAATTAGGTGGATCTGCACGTTTGCTCCTTGGAATTTCCCGATGCCTGGTTCGAACAGCGAAGGAAATTTGTTTAAGACCTGGGCACACGAAGTGCCATCAGCGGGCGATAGTGCACGGACGTCATCTCAGTTCTAGCGTATCTTTCCCAGACAGCTCTTGTCGAGCAGTGTGGGACCATCGCCCGGTACCACCCAGACTGGTAGCTTGTGCAACGCTCCATCGTAGGAGACCTTTACGGTAGTACTGCCGATTACAGGAATCAGTTCTTCAGTGTAAGTTCTTAGTCTCGTGCGAACTGGAGTTAAGACTGGCCTTGAGGCCTTGTTCCACCACTTTCGAAAGTCTTTTTGCCAATGATGGACTGGTTCTTGCCCGTGTCCAGCTCCATTGACATTGGGAGTCCATTTAGTTCAACATTCAGCAGTATTGGGGGACAATTCGAAGTGTATGTGTGCACCCCATGTACCTCTGCCTCCTCTATCTGAGGCTCTGGTTCGTAGTGATCCTCCGTGGATCTGTCTTCCTCTGCAACATGGTGGTTTGCAGGTTTAATAGGCTTAGTAGCTCGCCTGCACGCTCGTTGGAGGTGTCCCATTGTTCCACAGCCCTTGTAAATGTGTCCTTTGAATCGGCATGAATGGAAACGATGATCACCCCCTCAGCACCAACAAGGTGTTAATGGCCTTGCATTCATCACTCTTGATGGTGGACTCTGAGACATCTGTGGACATGTAGCTGCAGGTATGTGTGATCTGTCCTGTATGTTACGAGTTGAAAACAACATCACTTTGTTCACAGTATTTGTAGCAGCACTTGTGTGCTGAGAGATTTGCTTCGTATTGTCACTGGTGGCAATGAACGCCTGGGCTATCGCTATGGCCTTACTCAATGTTGGGGTCTCTGCAGTCAAAAGTTTGTGAAGTATGGTTTCGTGGCCAATGCCAAGTATGAAAAAGTCTCTGAGTATGTGCTCCTAATGTCCTTCAAATTCGCAATGTCCTGCAAGGCGTTTTAGCTCGGCGACATAACTTGCAACTTCCTGGCCTTCAGACCTTTTGTAGGTGTAGAACTAGTACCTCGCCATCAGAACGCTTTCCTTCGGGTTCAAATGCTCTCGGACCAGTGTGCACCAATCGTTGTACGATTTCTCCGTGGGTTTTGCTGGAGTGAGCAGATTCTTCATGAGGCCATACCTTGGTGCCCCACAGACAGTGAGGAGGATCGCCCTTCGTTTGGTAGCGCTCTCTTCCCCATCTAGCTCGTTGGCCACGAAGTATTGGTCGAGTCACTCCATAAAAGTTTCCCAATCATCTCCTTCCGAGAATTTCTCCAGGATGCCCACTGTTCTCTGCATCTTTGGGTTCACTATCTGTATCTCGTCGCTAAATGTTGTGTATGGAGAAAGTGTCAGACTGAACACTGTGAGCTCAAAGTAAAGTGTGATCTTAGTCTTTTATTGCAGTTCTCCAGAGTACCTCTCCAACCTGTGAAGCCTCCTTAAATACCGCTCCCAAGGGATTATGGGATCCCTTGGGACTCCGGGGAATGAGCCGTCTGGTGGTTGTACAGAATAAATACAAGTGTACATATATAACAGTATCTATTTGCCTTGAGCAATAATGGAAACCTAAAACATACAAGCAAACTTATTGGTCGCAACATAACAGAAGTAGGCCATTCAGCCCCTCGAGCCTGTTCCACCATTCAATTAGATCATGGCTGATCTGTACCTCAACTCCATTTATCCACTTTTGCTCCATATCCCTTGACATCCTTACCTAATAATATCTATCAATATCTGTCTTGAAAATTGCAAATTACACAATATTCTCCATCTTTTGAGGTGTGAGTTACAAATTTCCTCTACTATTTAGTAGGGGAACAGTTAGTTGTGTAGATTGGAACAGACGTTAGATCTACAACTCTCTAATCCTTCATCCAAGTCATTAATGAAGTGTCATAAGGCTCAATGCTTGGACCTCAGATATTTACAATCTATATCAATGACTTAGATGATAGGGGCCAAGTGTAATGTATCCAATTTTGCTGATGATACAAAGATCGGTGGGAAAGTAAGCTGTGAGGAGGATGCAAAGAGGCTACAAAGAGATATAGACCGATCAAGTGATTGGGCAAGAAGGTGTCAGATAGATCTTATTGAATGGCAGACCAGGTTCGAGGGGCTGCATGGCCAACTCCTACACCTATTTCTTAAGTTCTTATGTAAAGAAATGTAAAAAATTAAGTCTCAATGCAGCTCCCTCAGAACACCACTTTTCTTATTCTACCTTCCAACCCATTACCAACCCATATCACAAGGTTTCTCCAATATAGTATGCTCTCATTTTTGGTAACACTCACTTGTGCAGAACCTAATCAGATGATTTCTGAAAGTCAACAGCTATAGGCATTTCCTTGTTCACCATGTTAGTGACCTCCAAAAAAATGTCAGCTAAATTAGTCAGACGTGATCTGCCTTTCATAAATCCATGCTCACTCTCTTTGATCAGCTCATACTTGTGCTCAGTCACACTGGGGAGAATTTTAACGTGGAGTTGCATATGTGTTTAGGTGCAGGTGGGAGGTTAAAGTGGTCAAAAATGCTTTTGCATCCGAAAGCTGGCTCCAATTCACCGACTTCTAGGTTTACTTTGGCCATGTTCGGCAGGTTGCGTGTAACCCCACCCCAAGACGCAGGTTACCAATTTGAATATGTAAATCACTCCATTGCAGCGATATTTCAACCGACATCCAAATTTAACACCGGATCCATGTGTAATTTGATCCTGCCTGCTGGAGAGTATTCAAGATGTTTGCAAGGTGTAATTTGATTCATTCATTGTGAAAGCTAGGCTCCAGAGCTCACACTGCTATCACTACTGATTTTAGAGAACAGACGGGGCTCACTCTCCTGGGTTAGGAGCGCTCACAGCGCTCATACTGCCACATTCAGATAGGAAGGGGTGAGGCTATGGAGGTATTTCAATATGAGGGCAAAAATTTTAAAAACAAGGTACAGAGAGCAAAATTCACCAGACCCCCCCCGCCCCCGCCGTGTTTGGGCTCATTCAAAAGGAAATTTAATTTCGGACTATCTACTGAAAAGTTTGGAACTTTAAAGTGCTTATGGAAGAAACTACAAACTTTAACAGAATTATGAACTTTTACAAGACAAATTCAAGCCTGTGGGCGGACCTACGGAACAAAAGAATACCACTTGATTATTGGAACTGTCTAGGTGTGAGGACTGAGTTAACCTGTCTGGAAGAATGAGTATTTGAAAAACCTTCATCACAAGAGACATTACCATCACAAAATCACCCAGAGGTAGCTCCCCATCAACATGGGTCTGGACAAACCATTTCAGCATATATATCACAAAGAGGCCCAATCCAACCTGTATGCAAAAGAATAAGCACAAAAGGACATTGCAATTACCAAACTAATATTTCCATCAGGAAACAGTTTTCGAACATCAACCCACCCAAGACATATCAACTTTAACGAGCTCGACAAAATATCACAAAGAAGAACCAAGCCCGCCAAAATTATACAAAGGATTTTGAAGAGATTTGGTGACAAGATTAGAATACTGAAATCGTATAACTGCCCCTGTTTTCAACAGAGGTTAGAGAGGGGAGAGAGGTGGTTGCTACTACCTCATTAAAACAAGGAGAGAAACCAATGCGACAGTTGTAAATTAACTTCTCCAGACTCGAAGTCTTGAAGGCTTCAAGGAAGGAAGAACATCACCATCTACCATTAACTATCAAAAGGATTGGTAAGCATAAGTCCCTGCCTGCCCTGGAGTCCAACCTAGCTAGAATTAGGTATTGGGAGGTGGGAGGTATAATTTTACTGCAACCCCCTTTGAATGTGTAGTGTATGGTACTTTATTAGAGTAATTATAAGTTTGTCCTTGTACCTTTCCTTGTATTATTCTTTGTTAGAGTGATTGTAAGTTTGGCCTTGTGTTTTCTTACGAGAGTAGTAAGCCTGTATTACTTTGACTGTAATAAAACCAAAGTTCTTTTGCATCAAACCAGTGTCCTCTGCACTTTTGTCACACCCCCCAAATAAATCCAGAGTACAGAACCCAAGGGAGGGGGAGCGATTCGAAACTGCTCAAGTTGGTCAGACGGGAACCTGACCCCCTCATAGAGACCACACACAACACTCGCCTTTACGACCACGGAAGCACTCTGGTACACGGGGTGTGATGTAGAGAGTGCTGGTTTGGGGCAAAGAACCAAAATGGAAGAGAGGATTTCCTCCTATGTGTATAAGGAAGTGAATATAACTAAGGAATGGGTGCTTAGCCTATTGTGCGCTGAACATCCGGCTGACGCTGCAGCCCAGTGAACATAAGAACATAAGAACATAAGAATTAGGAACAGGAGTAGGCCATCTAGCCCCTCGAGCTTGCTACGCCATTCAACAAGATCATGGCTGATCTGGCCGTGGACTCAGCTTCACTTACCTGCCCGCTCACCATAACCCTTAATTGGTTAAAAATCTATCTATCTGCGATTTGAATACATTCAATAAGCTAGCCTCAACTGCTTCCTTGGGCAGAGAATTCCACAGATTCACAACCCTCTGGGAGAAGAAATTCCTTCTCAACTCGGTTTTAAATTGGCTCCCCCGTATTTTGAGGCTGTGCCCCCTAGTTCTATTCTCCCCGACCAGTGGAAACAACCTCTCTGCCTCTATCTTGTCTATCCCTTTCATTATTTTAAATGTTTCTATAAGATCACCCCTCATCCTTCTGAACTCCAACGAGTAAAGACCCAGTCTACTCAATCCATCATCATAAGGTAACCCCCTCATCTCCGGAATCAGCCTAGTGAATCGTCTCTGTACTCCCTCCAAAGCTAGTATATCCTTCCTTAAGTAAGGTGACCAAAACTGCACGCAGTACTCCAGGTGCGGCCTCACCAATACCCAAAACAGTTGCAGCAGGATCTCCCTGCTTTTGTACTCCATCCCTCTCGCAATGAAGGCCAACATTCCATTCGCCTTCCTGATTACTTGCTGCACCTGCAAACTAACTTTTTGGGATTCATGCACAATGACCCCTAGGTCCTGCTGCACTGCAGCATGTTGTAATTTCTCCCCATTCAAATAATATTCCCTTTTACTGTTTCTTTTCCAAGGTTGATAACCTCACATTTTCCGATATTGTATTCCATCTGCCAAACCTTAGCCCATTCGCTTAACCTATCTAAATCTCTTTGCAGCCTCTCTGTGTCCTCAACACAACCCGCTTTCCCACTAATCTTTCTGTTACCTACAAATTTTGTTACACTGTCCCCTCTTCCAGGTCATCTATGTATATTGTAAATAGTTGTGGTCCCAGCACCGATCCCTGTGACACACCACTAACCACCGATATCCAACCCGAATCTATTGGCCAACAGGAGGTGTGATAAGCGGCTGTGTATTGAACCCCCTTGGATTCTGAGCATCCCCTGTTTGATTATCTGCACTGCTCGTTCCGCCTGGCCATTTGAGGCCGGCTTGAACGGTGTCATTCTGACATGGTTGATACCATTTCCTGCCATGAAGTCCTGGAATTCAATGCTTGTAAAGCACGGGCCATTGTCACTGACCAAGATGTCCGGTAGACCATGGGCGGCGAACAGTGCCCGTAGATTTTCTACCGTGGCAGAGGATGTGCTTGAATTGAGAATGTCACACTCGATCCATTTGGAGTAGGCGTCTAATACAACCAAAAACATTTTTCCCATGAAATGACTTGCATTGTCCACATGGATGTGGCAAAGGGGGGCTTCCCTGAGCGCATTGCCCAGCTGGGCACACGTGTTGCAGCTGCGAACACAAAGGTCCAGATATGCATCTATCCCTGGCCACAAAACGTGTGACCTGGCAATTGCCTTCATCATGACAATGCCCGGGTGCTCATTGTAGAGTTCTCGGATGAATGCCTCTCAGCCCATCTGGGGCATGACTACTCGGTTTCCCCATAGTTGGCAATCGGCCTGAATCGTGAGTTCATCCTTGCGCCTGTGAAATGGTTTAAATTCCTCAGGGCATGCCCCATACGTGTCTGCCCAGTCCCCATTCAGGACACATTTCTTGACTAAAGACAGTAGCGGGTCTCTACTTGTCTAGCCTTTGATCTGACGGGCTGTCACGGGTAAGCCTTCGCTTTCGAAAGCTTCAACAGCTGTAAAGTCCTGTCCCCTCTGTACAGATTCACACGAGGCATGTAGTGAAGTCAAGGTCACTCTGGACCTGCACCTTTATTTCACAGCTCTGGAATGCTGCACTTGCCTGAGACCTATCCTTATATACCTGTCTCTTGCTAGTGCACCCCTGGTGGTAAGGTATGCTGGTGGTTACAGGTCATATCTTATTACAGTCATGTATAGCATGTTAGGATACAGTTATACATAGTAATGTAAGATACATGACATCACCCTCCCCGAAGGTCTTATTGTCTTTAGAGGTTAGTCTCTCAGGTGGTCTACGCTCTCGCGTGGAGCGTCTGAGTTGTGGTTCAGTTGTTTGCCTTGGTGTCTGTTTTTCTTTGGGTGTGGTTGCTAGTATCTCGCCTGGGCTGTCTGTTTCGATTGGTGTGATTGTTGTTGACTCGCCTGGGCTGTCTGTTGGGATTGCCCTTTCCTCAGGTTGTTCCCTCTGTCTGTCCACCAGGTGTGGTGCGAGTTCCACATTGTAGTCTGCCTCGGGTTGCGCAATGTTGTTGGTAAATCTGCTTTTGACTTGGTCTACATGCCTTCAGCAGGTTTTGCCATTGTCCATTTGTACTACCAGTAGCCTGTTTTCTTCCTTGCCCGTTACTGTCCCTGCAAGCCATTTGGGACCCTTGCATAGTTAAGTACAAACACTTTGTCCCCTATCTCATTCCATCTCCCCCTCGAATTTCTGTCATGGTACTCAGTCGGCTTACGGCGCTTTGCCTCAACGATTTTGTGCATGTCTGGGAGGATTAATGAGAGCCTTGTTTTTAAAGTCCTTTTCATCAACAGTTGCGCAAGGGGGATCCCAGTCAGTGAGTGCAGACGATATCTGTATGCCAGCAGCAGGCGCGACAGGTGACCCTGCAGCATGGGACCTTGGATTTTAAGCATGCCTTGTTTAATAATGATTTGCACTGCTCTCTTCGCCTGGCCGTTGGAGGCCGGCTTGAACGATGCCGTCTTGACGTGATTTATGCCGTGGTCAATTATAAACTCTTGGAATTCTGCGCCGGTGAAGCACGCACCATTGTCACTGACCAATATGTCAGGGATTCCGTGCATTGCAAACATGATTGTGAGGCTCTCCACAGTGGTGGAGGTTGTGCTCGAGTTTGAAATGGTGCATTCGATCCACTTTGAAAATGCATCTACAACACAAGATTGGGCACAAATGGTGCACCTTCGGATGCAGAGCTCCAAGTCCGCGTCAATACCAGGCCACCAGACGTGGGATCTGGCTATGGCCTTCATGAGAACAATCCCCGGGTGCTCGCGGTGGAGCTTCCAGACAAATGCCTCTCTGCCTCGCAGAGGCATGACTATTTGGCTGCCCCACATCAGGCAGTCTGTTTGTAGTGATAGCTCATGCATGCGCCTGTGAAAGGGTTTTAATTCCTCAGGGCAGGCATCGCGAGCCTCTGCCCAGTAACCGGTTAGGACACATCTTTTTACTAAGGATAACGTGGGGTCGCTGGCCGTCCAGGGTCTGATTTGGCGAGCCGTCATGGGCAAACCTGTGGACTCAAAGGCATTGAATGCCATGACTATCTTACAGTCCTGTTTGTCAGACCCTTCCGTGGGGTAGCCTGCTGAGCGGGTCGGCACAGTTGTCTGTGCCTGGTCTGTGCCTTATGGTATAGTCGTAGGATGCCAGCATGAGTGCCTACCGTTGAATTCGTGCCGAGGTGTTGGTGTTTATTGCCTTGCTCTCGGATAGGAGGGACGTGAGGGGCTTGTGGTTGGTTTCTAACGTGAACTTGGCCCCAAAAAGGTATTGGTGCATCTTTTTGACACCGTACACGCACGCGAGCGCCTCCTTCTCGACCATTCCGTACCCGTACTCCATCCGCGAAAGTGACCTGGAGGCATAAGCTATGGGTTGTAATTTGCCCGCACTATTGACATGTTGCAAAACACACCCGACCCCATACGCTGACGCATCGCATGTGAGAACTAGCTTTTTACCTGGGTCAAAGAAAGTCAAAACAATGTTGGAACACTGAAGGTTGCGTGCCTTATTGAAGGCGCGTTCCTGGGCGTCCCCCCAAAACCAATCGCACCCCTTCCTGAGTAGCACGTGGAGGGGCTCCAGCAGCATGCTTAAATTCTGCATAAAGTTCCCAAAGTAATTGAGTAGCCCGAGAAAGGCGCGCAGTTCTGAGACATTCCGGGGCCTGGGTGCCAGGCGAATTGCTTCTCTTTTGGACTCTGTTGGGAGGATTCCATCAGCGGCAATCTTTCTGCCCAAAAATTCAACCTCGGGTGCGAGAAACAGGCACTTGGATTTCTTGACTCATAGACCTATCCGATCCAACCGCTTTAGTACTTCCTCCAAATTACGGAGATGGGAGTCGGTGTCCCTGCCCGTGATAAGTATGTCGTCTTGAAATACAACTGTCCCCTGGATGGACTTGAGCAGACTCTCCATGTTGCTCTGGAATATGGCAGCTGCTGACCTGATGCCGAATAGGTATTTATTGTACATGAAAAGGCCTCGATGTGTGTTGATGGTGGTGAGTAGCTTGGATTCCTCGGTCAATTCTTGCGTCATATACGCAGATGTGAGGTCTAATTTTGAGAAAAGTTTACCTCCAGCCAATGTGGCAAATAAGTCCTCCGCTCTGGGCAGTGGGTACTGGTCCTGTAGGGAGACTCTGTTTATGGTAGATTTGTCGTCCCCACAGATTCATACTGATCCATCAGGCTTCATGACTGGGACGATGGGACTTGCGCGGTCGCTAAATTCCACAGGTGATATAATGCCTTCCCGCAGAAGCCTGTCTAGTTCGTGTTCAATCTTTTCCCTCATCACATAGGGTACAGCTCTGGCCTTGTGATGGACCGGTCTAGCATCCTGCGTGATGTAGATTTTGACTTTGGCCCCTTTGAAAGTGCCCACACCTGGCTGAAAGAGATGTTCAAATCGCTTTATAACTGTTGAGCAGGAGGTCCGTTCCTCTAATGACATGGCATGGACATCATCCCATTTCCAGTGTAGTTTTGCCAGCCAGCTTCTCCCCAGCAGTGCTGGGGGGTCTCCGGGGACAATCCACAGGGGAAGTCGGTTCACTGTCCCTTTGTGTGTGACAGAGAGCATGGCGCTGCCGAGGACTGGTACGATTTCTTTGGTGTCGGTCCTTAGTGTGGTGTCGACCCTTGTGAGTTTTGGTCTGTCTCTTTTATGCGGCCACAGTTATTCAAATTGTTCAGCGCCCATGAGAGATTGATTCGCTCCCATATCCAGCTCCAAGTTGACAGATATCCCATTGAGTAGGACCCTCATCATTATAGGAGGCGTCCTGTTGTAGGAGCAGCGGCCATTTATCGTGTTGATCCGCTGTACATCGGTGTCCCGGGTACTGTCCCCACCATCTTCTGGTCCGCTTTCCGACCCATCTGATTCGTATATCAGCCGAGCTGCCGTTTTTTTGCACATGCGGGCCAAATGCCCTGTATATTCACAATTTCTGCAAACAGCCTGCTGAAATCGACATCTCCTTGACGAGTGCCCACCCCCACACCTCCAGCACCGACCTGTTCCATTGTTCAAAGAGTTCCCAAAGAATGAGCTGCGTCTGGCTGATCTCTCTTGAGCTTCTCTCAGTTTGTAGTTGATTGCTCGCATTGTGGGTTGATGAGGTGTGAACGGCCGTTCCTGTGGCCCTTGATGGCCTCTGCCTGCCATCGAGAGCCTGTTCTCCCAGTTTTGTCTGTGTGTCGGGGTTGCAGCTTGTTTCGTGCTGTGACCTTCTTCTTCCGATATTTCGTTAGTTGTCGTACCTGCATTGTAAATCAACCTCGTTTCTTCTTCCCCTCCCAAGAATGTCTGTGCAACCAGTGCTGCTGCCTCTAAGGTCAGGTTCTTGGTCTCTATGAGCTTTCGGAATATGCCTGAGTGGCCTATTCCTTCAATGAAAAAGTCTCTCAGCATTTCTCTCCTCAGTTCATCGGAGAACTCACATAAACTAGCCAACCTCCGAAGTTCCGCCACGAAGTCGGGTATGCTCTGGCCCACACAGGGTCTGTAGTTGTAGAACCTGTGTCTGGCCATGTGTAGGCTGCTCACTGGCTTCAGGTGGTCTCTTACCAGTGTGCTCAATTCTTCAAACGACTTGCTTGCTGGCTTCTCGGGTGCCAACAGATCCTTCATTTAAGTGTATGTTTCGAGCCACAGCTGGCCAAGAGATGGGCTCTTCTCTTGTCTGCCTTATCATCGCCGAACCAGTCTTTGGTTACAAAGCTTTGCTGGAGTCTTTCTATAAAGTCCTCCCAATTGTCTGCAGAATTGTACTTTTCATCTGATCCGTTGTTCGCCATTCTGTGGATTCTGTAATCCCGTAACCCATCGCCACTGTAAAGTCCTGTCCCCTCAGTACAGATTCACATGAGGCATGTAGTGAAGTCAAGGTCACTCTGGACCTGCACCTTTATTTCACAGTTCTGGAATGCTGCACTTGCCTGAGACCTGTCCTTATATACCTGTCTCTTGCAAGTGCACCCCTGGTGGTAAGGTATGCTGGTGGTTACAGGTCATATCTTATTACAGTCATGTATAGCATGTTAGGATACAGTTATATATAATAATGTAAGATACATGACAACAGCGATGACCATCTCAGCAGCATGCTCGGTGGCCTCCTTGGTGGTGGCTCGTCGGAGCCTGCTGAGTGCATCGGCGCAGTTTTCAGTGCCTGGCCTGTGCTGAATTGTATAGTCATAGGCGGCTAACGTGAGTGCCCACCTCTGTATGCGGGCCGACGCATTTGCATTTATGGCCTTGTTGTCGGCCAAAAGGGACGTTAGGTGTTTGTGATCTGTCTCCAGCTCAAATTTCCAGCCAAATAGTTACTGGTGCATTTTTTTTACTGCATATACACATCCAAGCGCATCCTTTTCTACCATCCCGTAGCCCCTTTCTGTCTGGGACAGACTTCTGGAGGCATAAGCTACCGGCTGTAACTGACCCTTGGCATTAACATGCTGCAACACACACCCGACCGCATAGGACGACGCATCGCACGTTAAAACAAGTTTCTTACATGGGTCATATAGCGTGAACAGATTGTTGGAGCATAACAAATTGCATGCTCTATCAAAAGCCCTTTCCTGGCTGTCCCCCCAGACCCTTTTGTGACCTTTGCGTAGGAGCATGTGTAGCGGCTCTAGCAGCGTGCTCAATTTGGGAAGAAAGTTAATAAAATAGTTCAGGAGCCCCAGGAACGAACACAGCTCCTTCATGTTACGGGGTCTGGGTGCTCTCTGGATCGCTTCCGTTTTGGATGCAGTAGGTCTGATCCCGTCTGCTGCTACCCTCCTTCCCAGGAATTCTACCTCTGGAGCTAGGAAGACACACATCACCTTTTTCAGTCGCAGACATACCCAGTCCAGTCTGCGTAGCACCTCCTCCAGGTTGCGGAGGTGTTCTTCAGTGTCGCAACCCATGATGAGGATGTCGTCTTGAAAAACCACTGTCCTTGGAATCGACTTGAGGAGACTTTCCATATTTTGTTGGAAGATCGCGGCGGCCGAGCAAATCCCGAACGGACATCTGTTTTACTCAAACAACCCCTTGTGTGTCGTGATGGTGGTCAGCTTCTTCGACTCACTCGCTAGCTCCTGGGTCATGTAAGCTGAGGTCAGGTCCAATTTTGAAAAAAGTTTGGCATCGGATAGCGTCGCAAAGAGGTCCTCCGCTCTCGGTAGCGGGTACTGGTCTTGGAGTGACACCCGATTGATGGTGGCCTTGTAATCACCACATATCCTGACTGACCCATCCACCTTGAGCACTGGCACAATCGGGCTCGCCCAATCACTGAATTTGACTGGCGAGATGATCCCTTCCCTCAGCAGGTGGTTCAATTCGAGTTCGATCTTTTCCCGCATCACGTATGGCACCGCTCTGGCCTTGTGGTGTACTGGCCTGGCGTCTGTGTTTATGTGAATCACTATCTTGGTCTCCATGAAAGTGCCAATGCCGGGTTGAAATAGTGAGTCAAATTTGTCCAGGACCTGTGAGCATGATATTCGCTCCACAAAAGAAATTGCATTGACATCGCCCCATTTCCAGTTCTTGACAGCAAGCCAACTCCTCCCCAGCAGTGCGGGACCATCCCCCAGGAGAATCTAGAGTGGCAACCTGTTCTCCGAATCTTTGTGGGTCACGACTACCGTGGCGCTGCCTAGCACCGGAATGATCTCCTTTGTATATGTCCGTAGCTGTGCGTCAATCGGCAATAATTTTGGCCTTCTGGCCTTGGACACCCACAACTTATCGAACTGTTTGATACTCATCAGGGACTGGCTGTCCCCCGTGTCTAGCTCCATTCATTCTGGGATGCCATTGAGGAGCACTTTCATCATTATCGGTGGCGTCCTGGTGTATGAACTGTACATGTGCTCCACATGAACTCGCTGAACTTCAGCTTCCAGCGATTTCCCCCAGTGTCCATTTGGCCTCGTAGGGCTTACATCGGGCCCGTCCTCCTCGTACATCAACCTGGCTGCAGGCTTCCTGCAAATACGCGCTAAGTGATCGCTGACGTTGCAGTTTCTGCAGGTATATTGCTGATACCTGCAAGCCCTGGCTATGTGTTTGCCTCCACACCTCCAACATGAGCCGTTGTTGGAAACAAAAGGTCCATTACCAGTCGATCGTCTCTGACTGTCTCTGTAACTGTCCTTAAACACACCATTGACAGGTGTTGATGGCCCCATTACTGGCCGCATTGTCCCTTGCGATGGCATGAATCGCCGTTCAGCTAGCCATTGTTTCTGTTGAATTCCCCCTTTGGGTTTGACTACATGCTCGGGCATGTCCGATTGCCCCTGTCTGCCTGGAGAACTATGTGCCGCATTAACAATGTTGACTCCCTGTCCATTTGCTGCATTTAAACCAATATTTTTGTCAAACATCATTCTGGTCTCTTCCTCCCCTGAGATAAATGTCTGGGCCATCAAAGCCGCCGTTTCCAGGGTCAAGGCTTTGGTCTCAATCAGTTTCCTGAAAACCCCAATGTGCCCGATGCCCGCAATAAAAAAGTCTCGCAGCATCTCCACTCTGCATGCATCTGGGAACTTACAAAGGCTTGCCAGTCGCCGGAGGTCTGCCACGAAGTCTGGAACGCTTTGCCCTTCTCGCCGCCGGTGCGTGTAAAACCGATGTCTCACCATGTGCATGCTGCTCGCCGGTTTAAAGTGTTCCCCGATCAACTTACTGAGCTCTTCAAAAGTCTTGTTTGCCAGCTTTTCTGGCGGTAGAAGGTCCTTCATCAGGGAGTACGTCCTGGATCCACAAACCATCAGGAGATGAGCCCTGCGTTTGTCAACCGAATCCTGTCTCAGCCATTCCTTAGTGACAAAACTTTGCTGTAGTTTCGCAATAAAATCGTCCCAATCATCACCAACACAGTACCTCTCATCTGTGCTGCTAGTGGCCATGCTCGCATGGTTTAAATCCCAGTTTCTCGTCGCCAATAATATGTCCTTACTATACAGTACAAATGCACACGAGGCCCATACTCGAGAGAAGGTCACTCTGTGACCAGTAACCTTTATTAGCCAGCGCTGAAGTGCTGAAGATGGGTGGCGCTTCCCCTTTTATGCCTGAAAGTACAGGTTGGGAGTGTCTCCCACAAGTTCACCACCTAGTGGTCAATGTTCTCATGGTGTACAACTTAGGTCAGTTTATACATGGATTACAATGACAGTTGAATACATGACAAATAGCTACCCATGTGAACTCTCCATTGTGGCCGGTTAAGAAACCGGACAAATCCTGGAGAGCCACGGTGGACTATCGAGTATTCAACCGTAACATCCCCGCCTGTGCACCCTGTGCTGCTGTCGACGGCCTCATTGGAAATATCCCAGCCTTCGCGACCACCTTCACGACACTGGATATTTCCAATGGATTCTGGTTCACACCTTTAAGAAAGGAAGATCAGTGCAAGTTTGCTTTTACCTTCAAAGGACAGCAATATACTTGGAACTATCTCCCTCAGGGCTTCCATGACAGCCCCAGTATTTTTCATCAGTGTATGGCCAACTGTTTAAAGAGTTTCAGCAGACCCCAGCAGCTCGTATAGTATGTAGATGACCTGTTCCTGTTCACCGATGAGGGGGAAGAGCATGGCCCACTGCTGGCTGAGGTGCTGGAGCTGCTGAAAGAAGAGGGATTTAAAGTAAACCCCAAGAAGGCACAGATCAGACTGAAGGAAGTAAAATTCCTGGGACTGACTGTGCGTGCTGTGGAGAGAGCCATTGACAAAGCTAGAAGGAAAGCAGTGCAGAAGTTACCCGCCCCCAACACAGTGACAGGAGTAAGATCTTTTCTAGGGCTAACCGGGTACTGCAGAGACTTCATTGAGGATTATGTAGCCACAGCAGCCCCTCTGCTTCGACTCCTACACAAGGGAGTGGAGTGGGATTGGGACAAAGGTTGCGAGGCAGCATTAATCCAACTCAAGAAAGACCTGCAGACTGTGCCAGCTCTAGGAGCCATCGATGGGGGTAAAGACTTTTTCCTGGAGGTAGCAGCCAGTGGGGACAGCCTGAGTACAGTGCTGCTCCAAGAGTGGCTCGGCCGGCTGAGGCCAGTGGTCTACTCCTCCAGGATACTCACGGACAAGGAGAAGGATACTCCAACTGTGAGCAGCACCTCCTAGCCACTCACTGGGCTGTGAAAAGATCACTGATCTTCACAGGGCGGTCCCCTATCACACTCCTTACCCACCATACGCCCACCCAAATGCTCCTGGATGGGAGAATCAAGGACGGGACAGTGAGCAGTGCCCGCATTGCTCACTGGACCCTGCTCCTCTCTCAAATGGACCTAAGGGTAAAGGGTCTCTGCGAGCCAAGACTCACAGCCAACATGATTTATCCAGGGACTGCCCACCGGTGTTCCGTAGAAGGGGTATGGGAAATTAACATAGGCTTTCGGACTGGGTTACACCCCACAGGCCGAGAGATCTATGTGGATGGTTCAAGCACAGTATCTGCGGGTGAACGACTCACATGCTGCGGAGTTTATGACCCCGAGGCAGGCATTGCCCTGGCGATTAAACTCCCCAGTACTATAAGCGCTCAGAACGCTGAACTGTCTGTGGTGGTGTATGTAGTCACACACCCCGAAGAATTTCCGACCCCATACACGATTTGCTCGGACAGTATGTTCACATACAATTCGTGTATGGAGTACCTGGCTATTTGGTCCCGCCGCGGATACACATCCGCAGACGGGAGACCCCTGGCAATTAAGCCCCTACTGGAAAAGATCATGACAGCCGTAGGGGAGGAAGGAAATATCTACATACATAAGATGAAGGCACATTCCAAAACAGAACCCCGTAGCGAGGGAAACCAGCAGGCTGAAATGTTAGCCAAGCAAGGGGCCCGCACGGGCAAGCTCTGGGATCCGTACAACCCAGGACCCATCGTAGCAGTCAGGGGCAGGATAGGGACGGCAGGGAAGGCAGGGATAGCTTTGCCCCCGGACCTAAAAATGGTTCAGACCCTAGACCCCATCCTCAAAACTGTCCTGAACACACTAGCTAAAGGGGAAAAGGTAGACGGCCCGTACGGCACCACAGCTATTGCCATTAAAGAAGGCATGCTGTTCACGGGGGAGCAATGGATTGTACCGCAACAACACCGCAGAGAATTCCTCCAGCTGGCCCACGAAGGTCCAGGAGCAGGACACCTTGGACCTGAGACCACTTGGCAACGAGTGGAACAGGCAGGGTGGTGGCCAGGACTCAGGGAAGACGTCCGCGAGTTCTGCGCTAGCTGTCTGGTGTGCGCGGCCAACAACCCCGACCCCCAGAAAAGAAAGGTGTCTATGGGACATATCAGGAGGGTAGAGGGACCCTGGCAGTCAATCCAATTCGATTACATCGGGCCCCTATCCACTGCTGTAATGTCTGTAAGCTTGTAATGTTTGTAACTCAACACTGTGGATGTGGGCGTATTGTGTACTGCAATTGCACAGTTAATAATTAAACAGAACCAGGCAGATTTCCAGAAGCTTCCAAGAGAGCTGCCTGCCAGGTTAGGAGCTGTATGTGCTTGTGCTCTGCGAATATATCACATTTACCGATTGAGATGGGATTTTTCAGGTGATTTAAAGCTTAAATTTTGTTGGTGAAGGATTAAGCCAGCCGATAGAGAGACTTTGGAAGTTTCTGTCTTTGGAAAAAAGCTACAAAAATCCGAGGTAAAATACAGCACACGGTGTGAACAGCTAGAGATTAAAATGGCAGGTGTAATCGGACATTTGTGTGAATATAGACATGACCGGGAATGTTTTAAAGCATATGTGGATCGGCTAGAAATGTATTTCACTGCAAATAACATAATTGAAGTTCCAGACAATGCAGTCCAGAATCGGGCTGTGTTGGAACGTAAGAAAGCGATCTTCTTATCGGAGGTGGGTCCGGCATTATACGAAACCCTTGTAAATCTGCTTGTACCTGATGAGCCAAAGGACACAACGCTTAAAGAGATTTTAACTAAGCAGGAGCAGCACTATAACCCCAAACCGTTAGAAATTGCTGAAAGCTATCGTTTCGGGATTCAGCATCAAAAGACTGATGAATATCAGTGATTACATCGTTGCAGTAAAAAAGCTATCGATGCACTGTAATTTTGGAAACTTTCAAAACCGAGCATTACGGGATCGTTTTGTTTGTGGGGTGAAAAATGATGCGACCAGAAGGAAGTTATTGACGACGGATGATTTGACTTTTGAGATTGCTTGTAAGACAGCGAGGTCGATGGGCATGGCCGAACAATATTCCCGAGAATTAAATAATAATTACGGTCGTCAGTCAACTGAGGTAAATCACCTGCAGGTTCAAAGTAAAAGACAGTGGGAGCCCAAAGTCTCAGAAACTGGAAATTCTAACAGAGCGTCGAAGTCGTGCTATAGGTGCCTGGGACAACACATTGCTCAAAGTTGTCCATACGTGAAGGCAGAGTGTTTCTTCTGCAGGAAGACTGGGCATCTTGCGAAGGCATGCCGACTGAAGGGTAAACCAGTTTTTAAAGCTATGAGTCCAGCGTTCAAAGCTATGAGTAGAAATCCCAAGAGACTACATAGCATGGAAAAACAACAACAGGACGAGAAGATGATAGAATTACACGTCATCAGGAGCACGAGGTTAACGGACAGCGATTCGGAAAGCAGCAAAATCCACATAGATGTTGCGGGATTCAAGATACCAATGGAAGTTGACACGGGTGCATCCGTGAGTGTAGTACCGGAGTCACTGTACCGCGACAAATTGCGTGATTTTCAAATGGAGAAATCCAAGATAGAGCTGTGAGGCTACTCGGGAGAGAAAATTCCTGTGGTAGGTCGTATCACCGTACCGGTGAAATATAAAGATCAAATTCAGAACTTGCCTCTAATAGTAGTGAAAGGAGACAAGTCTGCCTTACTAGGAAGAAATTGGTTGAGCCCACTGAAGCTGGATTGGAGTAAGATTTTCTGTGTGGAAGCGAGATTTTCATCAACGGATGAGGTTATCAAGAAGTATCCAAAGGTGTTCTGCGAAACAGGCAGTCCGATCCAAGGCTTCAAGGCGAGTGTCAGGGTACAGAAGGACGCTAGATCGGTTTACTACAAGCCATGTTCCGTACCATATGCACTCAAGGAAAAAGTTGAGCAAGAACTCAAAAGACTAGAGTTTGAGAACATTATTTGTAAGATAGATCGATGTAACTGGGCTACACCCATTGTTGTTGTACCTAAGTCTGATGGTAAGGTAAGATTGTGTGGTGATTATAAAGAAACCGTAAACTAGGTTCCAGAGGGTAATGTCTCCAATACATTGCCGAATATAGAAGATTTGCTCACAACACTGACAGGTGGTCAGATCTTCTCAAAACTGGATCTTACGAATGCCTACTTACAGCTTCAACTAGGTGAGGAGTCCAAGTTATGTCTAAATACTCATCTACGCCTATATCAATTTAATAGGCTACCGTTTGGAGTGTCTTCCGCCCCTGCCATATTCCAAGGGGTGATGAACCAGATTTTACAAGTTATTGAAGGGGTAGTATGTTATTTGGATGACATACTAATTTCAGCACCAAATAGGCAAATTCATAATAACATTTTGAATGAAGTCCTCAAATGGCTAGAGAAGCACAGAGTACGAGTGTCTGCTCGTAAGTGTGAGTTATTTAAAAACTCAGTGGAGTACTTAGGGTACAGAGTAGACAAAGATGGTTTACATCCAACCATGGAAAAATTGGATGCAATTAGAAATGCACCCACTCCCAGGAATGTCACTGAACTTCGTTCATTCTTGAGTCTTTTGAACTATTATGGGAAGTTCTTACCAAATTTGGCTGCAGTATTACATCCACTGAATTAACTATTGAAAACACAGGTCCATTGGAAGTGGTCAAAAGAATGCGATACAGCATTCAAGGAGTCGAAAAGCAAATTGGTAGAGAGCACCATGTTAGTTCACTATGACATATCTAAGGAGATTAAGGTAGCATGTGATGCCTCTAAATATGGAGTTAGGCAGTAATCTCTCATGTATTAAGTAATGGGGAGGAGAGACCAATTGCTTTTGCTTCACGCACTCTCAGTGCCAGTGAGAGTAATTATGTGCAAATTGAAAGGGAAGCTTTGGCATTAATTTTTGGGTCAAGAAGTTTCACAAATACTTGTATGGTCGTAAGTTTACCATCGTTACGGACCATAAGCCCCTAACAGCAATCCTCCATCCAAAGTCCCCAGTTCCAACATTAGCTGCAGCCTGAATGCAGAGATGGGCTTTGATTTTGTCAGCATATACATATGATATTGAATACAGATGATCAGCTGATCACAGTAATGCTGATGTAATGTCTAGATTGCCTTCCCCATCACAAGTTACACTTGATAGGGGAGAAGTGTTTTATTTGTCATATATTGATGAACTGCCAGTCACAGCTGAAGAGATTGGTAGAGCAACCAAACGTGACCCAGTGATGTCAAAGGTGTATGAGTATATTGCAAATGGATGGCCAAGCCAGGTAACAGACAAAGATACACATCCATTCTTCATTCGTAGGAATGAATTATCAGTCGATAAAGATTGTATCATGTGGGGTGCAAGAGTGGTTATACCAAATAAATTCAGGTCCAAATTATTAGGAGACCTCCATGACCAGCACCTGGGAATCTGCTTGACCAAGAGTTTTACACGCAGTTATTTATGGTGGCCAGGTCTTGATAAAGATATAGAGTTCATCGTGAGTCAGTGTATGACATGTCAATCGGTAAGCAAGCAACCACCATCAGTACCATTACAGCCATGGAAATGGCCTCCCAGGGTATGGCAAAGGCTACATATTGGTTTTGCTGAGTTAGGACAACAATTGTTCATTGTGATTGATAGCCATTCGAAGTGGGTTGAGGTGTTTCCAATGTGGAAAATAACAAGAAGTAAAACATTAGACATTTTACAAAAATTATTTTCTTCATTTGGCCTCCCTGAAGAGATTGTTTCGGATAATGGACCACAATTTCGTTCAGAAGAATTTGCACAATTCACGAGCAAAAATGGTATGAAACATACCAAAGTTCCACCATACCATCCTGCTTCAAATGGTGCAGCAGAGCACACTGTACAAATTGTAAAATGTGCCCTCATAAAACAAATGTTAGATCCAAATCCAAGGAAATGACAGTTGTCATTGGATCACAAATTGGCTAATTTTTTTGATTACATATTGAAATACTCCTCATACAACTACTGGTAGAACACCAGCAAAGTTGTTTCTCAAACAACAGCCATGAACCAGATTCTCGTTGTTAAAGCCAAATTTGGCACAGTCTGTAGAAGAGACACAATTAAGACAGAAAGAGAATCATGATAGAGGTAGAGTAAAAGAGAGAAGTGTGAAATTAAACCAGAAGGTGAGAGTGAAGAACCATCATCATAAATGGTTAAAGTGGTTACCAGGAAGAGTGGTGAAGATATGTGGTCCTCGCACATATTTGTTAAAGATGTTTGATAATGGACAGGTTAGGTTTGTTCATATTAATCATATTTTACCTACAGACATGGAAGGAGTTGAAGGTGGGAATGATTCAATTATTTCTGACTCATCAGATAGTTTTGATACACCAGTAGCAAATCTTAAATCCAATGTACTGGAAACAAATCCAGGAGAGAATCAGAATGAAAGTCTGAGTCCGAGTCAGGTAAACAAAGAGCCTGAAGTTAGAGTGAGTTCAAATGAAAATCAAGGAAATTCCGTGGAGGAAAACGTTCCTCAGGATGAGCCTCGAATGAGTGTGAAATCGACACCATGTTTGGAAGGTTCTGTTCGAGAGCAAAGGTATCCTCATCAAAACAGAAGACAAGTGGTAAAGTTAAATTTGTAAATATGGAAAAAAAAATAAGTTTATATCCTGTGTTATGTATAAACATGAAAGTTATGTATGATTTTTTTGATGATTTTTCATTAAGGAGGGAGAAGTCTAATTCTGTAAGCTTGTAATGTTTGTAGCTCCACACTGTGGATGTGGACGTATTGTGTACTGCAATTGCATAGTTAATAATTAAACAGAACCAGGCAGATTTCCGGAGGCTTCCGGGAGAGCTGCCTGCTATGTTGGAAGCTGTGTTTCCTTGTGCTCTATGAATATATCACAACTGCCCAGGGAGGCTACAAGTACTGCTGAGTATTAATGGATGTATTCACTAAATGGGTGGAAGCCTTCCCATGCCGAACAGCCACTGCCCTGGGAACAGCCAGGATCCTGGTCAGAGAAGTGTTCTCTCGATGGGGACTACCACAATACGTGGAGTCTGACCAAGGGAGTCACTTCACCGGGCAGGTGATGCAGGAGATCCTTAAGATACTCGGCATCAAAGGGAAATGGCACCCACAACCCGCAGTCATCCGGGCCTGTGGAGCGTTTAAACCACATGATCCAGGAAAGACTGCACAAAGAGACAGGGGACTCACCCAAAGGATGGTTAGAGGTCCTACCATTGGTCCTTATGGGGATCTGGGCCAGCCAGTCAAATAGCACGGAGTACTCCCCGTACGAGCTCATGACCGGCAGAATCATGCGAACCCCACCCATGTGTTTGCCCTGGGACTCACAGAAGGTCAGCTTAGGGAAGCAAACCGGGACAGCTTTGTCAGGAATCTGTTTGAACACCTTAAACAGATTCACTGGCAGGCTGCTAACAAAATGGGAAAACAGCATCGGAGCAACCGACTGCTGCTAGAACTCCGCAAGCACCACGAGTAGGAGATAGGGGACCAGGTTATGGTGAGGAACTACGCTAGAGTAGGGTTCTTTGAGGCACTGTACATGGGACCGTACCACATTGTCGACATGGTCTATGCCATTAAATTGCCCCGCTGAACAAAATGGTTCCACATAAATCAGTGCAAACTTTTCAACCCAGGGCAGCAGCTAACCGCAAGGGACAGCCAAAAACTGTAAAACGCACTAAAGACACGGACCCCCAACCAGCAGCCCCCGACTGTGGAAATCCCACAGGGGATGTGGCAGACCCACAGACTGCACCTAGAGGGGCTGTGGACTGTGTTACTGGAGGAGCTGTCCCCCCAATCATTTGGGACTCGGACGCACCTCCAGTAGCCAGAGCCTTAAGAAGGACTCCCCGCACACCACGGCCAAAGACACCATGGTCACCAGCGCTCCAATTTGAATGGTTCAGCCTCGGGAAAGGGACCAGCCGCGAAAGGGCACCCAAGATCAGAGACCAGCCCGCGAGCAGGGACACCCAGCCGGTAGCCTCGGGCAACAAGGGACCCCCAGAAGAGATAGCGGTGGACCAGCCACCAAGTGAGAGTCCCCAACCCGTAGCCCTCGACCAGGCAGAACCCCCAGGGGAAGAAATGAACCAGGCAGCCACCCCCAAAGGAGCGGTGTGCTGCAGCACCGGAAGGGACGTTCCCCCGATAGTGTGGGACTCAAACCCACGTCCGGTCAGGGTACTTAGGGTTAGGCGGTGCAGACCGACCTATTACCTACCTCGCTGGACACCCAGCGGGAGAAGAAGAAAGAGAGAAGGCAGGAATCAACCTGATCACCCGGAGACGGGTGGCAGATGTACATATATAGCAATATGAATTTAAGTATGTTTAGTGAATAAGTTTAGAATAGTGTAAGCTTTATCTGTGTAATGATAAGTATACGTGTAGTAGTTAACTGGGGTAAAAAAAGGAAGCTACCTGTGCAGGTATTAAGAGAGGCACAGGCCGGGTAATACCCGGGAGTAAGAAGAATCTACCGGTATGGCTATTAAGGAAACACCGGTAAGATAACAAGGAAAACGGCTGTGAGATAAAAGTTAAAAGCAGTCATCAGTCCACAAGGAACTGAATAAGACAGCCAGTCAATTAAAGGCTATGAGCCCAATTTAGAACTCGGTCACCTTTGTCAAGCCAGAGAGTTTTCTCAGGGCTAGACATTCTGTTTTATGTGCCCTACAGGAAAGAGGTCAACATGAGAAGTATCCTGTTCCTGCCCATCCTGATAAGGATGAGCAGTAGCGACCGAGGAGATGTGGAAGAATCCTTCATTTACGGGTGTTCAGGAGGAAGAGCACCGATCATAACCATCGGGGTTGGCCCCCGAGACTTGGAAGAACTCGCCATTTACGCCCACGAGGGAAGATGGCCAGGGTGGCTGGGATCTAACCCTACCCGCTACTCCAGCCAGGAAGGTTTTACCTACGGGGAGCCTTACTTCCATGCCCCCGGATGTGGATCATCGCTGCCCGAGTCAGTGTTACAGAGGGACAACGTGTATGTTTGACTTGCAAAGGAAGCATTCCCCTGGGAAGTTGGTGGTGGCTCAGAAAACTCAGCAAGGACGCATGGGACCAGGAAACGGACTGGGAAAGACTCGGTAATGATACATACCGCACCATCACGGGGACACAGGGAGCAGTAAAAGTGTGTTGGGACAAATGGTGGGAATCCGAACAAGGAATTTATGTTGGCATGTGGGGATCAGAGAGTATTTGTCCCTCAGGCATATCAATCGCCTTCGTCAGGCAATGGCAAGATGAAGGGGATGGGATGAGATGGGACTCTAGCCTACACGGGTGTGCGGTCCCACACTCCCCACTCCCAATTAACACCACCGAACTAAGAGCACACATTAAGAAACCGCTGCCCACAACCCTGCCAATACGCACAGTAATAGAAAGGTGTCCGACCAACACCAAGGGACCTGGGAACCGATTAGTATTGGTACTAACCGAAAAGGTGTTATATCAGGGGGTACATTATGCAGTAGCTTCAGTAATATTAAACCTTACCGAGGTACACCTGCCTGCATGGTGTCCGAAGGAAACAGAGCTGCTATACCAGGCCCTACTTAGAGAAATTTTATGAATTAGACTTTAGAAATGTAGACAAAGCAGACCTATGCACCCTAACGCTAGAGACACCATGGGCTCAGGGAGACCTAGAAGGGGAATCATAAACGACGTTTTCACGACTTACAATACAGCAGCCTCTGTAATAAATAGCCGAGATGACATAGAACTGCAAATACAGATAAACAGTTTAAAGACCCAATTGAGAAAAATCCTGAAACAGGAGAACACCGTAGTAGGATCTGAACTACACGAGGACCAGGCTTTGACTGTCCATTTAAAAGAAATAGTGGCTGAGCTGGAAAAACATGCATAAATAGTGAATGCACTCATACAGGAGGATAAAAACACTTCTGACCAGGCTGCACAGAACGAGGTGTGCATAATGTATGGGGCATGGTTGTTGGGCGACCTGGAGGATTTAAAACAAGGTGTAGTCCCCTCTTGGATCAGGAACAAGCACCTCGCAGCCCTCCACCCGTACAGTAATTCACTGAGCCCGTGCCAGCTCCGCCTAGCCTCTGAAGCCTACCCTGTCCCAGTAAACTGTGGGAAATCTAACCACACTATTATGGGGATAGCATTAAGGAAGCCGGTCATGGGCGGGACAGCCCGACCCGCACCGGTATACAAGGTGGAGAACATTGGAGTTATTCAGGGAGGTGCATACATTCGTTTCGCAGCGGTCCCACCCTATGCCATAAAGTGGGAACACGCTGTAACGGGTACTGACCTCTCCGGGTGCCGGAGCCGGGGTGCACACGTAATACTGTGTCCCCAGTACTTGAGTGCCCATTCAAAGTCACAGTGTGGGTTTAAAAGCTGCTGGCACACAGCCTATTAACTGTACCATGGAGGTAATGGCACAAGACCAGGTCCCTCCACAGGTAACATACATAGGGGGTGGGACATATTGTGTCACCATCAGTGCACCCCACTACCAACATGGACACTTCTGGTGTCCGGTAAGTGACAGCAGTTTTTGCTTCAAACCTGAGGCATCAGTTCAAGTGGCCCAGGAACGGATTGTCCCCATTCCTGAACCCTCCACTGTCCACCTCACTGTGAAGGAAAACATTACAAACCTGCAGGATTATGTTGTACATTTTGGCTATGCAATTCCCCCTCCACCCGAACATCTTACTGCTCTGCTAAAAGCTGTAATTATCTCACAAAAACACTTCTACACTCTCGAACAGAAAACCATTGAGATAGGGAAAAAGATTCTTGAAATCACCATTCCGCCTTGGTGGGACCTTTTCAGAAATATAAAAGTCCCAGTCTGGATCCTAATCGCTTCCCACACTTTAGTTATTTGTCGACTCGCAATTATACTTTACTTATGGTGTCTCACTTGCCGAGTGAAACGCAGATGCCGTCAGGTCAGGCACCAAAGGGTGCTGTATACTCCTTGACCGAACTTGGGAATCGTGCAGGGAGGGGTGACACCATACCACCATATTTAATTTGTGTTTGATTTTACCTGCTGTAAACCACAACATCGCGAGTGTTGTAAGAGTGTTACTTAAATGTTTTGACTATGTACCTTTATTTTACTGAACTTAAAATGTATTTGACTATGGACCTTCATGCGATTTGAGAATGTGTTACTATGTGTTTTTATTTTACTTTACTTAAAGTTGTGTATGACTGTGTACCATTATTTCACTGTGAAAACTGAGTAAAAGAGAGGCATCATACCCCCTCTATGCTATAACCGAATTGTAATGACTGTATTCGCCTGTATATTGCATTGCATTTCAACAGGGGATACAGGGTAATGTTTAGCTAGTATAAATGCAGGGAAAGTTGACTCTAGGAAGCAGGAATTTTGCTTCCCTTGTTTGACACTCAAGGTGTGTGGAGTGTCAACAGGGGGGACTGCAGAGAGCAAAATTCACCAGAACCCCCCCACCGTGTTTGGGCTCATTCGAAAGGAAATTTAATTTCGGACTATCTACCAAAAAGTTTGGAACTCTAAAGTGCTTATGGAAGAAACTACGAACTTTAATAGAATTATGAACTTTTACAAGACAAATTCAAGCCTGTGGGCGGACCTATGGAACAAAAGAAGTCCACTTGATTATTGGAACTCTCTGGGTGTGAGGAGTGAGTTAACCTGTCTGGAAGAATGAGTATTTGAAAATCCTTTACCACAAGAGACATTACCATCACAAAATCACCCAGAGGTAGCTCCCCATCAACATGGGTCTGGACAAACCATTTCAGCATATACATCACAAAGAAGCCCAATCCAGCCTGTAAGCAAAAGAATAAGCACAAAAGGACATTGCAATTATCAAACTAATATTTCCATCAGGAAACCAACCCACCCAAGACATATCAACTTTAACGAGCCCGACAAAATATTACAAAGAAGAACCAAGCCCGCCAAAATTATACAAAGGATTTTGAAGAGATTTGGTGGCAAGATTAGAATACTGAAATCGTATAACTGCCCCTGTTTTCAACAGAGGTTAGAGAGGGGAGAGAGGTAGTTGCTACTACCTCATCAAAACAAGGAGAGAAACCAATGCGACAGTTGTAAATTAACTTCTCCAGCCTCAAAGTCCTGTCGTCCTGAACGAAGGAAGAACATCACCATCTATCATTAACTATCAAAAGGATTGGTAAGCATAAGTCCCTGCCTGCCCTGGAGTCCAACCTAGCTAGAATTAGGTATTGGGAGGTGGGAGGTATAATTTTACTGCAACTCCCTTTGAATGTGTAGTGTATGATACTTTATTAGAGTAATTATAAGTTTGGCCTTGTACCTTTCCTTGTATTATTCTTTGTTAGAGTGATTGTAAGTTTGGCCTTGTGTTTTCTTACGAGAGTAGTAAGCCTGTATTACTTTGACTGTAATAAAACCAAAGTTCTTTTGCATCAAACCAGTGTCCTCTGCACTTTTGTCACACCCCCCAAATAAATCCAGAGTACAGAACCCAAGGGAGGGGGAGCGATTCGAAACTGCTCAAGTTGGTCAGACGGAACCTGACCCCCTCACAAATCTCATCGATGACCTCCTTCCGGAAGCGCAGCCTCCTAAGACACATGTTTTCAGACAAGTTGAGGTAAGATTGCTTTTCCAAGTACCTTTGTTGGCTGTATGCTCGCCTCCTCTGCCTCTGTCTATACATTACTCTGCCACCTCTTTTATTGATCCTTTCAGAAACCAGCATGTGAGCAGTTACGAGTAATGACACAGAAAGCATAGGCCCCATCACTATAAATTATTATTTTCACTTGCAATAAATGCACTTTTCACTAAAAAATGCCTAATCAATTAAACTACTCTCTCTATACCAGCCCCAGTCTAACACTGTGGGCCCAAGTTTCCACACGATAAAAAACGGGTGCCCCTCTGAGCTGGGCGCCCGTTTTTCGCACCTAAAACGGCGCCGGAAAAAAAACTTGCGATTCTGGAGCGCCCTGCAGCTCCTTGTCTGTTTGGCGCGGCGCCCAGGGGGGCGGAGCCTACACTCGCGCCGATTTTGTAAGTGGGAGGGGGCGGGTACTATTTAAATTAGTTTTTTTCCTGCCGGCAACCCTGCGCGTGCGCGTTGGAGCGTTCGCGCATGCGCAGTGTGAAGGAAACATTGGCACCCGGCCATTTTTGTAGTTCTTTGTAGCTGTTTAATTTTTGAACATTTTTTAATAAAACCACATTGCCATCAGCACATCAGCACTGAGGCTTCCTGCAGCCTTCTCACTGTCTCCTTCCCGCCCGCCATCTGGAATGGCTTCCTCCCCCCCCCGTCCCCCCGCTGCATTCAGTCGATCGGGCCCGCACTCCCTCCCTCCCGCCGTCTGGAACGTCTTCCTCCCTCCCCGCTGCGTTCGGGCGGGCGGGCCCACACTCCCTCTCTCCCGCCATCTGGAACGTCTTCCTCCCTCCCCGCTACGTTTGGGCGGGCGGGCGGTCGGGCCCTCACTCCCTCCCTCCCGCCTGCCCGCTGTCTGGAACGTCTTCCTCCCCCCCCCCCCGCTGCGTTCGGGCGGGCGGTTGGTCGGTCGGTCGGGTCCGCACTCCCTCCCTCCCGCCCGCCCGCCATCGGGAACGGCTTCCTCCCCCCCCCTGCCGTCGGGAACGAACGAACGAACTTGTGAGGCTGGCTGAAGCACGTTCACACAGGTAGGAAGATGGTTTATTTAATCTTTTCTTTGCTTATAAATGTTTATTCAGGTTGGATTTATTTGTATAATATTTGTATAAGTATAAATAAGGATTTATTGTAGAATTTAATGACTTCCCTCCCCCCCCTCCCCCCCCCCTACCCCACACCTCGTTCCCGACGCCTAATTTGTAACCTGTGCCTGATTTTTTAATGTGTAGAACAGGTTTTTTCAGTTCTACAAAAATCTTCACTTGCTCCATTCTACGTTAGTTTGGAGTACGTTTTCACTGTGGAAACTTTGAAATCAGGCGTCAGTGGCCGGACACGCCCCCTTTTGAAGAAAAAATTCTGTTCCAAAGTAGAACTGGTCTACCTGACTGGAACTGCAGAAATAAAATGTGGAGAATTGCGATTTCTAAGATAGTCCGTTCTCCACCAGTTGCTCCTAAAAATCAGGTGCAAATCATGTGGAAACTTGGGCCCTATATGCCAGTCTCAGTCTAATACTCTCTCTATATCATCCCCAGTCTAACATTAGGCCCAATCACTATCAATAATTATTTTCACTTGCTGTAATTGCACTTTTCACTAAAAAATGCCTAATCTACTAAGCTACTATTAGTACAATTAAATATAAGTAATAATCTGAGTAGATCTATCTATAAAGGACCCTTAAATAAGTCACAACTATCTTAGATCGATTTTTTTAGCTGTCTCCACCCTTCCTCCGAACTTCAAAATGGCGTCCGTAGTGCCCAGTTCGTTCAGTAAAGCCCGGGAAAAGCAACTATTATCCAGCGATGTTCTCGGCGAGTGATCAGCCCGGCCATGTGATGGCGATGTGCCGAAACTTCAAATCGGCCATGTGTGGGCAATCAGCTCGGTGATCAGTTCGGCGAAGTGAGCCGAAACTTGGGGGCTTATTTTTCTGGTGATGTTTCTGGCCTAATTTCCATTTTTTGCTCAAAATGGGTGATAGAGGTCCGTTTTGGGCGATATGTGGGCCATATATGGGCAAGATGAAGTGGAAAATCTAGCCCAAGATATTGGTGGACAATATTCCCTTAAATTTTGGGGAGTGCGTGGTGCCTTTAACAGCTGCATGGCCCAATCAAATTTCACTCATGCGCAAAATCTCCCTTTCAGAAGCTGGTAAGCGACCTGCGCAGAACTTCCAGACAGCTGCGTCGCTGCGTAGCTGAGCGGAAACGTTGCTGGTGGACCATGAACTAATGTAGGTCAATGAGCACAAGGGTGATGGGGGAATGGGATTGGCTGCATGTCAGAATTGGTGCAGCAGAGTTTTGGATGAGCTCAAGTTCATTGAAGGTGAACGATGGGAGGCTGGCCAAGAAAAGAATGGTATAGATGGGCCCTGCAAATAACACATAAATGTAATGGTATGCATGTTGTAGGCCCAACACAGAATACACTCTAAATTTTAAAAAATCATTTATTTATTGCCCATCCCTAGTTGCCCTTGTGAAGATAGTTGTGAGCTCCCTTCTTAAACTACTGAGGTCTGGGGGTAGTGGGGAATGAGACGGAGAACATGGTGCAAGTGTAAAGGGGGAGGAGGTGGAATAACGTGATCCAGGCCTAAAAGAGGGCAGGAGAACGCAATCTATCTTCCCACCTGGATCACTTTCTTGCTCTCATTCCCCCCTGCCCCTTTAGATCTGGATCACTGTTCTCACCTGCTCTCCCCCAACAAGCTCCTGGCCTTCTCTCCCCAAGTTCTTGACCTTCTCCCCCCTCTCTGAGCACTTATCTTTCCACCCTCCTCCCTCTCCAAACTCCTCTCTCTCTGAGCTCCTTTCCTCCCTCTTCAATTCCCCATCCTTTGATCTCTTTTCATAGAATCATAGAATCATACAATGGGTACAGCACAGAAGGAGGCCATTCGGCCCATCATGCCTGTGCCCCGCACTTTCCCATAGCCCTGCAAATTTTATTCAATTCCCTTTTGAAAGCCACAATAGAGTCTGTCTCCACCACCCTCTCAGGCAGTGAATTCCAGATCCTAACCACTCGCTGCATGAAACGTTTTTCCTCATGTCGCCTTTGTTTTTTTTGCCAATCACCTTAAATCTGTGTCCTCTGGTTCTCGACCATTCCACCAATGGGAACAGTTTCTCTCTATCTACTCTGTCTAGACCCATCATGATTTTGAACACCTTTATCAAATCTCCTCTCAAACCTCTCTGCTCTAAGGAGAACAACCCCAGCTTCTCCAGTCTATCCACGTAACTGAAGTCCCTCATCCCTGGAAACATTCTTGTAAATCTTTTCTGCACCCTCTCTAAGGTCTTCACAGCCTGTCTAAAGAGTGGTGCCTAGAATTGGACACAATACATCGAACCAGTGTTTTATAAAGGTCCATCATAACGTTCATGTTTTTGTACTCTATGCCTCTATTTATGAAGCCCAGGATCCCGTAAGCTTTTTTTTAACTGCTTACTCAACCTGCCCTGCCACCTTCAAAGATTTGTGTATATATGCCCCCAGGTTTCTCTGTTCATGCACCCCCTTTAAAATTGTACCCATTAGTTTATATTGTCTCTCCTTGTTCTTCCTACCAAAATGTATCACTTTGCACTTTTCTGCATTAAGTTTCATCTGCCATGTGTCCACCCATTCCACCAGCCTGTCTATGTCTTCTTGAAGCCTATCACTATCCTCTTCACTGTTGACTATACTTTCAACTTTTGTGTCATCTGAAAATTTTGAAATTGTGCCCTGTACACCCAAGTCTGTCATTAATATATATCAAGAAAAGCAGTAGTCCTAGTACTGACCACTGGGGAACATCACTGTGTAGCTTCCTCCAATCCGAAAAACAACTATTCACCACTACTCTCCGTTTCCTATCATTTAGCCAATTTTGTATCCATGTGCCACTGTCGCTTTTATTCCATGAACTTTAACTTTGCTGGCAAGCCTATTTTGTGGCACTTTATCACTTTTGGAAGTCCATGTATACATAATCAACCATATTGTCTTCATCAACCCTCTCTAGACCTCATCAAAAAGCTCAATCAAGTTAGTTGAACATGTTGGGGTAAAAAGAAGACTTCTCTTCTTCAAGGTGGACTCCCTGATATAAGGAATCAACACCCTCCCGAATAGCGACCACGGAATCACTCAGATGAAACCTTGGTTTAACCGGTCTTTATTCAAGCATGTAGGGGAAGAGTTTACAAATCAACCTTCAAAGTACAAGAGTTCTACATGCACAGTTACATGATTTTTCGAGGTGTGTGATCATCCTACAAAATTTCTATGACCACCGCTTGGCCGACAGCTTATCAAGGAGCTTCATTGATTCATTGACTCTTATCAGATTGGCTGCTGAGTGGTTTCCCAACCTGTCCATCTTCCATAGCATCTTAGTCCATTGGAATGTGTTGTTCCACATTCTTAACCTTGCTCTGGCTTTTTTAGCTTGGTCTGCAGTTTTTAAAGATAAACACAAGCAAAGCTATTCCCATTAACCTAATTCCCTTTAACCTGATTCCATGTCATTTCCTTATGCTTTTTACTCAAGTGTACTTTTTACTTAAGTAGTATGCTTCTTACTCAAGTGTACTTTTTACTCCCTTACAATCCCCCCTTATGGCCCTTGGCTATATGCCCAAGATAGGAAATTTCACAATTAATTCCTCATGGGTGAGCCTCTAGGGTTGTCCTTTCGCTTGAGTAGCGCTACTTCCCGAACTGCAGGACCCACCTATTGACTTTCCCATCAAGGTTATACAAGATAAGTGCTTTCTTCCGGACTGCCTATTTTCCTTTATTCAGTGTTTCAACTATTGTTCGTGCTATGGCCTGCCTCTTACGTCGCTTATATTTTTTTACAGGCTAACAATAACAAGATACCCAATATGATCCCTTGCATCACAACCAGTTCATGTGACATTATCCATATTCACAGATGCGCTTGCACTTTGAGTCCAGCATTCCAAAACTTCATGTACCAAGGCTGACTAGCTAACATTTCCTCAGTGTCCTTTCGCAGTTTGTCTATGTCTTCCATCAGGACTATATAATTCAGTCTTTGCCTCCGAATATCCTGCTCCAGTCGAGTTTGTTCCTCATTTAGTTCAGGTATCGGCTCTCCTTGCGGCCCGATGGCCTTCTCATACCCTTCTCGGATAGTGTCTATCATTGTCCCCTTGATGGTTTCTACTTTTAATTCGGGGTTTATAACGTACCCATTTAAATGTGTCTCATCAAGCGGGGTGAAGCAGAAGTCAGTATTCATGATGGTGCATGAGGTACCTCCTCCCTTATTTGTGACCATTATTTCAGTCGCCATGGTGCTCACACACCATTCCTCATTTCCTCATGGAACAGTGATAGTTTCGTAGTCCCATGCTAGGAGGGTGATGTTCAAGGTGCACCCATCAATTTGGCCACATCCACAGTCATCTTTGATCATTCGTAGTGGATCTCGATATAAAACAACTTGGTTTTTTTATAACAACCATCTATGCTGAAACTCTTAGTACTGTTGTTCTCTTTAATTACATATCTGGATATGCATGTGAGTTTGATTTCTTATTTCCCCTATATTGTCTGTTTGGTATAGGGGAACTCCCTTTGTCACATCATACTGTGGTATTGATAGTACAAAACCTATTATATTTAATTGCCTGGTTACACATCTGACCTTTGGGACCCAAGTATGACTGTTTCTCCACACCTCACAGGCATGAGTCATGTTTTTGTCCAAGGTCCAGTTGGTAAATACATCATGTGTTATCCGATCCGGCACCTTTCCATTTTGAAGTTGCTCTAGGTTATGTTGTATACCACTGAGTAACCATGCTCCGTACCCTGTGCAAACTATTTCTGTCTGTATGGTTCTGCTCAAATTTCTTTCCGCTCTGCCCATCAAATGGTTCTGGCATGGTCTCGCAATGTGTGGGCTACTTGTAACAATTCCTTCTCCACGCCACTACCCAGTTGTGCCTGTACCCTTTCATTATCCTCATCCCTATCCAACAATCCCTGTAAGGTTCGGGTTAGGGCATCGACCCGATCAACTATCGTGTGCAGGTCTATAGTGTTTACCATCCAACTCCCACTGCGTATCCCACTCCTACCATTTCTAGTATCCTTCTTTTTCACCGTTCCCACTTTTTAGCCGACCCTCTTTCCACATTTAACTTCATGGTTTTCGATTCAGGGCCTTCAAGTGCTCGCATGGTCAGGTTTTTATACAGGCTTCTAGTGTCCGACCCACAGAAGTTGGGGATGGTTAAGTCTGTTAAGTTTAGGAATACCGTAATTATTCGCTGACGTACCCTGAAGTGTATCTTGGTTTGCCTTATTTTCCACTCATCTGCACCCCTCTTTCCTGGGTGCAGGCTCCTTGTTCCCCCTTTAGTACAAAACACACCACGGTCTTATTCACCCTAAGCGTTATTCCCTTATCCGAACCCTCGCTATGTTGTCTTATGCCCATTAGTCCGACACGGCAAATTAAGTCCCCTGTTGCTCCAACCGTCACCGTCAGCATTCCTGATTCTTTATCACAACTACTGTCACCCGAGTCCCTGTAATACAGGCCTTGCTGCCCCTCAGCCTGTTGTCCTTGATATGAGGATGAGTTACCCCACGTTGTTCCCACGAGCAGCAGAATCCTGCAAAAAACAATATTTCCCGGTCGTCACCGGTTAGTTAGTGACTATGTTTTTTCAACTGGGTCCAATGTTTCCATTTACCGATACCCCTTATAACTATGCCAGCACACGTGTCACTCACCATTTTGGTGAGAACCCGGGTTTCTCTGGATTAATCCTCACCATTACCTAACTTGAGGTATTTGGACCTCCTATTCTTTAGTGTTGTTCTCAAAGTTTTTGATTACTTGATGATCTTTAGCTTGTGCTTTTAAGTCATGTAACTGCTTACAGAGTTCCATCACAGACCTCCATATCCTGTCTTTATCTGGTCCTACGTCCTCGCTTCCTGTAACTAAAACTTCTGGCAGTCACATAGCCCTTTTGGTCATTAGTTCAAAGGGTGTCAGTCCTGCCGTCTGAACAGGGGTCGTCCTGAGTTTCATCCGTGCTCAGGATAACATGTCTACCCACTCCTTTCCAGTCTCTTCGATTGCCTTGGCTAGGGTTGCTTTCAAGGTCCAATTCATTCGTTCCACCAATTCGGAAGATTCCGGATGGTATTTTTGCCTGATCCCTAGTAAAGCACAGGCCTGTTTCATCACCTTCCCTGTGAAGTATGTACCTTGATCTGAGTCCCGCTCTAATGGCATTCCCCATCGGGGTATTTCCTCTGATAGGATCCTGGCCACGGTTTCTGATGAACAATTTCTAGTGGCGAAAACTTCTACTCACTTTGTAAACTGATTTATTATAACTAAGCAGCATGTCTTCCCCTTGTGCTATGATGTATCCGAGATATGTTACTTCACTCTTTCCATATTAAACATGACACATTTTTAAACATTTTTTATAACCGTTATAATTTATTTATTTTCCTTCTGGCACATGGGAAAACATTCACTTCCAATTAAGAAACCCAAATTAATAATTTCTAGTATTTTTTTTAAATTTCATGCAGCAATGCTAAAGTTGTTTGACGAACTAAATAAAACAGCTGTCAGTGGAAAGGGTTAACTCCTGTGCAGGTTTGTACGAAGGCATGACGTCATTACGTGACTTTACGTAATTCTTGTTTTAAAAAACCTTTCCCGATATGAGAGACAAGTGCTCGCAATTCATCTCAATCATCAGAGAATACGGCATTATTTCCAAACTGTAAAGTATCATCTATTTTAAAAAGGTTTTCAAACCCGAAATTTAAATCTCCTTTACTGAAGTAGAAACTTTCCCGTAATTTAAAATAACACAAGACAATCGCAATTTTTTGTACTCCAATTAAAACATTCAATTTGTTTTCCTTTTAGCAACTGGAACTTCAAGGTTGAAGTTTTATCTTTTGTTAAACAACCCGCCTTTTGTGCGTTTCATAATTCCGCACCCGTGTTTCTAATTTAAAATCTAATTCTAGGTACACAATGAACATTTTAACATTTAAGGGTTGAAAAAGCTTTCAGCTCCAGATCCAAAAAGTGGGGGAGCTAAAACAAACACACAGATCATCTTTTAAAAGACCGGCTTTCAGACAGATTCCACAATCAAGAAAACATCCACACAAACACTTCCATACAAACTGAAACTTTAAAAGTGCAGTTAAAACATATCAGGGGAGCTGCGTGGGGCTGTTCCCCCTCCCCCTTCATCTCTGCTGCTAACGTCACTGCCGCCATTTTAGCTATCTTTCCTTTTGTTCTTCGGCAACTTAAGTGTCGATTTTAACTTGTAAGTTTAAAAAAAATATTTTCACATTCTTTTCTGCTAGCATATATACCCAAGACCCTTCTGGTCCCCATATCAGAGACTCCTTTGGTCCTCATTCCATCCCACTGGCCAGTTTTTTCTAACGATCCTGGGATCAGCACCCACTGCCTCTTTAGGTTGTATTCCTTCTTGTTTGCGCCATGCACGATCAATACAGGCTTCTCCTTGTTTTATTACCATGTCACCCATCACACTTCAGGACATATATAGCTATCCTATCTCGGTCTTTGTCTTTCTGTGGTTCGCTATAACTTAGTTCTTTAAACAGATTATCTCCTTCACCATCAATGTTACAGCTCTGTAGGTGATACAAAAAAGAATACTCGCCACAATAGCTGCCACATTGTCTGAGTCAGAGTGTCTGTAACCTGCTCGCAGCGTCAAATGTTGGGGTAAAAAGAAGACTTCTCTTCTTCAAGGTGGACTCCCTGATATAAGGAATTGACACCCACCCAAATAGCAACCACAAAGCCACTCAGACAAAACCTTGGTTCAACCAGTCTTTATTCCAGCATGCAGGGGAAGAGTTTACGAATGAACCTTCAAAGTACACGAGTTCTACATGCACAATTATATGATTTTTTGAGGTGTGCGACTCTCCTACAAAATATCTATGACCACCGGTTGGCCGACAGTTTATCAGCGGAGCTTCATTGATTCGTTGACCCTTATCAGACTGGCTGCTGAGTGGTTTCCGAACCTGTCCAACTTCCATAGAATCTCAGTCCATTGGAATGTGTTGTTCCACAGTCTTAACCTTGCTCTAGCTTTTTCAGCTTGGTCTGCAGTTTTTAAAGATAAACACACAAGCAAAGCTATTCCCATTAACCTAATCCCCTTTAACCTGATTCCACGCCCTTCCCTTATGCTTCTTACTCAAATGTACTTTTTACCCCCTTACAAACACAATTTGCTTTTAACAAATCCATGCTGGCTTTCCTTAATTAATCCATATTTGTCCAAGTGACTGTTAACTTTGTCCCTGATTATCATTTCTAAAAGCTTCCCCACTACCGAGGTTAAACTGACTGGCCTGTAGTTGTTGGGTTTATCCTTACACAATTTTTTGAACAGGGGTGCAACAGTTGCAATTCTCCTGTCCTCTGGCACCAGCCCCATATCCAAGGAGGATTGGAAGATTATGGCCAGTACCTCTGCAATTACCCCCTTTATTTCCCTCTGCATATCCTAGGATCCATCCCATCCAGTCTGGTGACTTATCTACTTTACGTACAGCCAGCCTTTCTAGTACCTCCTCCTTATCAATTTTTATCCCATCCAGTATTTCAACTACCTCCTCTTTCACTATGATTTTGGCAGCATCTTCTTCCTTGGTAAAGACAGATGCAAAGTACTCATTTAGTACATCAGCCATCCCCTCTGAACTTTCTATATTCAACCTGGTTCTCACTTGCATTCTAAACCTGACATCTGTCACACACTCCCTTTTTCTGCTTAATCTTACTCTCTGAGGTAGAAATTGCCTTTCTCAAGTGTTCTGGCTGCCGCATCCATTGTGGCGGCCTATTCGATGAAATTCAGCTCCTTGGGGTTGTTTTTCCAACGGGGCGGAAGTGGATCATCGTGGGGGAGGAAGTGGGAGTGGAGTGCAGTGGCTGTCACTAGCAGGGCGGAAGTAGGGGCGGGACGGAGTGTCTGCAGCTGTCAGTCATCCGCGCCGTGCTGATAACGTCAACGTGCTGGTACGCCACAATATCTATCCCCTTCAATTAAAGGGGAGAGCTGCTGCGAGCTCACCAAGAGGGGGTGCCAGGCTGTAAGATGCTGGCCCAGCCGAACCCAATGGCATAATTGTCAGGCCAACCTGGCAGTCGGCTGACAAAAAAAACGGAAACATTATGGTCGCAGCACTGCAAGAGCTGTCAGGGCTCCGGCCAGCAGTGTGGCCTCTCCAGCGGGACAATTTCGGGTAAGGGGGACAATCTCGCGAGGGGGTCGCCGCCAGATGATAAGGGGTCGGCGGGAAAACTGACAGAACGGTTGCGGACACTGCTCTGCTTCTGAGGTAGGGCAATTTATAAAATGGCAGCCCCTCCACGGAGAGACCATTACGCGCTGCCATGTGGCCACCGATTTCCGGCAGCCAGAAGCCTTATCGATAGGGTAAATTTCAGATCCCCTTAGCTCTTTCGTTATCCAGGGTTCTCTGCCTTTGGTTGCTGTACGTTTCCCCCTTGTGGTAATGTACCTCGACTGTACCCGAACCATCTCCTCTTTAAAGGCAGCCCATTGTTAGATTACAGTTTTGCCTGCCAATCTTTGATTCCAATTTGCCCGGGCCAGATCCATTCTCAACCCACTGAAATTGGCTTTCCTCCAATTAAGTAATTTTCCTCTAGATTGCTCAGGGTCCTTTTCCATTGCTAGTCTAAACCTTATGATACTGTGGTCACTGTTCCCTAAATGTTCCCCGACGGGCACTTGCTCTACTTAACCCATCTCATTCCCCAGAACCAAATCCAACAATGCCTCCTTCCTCCTTGGGACAGAAACCTACTGATCAAGAAAGTTTTCCTGAACACATTTCAGAAATTTCTCCCCCTCTCTACCCTTTTCACTATTATGATCCTAGTCTATATTAGGATAATTGAAGTTCCCCATTATTACTACTCAATAATTCTTGTTCCTTTCTGTAATTTCCCTGCAAATTTGCTCCTCTATATCCTTCCCACTAGTTGGCGGCCTATAGAATACACCTAGCAGACAATTGTTTCTCAACTCTATTTATATAGATTCTCTCTTTGACCCCTCCAGGACATCCTCTCTCTCCAGCACTAATATTCTTCTTAATCAATACTGCCACCCCACATCCTTTCCTTCCTTCCCTATCTTTCCTGAACACCTTGTATCCAGGAATATTCAGTACCCAATCCTGCCATTTTTTGAGCCACTTTCAATCCCCTCTCTTCTCCCCTTCAATCCCCTCTCTTCTCCCCTTCAATCCCCTCTCCTCTCCCCCCTTCAATTCCCTTTCCTCTCTTCCCCTTTCGATTTCATCTTCTCTCCCCTGCTTTGATCTGTTCTCTCCCCTTTCAATCCCCTCTCCTCTCCCCCCTTCAAACACCTTTCCTCTTTTTCCCTTTAATCCCCTCTGCACTCCCAATCATCCCCCCCCCCCACACCCCCCGCACCCTTCCACCGATCCTCTTTCATCTTCTCTGCACAGAGCAAAGGAAAGCCTACTGGTGCAGGTCCCAGTTGCCACATCGTTTGGTACTGCACATACGTGACCAGATCGATTGTGCATGCGCAGAACCAAATGGGGGTGTATGCACAGAGGGACGAGGAATCCATGGAAATAATCACAATGGCCTTAGATTGTACCTCGGATGAGGAGCAAGATGACCATAAACAGCAGCCACAAGGAGAGGCCTGCAGGTGGTGAGCAGAGAGGGGAGAAGGAGACGGGTTGAGCTGGCAGAAGGCACTACCTGCATAATAGGGTTCACAGGCAGACACTCAGATTCCTTGGCCTCTCGGAAAGGCAGTGCTTCCGGAGGCTGTGGTTGTCACGTCAGGTGGTGCCAGACACCTGCAGCCTCCTAGATGAAGATCTGCTACCTGCTGGACCTGGTGGCCATGCATTACCAATGGCTGTGAAAGTGACCACCTTTTTTGCCTCTGCAACCTTCCTGGGCACTGGCAAAGACATATATCTAGGATCTTCCAGTCGGTTGCACGCAAATGTAGATTACCAATGGGATGTTTGATAAGGCCAGCAATTATGTCACCTTTGCCTGTTTTGACACCAGTCAGAATGAGCGGGCGCTCGGGTTTGCATGTCTGGCTGGATTCACAGAGGTAAAGGACATCATTGACTGCAGTTACGTGGAAATCTGTGCATCTTCAGAATATCATTAGCCTTTGGAACAGTGGAAACTGTTGAATCATTTAAGTTAAATTATCCTCCCAGAAACAGACTCAGTTAGCTTTTCTGTTGCTCCATCAGAAATTGCTAAATGCTACTCAAACCTATATTGGGAATAATAATCTAGCATTTATGCTTTACTGATTACATTTTAAATAAAGTCTACCATATTCTAACTGGCAATATGTTAGCATAAAATTACCGACACTCAAAAAATATCCCTTATCATTTTTACAAGGCTACTAGACCTTGGCTTTAAATTTATTCATGTTACATTTTATGATATCATGGGACTATCACTGTCAATTGTTTGTCATTATAATACACAACATACTTGATTCTCAAAGACTGTATTATTGTGAGCATGGAATGTATTTGTTTTGAATAATTTATGGCCTATAAATTCGGTTACACAGCGTCTGTTTTTTCAGGCATTAACTGGCCTACCAAACTCCCAATATGATGGACAGAATGCGTGTGTATATTTCCGCCCAGAAGTGCATGCCCACCATATTGCTGAAGGAAAAAAAAAGTGTCCATGACCCAAGTCTGAAACAGGCGTTAGGCCCTCTGCATATGAAATAAAGGGCTTGCTGCCTGTTTGAGGCCGTAACTGCAAGATTGGTTACTGCACTCAGTAAAACCAGATCTTGGGGTCACCTGCTATTAAAAAGGTAAGTTTTTGAAATATGGAGTGGAGCTGACCCGGCCTCCTATCTTCCAACATTGGCCTCCAGTCTTTCCTTGTGACCTCCATCACCCTTCTAGCCTCATATCTACCCCAGCCTCCAATCCTCTGACCAAATCTTCGATCCTCCCCTTCAACCTCCGATCCTTCCGTCCAGCCTCCGATCCTCTCCCATGGCTTCCTATCTCCCTCCCACCGGCCTCTGATCTCTGAGTGACAGTGTGGTCCTAGAGAGTGTGGCGCAAACCCTTGCGGAATATGGCACATCACAAACACAAGTTGTGCTTCAGCTTGGGCAGGTGATGCAGTCCATAAACCCTCCCACAATACTCTCTGCATTCCCCACTGTCACACCCAAACCAAAACCACCTGTGACTGAATGAAGAGGCTAGCCAGTCAGAGGCCAGGCCTTCCACACCACGAGTTGGTCCAGTGCGTCCCCAGGCGCATCTCCATTGTCTATCCCCACAACACAGCAGCTCTAGCAATCTTGCTGCATGCCTTCTTGGTACCACTTGGGTTAGGAGCAGCAGGCAAGGGAGGGGGACAAGGGAAAGGGGGCAAAAAGCGGTGGTAGCAAATAGTGGGGCAGTGGTTGCTGCATTATGTTGTTGATGCTGAATGCATCCTATGTTTTATGTTGCATTATTATTATGTTCTGGATTATGTTGTTGATAATGTTGTTGTTGTTGAATGATCACACTGCTGGATGCAGCTAATTTATGTTATCTTATTAAAGTTTCACAATTAAGTTTACAAAGTTACAAAGTTTACAAAGTTTAATAAATTATTTTGTTCAACTTAACCATTCCTGTGTAGTGTCTCATTTGCAGAATAAGAGGGGGAATAGTCAACATGGTGGGATAGAGTGGCCGTTCACTCTCCATGCAAAGCGTTCAATTATGAGCTGCCGACGTAAGGCTTTTGCAGCGGCAAAATCTCCACAATGCCTCCTCTGTGGTTGTGGTGGGGTGGTGGTGGCATGGGTTCCTCGCCAAGCTCCTCTTCCTCGTCTTCCTCCTTCTCCTTCTCCTCACGCCCCCCCCAACCCCCCACCTCTCTCCTGAGGAGGTCCTGCAATCCCAATTGACAATTCCTGTCCCTTCATGATGGATAAGTTGTGTAGCATGCAGCACACCACAATGAACTCAGAGACCTGCTGAGGGGAGTATTGAAGGCAGCCTCCAGAGTGGTCTCGGCATCGGAAGCACTGTTTGAGCACTCCAATTGTCTGTACGATGATGTTGTGTGTTGCTGCATGGATCTCATTATTGCGATGCTCAGCTCCTGTCTGAGGGTTCCGGAGGAGGGTCTTGAGCCAGGTGGAGAGGCTGTAACCTTTATGTCCGAGCATCCAGCTCTGACCTTGTGGTTGACGCTGGAACATGCGTGAGACACTCACACCAGATGAAAGCATCATGGATGCTCCCTGGATATTGGGCATTGACTGCCATGATGCACTGAGTATGGTCGCAGACGATTTGTACGATCATGGAGTGGATTCCCTTCCGATTTTGGAAATCCTCTGGATTCTCTAAAGGTGCTCGCAGGGCAATGTGCATACAGTCAAGGACACCCTGAACCTTGAGGAAGCCACCAAATCATCCAAAACCTTATAGCCCTCTCATTTTGGATCTCCTTGGTCATTGGGAAGTTTATGAAGTCCATCCTGCATGTGTACAGTGCATTAGTCACCTGGTGAATGCAGCAATGTGTAGAGTGCTGTGAGATGGAGCATATGTCCCCCGCTGATGCCTGAAAGGAGCCGGAGGCATAGAAGGCAAGTGCCACAGGCACCTTCACCTCAATCAGTAGTGCAGTCCTGTTGCTGCTGGTGGACTGTTGGTCTGCCTGTATGAACTGGCATATCTCTGTGACCACCTCATTTCGGAAGCGCAGCCTTCTAACGCACTGTGCCTCAGAGAGCTGCAGGTATGAGTGATGTTGAAGGCAGCCTCCATACGTCTGCGACCTCTTCGATTACGTTGAAAATGATCATCAATAAATCTTCTTCCAGCTTGACGCCTTATGAATATAGCAGCCAGGATTACTGGCTCCTGACATAGCATGGCCCCATCTTTTAAAATGTTCTTAAATGTCCTTTAAAACAAACAAGAAACTCACATAAACTTGACAATTAAAAGTATGCAGTAACGCAGCGTTCTCCTCCCAATCCTTTTCATCACTCACAACTGTGACTTTCTCTTCCGTTTTCAAGATGGTGCCATTAGCGCCGAGTGCGCCCTGGGTCTGACTGTTTTTTCTTGGCAGGTTCTCGGGCGGACACTAAATTGGGCGAAATGCTCGAAGGTTCCGCACGAGGCGCTAGTGCAGTGATGCACGACGATGTACATCATCCAAATGGTCAAAACAACGGTGGGGCGCTAATTTTTGCGCCACCGCAAAACCATTGGCAAAAATTCCGCCCAGGCGCAAAATTTCATGCGCCTCATTTCACACCCAAAAAATCATTTTTGTGCCCTGCCGAGGCGCTAAATGGGGCGTAAATGAGCCGAAAATCCAGCCCAATATTGGTTAGAACATAGACAACAAGACAGTTTGTTAACGCGAAATGGTATATACTTTAATGCAAGGAATCTAGGAAATAAGGCAGATGAGCTAATGGCACAGATAAACACGTAGGATTATGATATTATAGCCATTACTGAGATATAACTGAAAGAAGGGCAGGGATGGCAGCTCAACATTCCTGGTTACAGAGTTTTCAGACGTTATAGAGAGGGGATTAAAAAGAGGGGGTCGCAGTATTGATTAAAGAAACAATTACAGCTGTGAGGAGTGATGATATGTTAGAAGGATCATCAAATGAGGCTAGATGGGTTGAACTAAAAAACAAAAAAGGGGCAATTGCATTGCTGGGAGTGCACTCTCGACCCTCAAACAGTCTGTAAAGGGGTATGAGGCTAGAACCTCCAATTTTTTTGCATGCTTAACGCCCACTTAGCGCCCATTTTACCACTGAAATGATGTATAACGCCCATATATCGCCCATTCTGGCACAAAATGGAAACTGACAGGCCTTTTTAGGAGACTTATCACCGAGCATTATTTTCCCAATGGGCTTAATGCTAAGAAAAAATATCACCACCCGCCCACTTTTTTTGGGCAGAATCAGCAGAATGGGCGAATTCAATGCCCATAATATCGCCCAGCATTACTTTCCGCACAAAATTAATGCCGAGATTCAATATTAATGCCCGTCCACTGATTTTTGTCATAAAGAACATATGTACCCAAACTAGCGGCCATGGAGATCGCCCATCTTCAATTTCACCACGTCGCACACATATCGCCCACAATATTGCTTGCTCAAAAAAACGTCCACAAAAAGTGGAACTAACCGGAACGAACGTCAGCCGGGTGGCTGGCATTTGTTAAATCTCACTCTTACGTGAGGAGCTGATATCGGAAAGATTTGACTGAAAGAGCGCTGATATGAGTGACAATGCTGACACACTGCTGTGTGTGTGCAGCTCAGACATCAATCGTGCCCATCATTTTGGTGCCATTTAAAGTTTACGTTGATTCATGTTAAGTTGTACTTAACCCTTTCATAGTAAGGAGTCACCAGTGCATAACGGTCCAGCTATCTGAGACAATGCGCAGCAAGGTTATGTTCAATAATAAAAGTTTAATACCAACCATAAGTATCACAAGCAATAACACCCAATCCCCGCCCATACCTCACTTTTTCCACCATTGACATAAATCACATGTTCAAAATGTCCAGCAACACAGAATACAAAGGGAAAGCAGGAGCATGATCCCCAGCCCCCATACATTGCAACAAATTGCATACACACAGATGGAGATATAACACAGCCATCACCTGCGTACATGCACCTACATTCCTTCCCTCCTCTCCTTCTTCTCCCCACCTCTACCCCTTCCCCTCCTCGCTCCATGGCGCCTGGCCGAGGAGCTTCTCAGGCGGTGCCTCATCAGGGGGCTGAAGGCAGATGCGGCCGTTGCACGGGTACGGGAGCGGTGGAGGGGTGCCGAGGGGGCAACATTCTCTGATACAGAAGCAGAATTTTGGTCCTTGCTCTCGTCTGTTGTTCGCAGTGGTGGTGCGGAACTTAGGCGTGGAGTGCTGCACTCAGGGACCACTGGGAGGCCTGTGGCAGCAGTATTCCTGGCTATTGCATCCAGGGACTCCGTCTTGCGTGGAATATATTCGGTCATGGTGGCCAGGTGTCGGGATATGCATTCCAATGCTTCGATGAGCTGGTCACCAATGTCTACAGTCCTCCTGAACAACTGTACCATCTCTCCGCTGTCATGTCACGCTCGTGGAACAGACCTGCCGCGTCCACGAGGCCTCCGCAGGGTTGGCGCCGTCCTGGGGACAAATGGGGTGCCCTGTGTAGAGGTGCTTGGGCCCAGCATCTCCAGAGTAGAGGCGGGAATGACCAGAAGACCACTAGATGGCCTTGGGATGGAATGGGTTCTGGAGCGTGGCAATGCAGGTTCTTCGAAGTCCGCGCTCTCATCCGTCGAGAACAGACCCAGCGGATTGACGAGCGACAATCGGAGCTCCTGAGCACCAGATATAGGATCGTCCACCGACTCTTGCCCCGTGCCCCCACCTTCTGGCCTCTGTGGTCTTGCCTGGGGCCGCGCTGCTGGATGAGCTGCAAGACACAAATGAGGTTATTAGAGGAGAAGGGGGTGCTAGGGTCACAAGGTGACAGGGTGACAGCGCTACACACAGCATATGCACGACAAAAGCACCACCACTCTCAAAATCATCGCAGACATCACATTTCATGACCATCAACACATTGTGCATTGCAATGATTTTCATTAGGCCAGCATTATTTCTATGACACTTTTAGAAATCATCTATCATATATGATTGGTCGGATATGAGTGGGTGTGGCATCTATTGACTTTACATCACACAATGGTGTAAACTTTACTCACGTGGCATCACTTCATGGTCTACAGATGCTTCCGTGGCTGTCCGGGTGTGCTTCCCCACGAGTGCGAGCACCCGCTCCTCCATCTCTGTGATGTCACTGGGGACTGGTGACCCCCCTGCTCTTTCGCCTCTGCATGGACCTCATCGTCGATAGCTTCTTTTGTAAAAGGTGACAGGACGACATGGCATGAGATCATTGCGTGATATCATTGCTAGGTACTGTCACAGAGACTGATACAACACATAACTGACAGATGTAATCATGATTATTATGATTATTATCATTCTTTACCTAAAGACATATACCGTGACCGCAGGCTTTGAGTAAAACATTCCCAGCAAAAGTGCAAGACCTCACATCTGCTGATAGTCACTCATGACTGTTACAAATCAATTTACATAAATACATAAGTACATATAAATCAATGTAATACTTACTTTTGCGGACCCCACAAGGTTGTTCCATCGTTTGCGGCATTGGTTGCCCTCACGCACCTCATTGGTCGCCGACGAGACCATCTCTGCTATCTCGGTCCATATGTTCTGGTAGGCCTTTGGGATGGGCTTCCCACACCCTTCCTGTGTCAAATCACCCCAGTGTGACTCGACCTCCTGGTGGAGGAAGGCATTTACCTCGTCTGAGAACCTCCTGGCTCTTTTTTGGCCTCCAATGTGCTCCTCTCCCAGCTCACTGCTCTCGCCAGCATCAGTTTCCACAGCGTGCTGTGATGCCTCCTCCTCTCCCTCCATTATAGGGCAAATTCAGTCAAATATGTGGCTGGTAACAGCTACTTTTTGTTTGCCTACTTGCTGTGAAGTTCTAAAGTCTCCCTCCTTCCTCTCAAAGCAGCCACACCACACCCAGCCACGCCTTCAGTGCCTCTGAGCTTCCTCTCTCTCTGCCTCCTCTTCTGCGCATGTCATGCTGACCCTTGACCGCCAGAATCGTGGGAATCGAGTGTTGCCATGCCGTTGCTAAGGACGGCCACACTTTACGGCAGAAGGTCAAAAAATGTAATGCTACCGCCCATTTCATATCGCTTGCGGTAACGGCCATTTTCAAAAATGGAAACAAGGTGTTTTGAGAATAGGCGAGAAGCCGGCGATCTGAAAACCCTTTTTTACTGCCTACACCAGAAATAACACCCATTTTTGGGCGACAAGCGCAAAAATGGAGGTTCTAGCCCATAGAGTTGTAGCAGGCAAAGAGCAGACAGATAGGTAGTCACAATACAATGCTGAAGGTAGTGAACTAATCAGTATTAGGAAGGTCTGAGGAAACGGTGATGGTATGGATTGTTGCCTATTGTATGTAACACTTGCTTATCTACGTATAGCACACTTATAATGAATTAAGCCTGATGGTTAATTCATGCTTAACCTTAGTAACACATAATAAGACAATAGAGGCCAGCAGTTACGATACATAACATTTTGGCTGGCAGTCTCTGAGGAAGAGATAAGAAAGCTAGTATTTTGGGAGCAGAGCTACTAAGAGACGAAGGCAAAGATCACATCGCGTCAACATGATTGACATTGCCTGTACCACTCAGAGCCAGTCTGATAAGAGATGACAAATCAGTGTAACTTTGCTGATAGCAGTAGACCGATCGAGGATTTTGTTGGAGGGTAGCCCCCTCCAAAAACTGTACAAATTGTACTTGAAAGCTTTTGTACTTTGAAGGTTCCACGTTTGAACTTTCTCTTGCATTTGCTCGAAATAAAGCCGGTTCAATCGAAGGTTTAATTTGTTGGATTCCGTGGTTGTTATACAGAAGGCGAGGGCGAGGTTTCGATTACCTATATCAGGTAGTCCGCCTCGAGGAAGAGAAATCTTCCTTTTACCCCAACAGAAAGGGCAGGTGTCAATTGCCTATATCAGGTAGCCTGTCTCAGGGAAGAGAAGTCTTCCTTTTACCCCAACAAAGTCCAAGGGGGATAGAAGAGCAAATTTGGAGGCAATTTACTGCAAAACAATAGGGCAGTAAAAATGGGGGATTTCAATTACCCTAATATTAACTAGGATACTATCAGTGTAAAAGGTACAGAGGGCATAGAATTCCTAAATGCATTCTGGTGAATTTTTTAAACCAATACGTAGCAAGCCCAACAAGAGGGGAGGGCAGTTCTGGATTTAGTTTTAGGGAAGGAAGCTGGGCAGTTGGAAAGAGCAGCAGTGGGAGAGCATTGTTGTGGTAATTGCTGTGTTCCTAACACAGATGAGACTGCACACAGGGAGGTTAAAGTAACAGTGACCTCAGTCTTTATTAAGACACTCCAGAGTGAAGAACAGGCCTTAGGGGCCGGCTTATATGCAGTGCTCCCAAGGGATGCTGGGATCCCTTGGGACTTCAGGGGATGCGCTCCCTGGTGGCGGAACATGGGAGTGCATGCTTTACAGATGCACAACATCACTCCCCGCCAAAGTCAAAGTGAAAACTATTTACAAGGTGAGGCGGTCGTGAGCCTTTCTTTCCCTGGTGGACCGCCTCGGTACAAATGTCTGTTCTGGTGTGTTGGCTGTGCCCTCGCTGGGCTGGCGTGACTTGGACAGGTTAGGTGAGTGGGCAAATGCATGGCAGATGCAGTATAATGTGGATAAACGTGAGGTGTGAGGTTATCCACTTTGGTGACAAAAACAGGAAGGCAGATTATTATCTAAATGGTGACAGATGTATAAAAGATGAGGTGCAACGAGACCTGGGTGTCATGGTACATCAGTATAGAAAGTGCAGGGATGAAATTAAGAAGGAAATTAGGAAAGCAAAAAGAGGGCTTTAAAAAATACTGGCAAGTAGAATCAAAGAAAATGCAAAGATGTTTTACAATTACATAAAGAGCAAGAGTATAGCGAAGGAAAGTGTAGGGCCTATTAAGGACCAACATGGTGATCTTTGTGTGGAGCAGAGGATGTGGGTTAGGTACTAAATTAATACTTTGCAGCTGTGTTCACAAAAGAGGGGGACGATGCCAACACTGAAGTTCAGGAAAAAGATAATGAAATATTGGACAGGATAAACATAGTAAGAGAGGAAGTTTTAAGGGGTATAGCATCCTTGAAAGTAGATAAATTACCAGGAACAGATGAAATATATCTAAGGCTACTAAAAGAAGCAAGGGAAGAAATTGTGGAGGCTTTGACCATCATTTTCCAATCCTCCTTGGCTACAGGTGTTCTGCCAGAGGATTGGAGAGCTGCTAACGTTGTACCATTGTTTAAAAAGGGAGGAAGGGATAAACCGAGGAATTACAGCCTAGTTAGTTTAACATCAGTGATGGGCAAATTACTGGAATCAATTCTGAGGGACCGTATAAATCTTCATTTAGAAAGACACAGATTAATCAAGGATAATCTGCATGGATTTGTTAAGGGAATGTCGTGTCTGACTAACTTGATTGAGTTCTTTGAGGAGGTAACAAGGAGCGTTGATGAGGGCAGTGTGCTTGATGTAGCTTACATGGATTTTTAGCAAGGCTTTTGTAAAGATCCCACATGGTAGGGAATAAAGTAAAAGCACATGGGGTCCAACGGAGAGTGGCAAATTGGATCCAAAATGTTCTCAGTGGCAGGAAGTAAAGGGTAATGGTTGAAGGGAGCTTTTGTGCCAGGAAGGCTGTTTCCAGTGGGGTTCCACAGAGCTCAGTACTAGGTCCCTTACTTTTTGTAGTATATATTCATGATTTAGACTTAAATGTAGAGGGCATAATAAAGAAATTTGTAGATGATACAAAAATTGGTCGTGTGGTTGACAGTGAGGAGGAAAGCTTCAGATTGCAGAAAGATATCGATGAACTGGTCAGTTGGGAAGAAAACTGGCAAATAGAATTCAATCCGAAAAAGTGTGAGGTAATGCATTTGGGGAGGACCAACAAGGCAAGGGAATACACAATAAATGGGAGGATACTGAGAGGTGTGGAGGAACAGAGGGGCCTTGGAGTATATATTCACAGATCCTTAACGATAGCAGGACAGGTCGATAAGGTAGTTAAAAAGGCATGCGGAATGCTTTCATTAATTAGCCAAGGCATAGAATACAAAAGCAAGGAAGTTATGCTGGAACTGTATACAACATTAGTTAGGCCACAGCTTGAATAGTGCATGCAGTTCTGATCACCATGTTACAGGAAGGATGTGATTGCACTAGAAAAGGTGCAGAGGAGAGTTACGAGGATGTTGCCAGGACTGGAAAACTTTAGCTATGAGGAACGATTGGATAGGCTGGGGTTGTTTTCCTTGGAACAGAGGAGGCTGAGGGGAGATTTAATTGAAATGTATAAAATTATGAAGGGCCTAGATTGAGTGGATAGGAAAGCTAATGGAATCTTGGCCTTTATTACAAAGGGGATGGAGAATAAAAGCAGGGTGTCTTGCTACAGTTATACAGGGTATTGGTGAGGCCACACCTGGAATAGTGGATGCAGTTTTGGTTTCCATATGTAAGAAAGGATATACTTGCTTTGGAGGCAGTTCAGAGAAGGTTCACTAGGTTGATTCCGGGGATGAGGGGGTTGACTTATGAGGAAAGGTTGATTAGGTTGGACTTCTACTCATTGGAATTCAGAAGAATGAGAGGTGATGTTTTCAAAACGTATAAGATTATGAGGGGGCTTGGCAAGGTGGATGCAGAGAGGATGTTTCCACTGATAGAGGAGACTAGAACTAGGGGGGTATAATCTTAGAATAAGGGGCCGCCCATTTAAAACTGAGATGAGGAGAAACTTCTTCTCTCAGAGGGTTGTAAATCTGTGGAATTCACTGCCTCAGAGAGCTGTGGAAGCTGGGTCATTGAATACATTTAAGACAGAGATAAGATAGTTTCTTAACCAACAAGGGAATAAGGGGTTATGGGGAGCAGGCAGGGAAGTGGACCGGAGTCCATGATCGAATCAGCCATGATCGTATTAAATGGTGGAGCAGGCTCGAGGGGCCGTATGGCCTACTCCTGCTCCTATTTCTTATGTTCTTATGTTCTTATGACCTATTTCCCTTCGCAGACGGGTCAATAACCAGAGGGCATAGATTTAAAGTCATTGGTAGAAGGATTCGAGGGGAATTGAGGAAACATTTCTTCACCCAGAGGGTGGTGGGAATCTGGAACTCACTGCCTGAAAGGATGGTGGAGGCAGAAACTCTCATCACATTTAAAAGGCACTTGGATGTGCACTTAAAGAGCCATAACCTACAGGGCTATGGACCTTGTGCTGGAAGGTGCGATTAGGCTGGGTAATTCTTTATGAACCGGCACAGACACGATGGGCTGAGTGCCCTCCTTCTGTGTCATAATTTTCTATGATTCTATGATGCCTGACATAATCTAGTATCCAGCAATTCTATAGACTGCAAAGGGATAGGAAAAAGCTATTTATACTCTGTATAATTTCCTGCTATTGTTCATTCAATGATTTGAATATTTCAGATACCATGGGGAGTAGCTTATGCAGTGATTAGTCAACCAGTTTAGTTCAAGACCTCTACATAGATACACAAGAGAATGGTGTGCCCATTATTCACAATATAATGGAGTTTACTCCTCTCCAGATCTAAACCCATGATAATATAGCCTATTTTAACATACTCCTACAAGTCTATTGGACCATGTAAATATACATGATTGTAGTGGGGTACATTTACTGGATATAACAGATTCTGAGCCAGCTGCTGGCTCTATTCTAATTCATATTCAGAACTGTGTTGCTAACTGTGGTGAAAAGGCTCAGAAAGTCATAGTTACACAAGGGATAATGGGCTCAATTTTCCCCAGTGATTTGCATCGTTTTTTTTTGAGCAGGCCGCTTTTTTTGGCCTAAGTTAAAAAAACACAGTTTCCCGAATCAATTTGCACCAGTGTAACTCAGTTAGTTACGATCTTTTTAGGTACGTTTTTTTTTCAGCCAAAGGGGGCGTAACCTGCCACCCGTGCCATTTCTGACCATTTAGGGAAGTTTGGCCAGCTGAGTGTTACTCCAGTTCTTCTTAGGTAAACATATGTGGCCTCTGCAGAAAAACCTTCTGGAGGAAATGGATGCAACTAAGGAAATTGGCACAGTTAAGTGCAGCAGATGCCCAGACAGCAGCAGCAGGAGAGGTAAGAGAGAGGGGGTGAGAGGGAGAGAGGCAGGGGGGGGAAGTCTTTCAGGTATAGTTAGGTGCGGGGACTGGGAGGGAGGAGGCCACTTGGCCAGGGCTAGAAGCGGGGGAGCAGACCGGGAGGCCGTTCAGCCTGGGCTAGGGGCAGGAGAGCGGACTGGGAGGCCACTCGGCCATGGCTTGGGACAGGGGAGCGGGTCCGGCAAGGCACTCAGGGCTAGAGGTGGGGGAGCGGACCGGCAAGCCCTTCGGCCAGGGTTAGGGGCAGGGGAGTTGTAGTGGACCGGGAGGCCCTTTGGCCAGGGCTAGGGGCGGGGGAGTGGACCGGCAAGGCACTCGGGGCTAGGGGCGGGGGAGCAGGAGTGGACCGGGAGGCCCTTCTGCCAAGGCTATTGGCGGAGGAGCAGACCGGCAGGTCACTTGGTTGGTGGTGCGGACTGGCAGGTCACTCGCCCAGGGCTAGGGGCGGGGGAGCAGACCGGGAGGCCCTTCGGGCTAGGATAGGGGCAGGGATCGGCACTGGCATCAGGAAGGGGGGACGACTTTAATAATTGGTGGTAAGTTGCTGCAATGTATTTTAATGTGTTTTTAAGTTGCTGCAATGTATTTTAATGTGTTGCGAGCTGGCTGTATGTTTCACTTTCCAGCCGCAGCCCGCATTGTGCCGTGGCAACCCGATCTTTTTGGCGCAGATCAAGGTTCCTCCCCCAAAACTAAAGGACTGGTTAGGCTGCACCAAAATGAAGAGATCAAATGTGGAAACTTAGAACATATTTTTTTGGCGTACTTGGGCCCCCAAAAAACAGACGTATCTCTTCAAGTACGCCAAAAAAAAGCTTTGGGGAACATTGAGCCAATAGATTTTGGAATCTATACCAACAGCTATTTTGTTAGAAGAAAGCCTTAATTTCAATATAGGAACCTTATCTGTGCTGAGTGCAATGATAATCTGCGTTCTGGCATCGCAACTACTCAGTTGATTCATGGGGGTAAATTGAGTAGCGACCCGTTTGGGGGCAGTAACAGATGCGAGGCGTTATTTCCTGCGGAAGGTGCGGAAGTCTTACCCTGCGACCTAAATTCGGGTTACCATCCCCGAGAGTAAGTGGAGTGCACAATAATGTGCTCTGCTTGCTTCCTGGGGCATGAGCAGGGTGATAGCAATCTGAGAGGGTCTAAGTGTTATGCGGTGGGAATCGTAGCTCTGCCACGTAGAAAGGGCCCTCCGCCTCATTAAAAGGGAGGGCCAAGCTGCTGACTCTGTAGGTTCCTAGCTGGACCACCGGGGAGCGGGGTGCCATGGCATCAGCCCAGCACTCAAGCGGAGTGCTGAGCTGCAAGATTGCGGCACAGACCCCACAATCCACCAAGCAATGGGCCGCAACTGGTATGACAAACTGTTTTTTTTTAAAGTGCCCCTTCCCTTTAAATTTCACCTGGCGAGCAGCCTACAGCTCGGTATGCGTTCCTTGAAGCACATCGTTCTCGTTGGTAGCATGCCAAGCCGCTGCGCCGGTGATGATGACATCATCGCCATAACGCAGAGACCTGTTTTCACCCCGAGTGAAATTTGAGACCTCCGCGGGCGATGTTTGCGCCAGTCCCGTGGATTGTGAACCAGGCAGCACTCCGCCTGTGGGGCAAAAATTAAAGGGGATGTACGTGTTGCCATTTTGTTTAAATTGTCGGCTTACTGGTCCGGCCTTTCGTTGAATATTTTGCGGGGTCCATGCCGCCATGTTGCAGCCCAGCATTCCGTTTCCGTGCCGGGCTGCTGCCACAGCTCTCTGCTTCCCGGTGGAGCAGTGGTGGCCCTCGCCCCATTGCAGAGCTCCACGTAGCGCTGGAAAATTTGCGCGCTTACCACCCTGGATCTGCGCGCAGGAAGCCACCGACTGCAATTTCTGGGCCAATGAATGATCGATTAATCATGGTAATCAATCTCTAACAATTAGTCTACAACAGACCCAGAAATGAGAGAAGAAAAACCCCAGTGGTGGGGAGCTTGGAAAAGAAAGAAAGACTTGGATTTATATAATGCCTTTCACGATCACCGGAAGTCTCAAAGCGCTTTACAGCCAATGAAGTACTTTTGGAGTGTAGTCACTATTGTAATGTGGGAAACGCGGCAGCCAATTTGTGCACAGCAAGCTCCCACAAACAACAATGTGATAATGACCAGATAATTTGTTTTTTTGTTATGTTGATTGAGGGATAAATATCGGCCAGGACACCGGGGATAACTCCCCTGCTCTTCTTCGAAATAGTGCCTTGGGATCTTTCACATCCGCTGGAGACAGTAGACGTGGCCTCCATTTAATGTTGGCAACCATTGGTCCAAAGTCATCTGTTGCTTCCGAGCATGCTACACTTCCCACATGTCACGGGACCATAAACCTGGCGTACCTACCATCCTTTTTGCACGATTACCGCTGCTATTTTTGCGGCGGGCAGGCGACCGATTTTCAACGATTTATTTTTTTAAATGTCGTCCGGCGGTAATGACCGGTGGGAATCGGGAGTTTGCAGCAGTGTAGGTGAGTTGATTGGGGCGGCATTACCGCGGGGAAATTCAGCCTTCTGGTCAGTTGAAGCTAATGAGCCAGCTGCTCCCTGGCCTTCTTAAAGGCCTGGGTTTGCAGTTGGGCCCTGAGGAGGGAAGGAGTTGTGTTCAAGGATAGCTGGTGTTGCTGGACCAAGAAGGGCAATGTGATTTTCCGATGCCGAGCTGGAGACCCTGATGCAGGAGGGAAGGAAGCGAGCCCTGTACCCAGACGCAGGGAGCCCCACTCACGAGGTGTTTACAAATGCCTGGAGGGAGATTGCTATGGTGGTCTCCGGGACCTCCATTCATAACTGCACCGCCATACAGTGCAGAAAACGTCTGAACAATACCATCCGTCTGATGAAAGTGAGTTTTAACAACTGCTGACCTGCATCTGGGAGCCTCTCGTAAGAACATAAAAAATAGGAGCAGGAGTAGGCCATTTGGTTCCTCGAGCCTGCTCCGCCATTCAATAAAATCATGGCTGATCTGATCATGGACTCAGCTCCACTTCCCTGCCCGCTCCCCTTCACCCTTTACTCCCTTATCGCTCAAAAAGCTGTCTATCTCCGCTGTAAATATATTCAATGACCCAGCCTCCACAGCTCACTGGGGCAGAGAATTCCATAGATTTACAACCCTCTGAGAGAAGAAATTTCTCCTCATCTCAATTTTAAATGGGTGGCTCCTTATTCTAAGACTATGTCCCCTAGTTTTAGTTTCCCCCATGAGTGGAAATATCCTCTCTGCATCCACCCTGTCGATTCCCCTCATTATCTTATAAGTTTCAATAAGACCACCTCTTATTCTTCTGAATTTTAATGTGTATAGACCCAACCTACTCAACCTATCTTCATAAGTCAACCCCCTCATCTCTGGAATCAACCTAGTGAACCTTCTCTGAACAGCCTCCAAAGCAAGTATATCCTTCCTTAAATAAGGAGACCAAAACTGTATACAATACTCCAGGTGTGGCCTCACCAATGCCCTGTACAGTTGTAGCAGGAGTTCTCTGCTTTTATACTCTATCCCCCTTGCAATAAAGGCCAACATTCCATTTGTCTTCCTGATTACTTGCTGTAGCGGCATATTAACTTTTTGTGTTTCATGCACAAGGACCCCCAGGTCTCTCTGCACTGCAGCACTTTGCAATTTTTCTCCATTTAAATTATAATTTGCTTTTCTATTATTTCTATCAAAGTGGATAACCTCACATTTTCCCACATTATACTCCATGTGCCAAATTTTTGCCCACTCACTTAGCCTGTCTATACCCCTTTGCAGATTTTTTGTGTTCTCCTCACAATTTGCTTTTCCACCCATCTTTGTATCATCAGCAAACTTGGTTACATTACACACAGTCCCTTCATCCAAGTCATTAATATAGATCGTAAATAATTAAGGCCCCAGCATTGATCCCTGCAGCACCCCACTTGCCAACCGGAAAATGGCCCATTTATCATGACTCTCTAATTTCTGTTAGTTAGCCAAACCTCTATCCATGCTAAAATATTACCCCCAACCCTGTGAGCTTTTATCTTGTGGAGCAACCTCTTATGTGGCACCTTATCGAATGCCTTCTGGAAATCCAAATACACCACATCCACTGGCTCCCCCTTATCCACCCTGCTCGATACATCCTCAAAGAACTCCAACAAATTTGTCTAACACGATTTCCCCTTCATAAAACCATGCTGACTCTGCTTGATTGTATTATGATTTTACAAATGTCCCGCTACTGTTTCCTTAATAATAGACTCCAGCATTTTCCCAAAGACAGATGTTAGACTAACTGCTCTATAGTTTCCTGCTTTTTGTCTGCCTCCTTTTTTAAATAGGTGCGTTACATTTGCGGTTTTCCAATCTACTGGGACCGCTCCAGATCCAGGGAATTTTGGTAGATTACAACCAATACATCCACTATCTCTGCAGCCACTTCTCTTAAGACCCTAGGATGTAAGCCATCAGGTCCAGGGGACTTGTCCGTCTTTAGTCCCATTATTTTACCGCGTACTAGTGATAGTGATAGTGATTGTATTCCTCCCTACCTATAGTCCCTTGATTATCCACTATTGGGATGTTTTTAATGTTTTCTACCGTGAAGACCGATACAAAATATTTGTTCAACGTCTCTGCCATTTCCCTGTTCTCCATTATTAATTTCCAAGTCTCATCCTCTAGGGGACCAACATTTACTTTCGCCACTCTTTTCTTTTTAATGTACGTGTGGAAACTCTTACTATCTGTTTTTATATTTCATGCTAGTCAGAATCTATCTTCCCTCTCTTTGTCATTTTTTTGCCGTTCTCTACTGGCTTTTAAAAATTTCCCGATCCTCTGGCCTCCCACTAGTCTTGGCCACTTTGTTTGCCTTTGATACCCTTCTTTATTTCCTTAGTTAGCCACGGATGGTTATCCCTTCGCTCACAGTCTGTCCTTCTCATTGGGATATATTTTTGTTGCGAGTTATGAAGACACGAGACTCCCAAAGCAAGCGCTCTACTCGGAACTCCTTCATGGAAAACGAGCCAAAGGTGGGCAGCAGAAACATTACAAGGACACCCTCAAAGCCACCCTGATAAAGTGCAACATCCCCACCGACACCTGGGAGTCCCTGGCCAAAGACTGCCCTAAGTGGAGGAAGTGCATCCAGGAGGGCGCTGAGCGCCTTGAGTCTCATCGCCGAGTGCATGAAGAAATCAAGCGCAGGCAGCGGAGAGAACGTGTGGTAAACCTGTCCCACCCACCCCTTCCCTCAACGACTATATGTCCCACCTGTGGCAGGGACTGTGGCTCTTGTATTGGACTGTTCAGCCACCTAAGGACTCATTCTAAGAGTGGCAGCAAGTCTTCCTCGATTCCAAGGGATTGCCTATGATGATGATGATGATGATGATGCCCGCAGGAGATTGCATCGCTCCCTCAGTATGTCCTTTCTAAATCGCAGCCTTCACAGACATTGGTCGTCACTGAGCTCCAGGAATGAAAACTGACGTTGATAAACCCTTTGACAGTAGGGCCTCATTCCCCCAGGTCTGTGCTGGCCCCTCCGATTACAGCTGACTGATTGTCTTTTCCCTGTTCCTGCTGATTTTCCTCAGCCTCTGAAGACTGCTGCTAGCAAGGCTCCTGGCCCAATATATGGTGCGGGGGTTCAGCGTACCTGACCCTCCTCCTCATGGCATTTCTCTCCTGGCCACCCTCTCTGCGTGGAGGTCTGCACCCTTCTGCAGGCCCTTCTCCATGTTGCCCAGCCATGGCTGCTGCCTCCCTTGCCCGCTGTCTCTGTACCCGTTGCTGATGGCGCCGCCTTCTCTTGCTTGCCACCCTGCCTCTCACAATATGCACAAGTTGTTGCCCTGCCAAAACTGCGCTCATTCTGTCTGCAGGCTCGACCTTCGCGAGCAGGCCTCTGTGGAGCAGAGAATCAGGCCCATAGGCCACGACTAATCAGTGAGAGGGAAAAATTGTTCTAAACTCTCAAAAAGTTATCCAAAGTCCGCTGCAGGTTTAGCAAATCCCGACAGAGAAATCCTACAAAGTTTCCACAAAAAAAGCCCGATCACACCAAACCTCCGTTCTCCTCTGGCGCTCTCGAGCAGCCTGACAAAGTGCACCAATCCAAAAAGCTGGTGGGGACACTGTCAGAAAGAAAGCGGAGTTTTTTATACTGACAATAGTGACGTGGTGGAGCAGCAGCGGTGCGCACTTTAATAGCGTCATTACGGCCCATACCACAGCGGAAGTCTGGGATTTGTAGCAGAAGTGGACACTGCCACAAAAACTCCCGCGCTGAATATGGGTCGTGGGGCCAATGGACTGGAGTGCCACAAAACGGTGGTAACGACCCTCATCCGGACCCTGAATTTCGGCCCTGTCATGTCTTACATTACTTATATACTGTTGTGAATGGAGAAAGTGTCAGACTGAACACTGTGAGCTCAAAGTAAAGTGTGACCTTAGTCTTTTATTGCAGGTCTCCAGAGTGCCTCTCCAACCTGCGAAGCCTCCTTAAATACCTGTGCTCCCAGAGGGCTCATCCCCTGGGATTCCAGGGGATGAGCCCTCTGGTGACTGTACAGAGTAAATACAAGTCCACATATATAACACTCCCCCGCAAAGTCAATAGTGTAACTATTTACAATGTGAGTCGATCTGGGACTGGTTGATTGTCTCGGTGTGAAAGCTGGTGTTGTTGAATCATTTGTTGGGCCCTCGCTGGGCTGCTGTGCAGCAGGCCTTGCTGGGTTGCCTGGTGTGTTGGGCCCTGCAGGGCTGCTGTGGATGATGGGTTCTGCTTCGTGGTCAACCGTGGTGCCGGCTGCCATTAGTGTGTGTTGGGGGATCAAAAAAGGTAGGGTCCAAGGTGGGTTGCTCAGGATAGTCTGTGAATCTGACTTTGATTTGATCTAAGTGTTTCCAGTGAATGAGTCCATTTGAAAGTTTGACCCAAAACACCCTGCTCCCCTCTTTGGCCACGACAGGGCTGGGAAGCCACTTGGGACATTGTCCATAATTTAACACAAATACAGGATCATTGACTTCAATCCCGCGATGCACATTTGCACTATCATGGTATGTACTTTGTTAAAGCTGCCTGCTCTCTACCTGTTCATGTAGATCAGGGTGAACTAACGAGAACCTTGACTTAAATGCTTTTTTCATGAGCAGTTCAGCAGGTGGGATCCCAGTGAATGAGTGGAGTCTCATGCGGTAGCTAAGCAGGACTCGGGATAGGTGAGTCTGCAGTGAGTCTTCAGTTACCCTCTTCAAGCCTTGCTTGATGGTTTGCACTGCTCTCTCTGCCTGACCATTGGACGCTGGTTTAAACGGGGCAGATGTGACATGTTTAATCCCGTTACGGGTCACGGATTCTTTGAACTCAGCACTGGTAAAACATGGCCTGTTGTCGCTCACCGGGACATTGGGTAAGCCATGTGGAAAACATGGCCCCCAGGTTTTCAGTAGTGGCAGTGGATGTGCTAGCCGACATTATCTCACATTCAATCCACTTGGAGTACACGTCTACAACCACAAGGAACATTTTACCAAGAACGGGCCTGTATAGTTGAAGTGTACCCCAGACCACGGTTTGGAGGGCCAAGACCATAAACTTAGCGGCGCCTCCCTGGGTACATTGCTTAACTGTGAGCATGTATTACATCTGTGAACGCAGCACTTTAAGTCCGCATCGATACTGGGCCACCGCACGTTTCATCATTACGATGCCTGGGTGGGTACTGTGGAGGTCATTGATGAAGGTGTCTCTGCCTTCTTGGGGACCACTACATGAATGTCCCACAGAAGACAGTCTGCCTGTATAAACATTTCATCTCTGCGCCGTTGGAACGGCTTTATCTCTTCCTACATTTCCACTGGGACATCGGACCAGCTCCCGTGAAGCACACAGCCTTTGACTAGAGATAATAAGGGGTCCTGGCTTGTTTAGGTTTTGATCTGCCGGGCAGTGACTGGTGATTGCTCACTCTCGTGGTAGGCAATGGCAGCCTACTGAGCATCAGTGCAATTTTCTGTGCTTGGCCTGTGGCGGATGGCATGGTTGTATACGGACAACATGAGCGCCCATCTCTGGGTGCGGGCTGATGCGTTGATATTTATTCCTTTTCTCTCAGAAAATAATGATATAAGTGGCTTATGGTTAGTTTCCAATTCGAATTTTAGCCCAAACAGGTATTGATGCATTTTCTTTACCCCATAGACACATGCAAACGTTTTTTTTTTCAATCATGCTGTCGGCTCTCTCAGCCTTAGACAGACTCCTGGATGCATAAGCAACCAGTTGCAGTTTCCCGAAATCATTAGCTTGTTGCAATACACACCTGACGCCATATGACTACGCATCACATGCTAGTACCAAACACTTACATGGATCATGCAACACAAGCAAATTGTTTGAGCTTAACAATTTTCTCACTTTCACAAAGGCATTTTCTTGGCTTTTGCCCCAAACCCATTCACCCTCTTTGCATAGTAAGACATATAGTGGTTCTAGCAGTGTGCTGAGACCCGGTAAGAAGTTACCAAAGTAGTTCAAGAGTCCCAGAAACAAACGCAGCTTCATTACGTCCTGTGGCCTCGGTGCGTTCTCGATTGCCTCTATCTTCGCGTTGGTGGGCCTGATGCCGTCCGCCGCAATCCTCCTTCCCAAGAACTCTATTGTGTTCCTAACACAGTTGAGACTGCACACAGGGAGGTTAAAGTATCAGTGACCTCAGTCTTTATTAAGACACTCCAGAGTGAGGAACAGGACTTAGGGGCCAGCTGATATACAGTGCTCCCATGGGATGCTGGGATCCCTTGGGACTTCAGGGGATGCGCTCCCTGGTAGCGGAACATGGGAGTGAATGCTTTACAGGTACACAACATTACTCCCCCCGCAAAGTCAAAATGAAAACTATTTACAAGGTGAGGCGGTCGGGAGTCTTTCTTTCCCTGGTGGACCGCCTCGGTACAAATGTCTGTTCTGGTGTGTTGGCTGTGCCCTCGCTGGGCTGGCGTGTTGTTGGCCCTGCAGGGCTGCTGGGTGAGACTGGCCTTGCTGAGCTGTTGGGCGTGATGGGTTCGATTTCCTGGTCCGAGGCGGGAGTCCAGAGAGGCAGCGGCCTATAAAAGGCTCAGCAGTCCGGGGAGCGTCGAGAGAGGCGGGAGTCGAGAGAGGCAGCGGCCTATAAAAGGCTCAGCAGTCCGGGGAGCGTCGAGAGAGGCGGGAGTCGAGAGAGGCAGCGGCCTATAAAAGGCTCAGCAGTCCGGGGAGCGTTGAGAGAGGCGGGAGTCGAGAGAGGCAGCGGCCTATAAAAGGCTCAGCAGTCCGGGGAGCGTTGAGAGAGGCGGGAGTCGAGAGAGGCAGCGGCCTATAAAAGGCTCAGCAGTCCGGGGAGAGTCGAGAGAGGCGGGAGTCGAGAGAGGCAGCGGCCTATAAAAGGCTCAGCAGTCCGGGGAGAGTCGAGAGAGGCGGGAGTCGAGAGAGGCAGCGGCCTATAAAAGGCTCAGCAGTCCGGGGAGCGGCGAGAGAGGCGGGAGTCGAGAGAGGCAGCGGCCTATAAAAGGCTCAGCAGTCCGGGTACCGGTGCAGCTCCAGCTGAGAGAAGTCAAAAAAGAAGTAGAAAGAAATCAAAAGGTGACGTCACAGCCAACGTGGTAAGTGATTGGCTGCTGATTGGTGAGTAGTTTTTCTTTTTCTTTATTAGTCAGTAACTTTTAACATTGTTGTCGGCAATTTAAGTGTATCTAAGGGTTAAGTCATGGCAGGACAGCTCGGTCATGTAATATGCTCCTCCTGCACCATGTGGGAACACGGGGACAACACCAGTGTCCCTGACGACTACATGTGCGGGAAGTGTGTCCACCTCCGGCTACTGACGGTCCGCGTTGCGGAGTTGGAGCTGAAGGTGGATTCACTCTGGAGCATCCACGATGCTGAGAATGACGTGAGTATCACGTGTAGCGAGTTGGTCTTACCGCAGGAGAAGGGTCCACAGCCAGCGAGGGAATGGAAGACCAGCAGGAAGAGTAGTGCAAGGAAGGTAGTGCAGGGGTCCCCTGTGGTCATCCCACTGCAAAACAGATACACTGCTTTGAGTGCTGTTGAGGGGGATGACTCATCAGGAGTGGGCAGCAGCCAAGTTCATGGCACCGTGGCTGGCTCTGTTGCACAGGAGGGCAGGAAAAAGAGTGGGCGAGCGATAGTGATAGGGGATTCAATTGTAAGGGGAATAGATAGGCGTTTCTGCGGCCGCAACCGAGACTCCAGGATGGTATGTTCCCTCCCTGGTGCAAGGGTCAAGGATGTCTCGGAGCGGGTGCAGGACATTCTAAAAAGGGAGGGAGAACAGCCAGTTGTCGTGGTGCACGTTGGTACCAATGACATAGGTAAAAAAAGGGATGAGTTCCTACGAAATGAATTTAAGGAGCTAGGAGCTAAATTAAAAAGTAGGACCTCAAAAGTAGTAATCTCGGGATTGCTACCAGTGCCACGTGCTAGTCAGAGTAGGAATCGCAGGATAGCTCAGATGAATACGTGGCTTGAGCAATGGTGCAGCAGGGAGGGATTCAAATTCCTGGGGCATTGGAACCGGTTCTGGGGGAGGTGGGACCAGTACAATCCGGACGGTCTGCACCTGGGCAGAATCGGAACCAATGTCCTCGGGGGAGTGTTTCCTAGTGCTGTTGGGGAGGAGTTAAACTAATATGGCAGGGGGATGGGAACCAATGCAGGGCGATAGAGGGAAACAAAAAGGAGGCAAAAACAAAAGACAGAAAGGAGATGAGGAAAAGTGGAGGGCAGAGAAACCCAAGGCAAAGAACAAAAAGGGCCATTGTACAGCAAAATTCTAAAAGGACAGAGGGTGTTAAAAAAACAAGCCTAAAGGCTTTGTGTCTTAATGCAAGGAGTATCCGCAATAAGGTGGATGAATTAACTGTGCAAATAGATGTTAACAAATATGATGTGATTGGGATTACGGAGACGTGGCTCCAGGATGAGCAGGGCTGGGAACTCAACATCCAGGGGTATTCAACATTCAGGAAGGATAGAATAAAAGGAAAAGAAGGTGGGGTAGCATTGCTGGTTAAGGAGGAGATTAAGGCAATAGTTAGGAAGGACATTAGCTTGGATGATGTGGAATCTATATGGGTAGAGCTGCAGAACACCAAAGGGCAAAAAACGTTAGTGGGAGTTGTGTACAGACCTCCAAACAGTAGTAGTGATGTTGGGGAGGGCATCAAACAGGAAATTAGGGGTGCGTGCAATAAAGGTGCAGCAGTTATAATGGGTGACTTTAATATGCACATAGATTGGGCTAACCAAACTGGAAGCAATATGGTGGAGGAGGATTTTCTGGAGTGCATAAGGGATGGTTTTTAGACCAATATGTCGAGGAACCAACTAGGGGGGAGGCCATCTTAGACTGGGTGTTATGTAATGAGAAAGGATTAATTAGCAATCTCGTTGTGCGAGGCCCCTTGGGGAAGAGTGACCATAATATGGTGGAATTCTGCATTAGGATGGAGAATGAAACAGTTAATTCAGAGACCATGGTCCAGAACTTAAAGAAGGCTAACTTTGAAGGTATGAGGCGTGAATTGGCTGAGATGGATTGGCGAATGATACTTAAGGGGTTGACTGTGGATGGGCAATGGCAGACATTTAGTGACCGCATGGATGAACTACAACAATTGTACATTCCTGTTTGGCATAGAAATAAAAAAGGGAAGGTGGCTCAACCGTGGCTATCAAGGGAAATCAGGGATAGTATTAAAGCCAAGGAAGTGGCATACAAATTGGCCAGAAATAGCAGCGAACCTGGGGACTGGGAGAAATTTAGAACTCAGCAGAGGAGGACAAAGGGTTTGATTAGGGCAGGGAAAATGGAGTATGAGAAGAAGCTTGCAGGGGACATTAAGACGGATTGCAAAAGTTTCTATAGATATGTAAAGAGAAAAAGGTTAGTAAAGACAAACGTAGGTCCCCTGCAGTCAGAATCAGGGGAAGTCATAACGGGGAACAAAGAAATGGCGGACCAATTGAACAAGTACTTTGGTTCGGTATTCACGAAGGAGGACACGAACAACCTTCCGGTTATAAAAGGGGTCGGGGGGTCTAGTAAGGAGGAGGAACTGAGGGAAATCCTTATTAGCCGGGAAATTGTGTTGGGGAAATTGATGGGATTGAAGGCCGATAAATCCCCAGGGCCTGATGGACTGCATCCCAGAGTACTTAAGGAGGTGGCCTTGGAAATAGTGGATGCGTTGACAGTCATTTTCCAACATTCCATTGACTCTGGATCAGTTCCTATGGAGTGGAGGGTAGCCAATGTAACCCCACTTTTTAAAAAAGGAGGGAGAGAGAAAACAGGGAATTATAGACCGGTCAGCCTGACATCGGTAGTGGGTAAAATGATGGAATCAATTATTAAGGATGTCATAGCAGTGCATTTGGAAAGAGGTGACATGATAGGTCCAAGTCAGCATGGATTTGTGAAAGGGAAATCATGCTTGACAAATCTTCTGGAATTTTTTGAGGATGTTTCCAGTAGAGTGGATAAGGGAGAACCAGTTGATGTGGTATATTTGGACTTTCAGAAGGCGTTCGACAAGGTCCCACACAAGAGATTGATGTGCAAAGTTAGAGCACATGGGATTGGGGGTAGTGTACTGACATGGATTGAGAACTGGTTGTCAGACAGGAAGCAAAGAGTAGGAGTAAATGGGTACTTTTCAGAATGGCAGGCAGTGACTAGTGGGGTACCGCAAGGTTCTGTGCTGGGGCCCCAGCTGTTTACACTGTACATTAATGATTTAGATGAGGGGATTAAATGTAGTATCTCCAAATTTGCGGATGACACTAAGTTGGGTGGCAGTGTGAGCTGCGAGGAGGATGCTGTGAGGCTGCAGAGCGACTTGGATAGGTTAGGTGAGTGGGCAAATGCATGGCAGATGAAGTATAATGTGGATAAATGTGAGGTTATCCACTTTGGTGGTAAAAACAGAGAGACAGACTATTATCTGAATGGTGACAGATTAGGAAAAGGGGAGGTGCAAAGAGACCTGGGTGTCATGGTACATCAGTCATTGAAGGTTGGCATGCAGGTGCAGCAGGCGGTTAAGAAAGCAAATGGCATGTTGGCCTTCATAGCAAGGGGATTTGAGTACAGGGGCAGGGAGGTGTTGCTACAGTTGTACAGGGCATTGGTGAGGCCACACCTGGAGTATTGTGTACAGTTTTGGTCTCCTAACCTGAGAAAGGACATTCTTGCTATTGAGGGAGTGCAGCGAAGGTTCACCAGACTGATTCCCGGGATGGCGGGACTGACCTATCAAGAAAGACTGGATCAACTGGGCTTGTATTCACTGGAGTTCAGAAGAATGAGAGGGGACCTCATAGAAACATATAAAATTCTGACGGGGTTAGACAGGTTAGATGCAGGAAGAATGTTCCCAATGTTGGGGAAGTCCAGAACCAGGGGTCACAGTCTAAGGATAAGGGGTAAGCCATTTAGGACCGAGATGCGGAGGAACTTCTTCACCCAGAGAGTGGTGAACCTGTGGAATTCTCTACCACAGAAAGTTGTTGAGGCCAATTCACTAAATATATTCAAAAAGGAGTTAGATGAGGTCCTTACTGCTAGGGGGATCAAGGGGTATGGCGAGAAAGCAGGAATGGGGTACTGAAGTTGAATGTTCAGCCATCAACTCATTGAATGGCGGTGCAGGCTAGAAGGGCCGAATGGCCTACTCCTGCACCTATTTTCTATGTTTCTATGTTTCTATGTCGTTGATCCTTTGGGTGTGTGTTGTGGGCTCGAAAAAGGTGGTGTCTGCTGTGGGTTGTTCAGGGCAGTCTGTGAACCGCAGCCTCATTTTGTCTAGGTGCTTTCTGCAAATTTGTCCATTGTCTAGTTTGACTACAAACACCCTATTCCCTTCTTTAGCTATCACCATGCCCGCGATCCACTTGGGACCATGTCCATAGTTTAGCACATACACAGGGTCATTCAGATCAATTTCCCGTGACACAGTGGCGCGACCATCGTTTATATTTTATTGCTGCCACCTGCTCTCTATCTGATCATGCAGGTTGGGGTGAACCAGCGAGAGTCTGGTTTTAAGTGTCTTTTTCATGAGTAGCTCAGCCGGGGGCACACCTGTGAGCGAGTGGGGTCTCGTGCGGTAGCTGAGCAGTACTCTGGACAGGCGGGTTTGGAGTGAGCCTTCTGTGACTCGTTTAAGGCTCTGTTTGATTGTTTGTACTACCCGCTCTGCCTGCCCATTGGAGGCTGGTTTAAACGGGGCTGAGGTGACATGTTTGATCCCATTGCGGGTCATGAATTATTTAAATTCGGCACTGGTGAAACATGGCCCGTTGTCACTGACCAGTATGTCAGGAAGGCTGTGGGTGGCAAACATGGCCCTCAGGCTCTCAATGGTGGTGGTGGCGGTGCTTCCCGACATTATTTCACATTCAATCCATTTTGAAAAAGCATCCACCACCACCAGGAACATTTTACCGAGAAACGGGCCCACATAGTCGACATGGATCCTCGGCCATGGTCTGAAGGGCCAGGACCACTAACTTAGTGGTGCCTCTCTGGGCGCGTTGCTCAACTGAGCACATACGCTGCATTGCCGTACACAGAACTCTAAGTCAGAGTCGATACCGGGCCACCATACGTGGGATCTAGCTATCGCTTTCATCATTACTATACCAGGGTGTATGCTGTGGAGATCCGAGATGAACGTCTCCCTGCCCTTTTTGGGTAGCACTGCGCGGTTACCCCACAACAGGCAGTCTGCCTGAATGGACAGCTCATCCTTTCGCCGCTGGAACGGCTTGATTAGCTCTTGCATTTCAATGAGGATGCTGGCCCAGCTCCCATGCAGTACACAGTTTTTCACTAGGGACAGCAGAGGATCTTGGCTGGTCCAAGTCCTAATCTGGTAGGCCGTGACAGGTGATTTATCATTTTCAAACACTTCCATGACCATCAACAAGTCTGCGGGCTGCACCACCATCAACAAGTTTGCAGGCTGCGCCATTTTCACCCCCGTGGTGGGCAATGGTAGCCGACTGAGAGCATCTGCACAGTTCTCGGTGCCTGGCCTGTGGTGGATGGTATAGTTATAGGCTGATAGCGCGAGTGCCCACCTTTGTATGCGGGCTGAGCATTAGTATTTATCCCCTTGTTTTCAGCGAACAGGGATATGAGGGGCTTGTGATCGGTTTCCAGCTCAAATTTGAGGCCAAACAGGTACTGATGCATTTTCTTTACCCCGAACACACGCGCTAATGCCTCTTTCTCAATCATGCTGTCGGCCCTCTCAGCCTTAGACAAGCTCCTGGAGGCATAGGCGACAGGTTGCAACTTCCCCGCAACGTTAGTTTGTTGTAATACACACCCGACTCCGTACGACGATGCATCACATGCTAGCACAAGTCTTTTACACGGGTTATACAATACAAGCAGCTTGTTGGAGCATAAAATGTTTCTGGCTTTCTCAAAAGCAATTACTTGTTTTTTTTTCCCATACCCAGTTCTCACCTGTACACAATAACACATGTAGGGGCTCTAAGAGGGTGCTTAACCCTGGTAGGAAGTTACCAAAATAGTTGAGGAGTCCCAGGAATGACCGCAGCTCCATGACATTCTGTGGCCTGGGCGCGTTGCTGATAGCCTCTGTCTTGGCGTCTGTGGGCCAAATGCCGTCCGCCGCAATCTTTCTCCCCAAAAACTCCACTTCTGTTGCCATGAAGACGTATTTCGATCTCTTCAGCCGCAGCCCTACACAATCAAGTCGCTGGAGGACCTTCTCCAGGTTTTGTAGGTGCTCGGCGGTGTCCCGACCCGTGACCAATATGTCGTCCTGAAAGACCACCGTGCGTGGTACCGACTTGAGTAGGCTCTCCATGTTTCTCTGGAAGATCGCTGCAGCTGACCGAATTCCAAACGGGCATCTGTTGTAGATGAACAGTCCCAGGTGAGGCCCTTCAAAGACTCCTCCAACATCTGTGTCATTTAGGCCGGTCAAGCTTGGTGAACATCGTGCCTCCTGCCAGCGTCGCAAATAGGCCGTTTGCCTTAGGTAGTGTGTATTGGTCCTGTAGCGATAAACTACTTTGTAATCGCCGCAAATCCTGACCGTGCCATCACTTTTGAGTACTGGAACAATTGGGCTGACCCACTCGCTGAATTCCACTGGGGAGATGATGCCCTCGCTTTGCAGCCTGTCCATCTCGATTTCCACTCTCTCCCTCATCATGTGAGGTACCGCTCGCGCCTTGTGGTGAATAGGTCGTGCCTCTGGGACCAAGTGGATCCGCACCTTTGCCCCGGAAAAGTTTCCAATGCCTGGCTCAAAAAGGGAAAGAAATTTGTTAAAAACCTGGATACATGAGGCCTCATCGACATGTGATAGCGCTCGATGTCATCCCAGTTCCAACGGATTTTGCCCAGCCAGCTCCTTCCAAGCAGTGTGGGTCCATCGCCCGGGAGAATCCAGAATAGCAGTTCATGCACTGTGCCCTCGTGGGTGAGCTTGACCATGGCGCTGCCCAGGACAGTGATGAGCTCTTTGTTGTACGTTCTCAGTTTCATGTGGTTGGGGCTCAGGGCTGGTCTGAGTGTTTTGCTGCACCACAGTCTCTCAAACATCTTTTTACTCATGATGGATTGGCTGGCGCCAGTTTCCAGCTCCATGGGTACAGGTAAGCCATTCAATTTTACATTTAGCATCAGAGGTGGACATTTCTTCGAAAATGTGTGTACCCCGCATACTTCAGCATCTGCCTCCTCTCTCTGAGGCTCAAAATTGCTTTGATCCATCATAGACCGATCTTTCTCTGCCACGTGGTGGTTAGCAGGTTTTGCAAAGCTTGCAGTTCGTCTGCAAGCTCGTTGGAGGTGCCCCATTGTTCCACAGCTCTTGCAAACATGCCCTTTGAAGCGGCATGAATAGGCTGAATGCAAGCCTCCGGTACGCCAACAAGGTGCGAATTGCCTTGCATTCATCCTTTGTTGCGGACTCTGAGTCATCTGGGTCACGTGAGGCCTGCTGGCAGTTGCAGACTCGTGGTTTCTGCCCTGTACATTTCTGCTCGCAAACACAGTTCCAGTTAATTTATGAACATTGCTAGCACTTGTGTGCTGAGAGATTTGTTTGGTGTTATCACTGGTGGACATAAACGCCCGTGCTATTGCAATGGCCTTACTGAGGGTCGGTGTCGCTACAGTCAAAAGTTTTCGTAGGATGGTCTCGTGGCCAATGCCCAGTCCAGAAAAGTCTCTGAGCATTTGCTCCAGGTAGCCATCAAACTCACATTGTCCTGCAAGTCACCTTAGCTCAGTGATGTAGCTCGCCACTTCCTAACCTTCAGATCGTTGCCACGTGTAGAACCGATACCTCGCCATCAGCACGCTCTCCCTCAGGTTAAGCTGCTCCCGAACCAGTGTACACTGCTCCCCAGCTAAGACTGGCCTCGAGGCCTTGTTGCACCACAACCTTTCGAAAGTCTTTTTGCCCATGATGGACTGGCTCACGCCCGTATCCAGCTCCATTGACACCGGGAGTCCATTTAGTTCAACATTCAGCATTATCGGGGGATAATTCGTGGTGAATGTGTGCACCCCATGTACCTCTGCCTCCTCTATCTGAGGTTCTGGCTCATCATGATCCTCCGTGGATCTATCCTCCTCTGCAACATGGTGGTTTGCAGCTTGCCTGGACACTCGTTGGAGGTGTCCCATTGTGCCACAGCCTTTGCAAATGTACTCTTTGAATTGGCATGAATGAAAGCGATGATCACCCCCGCAGCTCCAACAAGGTGTTAATGGCCTTGCATTCATCACCCTTGATGGTGGACTTTGAGTCATCTGCGGACGTGCAGCTGCAGGTATGTGTGACCTGCCCTGTACATTACGATTTGAAAACAGCATCACTTTGTTCATAGTACTTGTAGCAGCACTTGTGCGCTAAAAGCTTTGCTTCGTATTGTCACTGGTGGCAATGAACGCCTAGGCTATCGCTATGACCTTACTCAAGGTTGGGGTCTCTGCAGTCAAAAGTTTGTGAAGTATGGTTTCGTGGCCAATGCCAAGCATGAAAAAGTCTCTGAGCATGTGCTCCAAATGTCCTTCAAATTCGCAATGTCCTGCAAGGCGTCTTAGCTCGGCGACATAACTCACCACTTCCTGGCCTTCAGACATTTTGTAGGTGTAGAACCGGTACCTCGCCATCAGAACATTTTCCTTCGGGTTCAAATGCTCTCGCACCAGTGTGCACACATCATCATATGATTTCTCCGTGGGTTTCGCTGGAGTGAACACATTCTTCATGAGGCCATACCTTGTTGCCCATCAGATGGTGAGGAGGATCACCCTTCGTTTGGCAGCGCTCTCTTCCCCATCTAGCTCGTTGGCCACGAAGAATGGGTCGAGTCGCTCCACAAAAGTTTCCCAATCATCTCCCTCTGAGAATTTCTCCAGGATGCCCACTGTTCTCCGCATCTTTGGGTTTGCTATCTGTATCTCATCGCCAGTTGTTGTGTATGGCAAAAGATTCAGACTGAACACTGTGAGTTCAAAGTAATGTGTGACCTTAGTCTTTTATTGCAGGTCTTCAGAGTGCCTCTCCAACCTGTGAAACCTCCTTAAATACCTGTGCTCCCAAGGGATTATGGGATGCCTTGGGACTCCAGGGGATGAGCCCTCTGGTGGCTGTACAGAGTAAATACAAGTGTACATATATAACAGTCTTCACATTTGCTGATGATACAAAGCTAGGTGGGATAGTAAGCTGTGAGGAGAACACAAAGCGTCTGCAAAGAGCTATAGATAGAATTAATGAGCTGGCAGTTAGGTGGCAGATGGAGTATAATGTAGTGAAATGTGAGGTTATTCACTTTGGGAGAAAGAATATGAAAACAGAATATTTTTTAAATGGTGAGAAACTTTTAAATGTTGGTGTTCATAGAGATTTGGGTGTCCTTGTGCAAGAAACACAGAAAGCTCGCATGCAGGTACAGCAAACAATAAGGAAGGCAAATGGCATGCTGTCCTTTATTGCAAGGGGGTTGGAGTATAAGAGTAATTGTAATTATACAGGGCCTTGGTGAGACCACATCTGGAGTGTGGTACACAGTTTTGGTCTTATCTAAGGAAGGATATAGTTACCTTGGAGGCAGTGCAACAAAGGTTCACTAGTGCTTTTTATAGTCTCTTGAACACTCTTGAACACTCTTAGTTCAACTTAACTATTTATCTGAGAGATCTCAGTCAGCCATGTGGAACTTAAGATGGCGTTCCTTCACAGATCCTCTCTCTCAATACAACTCCCTATACCTCCTAGCTAGATGGTGCTATACATTATCTCATTACACCTTTCCTTTCATAAGAAACAAAAATGAATTAAAGTTAGCTTCAATATAAATAGGTAGTTAACTTCTTATGAATACATGTATTAAACAACTACAAGTTTAACCAAAAACAACAAAACTCTTGTCTTATTAATCTTTATCCAAGTGTTCAGTGTCCATGATTTCTTATTTCTGTACATAGTGTTCCAGGTATTTTGGTGTTGTGCGGATTCTGTTGCTTCACCTCACACTGGTTGTTTCAGTGGTGTTCTGTACACTGATTGCTTTAGTCTCCTTATCAGTGCTCTGAGGGGAAACATCAGGCAACATATCCTGTTTTCACATGTTGTCGTTGAAGTGCTGTTTTGCATGTTAGTTGGCTGTGGGGGGGGGGGGGGTGGGCAGCAGATCGTCTGTGGGTGTCACTGAGATCTCTGGAGTCTCGATGAATGTCTCAGCGGTCTTTCTCAGATGTTTCCTATTTCTGTGATACTCACGGCCATCTTCTGATATGAACGTATGCCGACTTGTTTCTGAACCTGAGCTTTTTGCCACTCTTTGCTTTCTCGTGTTTGTTTGAGTCTCACTGTTTCTCTATCCTGTGGTGTAGGAAGTGCTGTAGCACCTCTGTTGTAGTAGTGTGCATGTTTGGCAGGGTTCCTTTCTTTGTCGATGATGATGTCATGTATGATTCTTGGTTTGAATAGTTCATTTACGATTGGGATGTTTGACTTTGTGCAGCGACCGAGTAAGCGTTGTGCTGGCGAACTATCAAGGTCTTCAGTTGGTGTGTTTTGCCAGATGAGAAGATTCAAGTAGAAGTCACCATAATCTTTTTTTCTCTTCTTGATTAACCGCTTTGCGAGCTTAACCATGGTCTCAACATTTCCGTTGCTTTGCGGATATTCTGGTGAGTTTGTTTTCTGTGGCAAACTTTGTGAACTGTTGTGAGTTGAAGGGAGGTTCATTGTCGGATTGAATCTTGTCTGGAATACTGTGGTTAGAGAAATGTTTCTTGAGGTATTTGATGATGACAGTGGCATCTTTCTTTCCATGCAGATCGTTTATCTCGAAATAGTCCAAGTAGTAATCCACTGTGCATAAGTAGTCTTTGCCATCGAGTGTGAATATGTCACAACCAATTTATTCCCATGGTCTCTGAGGGAGGTCGTGACGTATCAATGGTTCTTTTGGTTGGCTCGATTGATAGGTGTTACGTGCTTCACACTTTGAAACATAGTCTTTTATGTCACTGTTCAGTCCTAGCCAGTAAATGGATTCCCTGGCACATTGAAGAGTGCTCTCGATGCCAGTGTGAGCAGCATGTAGTTGCTGACGAATGCTGAATCTCATGGATTTTGGTATGACACAGCGATAGCTTTTGAAGACTATGCCATCCTGTGTTGTGAGTTCGTCATGAACTTTGAAGTATGCATGCATTTCAGGCGGGCATTCATGTGTTGTCTCTGGCCATCCCATTGTGATTTGCTGAATGACCAGTTGTATTGTGGAGTCATTGCAGTTGTGCGTTGTATGGTAGTCAGTCCTTGTTTGGAGAATGGGAGAATGTCCACCATGTGGATGCATTTCACTACAATTTCTGTCGGTGATCTCTCCACATTTTCGAGGTATGCGCACAAGTGGGTGTCTGCTAGCTACATTTCTTTTCCTGGTTGATACTTTATTCAGACATCATATTGGTTGAGCTGAATGCACAGACGTTGTCGTCGCTTGGGTGCTGCAGATAATGGCTTGTGTCGTATAACAACCAAAGGCTTATGGTCTGTCCATAGGGTGATCTTGTGACCGTATACATATTGATGGTTTTGTTCCATTCCGAAGACTTGAGCAAGCAGCTCCTTTTTGATTTGAGAGTATCGCGTTTCTGCTGGAGTGAGCGTTCGGCTCGAATATGCGATTGGTTGACCCTGTTGCAGAAGGACGCACCCCAGATCCTTGGTCAAAGCATCTCCTTGACCTTCGGTTGCAAGTTTGTGGTCAAAGTACCTGAACACCGGAGAATCTGTCACGCAATGTTCAAACGCTTTGTGTTGTTCTTCAGTCCATATCCATACCGTGTTTTTATGAGTAAGCCATCGCAGAGGCTCGCTGAGGTCTGAAAGATTTAGCAAGAATTTTGCGAGGTACTTTGTCATGCCAACAAATCGTTGTACACCTGCGACATCCTGTGTTTTCTGCATTTCAATGATTGCAACCACTTTGCTTGGGTCAGCTTTGAGTCCATCATTAGACAGTATGTGTCCAATGTATTTTACTTGGGAGCTCTTGTATTCCAACTTATCGAAGTTTAGTTTGATGTTTCTCTCTGCATCTCTGCATGAATTTGCATAAGTTTGCATCATGATCATGATTGGCCTCTAAGTGTCTCACTGCGTCCAGTGATCAAGATATCATCTGCAATCTTGTAGACTCCATCTAGACCCTCGAGGTTCTGGTCTAGCTCCTCCTGAAAGATTTCCGGGACAGGACTGATGCCAAATGGCATTCTATTATATTGATATCATCCCCATGGAGTCGGGAAGGTCGTGAGGTAGGAGGATTCTGTGTCTAGTTTACATTACAAGAAACCCTTTTTGCATTCTGCTTTAGTGAAGACCTTTACATTTGATATCTGTGGCAAGATGTCATCGATCACAGGAAGTGAATAGTGTCCACGTTTCAGGGCATTATTCAGATGTTGAGGATCAATACATACTTGTAACTTTCCATTCGGTTTTTGTACAATCACTGGACCAGATACCCAGTCCGTTGGTTCAACAACTTTCATGATGATTTGTCGTTCTTGCAAACGATCGAGTTCCTCTTTCGTTTGTTTGATCACTATTGGCACCCGTCTGGGTGGGGTGGCATTACCACTGGTGTCGCTGATTCATTAAGTTAAAGGTGAACTGTCCCTGGCATGTGTCCAGGTCCCTTAAACCCATCCGGATACGCATTGTTGACATCAGTTTTTGACGCTAGCGAGACGTATGCCTTGTTTGTAGTTTGCAATTTGCATGGTTCATTTACCACTGTGATATTCTGATGCTGCACTTTTATCAGTTGTAGCTGTTAAGCAGTGCGGGAGCCAATCGGTGGTGCACTTTGGCCCTCAATGATCACAAAGGGCACAATGTACTTTTGCTTGTTCCTTGTATTTTCCAGTGGCACATTACAAGTCCCTACTACTGGAATGGTTGCATGGTTGTCATACAGTGACAGTATTGTCTTAGACTCTTATCTTTAAGCCTTTAGGTAAGTATCTAACAGATAGCACATTGCATGTGGCCCCACAATCTATTTGCATTTTTACCATTTGACCTTTAATGGAGAAGGTAGCCATAATCTTGTTAGGATACTTTCTGTCAGCTTTATCCTTGATTGAGCGATCAACTTTACCGAGCATCTTTACAGTCATGACTTCAAAATCAGAATCATAACTCTCTTCATATAGTGCATGAACTTTTGACTTGCCCTTATATTTAGGGTTATGTGTAGACATCTGCCTCAATCCACTTTGTCTGCACTTTTGTGAAAAGTGATTTAGTTTGCCGCAACTTGTGCAGGTATTCCTATATGCTGGGCATTTAGCTTTTGACAGCTCATGTCTTTTGCCACAATATCTGCAATGTTCATGAACTCTTTGTCTGTGAATTCTTTCTTTGTGGGTTGGGGTTTCTGTCTGACAGCTTTGACATCTTCAGAGTCTGTTTTAGTAAGCTCCATGGATTTCATATGCGCATCTGTGGCCTCTGTAGCTTTGCAGAGCATCACACATTTATCGAGTGTTTGGCTTGATTCTTGTAACAGCCTCTTGCGCAGAGTGTTATCAGATATTCTGCAGACTATGCAGACTTTGATGAAGTCATCCCTCAAATTACCGAAATCACATGACGGCGCTAGCTTCCTCATGAGATATCTGTCAAACCGCTCGTCCCCTTGTACAGAAGTTGTTAAACTGATACGGTTCATAGACGATGTTGGTTTTATCTTTACAGTGCTCTTCCCAGAGCTTCAAAATAATCTCAATTTCCTGCAGGTCTTCCTCTGATTTGTAGGTAAGTTTATTGTGGATATCTAGGGCATCGCTGCCAATGGCTCGAAAAAGTCTTACAGTTCCAATATTTTGGACGTAGATGCGTCCGATGAAAGATCAGAAGTCTCTGCTTCTGTATTTTATAGTTGCAACCCTAACTCTATCTAGTTTTTCCACAATATTCATTCATAGCTGTCCCACAGCTGTTTGAATGGTTTTCAAATCGCCAGTCACCTGCAATGGAAGTGGGAGAGGAATGTATGCAGGAGTTGGCACCGTGGTGGTCATGATAACTTGCTACAGTTTAGGACTTTGAGTTTTTCACATACATGTATACAGTTCAAATACCCAGAGGACTAGAACAAGCCTAATAGTAAAATATCATGGCCATGTAGTTGTAGAAATACTTTTTCAATCGAGACTCTACAATAGTTTATACCACTTTAAGTTTACTTTACTAATGCCTCTAGATTATTTAAAAGGTTATGACTATTTATCACTCTTCACGGATCCATGTGCGATGCATAGGAAGCATGCTCTGCACTGCACTGCTTAACGTCGATTCCGATTGGCTCGAAAAAGTCTTACAGTTCCAATATTTTGGTCGTAGATGCATCAGATGAAAGATCAGAAGTCTCTGCTTCTGTATTTTATAGTCTCTTGAACACTCTTGAACACTCTTAGTTCAACTTAAACTCTATTTATTTGAGAGATCTGAGTCAGCCATGTGGAACTTAAGATGATGTTCCTTCACCGACCCTCTCTCTCAATACAGCTCCCTATAGCTCCTAGCTACACATTATCTCATTACAACTAGATTGATTCCTGGGATGAGAGGGCTGTCTTATGATGAGAGATTGTGTGGCCAAAATTGCCCCTGTGTATAAGAGCTGAGACCGCCTCAAAGAGGCGGCCACAGGTCGGTAAGGACTCACCACTTGGTCGGTGCGGAGAGGCCGACATTTTGAACATTGCCTTCCATTATATTTGCAGCGGTGTACCCCGGCCGTCTTCCCGCCCTGTCGGGCATGCGCCGATCCCTTACTGACCGGCAGCGACCCCCTTTCCGCCCCGCGTGGGAAATTGCCCCCCCGGGAAATTGCCCCGCGGGAGCGGATCAGCTGGTGCTCGGTGCCCCTGACAGCTTTCCCCGGCGGTAAGCTTCTTGCAGCTGGGTGGTGCGTCCGCCCTTAAAAGGGAGGGTGCACTGCCGCAGCCACCATTTTATTTTAATTGTCAGCCAACTGCCAGGTCGGCCCGATAATGGTGGCCACGGGTTTGGTCGGGCCGCCAACAGGCAGCCCGGCACTCCCTCTTGGGTACCGGACCGGTGGCCCGGTCGAATCCTTCTCTGGTGGCTCAGTGTTAGGAAAGATGGCCGCCGGGGTGGCAGCTCCCTAGGGAGCTCCTCTACCAAACCAACTTTACCCTTGTCATCTCCCGCCATCCGACAACTTTTCACCCTCAACCTCCCCCTTCCCACTGTCTAAATTTCCCCTACCCTAATAGACCCTAATAGGGGGTCCACTTTCTCAATACTTCACTTTAAACCCTAATCCTACAAATCCCACAAATTCGGGCCTATCTCAGGCGCGAATCTCCCCTCCAAACATCCATTCCTCTCACCGACGACGACGACCGGGCTACCAGCAACCGAGCCTCCTGCAATGGCAACCTAGACCTGGACCTCTTCCTTCATCGTCCTTAAATCCTTAAATCCTATAATTCACAAAATCATGGCCTACCTTGTGCGCGAATCTTCCTCCTAAACACCACACCACTCTTTGATGACGACGACGACGACGACGACCGGACCACCAACAACGACGACCGAGCTTCCTACTGCAGCAGTGAACTGGACCTGGACCTCTTCCCTCCTTCAGCGACCTTCTCTGGCATTCGACGTCGACTCAGCTGTCCCACCCAATCCTCAGCAATGCCCTGCAAGCCAGGTGAGCCTCCAAAGGTGACCGGGCCCCTTCCAACATCGACCGAGCCCCCTCCAATGACGACTGGATCTCCTCTAGTGATGACTGGACCTCCTCTAGCGATGATCAGGCCCCCTCCAGTGGCATTCGGGCCTCCTCTATTGATGAGGACTGGGCCTCTCCTCTTCAGCGATGATGACTGGCCTCTCCTTCTCCCTCAACGACGGCTGGACCTCAATTCCTCAACAGCGATTGGGCTTTCTTCTCCTTCAACGACGACTGGGCCTCTCCTTCCCCACCGATGACCATGCCTCTTCTCCCCCAGCATGTGGTGAGTACCATGGCTGTGACCACCCTAACCTTCCACACTGAACTCCAGCAGACCGCTGACCCTCTCAATGCCTGCCCCCAACCACCTACCATTAAGCGCGCTACTCAGCACTGAGTTTGTGTCCGACATCTCACCGTAAGCAACTAGGCTCATATAGCAGTGCCTGGTCTCCAGTCATCTTGGACCCCCTTGCCACTGGACCAAGACCTTGCTCAGCTAAGCCCGTGTGGTGATCGGTGTGCAACGACCACCCCATGTTAAAAGAACTCACACACAGGCATCTTCCACTCATTTAATATGAAGTTCGGGGCCTGGAACGTCTGGTCCCTAATGGACAACTCCAACAGCGACAGGCGGGAGCGCCGCACTGCCATAGTTGCCCGGGATCTTAAACTCTTTGACATCGACATCGGTGCCTGTAATGTCTGTAAGCTTGTAATGTTTGTAGCTCCACACTGTGGATGTGGACGTATTGTGTAATGCAAGTGCAGGGTTACTAATAAACAGAACTAGGCAGATTGCTGGAGATTGCCGAAAGAGATGCCTGCCATGTTAGGAAGCTGTGTATGCTGTGCTCTGTGAATATATCACATTTAAAGTTGTCCATACGTGAAGGCAGAGTGTTTCTTCTGCGAAAGACTGGGCATCTTGCGAAGGCATGCCGACTGAAGGGTAAACCAGTTTTTAAAGCTATGAGTCCAGCGTTCAAAGCTATGATTAGAAATCCCAAGAGACTACATAGCATGGAAAAAAAACAACAGGACGAGGAGATGTTAGAGTTGCACGTCATCAGGAGCACGAGGTTAACGGACAGCGATTCGGAAAGCATCAAAATCCACATAGATGTTGCGGGATTCAAGTTGGAAGTTGACACGGGTGCATCCGTGAGTGTAGTACCGGAGTCACTGTACCTCGACAAATTGCGTGATTTCCAACTGGAGAAATCCAAGATAGAGCTGCGAGGCTACTCGGGAGAGAAAATTCCTGTGGTAGGTCGTATCACCGTACCGGTGAAATATAAAGATCAATTTCAGAACTTGCCTCTAATAGTAGTGAAAGGAGACAAGTCTGCCTTACTAGGAAGAAATTGGTTGAACTCACTGAAGCTGGATTGGAGAAAGATTTTCTGTGTGGAAGCGAGATTTTCATCAACGGATGAGGTTATCAAGCAGTATCGAAGGTGTTCTGCGAAATGGACAGTCCGATCCAAGGCTTCAAGGCGAGTGTCAGGGTACAAAAGGACGCTAGATCGGTTTACTACGAACCACGTTCCGTACCATATGCACTCAAGGAGAAAGTTGAGCAAGAACTCAAAAGACTAGAGAATGAGAACATTATTTGTAAGATAAATCGATGTAATTGGACTACACCCACTGGTAAGGTAAGATTGTGTGGTGATTATAAAGTAACCGTAAACCAGGTTCGAGAGGGTAATGTCCCCAATACATTGCCAAATATCGAAGATTTGTTCACAACACTGACAGGTGGTCAGATCTTCTCAAAACTGGATCTTACAAATGCCTACTTACAGCTTGAACTAGATGAGAAGTCCAAGACATGTTTGACTATAAATACTCATCTAGGCCTATATCAATTTAATAGGCTACCGTTTGGAATATCTTCCGCCCCTGCCATATTCCAAGGGGTGATGAACCAGATTTTACAAGGTATTGAAGTGGTAGTATGTTATTTGGATGACATACTAATTTCAGCACAAAATAGGCAAATTCCTATCATATTGAATGAAGTCCTCAAACAGCTAGAGAAGCACAGAGTATGAGTGTCTGCTCCTAAGTGTGAGTTATTTAAAAACTCAGTGGAGTACTTAGGGTACAGAGTAGACAAAGATGGTTCACATCCAACCATGGAAAAATTGGATGCAATTAGAAATGCACCCACTCCCAGGAATGTCACTGAACTTCGTTCATTCTTGGGTCGTTTGAACTATTATGGGAAGTTCCTACCAAATTTGGCTACAGTATTACATCCACTGAATGAACTTTTGAAAAAACAGGTCCATTGGAAGTGGTCAAAAGAATGCGATACAGCATTCAAGGAGTGTAAAAGCAAATTGCTAGAGAACACCATGTTAGTTCACTATAACATATCTAAGGAGATTAAGCTAGCATGTGATGCTTCTCCATATGGAGTTGGGGCAGTAATCTCTCATGTATTAAGTAGTGGGGAGGAGAGACCAATTGCTTTTGCTTCACGCATTCTCAGTGCTAGTGAGAGTAATTATGCGCAAATTGAAAGGGAAGTTTTGGCATTAATTTTTGGGGTCAAGAAGTTTCACAAATACTTGTATGGTCATAAGTTTACCATCATTACGGACCATAAGCCCCAAACAGCAATCCTCCATCCAAAGTCCCCAGTTCCAACATTAGCTGCAGCACGAATGCAGAGATGGGCTTTGATTTTGTCAGCATATACATATGATATTGAATACAGACGATCAGCTGATGCAATGTCTAGATTGCCTTCTCCATCACAAGTTATACCCGATAGGGAAGAAGGGTTTTATTTTTCATACATTGATGGACTGCCAGTCACAGCTGAAGAGATTGGTAGAGCAATCAAATGTGACCCAGTGATGTCAAAGGTGTTCGAGTATGTTGCAAATGGATGGGCGAACCAAGTAACAGACAAAGATACACATCCATTCTTCATTCGTAGGAATGAATTATCAGTCGATAAAGATTGTATCATGTGGGGTGCAAGAGTGGTTATACCAAATAAATTCAGGTCCAAATTATTAGGAGACCTCCATGACCAGCACCTGGGAATGTGCTTGACCAAGAGTTTTGCACGCAGTTATTTATGGTGGTCAGGTCTTGATAAAGATATAGAGTACATCGCAAGTCAGTGTATGACATGTCAATTGGTAAGGAAGCAACCACCATCAGTACCATTACAGCCATGGAAATGGCCTCCCAGGGTGTGGCAAAGGCTACATATTGATTTTGCTGAGTTAGAAGGACAACAATTGTTCATTGTGATTGATAGCCATGCGAAGTGGGTTGAGGTGTTTCCAATGTGGAAAATAACAACAAGTAAAACATTGGACATTTTACGAAAATTATTTTCTTCATTTGGCCTCCCTGAAGAAATTGTTTCGGATAATGGACCACAATTTCATTCAGAAGAATTTGCACAATTCACGACCAAAAATGGTGTGAAACATACCAAGGTTCCACCATACCACCCTGCTTCGAATGGTGCAGCAGAGCGCACTGTACAAATTGTAAAACGTGCCCTCATAAAACAAATGTTACATCCAAATCCAAGGAAACGACAGTTGTTATTGGATCACAAATTGGCTAAATTTTTGATTACATATCGAAATACTCCTCGTATAACTACTGGTAGAACACCAGCAGAGTTGTTTCTCAAATGACAGCCTCGAACCAGATTCTCGTTGTTAAAGCCAAATTTGGCACAGTCCGTAGAAGAGACACAATTAAGACAGAAAGGGAATCATGATAGAGGTAGAGTAAAAGAGTAAAAGAGAGAAGTGTGAAATTAAACCAGAAGGTGAGAGTGAAGAACCATCACCATAAAGTGGTTACCAGGAAGAGTGGTGAAGATATGTGGTCCTCGCACATATTTGGTAAAGATGTTTGATAATGGACAGGTTATGTTTGTTCATATTGATCATATTTTACCTACAGACATGGAAGGAGTTGAAGGTGGGAATGATTCAATTATTTCTGACCCATTAGATAGTTTTGATATACCGGTAGGAAATCTTAAATCCAATGTACTGGAAACAAATCCAGGAAAGAATCAGAATGAAAGTCTGAATCCAAGTCAGGAAAACAAAGAGCCTGAAGTTAGAGTGAATTCAAATGAAAATCAAGGAAATTCCGTGGATGAAAACGTTTCTCAGTATGAGCCTCGAATTAGTGTGAAATCGACACCATGTTTAGAAGGTTCTGTTTGAGAGAGAATGTATGCTCTTCGAACCAGAAAACAAGTGGGAAAGTTAAATTTGTAAATATGGAAAAAAAAAGTTTATATCCTGTGTTATGTATAAACATGAAGGCTATGTATGATGTTTGTTATGATGACTTTTTCATTAAGGAGGGAGAAGTGTAATGTCTGTAAGCTTGTAATGTTTGTAGCTCCACACTGTGGATGTAAGTGCAGGGTTACTAATAAACAGAACTAGACAGATTTCCGGAGACTTCCGAGAGAGCTGCCTGCCATGTTAGGAAGCTGTGTGTGCTGTGCTCTGTGAATATATCACACCATCCTAAGCAAGACCCGGCAGGCAGGGGAAGACCACTGAAAAACATGGTAGAGCTTATACCTTTTTCTGGAAAGGAAAACCAGAGGAAGAACGCCGCCTTCATGGAGTCGGCTTCGCCGTCAAAAATGAACTGGTCGACCGCCTCAAAGATGCCCCCTGTGGGATTAACGAATGTCTGATGACCCTTCATCTTACCCTATCCCGGAACCAATGCGCTACAATCATCAGTGTATACACCCCAACAGCCGATGCAACGCACGAGGCTAAAGAGAGTTTCTATTCCAACCTCGAGACATCCCTGTCCTGCATTCCCAGGGACTACAAATTGATCCTCCAAGGAGACTTTAATGCCAGGGTTGGCAAAGACACAGCCCTTTGGGGAGGCGTGATTGGCAGAGAGGGGGTAGGGAAATCCAACTCCAATGGCACCCAACATCTGACAAAATGTGTAGAACACGAACTCTTCATCACCAACACCCTGTTCTGCCAGAGGGACAAATACAAGACATCGTGGCAACACCCTCGCTCCAAACACTGGCACCTGCTCAACTATGTCACCGTCCGAGCCAAGGATCGCAAGGATGTGCGCATCACCCGTGCCATGATGGGAGTTGATGACTGCTGGACGGACCACCGCTTAATCCAATCCATCATTGGCACCAACATAGCTCCAAAGCAGAGGGGACAGCAGAAGCAGTGCCGCAAAAATATTAATGTTGGAGCACTTAAAGACCCAGCTAAGAGAGCTCTATACAGCCAGCACCTCACAACCAATCTGGTGTGCCTTGATGGCTCTGAGATGCTCAATGCCCACAGCACTTGGTCTGCCCTCCAGGCCTCGATAACCAGTGCCTGTGAAAATACACTTGGTAACTCAACCAGAAAACATCAGGACTGGTTTGATGAAAATGATCAGGAGATCCAAGAACTAATAGACCGCAAGTGCAGAGTATTTTTGAGACTCAAGCAACAACCAAACTCGGGTGCTACAAAGCAAACTTACAGACGACTCAAGGCTGAGGTCCAACAAAAAACTCGGGACCTAAAGAACAGGTGGTGTTTGGAGAAAGCGCAGGTGATACAGCAACTGGCCGACAGCCACGACATACGAGGACTCTTCATTGCAGTCAAGGCCACCTATGGTCCAAACTCCCAAAGTCCCACTGAGTAGGTTGGGCCTAAACACATTGGAGTTCAGAAGAATGAGAGGTGATCTTATTGAAACATAAGATAATGAGGGGGCTCGATGAGGTGGCTACAGAGATGTTTCCACTCATGGGGAAAGTAAAACTAGGTGACATAGTCTTAGAATAAGGGGCCGCCCATTTAAAACTGAGATGAGGAGAAATTTCTTCTCTCAGAGGGTTGTAAATCTGTGGCCAACAATGGGGAAACACTCATCAAGGACACCAAGGCTGTCAGGACCCGCTGGAAGGAACACTTTGAAGATCTCCTCAATCGAGACACTGCCTTTGACTCGAGTGTTCTCAACTCCATCCTGCAGCATGCTACCCGCCACCACCTCAGTGAAACTCCAACGCTGCAAGAGGTAGGCAAAGCCATAAAATTGCTCAAGAACAACAAGGCCATGGGTGCGGATGGAATTCGTGCTGAGGTGCTAAAGTATGGTGGAGTAGCGCTGTTAACGAGGATACATGACCTCATCTCTCTCATTTGGAGGAAAGAGAGCATGCCTGGTGATCTCAGAGATGCAGTGATCGTGTCCATTTTTAAAAAGGGTAACGAATCCGACTGTGGCAACTACAGGGGAATCTCCCTGCTATCAACCACTGGGAAGGTTGTCGCTAGAGTCCTCCTCCAACCGTCTTCTCCCTGTGGCCGAGGAGCTCCTCCCGGAGTCACAGTGTGGATTTCGGCCCCTACGGGGAACAATGGACATGATCTTTGCAGCACGACAACTGCAGGAAAAATGCAGGGAGCAGCGCCAGCCCTTATACATGGTCTTTGTCGATCTTACAAAGGCCTTTGACACTGTCGACCATGAGGGCTAATGGAGCGTCCTCCTCCGTTTTGGAAGCCCTAGAAGTTTGTCAACATCCTTCACCTGCTCCACGATGACATGCAGGCCGTGATCCTTATCAGCAGATCCGTTACAGATCCAATCCACGTCCGGGGTGTGTCATCGCTCCAACCCTCTTCTCAATCTTCTTCATTGCCATGCTCCACCTCACTGTCAACAAACTCCCCATCGAAGTGGAACTAAACTACAGAACCAGTGGGAAGCTGTTTAACCTACACCGCCTCCAGACCAGGTCCAAGACCACCCAAACCTCTGTCGTTGAACTGCAGTACGCGGACCACGCCTGTGTCTGCGCACATTCAGAGACTGAACTCCAGGATATAGTCAATGTATTCACCGAGGCATATGAAAACATGGGCCTTACGCTTAACATCCATAGGACAAAGGTCCTACTCCAGCCTGTCCTCGCCGCACAGCACTGTCACCCAGTCATCAAGATTCACGGCGCGGCTCTTGACAACGTGGACCACTTCCCATAGCTCGGGAACCTCTTGTCAACAAAGACAGACATTAATGCAGAGATTCAACATCGCCTCCAGTGCGCTAGTGCAGCCTTCGGCCGCCTGAGGAAAAGCGTGTTCGAAAACCAAGCCCTCAAACCTACCACTAAGTTCATCGTCTATAGGGCTGTAGTAATTCTCGCCCTCCTGTATGGGTTAGAGACATGGACGATTTACAGAAGACACAACAAGTCACTGGAGATATATCACCAACAATGTCTCCGCAAGATCCTGCAAATCCCCTGGGAGGTCAGACGCACTAACATCAGTGTTCTCGCCCAAGCTAACATCCCCAGCATTGAAGCACTGTCCATGATAGATCAGCTTCGTTGGGCAGGCCACTTAGTTCGCATGCCAGACACAAGACTTCTTAAACAACTGCTATATGCGGAGCTCCTTCATGGCAAACGAGCCAAAGGTGGGCAGCGGAAACGTTACAAGGACACCCTCAAAGCCTCTCTGGTGAAGTGCGACATCACCACTGATGCCTGGGAGACCCTGGGCGAAGACTGCCCTAGGTGGAGAAAGTGTATTCGGGAGGGCGTTGAACTCTTCGAATCTCAACGCTGCGAGTGTGAAGAGGTCAGGCGCAGGCAGCGGAAGGAGCGTGTGGTAAATCAGTGCCACCCCCCCTTCCCCCGACAAATATCTGTTCGATCTGTGACAGGGTCTGTGGCTCTCGTGTTGGACTGTTCAGCCACCAAAGAACTCACTTTAGGAGTGGAAGCAAGTCTTCCTCGATCTCGAGGGACTGCCTATGATGATGTTTGCCACTAAAGTGGCTGCAGAGTTCACAATGACCCTCCCCTTTAACTGAAGGGAATTAAGGGTTACGGGGAGCGGGCGAGTAAGTGGACCTGAGTCCACGGCCAGATCAGCCATGATCTTGTTAAATGGCGGAGCACGCTCGAGGGGCTAGATGGCCTACTCCTGTTCCTAATTCTTATGTTCTTATGTTCTTATGTTGTGATGCGCCGCTGATGACTCAGAGCAATGGCTGTTCCGACCCGCCAGCACTTCCATCCTGCTGATGACAGCGACACCACTCGGACCGGAAAAAATCAGCCCGGGAGCAGTCGGTGGAGGTAGCCTGCCCGGAATTGCTCCCGGGATGGCGGCGGCGAAAACGACTTTGTGCTGTGCCCTGTAGTTTTCGCCCTAGGCGGCGGTGCACATGGCAATTACATCATCGCCGTGCGCGCCAACCCCTTATCGCCCTGCGCCGACCCCTTTACATCCCGCGAGGAGTGAGGTTGGTGCGGGGCAATGCCACCAACAGCTTTATGTATTGCAAACCTGTGGTAGCTGGAGCGCCAAGTCCGCCCTTAAAGGGGAGGGCTTTGTGCCGCGGCAGCCCGGCCAATACCTTCCCTGGTGGTCCAGTGGGCACCATGGAAGCAGCAGCAGAGTTCGCAGTGAACCTCCCTTTTAAGGGAAGGCGTTGGCCGCTGTGAGGTGTTAGTGTGGTGCTTTCGCTGGGCGATAAATTCTTATTTAATTGAAATGTGTGCCCCAAACAGAGTCTGGGGCAATTTCACCCTCAATGTGTCTAACTAACTTTTGGACACATTCTATAGAAATATGAGGAGAGAGCGAGGCAGTGGGATTAGTTTTGGATTGATACATGACTATGAGGAGAGCGAGGCAGTGAGTCTTAGTTATTCCTGTGCTGTAAACTTATATGGAATTGAAATAAAATACTATAGTGATATCAAATTACTTTGATTTAATTGACAGTTTCCTCCCAATGCATAATCAATATTTCAACTGCATTCTCAGGGATCGTGAACATCTAGTCTTCATAACAAAAGTGTCTATTGATATACTTGTTACAACGGTTTCTGATTTATCGTCCTAATAATCCTAGAGGAATTACCTTCCTTGCTCAGGCTAATAGTAGATATAATTTTGAGGAGATTGTCATTTATAAAGGAATAGAATACTTTATTTATATATCTTAATGAGAACTTTATTGTATAATAGGAAGAGTCTGGCTTTGATATGGCTAAACAAAACCAGCTTATTTGACATTATATTGAACATAACAATATTGCAATATAGATATTATCATGAATATACATAAAAAAGCGACTCCAAGAACACAAACACAATCAACTTTCTGTTTTTGATAGAATTATATGGGGGAGAAATTCGGCTGCGCCCCATTTGAGGCGTTAACTTTTTAAATGTTGGAAATTTAGTGCCAGGCACAAAGGAATTTTAAATTCTTCTAAATTGGGCTTTAGTGCCCCAGGAACAAAGGGGTGCAGTAAATCAAGTGCTAATGACCTCAGTTGAGCACTACAGGGGCACTAACACCAGAGCGCTACCCAATTTCAGGTGACTTGCATTCAGTTCTCAAAGAGTATGTTCTATCAAGTTGCAGCTGATCATTTTCACTAGTCCTGTATCTGAAGGACACCTGAAAGAAACTGCAAAAACATTTTGCTATGGCTGTTAATAATCCAGCTGTAAGGGAGAGCGCTCGTCATTTCAATGACGCAGCATTGAAGGCATTGGTAGGGGCAGTCGAACAAAAGAGGGGAGTGCTGTTCCCGACAAGTGGAAGGAGGCCATTGCCCTTTGTCTTCAGGGCATTATGGAAGGAAGTGGCAGCGGAGGTTTCAACCAGCATTGTTGTTCAACACAGCATTAAACTGTGCCATAAGAAATTCAACAACCTAATTTGGGTGGTCAAGGTGAGTACATGCTTCAACACCTCCTACATACCAGCCTCTGAACCTCTGTCTGTGCACACTGCACAAAGCACCACTCCCCAACCACTCACCCACCAAACATCTGCAACTACTCAAACTCACATCCTCACGTCATGCCTTGCCTACATTCACAGCTATTCAACAACAGCAAGCATATCTCCCAGACATACACACATTCCTTTCTTTTGCAGGCCAAGATGGCACACATCAGGAGGAGCAGCAGAAGACAGGTAGGGGTGAACCTCAGCTCCAGCAGCTCCAGCAGCTGCAACTGATTGGGCAGCAGGTGATGGGTGTCATGGCCGTTGGCGACGTCGACCCCGCTGGGTGTAACAACGGTATCTTTATCACTTCTCCTTTTCTCATCCCACTTCCCCCTTACACCAGAAGGCTTTATCACTTTCCAGCTCCTGATACTGTCTGCATTCCTTGCTCCATTCCTGCCCCTCTGCCCTTAATGCAAGTCTTGTGCCTTTTATGCTTTCAGATAATCAGCAAGCAGATGGCCAGCCTTTCCCTGAGCCTCCCAATGGTAGTGATGAAGGAGAAGGGGAAGAGGACCCAAGCACCCTGTCACTACATCTCTCACCCGCAGGCAGCAGCTCAGAGACTGGCACTATGCGTTCGTTAGAGGTTAGCTTAGTAAAGGGGGTCTGCACTGGGTGATGCACCAGGGACTAGTGGGCTGCAACAAGGCCAAGGGGAAATGGTAGCACGCTAGCAAGCTGCCCGGAGGGAGAGTTCGCGCACGAGTTCTGCTGCACAGGACTCAGATGAGGACCTCGATGGGTAGGCGTTCACAAGAAGGGTGATGGCCATGCACTCTGACATGATAGGTGCCATGGCAATAGTGCCCGAGGGCCTCTCAGCAATGGTAAGGAGCATGGAGGTGTCCGCCTCCAACATTGCACAGAGATCTGCGCACACCATGGAGCCCATCATTTCCAGTCTGCAGACAATGGTGGACTCCCAGAGTGATCGTGGGGAACAAGACCCCATGACAACTGTCATGGGCAATGTGACAGCTTCCACTGCAGTACAGGCAGAAGCAACGCAACATCTTAGTGCTGTAATGCAGTTAATGGCTGCTAGCATGGAAGCTCAGACTGCTCTTGCTGAAAATAATTGAAAATTATGTTATTAGAAATAATGGAGCGTGTAGAGGAGGTGCTGGGTGATGTAGTAGAGGTGGAGGAGTTGTGTGAAGGAAGTGATCTGGGTGAGGTGGCAGAAGGCAAGCAAAGCATTTCTCTGAGGAGGCCAATGCTGCCCTTGTACACGAGGTAGAAACTCGTTGGACCCAATTGACCTGGGGTGGTTGTGGGAAACCACCCCCCTAGGGTTTATTAATGTATATTGGCGGAGATCGCTGAAGTGGTTTCGTCTGTGACATATGATGTCTGTGAGCCAAACCAGTGCCGCAAGCGCTAGAAGAACCTTGTTGGTTCCAGGAATATTAAATTTTTTTAATTTAACAATTGTAATGATATAATGACTCATTAATTCAAATGTAGATCTGCTGGGTTGTAATTAGGCTGGTAATCTTGGTGTCGTGCTTTAGTTCCTAACCTCGACCTTATTAAATTTATTCTCAGCCGTAGATATAACCATGCATTCAATTGCACACAAAGCGTATTAGCATATAATGTTAATGATGAATAGCAAAGGTGATGACTAATTGTGGATTATCTGTGTGATCTGTGTGTTGTGTAATAGTAATAGTATCTATTAATATCTGTAATATCTGTAATAGTACTTTGGCAATGAGCTTATGCCATGCTCTTGTCACCTTTGCAGAGGAAACTGTCGAAAAATTGGGCCGTGCAGAGGTGGACTGGAGGAGGACCGGCAGACCTCTGCCAACTCACCGACCTCGAGGAGCGGGCGTTGGTGTTAGTGGGGGTCCACAATCGGTCAGCCACCCATGGCGGTGCTGAACCTATTCTTGTGCCACGTGAGTACTGTATAAACCATTGGTGATTTAAAGTAATTTAATGCCATTTTAGTACAATATATGATTGATGTAATGTTATGTAATGTTATGTAATTAATGATGGGATCATGAAATATCATTGTAATGCAATGCAGATTCTGTACTATCATGATGTTAATTATATGTCAGTGATATTTATAGCAGTAGTGTTGCTCCTCATACATGTGCCTGCGTAGCGTAAGCATTCTCATGTCACCCTGGCATCCTAGTCTCTTCTACTAACCTCATTTATGTTTTCTAGGTCACCAGGTTTTGCAGGCTACCCAGGCTCTCCAGCCAACGCAGGCTGTATCTGAAGGCGAGGAGGCAAGAGCATCTCCTCTACTAGTGCAAGTCCTCCTGTCCACCAAGGATAGTGAGGAGCTAGAGAAGAGCCTGCAACAGGTTCTTCAAATGTTCCTGCGGCCACGACCTCGTCCATCGAGGTAGCAGTGGGGCCAAGCTCCTTGCAGCAGGGTACCCTGAGTGATTCAATGCCTGCGCTGACCCCGCGAGGTCAGATTGCTCCAAGACCAGCGGATGTCAACCTAGACATGTTGCAACTGCCTGGGACGAGCGTCGACATTGGTCGAGAGCTTCTCCAGGCAATGGGCGGGTTAACTGCCTCTCTGACCACGATAGTCTCGGAGAAGATGCCGCGGATGGTTGCGGCAATGGAGAGAATAGCCAAGTCCATGGATGCCAGATGGCAGCCTGTGGTCTTGGAATACGGCACTGCACCCCAAGGTGCCGTACCACCATTGCCGACGCATTTGAGTCAGGAGGAAGCAGTTGCTTCTGACTCAGAGGATGTTTCTTTGCAAACGTCCTCTCCAGCTTCTCCATCCCCATCTTTAACTCTGCCACCGTCAGTCGCCACACAGCAGCAGCGCTCGAGGTGCCCTGCTACAAGGCGGCTTGGTGTGGGTACAAGGGGAAGAGGTGGGATTCAGACCGGGAGGGGGTGGGGCGGGGGGTAAAGGCAGGCGAGGCATGGCCGCAAGTAGGGGAGCGGTGGAATGTATTTTTTGGTATTCTTGTTATACTTGTTATTATTACATTTGTTGACTATTGGCTGGGTGTTTGCTATATTTATAATTGTTTTTGAAAGTTTGTTGTTGTTATTGTTGTTGTTATACTTTTATATATTATGCTGTTGTTAATGTTGTTATTGTTATTTTTAACATTTTCACTGTTGGGATGGGGCTGGGGGATAGATGGGTGTTTATTGTTTAAAAAAATTCTTTAAAACTTTTGTAATCATTAAAAAAAATGTATTTAACTTAACATTGTTGTGCTGTGTCTTCCAGTAACAGAAATGTTAAACATCAATACAAAGTTTGCAAACAATGGCAAGGCCAGGCCACGCAAGGATGTAACGTAACGTAATGTAACTGTAACTGCCACCATCGTAACTTCACACAAAGCGTTCATTTATGAGCTGCTGACGCAACAGTCTTGCAGCTGCATAACTACCCCAGGGCTTTTCCTGCGGTCTCGGGTGTGGCGGGCATGGTTTCAACGCCAACCTGATTGTCCTCCCCGAGGGCCTCATCCACCTCCTCATCCTCGTCTTCCGCCTCCCCTCTCTCCTGAGGTGGACCAGCAGTCCCATCTGGAAATTCTTTTTCCCTCCTGATAGATAAATTATGCAACATGCAGCATACCACAATAAACTCAGCGACCTGCTCAGGGTGGTATTGTAGGTTGCCTTCTGAGTGGTCCAGGCATCTGAAGCACTGCTTAAGCACTCCAATTGTCTTTTCGATGATATTGTGATCGCTATATGGCTTTCATTATAGCGCCTCTCAGCTTCCGTCTGGGGCTTACGCAGGTGGGTCATGAGCCAGCTGGCAAGACCATATCCTTTGTCACCCAGCATCCAACCGTGACCTTGTGGCTGACTCTTAAACAGGTCAGAGACAGTGCTCTCACACAAGATGTGCGCATCATGGATGTTCCTGGAAATTTTGCATTTACTGCCATGATTATTTACTTGTGGTCGACAACGAGTTGCACATTCTGGGAGTGGAATCCCTTTCGGTTCCGAAACACCTCTGCATCCTGCAAAGTGGCTCGCAGGGCGATGTACATACAGGCTATTGCTCCCTGCACCTTGAGGAAGTTTGCTATTCTCGAGAAACCCAAAGCCCTCTCAGTCTGTGCCTCCATGGTCATAGGGAAGTTTATAAAGTCCATCCAGCAAGCGTAAAGGGCTTCAGTCACCTGTCGAATGCAGCAATGTGTGACATGCTGAGAGATACCGCAAATGTCGCCAGCTGAGGCCTGAAAGGAGCCTGATGCATAGAAGGAAAGTGCCGCGGTAACCTTGACCTCAATGGGTACTGTTAGGCTGCAGATTTCCCTTAATTAGCTGGCATATTTCACTGATGACCTCCTTTCAGAAGCGCAGCTTCCTAAGGCACGTGTTATTGGACAAGTCCAGGAATGATCGCTTATCTCTGTAAATGCGTTGGGTGTAAGGTCTCCTCCTCCTCAGCAGTCTGCCACCTCTTTGATTGGGCACATAATGCTCTTCAATAAACTTTCTCCCATCTCTATTCTGCAGCATGTGAGTAGTAATCAATACAGGCTGAGAAATTACAGGCCCCTTTACTATAAATGCCCTATTTATATGTCTTCAAAATTATTAAATTGTCCTCTAAAAATGCAATAGAAACTCAAAATTCATCACAATGTGATTAGATGGTTGTCAAGAGATTTTAAAACCACCTTAAAAGCACTCACAAATTACTTCAAAGCTCCCATGAACTTGAAGCAGCCTTTTATGAAAAGTCCTCTGAATTACAAAATGGCGTCCATACCGCTGGTTTAAGGTCAGGTGAGTGCAGCTTTTCTTGAATGTCTTTTTGGGTGAGCGATCATTTGGGCGGTATATGGCCAAATCTTAGCGATAATCTTGGCGGTATTTGGCCGTTAGTTTCTATTTTAAACAGTTTTCCGGGCGGTGCACGAGTGACGATATCAGATTTTTTTTTTAAATATGGGTGGGCGGTTCAGCTAATTCCCGGCGTTAATTGTATGCTGAAAGTTATGCCAGCGATAAATGGCCGATAATTGGGCGTTAGTTTCCATTTTTAATCAAATATAGGCGTTAAACTCAATCTCAGCAGTTAAATGGGTGGAAACTGGGCAGTAAGTGGGCAGTAACTGGGCGATCCCAATGGAAAGTGTTATGTATACAAACCTCACTAATGTGTAAGACTTGCCACCAGGGGGCACACCTTGCGAGACCTAAAGGTCACTGTGCACCCTGGGCAAGCAGGTACAAAAGGCAATCCACATGCTGCTTCCTCACTTTGGAGTTACTTTAAAGAGACCAAGGTCACAATGGTTTGAGCTTACAACACAGTCTTGTGGAGTTATTCTGAACATAATAATTGGCAGCGAGTTATAGATCACAAACTTTCACGCGGTAATGACTGCTGTTGGTATTCTTGAGAGATTTGTTGAGGGTGATGATTGAGAAGCCTTTGATGAGCGTCTCGACCAGTACTTCGTGGCCAATAAGCTAGACACGGCAGAGACGGTGGTCAAGTGCAGGGTGATTCTCCTCACTGTGGGTCTTCGATATATGGCCTCCTCAAAAATCTGCTGGCACCGGTCAAACCAACGGACAAGACTTACGCAGAGCTGTGCATGCTGGTTCAGGAACACCTCAAGCCAAAGGAGAGCATCCTAATGGCCAGGTATTGCTTTTACACGCACCATCGCTCTGAGGGCCAGAACGTGGCGAGCTTTGTCGCCGACCTAAGATGCCTTGCGGGACAGTGCAAATTTGCCAGATCTTTGGGGGAAATGTTGCGGGACTTTTTTGTGCTTGGAATCAGCCACGAGGTCATTCTTCGCAAACTGCTGTCTGCCGAATCCCTAGATCTGAGCAAGGTCATCATGATAGTCCAGGGTTTCATATCCACGAACAACAACACGAAACAGATAGCTTCACAGCATCGAAGCTCACCGGCAAGTACTGTGCATAAAATAATGCCTTCAGCAGGCAGAACTGTACATGGCAGGGCCTGCATGACTGCAGAGGCCAGGCCTAGGGTGACTCAGAGGCCACTGTGGAGTGTGAATGCGTATCCATTAACACCATGTTGACGCTGCAAGGGCAGTCATAGAGCCCATCATTGTCGATTCAAGCACTTTGTGTGCAAGGGCTGTGGAACAATGGGGCACCTCCAATGAATGTGCAAGTGACCTCTGACTCTGTGGCAGAGTCAGCAGAGGATGACCGATCCAGCGTGGATCATGCTGAACGAACAGGAGAGGTGACTCAACCTGAGGATGAAGAGGAAGTGTATGGGATGCACATCTTCATCACCAAAAGCCCTCCGTTAATGTTAAAAGTTAAACTTAAACGGCATTCCAGTCTCTATGGAATTGGACATGGGGGCGAGTTAATCAATCATGAGCCAGAAGGCTTTTGAGAAACTGTGGGGCAACAAGGCACACAGGCCAAAACTGATCCCGATTCACACAACGCTGCGCACTTACACCAAAGAGCTCATACCTGTTATCGGCAGTACGGCAGTGAAAGTATCATACAACGGAATGGTGCATGATTTACCAGCCGATGGCCCAACGCTTCTCGGCAGAAGCTGGCTAGGAAAGATCTGATGGAACTGGGATGACATCAAAACACTGTTTTTGGTGGATGAAGCCTCATGCGCCCAGGTGCTAAACAAATTCCTAGCGTTATTTGAGCCAGGCATCGGCAACTTCACAGGCGTCACGGTGCAGATCCATCTTGTTCCTGGGGCACGGCCCGTTCATCACAAGGCCCGAGCAGTCCCATATATGATGCGAGAGAAAGTCGAGATCGAGCTGGACAGACTTCAATGAGAGGGAATCACATCGCCAGTTGAGTTCAGCGAGTGGGCCAGTCCAATCGTGCTGGTGCTAAAGAGCGATGGGATGGTCAGAATCTGCGGAGACTACAAGGTAACGATCAACCGAGTCTCGTTACAGGACCAGTACCCACTACCTAAAGCGGAGGACCTATTCGCAACACTAGCAGGGGGAAAGTCGTTCACCAAGCTAGACCTAATCTCCGCTTACATGACACAGGAGCTGGATGAACCGTCAAAGAAATTGACGTGCATTAACATGCACAAAGGATTGTCCGTGTACTACAGATGCCCCTTTGGGATTCGCTCGGCTGCGGCCATCTTCCAGAGGAACATGGAGAGTCTGCTGAAATCGGTTCCATGCACTGTGGTGTTCCAAGACGACATCTTGATCACTGGTCTCAACATCAGCGAACACTTGCACAACCTGGAAGAGGTTCTAAAGCGACTGGACAGAGTGGGATTCAGGCAGAAACGTTCCAAGTGTGTTTTCCTGGCGTCAGAGGTCGAATTTCTGGGGAGAAAGATTGCAGCAGATGGCATCAAACCCACGGACTCCAAGATGGAGGCCATCAAGAATGCACCCAGACCACAGAATGTGACAGAGCTGCGTTCGTTCCTGGGACTCCTCAACTATTTTGGTAACTTTCTACCGGGGTTGAGCACTTTGCTGGAACTCTTGCATTTATTGCTACGCAAGGGTGACGACTGGGTTTGGGGTAAATCTCAGGAGATAGCCTGAGACAGAAACCTGCTATGCTCTAACAAGTTACTTGTATTGTATGACCCATGTAAACCTTTAGTTTTAACTTGTGATGCATCTTCATACGGGTCGGTTGTGTGTTACAGCAAGCCAATGTGTCAGGCAAACTGCAACCGGTTGCATATGCATCCAGAAGTTTATCCAAGGCTGAAAGAGCCTACAGTATGGTTGAGAAAGAAGCATTAGCATGTGTATACGGGTTAAGAAAATGCACCAATACCTATTTGGTCTCCGGTTCGAGCTTGAAACCGTCCACAAATCGCTTACCTCACTGCTCTCAGAAAGCAAAGATAACACCAATGCTTCGTCCCGCATCCAAAGATGAGCACTAACATTGTCTGCGTATGACTATGTAATCCGCCACAGACCAGGCACTGAGAATTGTGCTGACGCCCTCAGTCAGCTGCCATTGCTCACCACCGGGGTCACCCGTCACGGCTTGCCAGATCAGGACCTGGACTAGCCAGGACTCTGTACTATCACTAGTAAAAAGCTGCATCCTTAATGGGAGCTGGTCGGCGGTTCCTGGGGAAATGCAAGATAAATTAAGCCGTTCCACCGACGTAAGGATGAATTGTCCATTGACTCCTATGGAGGAATCGTGTGGTTTTGCCAAAAAAAGACAGGGAAACGTTGATACGTGACCTACACAGTACCCACCCAGGCATAGTCATGATGAAGGCCATCGCCAGGTCGCACGTTTGGTGACCCGGCATTGACTCCGAATTAGGAGGCCCCACTGAGCCTGTGGTCATGGCCCTTCAAACTGTGGTCCAGGGTCCACGTAAACTTTGCTGGCCCTTTTCGAGGAAAGATGTTTCTAGTAGCAGTGGATGCTTACTCTAAATGGATTGAATGTATAATAATGTCATCATTTACGTCCACTGCCACCATTGAAAGCCTCATGGCCATGCTCGCCACCCATGGTTTGCCCGGCGTCCTTGTTAGTGACAATGGACCGTGTTTCACCAGCTCGGAATTCAACGAGTTCATGACCCACAATGGCATTAAGCATATCAGGTCTGCCCCATTTAAACCCGCATCCAATGGTCAAGCGGAACAGGCAATCCAAACCATCAAGCAGAGCTTGAAACGCATAACGGACAGCTCCTTGCAGACCCAGTTATCTCGGGTCCTGCTCAACTACCAGATGGACCCCCACTCGCTCACCGGTGTTCCCCCTGTAGAATTGTTAATGAAGAGAGCACTCAAAACCAAGCTCTCCTTAGTCCACCCGGATCTCAATGATCACATAGAAACTCGGCGTCACCGGCATAACATGTACCACGATCGCGCAGCAGTATCGCATGACATTGAGGTTAATGATCCTGTGTTTCTTCTCAATTACGGTCATGGTCCCAAATGGATTGCTGGCACTGTGTTAGCCAAGGAGGGGAATAGAGTGTTTGTTGTTAAACTGTTGAATGGGCAAATGTGCAGAAAGCATTTGGATCAGACCAAACTGCGATTCATTGACAACCAAGAACAGTTTGAAGAAGACTTTACCATCTATGATCCACCAACACACACCCAACCAGCAATCGACCTCGCTGTCAACCATGAGGATGAACCCACCATGCCCGACAGTCCGATCAGACCAGCCGTGCTGCCGTGCAGCAATGATCCGACCAACTCACCCATGCCAGGACTTCAACTCAGGTGATCGACCCGGGAACGCAAAGTGCCAGATCGTCTCAGCCTGTAAATAACTTGAACATAAGACTTTGGGGGGGAGTGAAGTTATGTATGCAAACCTCACTAATGTGTAAGACTTGTCACCAGGGGGCACACCTGTGGGAGACCTAAGGGTCACCCTGGGCAAGCAGGTATAAAAAGGAATCCACCATGCTGCTTCCTCACTTTGGAGTTACATTAAAGAGACCAAGGTCACAATGGTTTGAGCTTACAACACAGTTTTGTGGAGTTTTTCTAAACATAATAGAAAGTCTAGCCCCTTGTCTCTGACCAATCAGCCGCAAGCTTGATATGCTGGCTAGAACAGAGCTGGCACACCAGTCTGGCACAAGATGAATGCAGCATGCTTGCTGCCAGGATAGCAGGCATTGACGGTGGGGATTCAGCCTGTGTGGTCGCACACCAACTGCACATTCAGTGAGTGGTAGTCTTTGCGGTTACGGAATACCTCAGGATTGTTATGAGGTGCATGCAAAGCGACATGGGTGCAGTCAATGGCACCCTGCACCATGGGGTAGCCCGTTATCCTGGCAAAGTCACATGCACAATCCAGCTGCATTTCTCTGGTCATGGGGAAGGAAATGTATTGCCTTCTCTGTCTGTAGAGAGCATCTGTGACCTCGCGAATGTAGCAATGGACGGCAAATTGGGAGATATTGCAGATGTCTCCTGATGCACACTGGAAGGATTCGCTGTGTAGAAATTGAGCACATTGGTGACCTTGACTGTAAAGTCCTGTCCCCTCAGTACAGATTCACACGAGGCATGTAGTGAAGTCAAGGTCACTCTGGACCTGCTCCTTTATTTCACAGCTCTGGAATGCTGCACTTGCCTGAGACCTGCCCTTATATACCTGTCTCTTGCAAGTGCACCCCTGGTGGTAAGATATGCTGGTGGTTACAGGTCATATCTTATTACAGTCATGTATAGCATGTTAGGATACAGTTATATATAATAATGTAAGATACATGACATCACCCTCCCCCAAGGTCTTATTGTCTTTATAGGTTCAGTCTCTCAGGTGGTCTACGCTCTCGCGTGGAGTGTCTGAGTTGTGGTTCAGTTGTTTGCCTTGGTGTCTGTTTTTCTTTGGGTGTGGTTGCTGGTATCTCGCCTGGGCTGTCTGTTTCGATTGGTGTGATTGTTGTTGACTCGCCTGGGCTGTCTGTTGGGATTGCCCTTTCCTCAGGTTGTTCCCTCTGTCTGTCCACCAGGTGTAGTGCGAGTTCCACATTGTAGTCTGCCTCTGGCTCCGCAGTGTTGTTGGTAAATCTGCTTTTGACTTGGTCTACATGCCTCCGGCAGGTTTTGCCATTATCCATTTGTACTACCAGTAACCTGTTTCCTTCCTTGCCCGTTACTGTCCCTGCAAACCATTTGGGACCCCTGCCATAGTTTAGTACAAACACATTGTCCCCTATCTCATTCCATCTCCCCCTCGGATTTCTGTCATGATACTCAGTCAGCTTATGGCGCTTTGCTTCAACGATTTCGTGCATGTCTGAGAGGATTAATGAGAGCCTTGTTTTTAAAGTCCTTTTCATCAACAGTTGCGCGGGGGGGATCCCAGTCAGTGAGTGCGGACGAGATCTGTATGCCAGCAACAGTCGCGACAGGCGACCCTGCAGCGTGGGACCTTGGATTTTAAGCATGCCTTGTTTAATGATTTGCACTGCTCTCTCCGCCTGGCCATTGGAGGCCGGCTTGAACGGTGCCGTCTTGACGTGATTTATACCGTGGTCAATTATAAAGTCTTGGAATTTTGTGCTGGTGAAGCACGGACCATTGTCACTGACCAATATGTCAGGGATCCCGTGCATTGCAAACATGGTTGCGAGGCTCTCCACAGTGGTGGAGGTTGTGCTTGAGTTTAAAATGATGCATTCGATCCACTTTGAAAATGCATCTACAACTACGAGGAACATTTTGCCCATGAATGGGCCCGCATAGTCTACGTGCACTCGCGACCACGGTTTGGTACGCCAGGGCCTCAGTGGAGCCTCCCAGGGGGCAATGCTGAGTTGGGCACAAATGGTGCACCTTCGGATGCAGAGCTCCAAGTCCGCGTCAATACCAGGCCACCAGATGTGGGATCTGGCTATGGCCTTCATGAGAACGATCCCCGGGTGCTCGCGGTGGAGCTCCCGGACAAATGCCTCTCTGCCTCGCAGAGGCATGACTACTCGGCTGCCCCACATCAGGCAGTCTGCTTGTAGTGATAGCACATGCAAGCGCCTGTGAAAGGGTTTTAATTCCTCGGGGCAGACACCGCGAGCCTCTGCCCAGTCACCGGTTAGAACACATCTTTTTACTAAGGATATCGTGGGGTCGCTGGCCGTCCAGGCTCTGATTTGGCGAGCTGTCATGGGCGAACCTGTGGACTCAAAGGCATTGATTGCCATGACTATCTCACAGTCCTGTTCGTCAGACTCTTCTCTGATCGCCAGGGGTAGCCTGCTGAGCGCGTCGGCACAGTTGTCTGTGCCTGGTCTGTGCCTTATGGTACAGTCGTAAACGCCAGCATGAGTGCCCACCGTTGAATTCGCGCTGAGGCGTTGGCGTTTATTGCCTTGCTCTCGGATAGGAGGGACGTGAGGGGCTTGTGGTTGGTTTCTAATGCGAACTTGGCCCCGAAAAGGTATTGGTGCATCTTTTTGACACCGTACACGCAAGCGAGCGCCTCCTTCTCTACCATTCCGTACCCGTACTCCGCCCGCGAAAGTGACCTGGAGGCATAAGCTATGGGTTGTAATTTGCCCGCACTATTGACATGTTGCAAAACGCACCCGATCCCATACGCTGACGCATCGCATGTGAGAACTAGCTTTTTACCTGGGTCAAAGAAAGTCAAAGCACTGTTGGAACACAGAAGGTTGCGTGCCTTATTGAAGACGCGTTCCTGGGCGTCCCCCCAAAACCAATCACACCCCTTCCTGAGTAGCACATGGAGAGGCTCCAGCAGCGTGCTTAAGTTCTGCATAAAGTTCCCAAAGTAATTGAGTAGCCCGAGAAAGACGCGCAGTTCTGAGACATTCCGGCGCCTGGGTGCCAGGCGATTTGCTTCTGTTTTGGACTCTGTTGGGCGGATTCCATCAGCGGCAATCCTTCTGCCCAAAAATTCAACCTCGGGTGCGAGAAACAGGCACTTGGATTTCTTGACTTGTAGGCCGACCCGATCCAACCGCTTTAGTACTTCCTCCAAATTACGGAGATAGGAGTCGGTGTCCCTGCCCGTGATAAGTATGTCGTCTTGAAATACAACCGTCCCCGGGATGGACTTGAGCAGACTCTCCATGTTGCGCTGGAATATGACAGCTGCCGACCTGATGCCGAATGGGCATCGATTGTACATGAAAAGGCCTCGATGTGTGTTGATGGTGGTGAGTAGCTTGGATTCCTCGGTCAATTCTTGCAACATATACGCAGATGTGAGGTCTAATTTTGAGAAAAGTTTACCTCCAGCCAATGTGGCAAATAAGTCCTCCGCTCTGGGCAGCGGGTACTGGTCCTGTCGGGAGACTCTGTTTATGGTAGATTTGTTGTCCCCACAGATTCGTACGGATCCGTCAGGCTTCATGACTGGGACGATGGGACTTGCCCAGTCGCTAAATTCCACAGGTGATATAATGCCTTCCCGCAGAAGCCTGTCTAGTTCGTGTTCAATCTTTTCCCTCATCACATAGGGTGCAGCTCTGGCCTTGTGATGGACCGGTCTAGCATCCTGTGTGATGTAGATTTTGACTTTGGTCCCTTTGAAAGTGCCCACACCTGGCTGAAAGAGATGTTCAAATCGCTTTATAACTGTTGAGCAGGAGGTCCGTTCCTCTAATGACATGGCATGGACATCATCCCATTTCCAGTGTAGTTTTGCCAGCCAGCTTCTCCCCAGCAGTGCTGGGGGGGTCTCCCCGGGGACAATCCACAGGGGCAGTCGGTTCACTGTCCCTTTGTGTGTGACAGAGAGCATGGCGCTGCCGAGGACTGGTACGATTTCTTTGGTATAGGTCCTTAGTTTGGTGTCAACCCTTGTGAGTTTTGGTCTGTCTCTTTTATGCGGCCACAGTTGTTCAAATTGTTGAGCGCCCATGAGAGATTGACTCGCTCCCATATCCATCTCCATGTTGACAGATATCCCATTGAGTAGGACCCTCATCATTATAGGAGGCGTCCTGTTGTAGGAGCAGTGGCCATCGATCGTGTTGACCCGCTGTACATCGGTGTCCCGGGTACTGTCCCCACCATTTTCTGGTCCGCTTTCCGACCCATCCGATTCGTATACCAGCTGAGCTGCCGTTTTTTGCACATGCGGGCCAAATGCCCTGTATATTCAAAATTTCTGCAAACAGTTTGCTGAAATTGACATCCCCTTGACGAGTGCCCACCCCCACACCTCCAGCACAGACCTGTTCAATTGTTCAAAATGTTCCCAAAAAATGAGCTGCGTCTGGCTGATCTCTCTTGAGCTTCTCTCAGTTTGTAGTTGATTGCTCGCATTGTGGGTTGATGAGGTGTGAACGGCCGTTCCTGTGGCCCTTGATGGCTTCTGCCTGCTGTCGAGAGCCTGTTCTCCCGGTTTTGTCTGTGTGTGGGGGTAGCAGCTTGTTTAGTGCTGTGAACTTCTTGTTCCGATATTTTGTTAGTTGTCGTACCTGCATTGTAAATCAACCTCGTTTCTTCTTCCCCTACCAAGAATGTCTGTGCAACCAGTGCTGCTGCCTCTAAGGTCAGGTTCATGGTCTCTATGAGCTTTCGGAATATGCCTGAGTGGCCTATTCCTTCAATGAAAAAGTCTCTCAGCATTTCTCTCCTCAGTTATCGGAGAACTCACATAAACTAGCCAACCTCTGAAGTTCCACCACGAAGTCGGGTATGCTCTGGCCCACACAGGGTCTGTAGTTGTAGAACCTGTGTCTGGCCATGTGTAGGCTGCTCGCTGGCTTCAGGTGGTCTCTTACCAGTGTGCTCAATTCTTCAAACGACTTGCTTGCTGGTTTCTCGGGTGCCAACAGATCCTTCATTTCGAGCCACAGCTGGTCAAGAGATGGGCTCTTCTCTTGTCTGCCTTATCGTCGCCTAACTAGTCTTTGGTTACAAAGCTTTGCTGGAGCCTTTCTATAAAGTCCTCCCAATTGTCTCCCGCATTGTATTTTTCATCTGATCCATTGTTCGCCATTCTGTGGATTCTGTAATCCCGTAACCCGTCGCCACTGTAAAGTCCTGTCCCCTCAGTACAGACTCACACGAGGCATGTAGTGAAGTCAAGGTCACTCTGGGCCTGCACCTTTATTTCACAGCTCTGGAATGCTGCATTTGCCTGAGACCTCTCCTTATATACCTGTCTTCTTGCAAGTGCACCCCTGGTGGTAAGGTATGCTGGTGGTTACAGGTCATATCTTATTACAGTCATGTATAGCATGTTGGGATACAGTTATATATAATAATGTCAGATACATGACATTGACTACCACTGAGGGAGATATCCTCACCCTGGTTTGAGGCTCAAGGTCTGGTTGCAGGAGATAGCAGAGCTCTGTGATCACGTCCTTGCTGAAGTGTACCCTTCAAACACACTATCTCTCAGTGAAATTGATGTTGGAGAACTGCTGCCAGAATACCCTGGGAGGGTAAGGTCTCCTGTTGATAGCCCTGTTGGCCTTCCTCCCTCTGACCACATTTTGCTATCTTTCGCTCTGCCTAAGTTGCCTCTGACGGTGACGTTGGAGCGCGAGGTCCGGTGCCAACATGGCCCCATGAAACTATATAAATGTTAGACTTTCAAATCTGCCGTCAATGAAAGTCATGAATTTTCAACAGCCAGAACATGTGCAAATTTGTGAAATCTGTCAAAATGCCTGTCTGCCTATGTGGAAGTAAGCAGCAACCATTATTGGCCGACTAAAACTTTACCCAATGCTGGTGCATTTAAATAGTGCTCCACCAGCTGACATCCAACTGAAACACAAAGCTATCAAGGGGGCAAGGGCCAATTTTCCTTCTGGGGTGGTAACAGGGCGCTGTGCACGGCGGTGACGTCAGCTTCGTCGGGCGCAGCCGAGCGAGATGCTACATGTTAGCGCTGCCACAAAACCCCCGCCAAATTTAGCAGGAGGCGCTGTTCTCACCACGCCCGGGCGAAAACTTATTTGCGGCCCTTAGTGCCCCCTGGGGTGCTAACGGGAGGCGCAAAATAGCCCAATTTCTCCCCCATAGAATCTTACAGCACAGAAGGAGGCTATTCAGCGCTTCGTGACTATGCCGCCTCTTTGAAGGAGCTATCCAATTAGTCTCAGTCCCATGCTCCTTCCCCATAGCCCTGCAAATGGTTCCTTTCCAACTATATAATTCAATTCCTTTTTAGAACTTACTGTTGAATCTGCTTCCACGATCAGTGCATTTCAGATCATAACATCTCACGGAAAAACAATTCTCCTCCGCTCCTCCTGGTTCTTTTACCAGTTATATTGTACTATATTAGACTTTGGTAAATATTAGTCGTTATTTTATATTTCAGTGCTGTTTCCACATCCTTGGGGGAAAATGTGAATGGACTCTTTTTTTTCGGTGCTCACCTTTGTGTATCAGGGCAGCCATTATCTTTTTCAAGTGACATTATTTTGGAAGGAGACCCTGGGACAATTCCAGGGATGGTCCTACTTTGCCCAATGTGATGGCTTTCAGCACCTTTGAATCACAAATAAATCAAGATCTGATTCTTGTATGTTTTGAGTGGTGCTCAGCATGACAAACCTCCATAGCCAAAGTAGTTCAGTAAGAAACAACAAAACTTTCAATATTTACCCAGCAATTAAATGGCATGATAATAGATGTTTAACCTGATGACAAATTAAGCAATGTTCAAAAATTTATTTGAATATAATTATGAATCCTTATTGTACTGGTGAGCAACTGATCTGTTCTCTAGTTCAATTTGCTGTTTATAATTGTTAAAAATGTACCTTCTGTCTGCTACACTGGCAGCTGAAGAACCAAGTACAACCAGAGTCTTTCTATCCTTATCTTCCAAAGGGCTTAGTTTCATTTTCTTTTCCGATAATGACAAGGTCGAGTAAAGGCTTGGCAAGAGTTGTAGAATAAAAAATACCGCTGAATTCTATCTCCAAGACCCTCTTTCTAAACATCAACTGCAACTAAATCTGATGCACAGGTGGAAAATGGGAATTACAGTCCAGAATCAGTCTCTGACACCTGAATGTTCGCATTCATAATCTTGAACTTGACAGTTAACGAATATCCGATACCAGACTATCTGGTAACTTATAATTAAAAGCTTTCAGTCTGTCATATAAATCCATTTAAGTACCTTAGAATCTAACACATATCTCCCCTTTTTTTCAATTTCTCAATCTTTTGACAGGCTTGCTTATCCTGACGTAATTGTCGGATCAGCTAAAAGCTAAGCTTTAGTTTACTGCTCGTATTGATCATTATTTTGTCCTCATGGGATCGATGTTCACTCCCAACACCAAATCGGTATCAGATGTGAGATGTGTGGGGTAACTGCGTTGTTCAGCCATGAGAGGCTCGAGTCATTTAGATTGGGCCTCATTATTCTATCACAGACAAACTGCCCATATGTCTTCCGACATAACTGTGGAGGTTGCCAATTAGGGAGGACGAGATTTCAGACGGGACCATTGTCATAAAATTAGAAGCCCCGATATTAATGGAAAAGGGTACGGGAACAGTGTACCTGAGACCCAAAGTAGGCTGCGTACCCACAAACAACTATACCAGAAATAAATGTTGAATGCAACAAAGAGAGAACTCTTAGCTCTTCATCAAATAGCAGCCTGGGATTTTACATCCACCTGAGAGGGGCCTCGATTTAATGGTTCATCCGAAAGATAGCACCTCTGAAAGGGAAGCACACCCTCAGTGCTGCACTGTACATTATGGGGGAAATATTACCCTAAAAACAAGAGTGGTGATCGTGATCCGCAATTAACCCGTGACCGTTGTTTGAAATGTAGGCAGCATACCAACTTTGTGCTGCCCACTAATTAGCATAGAAACATAGAAACATAGAAACATAGAAAATAGGTGCAGGAGTAGGCCATTCGGCCCTTCGAGCCTGCACCGCCATTCAATGAGTTCATGGCTGAACATGCAACTTCAGTACCCCATTCCTGCTTTCTCGCCATACCCCTTGATCCCCCTAGTAGTAAGGACTACATCTAACTCCTTTTTGAATATATTTAGTGAATTGGCCTCAACAACTTTCTGTGGTAGAGAATTCCACAGGTTCACCACTCTCTGGGTGAAGAAGTTTCTCTTCATCTCGGTCCTAAATGGCTTACCTCTTATCCTTAGACTGTGACCCCTGGTTCTGGACTTCCCCAACATTGGGTACATTCTTCCTGCATCTAACCTGTCCAAACCTGTCAGAATTTTAAACGTTTCTATGAGATCCCCTCTCATTCTTCTGAACTCCAGTGAATACAAGCCCAGTTGATCCAGTCTTTCTTGATAGGTCAGTCCCGCCATCCCAGGAATCAGTCTGGTGAACCTTTGCTGCACTCCCTCAATAGCAAGAATGTCCTTCCTCAAGTTAGGAGACCAAAACTGTACACAATACTCCAGGTGTGGCCTCACCAAGGCCCTGTACAACTGTAGTAACACCTCCCTGCCCCTGTACTCAAATCCCCTCGCTATGAAGGCCAACATGCCATTTGCTTTCTGAACCGCCTGCTGTACCTGCATGCCAACCTTCAAAGACTGATGTACCATGACACCCAGGTCTCGTTGCACCTCCCCTTTTCCTAATCTGTCGCCATTCAGATAATAGTCTGTCTCTCTGTTTTTACCACCAAAGTGGATAACCTCACATTTATCCACATTATACTTCATCTGCCATGCATTTGCCCACTCACTTAACCTGTCCAAGTCACTCTGCAGCTTCATAGCATCCTCCTCGCAGCTCATACTGTCACCCAACTTAGTGTCATCAGCAAATTTGGAGATACTACATGTAATCCCCTCGTCTAAATCATTAATGTACAATGTAAACAGCTGGGGCCCCAGCACAGAATCTTGCGGTACCACACTAGTCACTGCCTGCCATTCTGAAAAGTACCCATTTACTCCTACTCTTTGCTTCTTGTCTGCCAACCAGTTCT